>NC_072789.1:7442229-8042229 GCF_022539595.1 Amphiprion ocellaris | reverse complement strand
TAACATAACTATTTACATGCTTTCTTTAATCCTGTTTATGTGAATGTAACTTTCAATCTGTTTGTATTTTCTTATTTCTATCTTCTGCCAATATGTAATATGTTTTGCTTTTATATTGCAAAACAGCATAAAACTCCACATTTTCTACCCTCTCACACCTTTTAGATACATTAGAAAGGTTGTATATTCTGCATTTTGTAGTTCATGTTTCTATCCTTCCATACTGTCTGCAGAAAAGCCCACATAAGCTTTCATTTGATCTCGACCTTCTTCCCGTGACACCGCTCTGTGTGTTTTACATCTGTTCCGAGCTGCAACTCAGAACAAGAGTTTTACTGCAGCGCCGCACATGTGCAGACCGAACACGCACACACATGTTCACACACACACAGATGCATTTTAAATTTAACAGCAGCGACAGACGGTCCAGTATTTATTACACACAGTTGGGGGAAAATTAGAGAAGTGAAAGAACGGAAGACAAATATTAAATGAGAAATGAAAGTGTGGCAGGGGGGACAAAGTGCAGAGAGAAAAGGAAAGAAAGGCGGAAGAGAAAGAAAAAGAGAGTGAGCTCTTGAACGGCTTAATAACAGTTTCCTGTGGCTATTTTCATTTTTCTGAGGGATCAGAGAAACACAGAAAGCAGGAAGCACTGAGAGCTTCCTCTCTGATTCGCAGCTCTTTGAATGTTTAAAGAAAAATAAAAGGGGATTTTTGTTGTTCAGTTTGGAAATGCAAATCTTAAAAAAGACTAAAGAAGAGCTGATAAGATTCTCTGAAGAGATAAGAGTTAGGAAGAGCTCATAACACCCCAAAGTGAGAAGACCTTCACACCTTCACATAAGGGATGAAAATCAGATAAAGTATGACCAATCCTATGAGAAAAAATAAAAAATAAAAATGGAAGTACTCCTCTGTGACTGCTTTTTAGTCAACATTATATAAACGCACTTTAATTTTTACTAGTAGCTAAATCCAGCAGTGACCGTAACTCTGAGCTGTGCTTCATTGCACTTAAAAGTGTGATAAAAGTGTCGAGATAGCGAGTGCCTCAGCCGAGAGCATATAAAATACTGGATTTGTTTTTGTTTTTAATTTTGCATTTTTCCTTCTCATTTCACATTTTTCATACATATGTGTTCTTGTATTTTTTATGTCCCTGTTCATAGTTTCATGCACTTTATCCTGCTGTATTTGTGGTCTATTTTGGATGTATACATAAATAATGTTATTTATTTTCACTGTAAAATACATGACATATTTGCATATAGCAGCCTTCTATTTGTTCATTTCATGTATCTTTGACATCAAAGTTGATGGATCCGTTGCATTTTTTAAGATAAAGGACTGACATATGAATATGTGGCAACCTATTGTCTTTATAAAATCACCAAAATTATACAATTTTTCAAGCCACAAATGGAAAAAAAAGTAAACTTTCAGCCAGCCTATGAAATATTTTTTATACAATGTCCACTCCAGTGAGGAAAATTGACCAACTCTAATCTTAAAAACACAATATCTAATTAAAATCACTTCATTCTACATTTTGGATAAAGTAGACCATGGGCTATGCTGAACTGCAGGCAGTGTACACATACAGAAGACAGGGGATAAGTCTGGAAACAAATGAAAAATGTAGCTAGTACTTTTTAAAGTTTTTTTTAGTATTGGAAAGTGTATTGTACAAGTAGATTTAATTTTTCTCAAATTATGGAAGTAAACATTCAAAGTAATCTGAATTTAAATTGTTCCTTGCTTGTATCATTTACAACCCTGAAAAAAATGTATATCTCTCTGCTTCTAGCCTGTTTCCGTAGAGGTGCAGGACTTTATCTTGTAGTAAAAATTGAGTCAACAGTGAAAAAAATGTGACAAGAGCAAAAATGATGCCCAGAA
Source organism: Amphiprion ocellaris (assembly GCF_022539595.1). Classification (NCBI taxonomy): domain Eukaryota; kingdom Metazoa; phylum Chordata; class Actinopteri; family Pomacentridae; genus Amphiprion; species Amphiprion ocellaris. The sequence goes on along the minus strand of NC_072789.1, from coordinate 8,040,327 downwards.
ACTGCTTGAAGTTTAAAGGGTTTACCTGCAAAAATCCTAGCATGTAATGTATGTCAGTGGTGGATCACAACCGAAAGCAAAATCAGAAATGTTTTTTTCTTGATTTGTGACAGTTGTACATTTATGTGTTTTTCTCACAGTCGCTGACTCTCATTTCCTCCTTAAGGCTCGACCTGCTTCCTCACGCATGCACATGCAAATGCATTTATAAGAAAAAACGCTTGTGCACACATTCGTAAACACCCAGCGTCACTACCAAAGGCAGAAGAGGAACAGATACTGTCTTTTGGTGCCACACAGAGTATCCACGGCAACCGCAACACACACACACACTCTTGCAGGTACACACATGCGGGTGTACACACTCAGAGACCACAATGGATCTGACAAAAACCACAAGGAGGAACAATGAGGTTTGATGCAAGCTGAGTGAAGAGGCTTGGGAAAAGAGAAACAATCAGAATAAACAGTGTGTATTTTGGTCTGTTATTCAGAGTTTTATCCAACTTTCATCCACATGTCAGCAACAGAAATGCGGCTGCACTGATAAACTGTCTTCCTTCTGCGAAAACTACAAAATGACACTTCCCTAAGGTTGCAGAAAGCTACTTGAACTAACCACGGGGGTATCTGGCTCAAACAAAACAGTAAGCAGGTCAATATAAGAGTTTTACATTAAAGAAAACCATGTTTTTTTATTGCCTATCATCAGAGTCAGAAACTGTAAAAAAAAAAAAAAAAAAAAGGAAGAAACATCTGATTCCCAACTTTCCAATGGTCCTTAAACTACTCATCCGTCACATGCTATTTCATTGGAAAGCATGACTGAATCTCAGTTTAAAAATAAATCGTTCACTTTAACCAGATTCTGAAAAAAAAAAAAAAAAATTCCTCACATTTCCACACAACCATGACACCATGAGGGACTCAGCTGAAAGCAACAGCTGCATGACAAAAATTCAGGGACTTTTTGGTTGAATTATTATGAACTGCAGGCTGCATTTCCATGGAGCAGACAGGAGAAAAGTATAGAAATAAATTAGAAATAAAACAATAAAGTAGAAAAATATCAACTGTATGTACAGCCACTGTTGTTTTCCAACATTAGTTGCACACATGGACGCTTGTAGGAATGTTGTGCAGGTTTTTTCAATTTCTAGAGAATAAATAATCAAAGAAATTCATAATTTTTATAATAATGTATGGCTTAACTGCAAATGTTTGACTTCTCTCTGCTTCTAGTCATGATTGTGCTGTTTCCATAGAGGTGCAGGACTTTAAACTGCAGTGAAAAAACAGCCCACAGTGAGTAAAAATGTGATTGAAGTTCAGAGGATCAAGTAAAGTTAAGGTAATGTTCAGTTGTTGGGAGGTGGAAAAGGTCCAACCAGCCTAAAGTAGGAAGTGTGACTGCAGCCTTAATAGGTAATACTGTTGCAGACGTTATTTAATCACTGAAATCACTCGGTCATACATAGGAACCGCTGTCTCCATCCAGGATGTGACAAATACAAGATGAAATCCAAAAAATGTCCACTGCACAGCTGTGAGCTAGTTGCTTCCAGAGAAGGATGAACTCAACCAAAGCTCAACATCCTCAGAAACGCCGAGCCGACGGCCTACTGGCATCACTACACAGAGCTTCTGACTAACCCTTAGTTCTCGCACTGAGGTCTGATTCTGAAAAGTTCATCATGTGGTTTTATTTATTCTCCAGGACTGATGTTGGAAAGAGGCACAGGAACAATTTGGAAAATGATTTTCTCTCCTATTAAAAACAATGACCATTCTGTATGAGGCAAACACTTGGAAATAAGTGCTCTGGCAGCAGGGTTTGGGTAATTTACGATAATTTGCCAGCTCACTACAGTAGCTCAAAAGTTCGTCTTATCCAGTAAGTATTTTAATAGAACTCTTCTAGTATATATATTACATGTATACCTGTAGTTTTCCACAGAAAATAGTCGTATTGAATCCACAAATGAAGTTTTATTCAGGGACTTTTTGGCTAAAAACCTGCTGTGTTGAAGAATTCTCCTTGGAGACATCACAGACACTTTGATTTCTAGACTTCAAGGCTTGTCTGGTATTATTTTGTTTCCTAACTTATATGCAAAAAAGGCTTAAAATTTCAAGGTACTAAACTCTGACAAGTATTTTTTGCTTCTGTCACATTTTTCCTCACTGTGGGTTCATTTTTCACTGCAATATAAAGTCGTGCACCTCTATGGAAACAGCACAAGTATAGCTACAAGTAGAGAGAACACAAAAATGTCTTCTGTGCAGTATGACACAGTTATGATTCCATAAATCACAAGAAAGGATAAACACAAAAGCTGAATTTCTAAGATTATTAATTTCAGAAAAATTTAATAAACCTGGGATCAACTTGCACGACATTTTTCCAAGTTTTCAAAGGTGTTATCATTACTGGAAAAATGGTAGTTCTTAGAGATATATAACAAGCAATATTTCTAAATTGAATGTTTAATTCATATTTAAATTTTTCCATTCTTCTCTCCTCTGTGTAAACACAGTCTGCAGTTCATCCTAATAGTCTTTGATTTTTTTCTCACACGACTGTTGATCTCAGTTATGTCAGTTATGGCTTTTCAGTTGTACTAAAAAGTGCAGAATTTTTTGCTTTTTACAGAGTCTTGTGGAAAAAAACTGTTTATTTTTTGGCATTTTTTAAAAATGTGACTTGTAGAATAGAATGCTTTTGATAACATATCCCAATTTTAAGCCTGAATTAGTTAAATTATCCTAATAGAACTGGAGTTTGCATACGGCTACTTTAATGACTGTTGGAAAGTCAAAACAGACAATTTTTTTCTGTTTTAACGGTTTCTGGCTGTGCTAATTGTTGGCAGTTTTTTTTTAAATAACGTGTCTTTTAAACCAAAATTGGGCGATGGGATTGAAAGGATGGTGATGCAGCACTGTGACATGTAGTCCGATTGTCCTGGATCAGGCTGAATAAACTTAACTTTTACAGCCAAATTAGAAAATGTGGATTGTTGAAGTCACATTCAAGTGGCACCAGTAATTAGAGTGGTGATGAACGTGAGGTGGACAGAATACTGTAGCCTTGGACAGGTAGGATTACGTGACCATAATGTATCTATAAATGTCATGTCCCCAACACTTTTGCACTCATCACACTAACGCCTCCGTGCTTCACTGTCAGGACTACGCCTTCACTGTGGTAGCTCCTGGCAGGTTCTGCTAAATACGACCACCATTTCCTGTCTCTTACCAGCAGCGATCTGAGTGTGCGTGGGGTTGGAGAAGGTGGCGGAGTTGAGTGCGGCAGATTGGCGGCTGTTGGCTGAGGGTTGGTGGTGATGGTGGTGAGGAGGCGTCACCCTCATGGAGCTCCTTCTCAGCTGTTCCAGCTCTGTTAGCCGCTCGGAGAATGCCAGGGAGCCCGGTTTGACCTCGTCCATCTTCTGACGGTGACCTGGGAGATGAAATCATCATGATTGGTCTCTGCCACCGTTTTAAGTCGAAAATTAGCGGCTAAAAGTGCAAGATGTAGATACCCAGAGTAATCCAGGCTTGTAATCTGATTACATAATGTGGGGTATAAGAGTGTCCCGACATTGTTAGCACACTGCGTCTGCTGTAGCGTTTGGGAATCTGGCGATGGGCGCCGCGTAGGGGTCTGGTTGTCTCCTTGTGTGTGTGTGTGTGTGTGTGTGTGTGTGTGTGTGTGTGTGTGTGTGTGTGTGTGTGTGTGTGTGGTGGTCTGTCACGCTGTCTGTGGTGTTGGCTGCACTTCAAAGCCCCGAGACTGAGCTCCAGTTACAGGCACTTCCTCCCAATGGGGGAAGTGTGCATGTGTGTATTTCTACTCTGTGTGTGTGTGTGTCTTTCATGTGTGTGTGTGGGCGAGTTATAGACGAGTGATGGTTATTCACAGCTGAGCGGAGCTGGCAGGAGTCTTCCTGTCTTTCTGTCACCTCTCGTATCTCCTGACTCTTCGGACCAGCGTCGCTCAGTTCACCTTGCCTCCATTTAACATTGAACAACGGTATTTGTATGGCATATATTAGTGTTTACTGGCTAAACCAGATTCGTCTTTCCTCTTGCTTTCATCTGCCATTAGAAATCCCCATGTTTCATCACACTGTGCGGGAGAGGAAGTCAGTGTTGCATCAGGTTCCTTATTGACTCACTCAGTTCAGAGTTTGTCTGTAGGGATGAGAAGTATTTCTTCACTGAGTAATCTCAAGGACATAATTGTTCTTCAGAAGGCTTACTGATTCTTCAAAGCACCACGACCACTTAAAGAACCACTTCATTTAGGGGATGGTTCTTTGCATGCTTTTTGTGGTTATCAGTTTTCATTGGAGTTGTAGGTGTTAAATTAGAGTTGCAACACTTAATAAACAGTGAGAAATGATCATCACAGTCTCTCACATTCCAACTTGGCATCTAATAAAATGTTGTTTTGTCTGACCAACAGTCCAGTATCCTAAAATATTAAATGTTTTATCATGAGAAAACCCAGAAATGCTGCAAATTCTGACCTTTACAGATCACACATAAAAGTTTTTAGAATCAGAATGTCTCTAGCATTGAGTGTTTCTTGACTTTTAGTTGAGATCCACACGCCAGACACAATAGAAAGGTACCATTTTAACATTGCCGTTACTGAATATTAATTGAGATTTTTCTAAATCATCCAATATAAATGTTCTTCTTTGTGATTTTGTAGCTTTAGAGAACAAGAAATGCTGCTGGAGTAACACTGAGCTTATGTATGTTTGCTAGTAGTTCTAAAATGAACCCATGCCAGTGGAAAAACTACACGGGACCCATAACTGAACCTTGTGGGATGCCTGGTTTTTATCTACTGTAGGGGAAAATGTTAATTTTTGTGCATCAGTGTAACTCACGTCGTGGCTCTCTGGGACCATCCACTGTGATTTTAATGGCTCTCTGGTACGTCGCCACCTGAGGAGGGTTGGTGAACACTGTGATGGTCAGCGTGAAGCTCTTTCCTATGAAGAAAAACGAGAGGAAAAATGGGGGAAAGCAAGGAGATGAGAAAAAAAGGAAATAGAATCGAAAGGTAAGCAGGAGGGCATTAGTGAGTCTTTGTGTTTTAAGTGGTGTTAAAAACCCTCTCCTCTGTTTAGAGGTAAGTCTTGAGTTATTAACAGGAAATTATTCCTGGAATTTGAAGGTGGAAATAAATACCTGGGAGTCAGTTGGGAGACTACTTGGATAAGAGGCAAAACATCCAAAAAAGAACCAAAAATGTAAGTCTGGTTGTTTTTTACTGAAGGACTTTGGTGAGCTGACACCTAAAACAATCCAAACCAAAACATACTAACGCTAGCCACTTCATTCAATAAAGAGTTAGCTTGGTTGCCAATGAGGCAATAGACTGCCTTCTGAAAACAATCCCTCTTTTATGTTGCGGTTTGCACTTCAACACATAAACTTGAAAAAAATGAAAGCTTATTTTTTTTATGCTGTGCCATTATGTTCCCTAAACAGTCAGTAAAAGAATTTATTTGCATTTCTCTTAGCAATATCACTGAAATTCATTGATTTTGCAGCAAAATCTGAATTTGCAGCCATTTTAGAAGCAGCTGGCCTTTATGTTGGGTTATTTACTGATGGATATGATGCACCTTGATTATTAGCCTGCATTTCTCTGTACCCTGACATGCAGTAAATACAATTTCAGTGGATTTTTCAACCTAAAAATATGAAGATAAGATTAAAACATGCCACAATACAGTGTCTTGATGAGAAATCCCTTTGAATAAACCATGTTTCACGTCAATACAGGAAAAAGCACGAGGTTTTTTTTTCGATATCTTAGCTGATCTTTAAACCATCACTATCAGTACTGTTACTGTGGTTACTGGCATCTTAAAACAGCCTCAGCACGGATTTAGAAAACAGAGTACAACTGCGATCCCCCAATAAACAACCGTATGGACACCTGCCAGCCAATCAGAAACCAGAGTTTTATTTAACTCCGGTATAAAAACTATCAGCCCGCAAAAATCTTGTCGCAGAGCGGTCAGATCTGAGAACAACACATGCGTGTGCGACAAATGTCTGCGCTACACATGTGCAGGACTATTTGTGTGTGTGTGTGTGTGCGTGTGTGTGTGTGTGTGTGTGTGTGTGTGTGTGTGTGTGTGTGTGTGTGGAGCTTGTTGGGGGTCAGCTTTGGAAGTGGCACTCACTCAACACTATGCTGGCTGCAGACACACACTCACACCACCGCTGCTATTGTGTGTATTGTATGGGTAGAGTACAGTTACCATAGGCAGACAGTCGGATGCCACACAGACGCTGCAGACAACATAAGTGGGTAATGCCAGGTGTTACTCTCACTTCTCTTTGCCTGTTTTCTCAAAACACCTCCCCTATTGTGTTATGACTAAAACTTATGTAATGTCATATTTCATATTCAGAACTAAAGACTAGAGCATTGATAGACAATTTATTGTGTCTACAGATGACAGCTGACACCTCTATCTGCTGTACTGACGTCCACTAGATGGCACCTAAAACTCCTAAAGTCCCATTGTTTGATCAAGTACACATTTTGACAAGCTACTGTTAAAAATGAAGCAAAAAAATCTAACCATAGTGCATTGTTTTGTCAAAATATGGTTAAATATCATAAGATTTCATGCTTTTTTTGGAGCAAAAAACAACAGCAGCATGCCACTGTAAAAACTGCAAAAGCGAATTGAACAAAACGTTTTTGCAGAACAATCCACGAAGCACCGCTGAGAGATAGACAGAGATGGTGACTTTACCCTGAGAAACATGAATTTTTCCTTGGTTTGTACAATCTATTTAACAGACTCCAATTTGTCAGACATTGCTGCCTTTAAATAAATACTCCCAGTTCACAAAAATGCACTTTCCCTTATTCTGAACCTTCATTGTTTTAGATGTTAATCAATTTTTGATTACTAAAATTCAATTATTACTAATTCACATGAATGTTTTTACATTTTAAAAGAAGCAAATGTTGTAATTTACAGACAAATACAGTTATACTTAATGTCGATTATAACGGCAACTTCCAAATACAGTGTTTTATTGGAAAGTAAACAACAAACCTGATATGTCACTGTACAATGCTGTAGTCCATTATTTATTAATTATCTGTTTAAGTAGATTACAGCAGTAATACTGTAAACATACAGCCAAATTCTTACAGTGAAACACTGTTTTGTCAAAATGCAGTTAAGCACCATCAAATTTCCTGCTTTTTTTTTAGACCCACACACAAAAAATATGAATAACAGCAGGCCGTTTTAAAAGAAAAAGTTTTTTGGACAACATTCACAAAGCAGTGTTTAGAGTAGCAACTTGATTTTGGCAATAATATTGCAAATTTTACACTGAGGTAGATTTTACATTGAGGTAAATTATGTGTTTTAGTGCTAAATGCTAACAGATATCTCAGTTCACGATCATAGATATTCATTTTTTTTCACATTAATGTTTATACCTTTTAAAAGAGGAAAATGTTTTAAATTACAGATATTTACAGTTATTTTTACAGTGGCAATGCTAAATAAATAGGTAATGCATTATTTGAAGGTATAGTCATGATATTTAAAAGTAAACTACATATTTCACTATTATATAATAATTATCTGTTTAAGTAGATTATAATACTGTTAAAATACAGTATTCTGTGATTTTGCAGGAAAATTTGTTAGTGTATTTACTGTCTACTCATATATGCTTCTATATATAAAAACTAAATAGTACAGTATGAATAGAACATGTTGTGTTGTTTTGCAGGTTGTTTGCAGAGTTTACAGTAAGAGATTTTGGCTGATAGCGAGACACAGGAGGAGGCAGAGAACAGCTGAAGTCTTTGTGTCTGTTGTGTCTATCAGCCAGCTGGTCACATCGCACACACACACACACACACACTCATATATGCCCACACACACTAGATTACTAAATCACAAAGGCGTGTGTGTGTGTGTGTGTGTGTGTGTGTGTGCCTTGACAACAGTGTTTTTTCCGGGACTTTCTGTCTAATCTCTCCAATCTTCCTCACTATCAGAAGATAAGCGCAGATGTCACACATGAGGTGAGCTGAGTGTGTGTGTTTGTCTTGTCGGGACTTGTGGAGTTGTGTTCGCCCAGTTTTCCTCCTCCTCCTCCTCATCATCATCATCATCATCTTCATCCGATCAGGCAGAATCTCTTATTTACATCGACAATGCAATGTGTGTGTCTCCGGAATAACAAGCTGGTGTTTGTGTGCAGTCGTGTATTATGAAAGAGAAAAATGATGGTCCTGTTTGAAAGAGGAAGTAAAGGAGAGGCTGAAAACTGGTTGCACATGTGCGCACACACACTCTCACACACACACACACACACACACACACACACACACACACACACAGCACTGGCATAGTGGTAGTATCCTGAAACATCATGTGAAATGAAAGCACAAGACGTGGTAGATGTTGCATCCTCTATCAAGAAGTGTTTTCTGCTCTTTATCTGCTGTTTACTGCACATTTACCACCATCTATCTGCACTGAAGCACCTGCAAAATCTATTCTGCATTGTCCTTATTCAGTAGGAAAACCCCCAGAGTTGTGTATCTGCAGGTATACAGTAACCCACCCCCTCTGTGTGGTGGGGATTTACTGTATACTGACTAAAAAAGGCCACAGATGCATATCAGTGCACATCCTGCAGAGTAAGACTGCAGTGAGTCATGTTAGTGTTTCAAGTGGTCTGTGCACGATCACTTTTGTCAGTCATTAAATGGTCCCATATGATGGAAATCTATCTTTATTGTGTTTTTGTATGACTTAAAAACTTTAAAGTGCGAAATAAAAGCTGTGAGAATATAAAATTTGAAATGACTTCACAAGCCCAGGTAAAAAAAAAAAAAAAAAAAAAAAAAAAAGCATAATCCTGCCCATTACTGCTTCCAGGTGACCCATTCAAAATGAATTAATCTCTAAAGCTGCTTCTGCTAACTCTAAAGTGTCTCAGTCTTCAAGATAACCACACTAAATGTTCCGCTGTTTGCTACAAGAGTCAACACAAGAGTCTTCATGCTCTTACAGTATCTGAGGAACTGGAGATCCAGTGGATTACGTTTATGTTTGATGGCAATGTCACCACAACAATAGGAAAATTGGTGTTAGCATGTTGTGAAGCTAATGTGGCTAATGCTACCATTAGTTTTGATCATTTGCTGAGGGACATCTGGAGATGATGGAAACTTTAAGACCAAATTCAAGCCAATAAACAACTACTGGGTGGGTTACTGCATTTTGATGTTTGCTTTTGTGTATTACTGCAACATAAACTTAATTTTTGCTTCTCTCCTGCTCTCTGTGCTCACATATAGCACTTTTAATTACAGCCAAATTTCTCAAAAAACTGTTCTCATTTATCTATTTTTATATTTTTGTTGTCACACATTGGAGCAAAGTTTTACTCTGAGCTGTCGAACATAGAAGCAGAGAGAGTCTTCTTCCTGAAGGGGCCGTAAACAGCTGCATTTAAAACTACAGACATTGAAACAGCTTGTTTAGAACAGGGCTAAAACCATCAGTTATACAATCATGGTGACATTAACCATCTCTGCAGTATTTTGAGCTGAAAAACTGAAAGACACACTGCACGAAAATGTGAGATTTGTAATAATTTGGTGAAAAATGGGCATAAAGGGGATTTCAGGACCTTTAAATCCTGTTGAGAGCATGTGTGCTCTTCTCAAATGATTTACTTTAATTGTCAATTTGTGTGACTTTTTGTCACATTTACTCCAAAAAATTTAAGTTGGACCCAATTTTTGTCATATAGTTGGCTAATAATTATCCAACTCCAACCAAATAAACAGATTTTGTTTGCTGACGAAGACAAAACAGATTTTTTGTTTTTGAGGTTCACTAATATTTTGGATTTGACTGAGAGCATTATGCCTGTTGAATATTAAGACTTGCACGTGTTGATTGAACTGTACTTGTTTAAAAAAATCGAGCCAGGTTCAGAATTTTTGCCAAATAATGCTGCATGTTCCTCATTAGTTTGTTTAGTCTGGATGGAGTTTCAGTCAGATTCATCAGCTTGGAAACAACTAACTGATTTTGTGTAGAAAAATAAAGACTTTATATCATTAAAATGAAATGAAATGATCTACTCCGACTGTTTATGATGAGAAAAACGTTAACAGAAACCACACTGCAGCTCTACGTTGAACGAAGCACTCATAACTGTCTCCGTATTTGTGTGTGTTGCAACTGTACTTCTGCAAAACAAGGAAGCCTGACTAATGATGAGTAAGTTTGAGAACTCTGATACCGACTACCACACTCGCATACACAAAAACCCACGATGAAACCACTGGTCAAACCACTAAACCACTCATTGGTGTCAGCAGCTAAACTAACCACTTCCAACAGACAGTTAATGGCAGTTAGAGGTTTTAGGAGGAGAAACTCTGCTTGACGTGTGGCTTGTTATCACACAATACATCAAACCCTCAGTGTTTTCACAATTTCCTCCTGAAATCAGGTTGGTAAACACCGGCTGATCTTTCTAGGTGTGGCTCCGGACTACTTTGATCCAGACTAAAATATCTCAGCAGGTATTCTCCTGCAGGATGAACTGCAATGACTTTGGAAATAGCCTCGCTTTTTCATCTGGCAAAACTACAATTCAATAAAATGTGTACTTTATTGTCCACTTGGAAAACTTTTCTTGTGCACAACAGCCCTGCATTATTATCTCCAGATTCAGGACGCAACAGAAGTAAGTAGGGGGGGTCAAATTGCGGGTCAAATTGGCCTGTTTTAAAGTTTGAAAATGTGGAAAAAAAAAAAAACATTTTTTATGTCCACATTTTCAACATTTTTGGGAAATTTTTGAACATTTTTTGGTGGAAAATAAGAAATGTTTAAAAAAGTGTTTCTTAAGAACATTCACAAAAAATCAACCAAAATCCAGCGATTTTCACTGGATTTTGGTTGATTTTTATGTGAATGATCTTAAAAAAAAATATTAGAAGTTTTACTGATACATATGTAATCACTTCAGATAATTTTAGGATCTTTTTGGAAGATTTTTACTCATTTTTTGAAAATATTTACAAGAATTTTCTTTCCAAATTTAGGGATTTTTTTTTTTAATTAAATAAAACTTTTAAAGTAAACTCTTAAGGAATTATTGGAATTTTGCAGAACACCACTCCAACAATTTGGTATCCTTCATGCCGAGGAGAATTAAATCCATCCTCAAAAAAAAAAGCTGGACATATGAATTATTGGCGAAAAATTAAGGATATGAATCTGTACTTAATACGGTAAATCTATAGCATTTATTTTTTAATTACATAACGGCATTTACTGCAATGTGATACAATTCAGAATCACTTGACATTCACATTATATTGCACAGGGGTGTACTCACTTCCCTTGTTCATTGTAGGGAAATGACACAGGTATATGGAAAACACATAGTTAATAATCACCAACTCATTCAGCTATAAATTAACTGAAAATAAAACTGCCATTATCTTCACATACTGCCGCTGCGAACATGAACCTCATTGTCCTCCGTGCTGCTAAATTTGCATGAAAACAAATTTTCTACTCTTCGACTTTCTTCATTTGAATTATAGTGCGCTTGAGTTATTTAACGCGTTCATTTTCGAGGGCAGGACGGTGCAATCTACAAAATATCGGCAGTTATTCGGATATTTCCATTCAGCTGGGCAGCACTTATAAATCGTGTGTGTGTTAGCGGAGCTTGTGTACACAGGACCGGTGTTTTAAATAGATAAGTTGGGACATTTGCCTGCGACTGATTTAGAGTAACTGTGGTCTAGTGTATCCGTTAAAGAGGGAGAGAGAAGGGGGGGGTGTGGAGTGAAGTAGACGCTGAATGTTAGGAGGAAGTTGAGTGAATACTGTTTTTATTCACACGTACTTCCCCTAAATTATCCAAGCTGTGTGCAAAACATGTCTAATAAATTTAAACCCGTTTGAAACTTTAAAGGTTAATACTTCCCTCACTAATATCACTTATTGTTCTGATGCCGCTGTAGGCTGTATTACTGCATCTTTTATATAATATATATATATTATATTATGTATTTCTATGTGTGTAATTGTACCTCTTCCACTGCGGCCGACGAAGCGCAGGTCATTGAATCGGGCCACTTGGTTCTTAATGGCAGCCGTGGCGTTGCGAAGCTCCGCGGAGTAGTTCTCGTCGTTTCCGGCCATCACTGTTACCAAGGTGCCATCGGGGATGTCGCCCAGGGCAACCACCTGGAGACATGATGGAAGAAAAATGAACTGAAGATGGAGTTTTAAATGTATGTCCCTTTAAAGTCTATTGGAGCAGTGGAGATTTCTGTACTGTGCAACTATTCAACTATTTATCCATCTATGAACTGATCCCAAATTGTATGTTTCAGGATGACATACAATGTATAAAAAGCAACTAAAGATTCTTAGTACAAGCCAAAAATGTCAACAATCAGTCAGTCTGAGACGTATTAACCTTCTGTACCCCAAAACACATCTGTATATGTGAAAGGAATTTTGTATTTTCAAAAAAAATCACCAAAATTACGGCGTTTATTAGAGAAAGAAACTGTAAAAACAGAAAAAAACATCAGATTTTCAAGTTTCCCACAGCTCTTAAACTACTCATCTGTGATTTTCAGTGCCTTTGGGAAAATTTACCAAATCTAAGCTTAAAATTATAATATTTCATCCAATCCCTTCTCTATTTGTCTCATTTATTTTTTAAAAAAAAAAGCCAAAAATAAAGCATTTGCAGTAACCACATTCTGTAAAAACAAAAAAAAAAAAAAAAAATCTGCATTTCTCTGCACAACTGAAAAGCCACAGTGATATTATAGCCGCACTCACAGTCTTACAAAGAAAATTCAGTAACTTTTCAGCTGGACTGCAGGTTGTGTTTACACATTACAGAGACAAGGATGGAAACAAATAAAAATGTAGGAAATAAAACATCTAAACAATGTAGAGCCACCATTTTTAATCAATCCTGCTAAGACCTGTGGGCACCTGGAAAAATATTTTATATTTTGACTGCATTTTAATTTTTTATTTATGTCTTTAAGTTGTCTCTACTTCTATCCTTGGTTGTGCTCTTTCCATAGAGGTGCAGAACTTTACGCTGCAGTGAGAAACGAGTCCACAAAGTGACCAGACCATATATCCTGCTTGATCTATAAAATTTAATGCAAATTATGAGAAAAAAGGTCAATCATTTTCCGCATTTCAAAAACTTTCCCATCAAACAGGGCTAAAATGGACGCATGCGTGACGCTCGGTGCACTCGAGAGCACATTCTCCTCTCCCACACCTACACAAACACCGAGCCGGAGGGGGCTGATTTCCATATTAACGCCAATCACACCGAGCCATCGGTGTGCAAATGACCAGGGCAGATACTGCACTATGGGCCATTTCTCTTCTCTTTCAACCCCTGAGCTCTGCTGATGAACAACCGCAGACCCTGATGACTGACACACTGGGATTAACCTCACAGTTAAAGCTCCATCTCCAGCTTTGTTGGAGCTGTTTTATAACTCATCCACCGATCGAGGTATTGATTTGATTGGGTTGCTGGGTTTGTAAATGCGGGTTTTGGCCCGGAAACAGTTCAAGGACTGAGTGAGGAAGAAAGAACACACACACACACATACACACATACACACACACACACACACACACACACACACACACACACACACACACACACACACACACACACACACACACACACACACACACACACACACACACACACACACACACACACAACGGAGAGACTGGCAGCAATGGAGCCTGAAAGCAGCCCAGCAGAATAAACAAGACAAAGGAAACAATTATGAAAGTCTCAGACCAAGGCCAGTGTGTGTGTGGAGCTGCAGCTTGTGTGTATACAGCACCTGTGTGCACAGCTACAGTGTAAATGTGACCACGTATGCATAAGTGTGTTGCACAAAACGTGTAGCTACTTGCGTGCGCTTCTCAACAGTCATCCATTATCAGTAAGAGGCAGTGACATCCGCTCATGACACTCCATAATGATGCATAATGCACCCAACTCACAAACGCACCCGCATGCATGTGCGAACGCTAATGCATAAAACTCAATAAATCAATCCGCTGTGTGTTCTGCGGCTAAAAGCTGCTTTTCCACAAATGCATTTTGTCTCAAAGTGCAGGAAAAGCCGTTCACATCCACACACATCAACACCCGAGGGATGGCACTGCAAAAAAAAATATGAAGCCGTCATACTGTGTGTATAAAAATGCTGCAGGACGATGTATCAAAAAGGCCTGTTTTATTGTGGTGAACAAGTATAAAAGTCAGGAAAAGGGGTCAAAAATTTACATATATATAAAAATACATGAGACAAAAATGATTTTAGCAGATTTTCTAACGTATTTTAGTGGCATTAATCGTTTAATCAGACAAAAACATGCATCTCAAACATGTTTCTTTACATGCTGCAACATTTTTATTAAGTTAAATACTCTTAAACATCATCTCTCCTTGTAAAGTGAAAAAAATTCCTTTCGCTTCAAACTCAGTGAAAAGCTTCAGTTAATATCGAAGCACCAATCTGATAAATCGACTCGTCAATTTACATAAATCATTCAAACGCTATTTTGACTTTGTGTCAGTTTGATGTTCAAGTCATTTGTAAAAAGAAAAATGTCAATGATAAATTGATTTTCCTCTCGAATGTGAAGATCGGCTGCTTTTCTCTGTTTCTATCACTGTAAAGTGTTCGGCTGCTGGTCGGCAAACTGAAGGAAGCAAAGAATCAGCTGATGAAGCGATGAAAATAATCTAATCTTTATGAATGGAACAAGCTAACATGCTTGTAAAGAAAGAAATAAAGAACTTAGTGATCTCTAAAATTCCAATTAATACAACCAAATAAATATAACTGATTGACTGACACTGTCTAACTTTGATTTTATCTGTAATTTGACTGCATGTTTAAGTACAATACACATACATTCCACTATATACCATATTCATTGTTCAAAGTGGAGCTTATGATATGTGTTAAAATATAGAATATGTTATTAGTTGATCACATGTAGAGACAAGCCAATACTGGAATTTGATATCAATCTACAGTTGATATTTGTACATTTTTAGAATAAATCATTAGATCACAAGTCAACACATGAGGCCTCCAGCATTGATAATTTAGTTTCAGTATTATCATAGCAGTTTAATAATTAGAGCATTTTTCTTAAAAACAAAAAACATGAAAGAGTCTTATAATAGGTCAATAAATTACATTTAAAATATGACAAATCAAAACAATAAAAATGTCAAAATTGACAGTAGATGACGGAAAATATTCTCTGCGTCGACTTTATTTTATGCAGAAGCTTCAGATGTAAACAGATAGTCCAAACCACACTATCCCTCAAAAATGCCAAAAAGAAGAGAATTGCTTATCAAAGAGGAATACAGCGAGAGAGTCATCGCTAACTGGTTTGGAATCAGCTAAACAGCATCTATTACAACCTGAAGGACAAAATGCAGTTTGGCTCCCCCAAGAAGAATGAAGGAGGAAGCAGAAAACAGTGCTCAGTAGTCTAACAATTATTTTCAAAGCTGTATATATACATATGTATTTATAATTATTCATGTAGTATGTTAGAGTTATATTGATAATAGAGAAAAATGGGATCTCTGCAACAAATTAGTTAGTGGCTTACTTTGACGACACCACTTGACTCCGCACCACCATTTGCTCTGTTACATGTGCTGCAAACTACTTGCTGTGATCTAATTATTATCATCAAAGCTGTATAAATAGTAGTTTGTTAGATTTATATCAAAAAGGGAAAATGCTGCGATCACTGCAACAAACTAGTTAGTAGCTCACTTTGAAGACACCACTTGACTCCGCACCACCATTTGCTCTGCTACATGTGTTGCAAAACTACCTGCAGTTGTCTAATTATTACTTTCAAAGTTGTATAAATGCACATGTAGTATGTTAGTTATATCGAAATGGAAGAAGATAGGATCACTGCAATAAACTAGATAGTAGCTTCCTTTGATGACACCACTTGACTCCGCACAACCATTTGCTCTGTTACGTGTGCTGCAAAACTACTTGCAGTAGTCAAATTATTATTTTCAAAGCTGTATAAATAGTAGTTTGTTAGATGTATATCAAAAAGGGAAAAAGCTGCGATCACAGCAACAAAATGCTTTGCAGCTTACTTTGAAGACATCACTTGACTCAGCACCACCATTTGCTCTGCTACATCTGCTGCTGACAGTGTAAACAATGGAGTCAGAGCAGGTCTGTAGTACAAACTACGTCATGATATTTTTCTAAATTATCTCAAGCATATTTTTCTGTATTATCCTGGGTAAATTTAAGCCTTGTTTATGTCTATATCAGCTAATAATGTCGGTCCACCACGCTTCAAATCACATATTTTGTAAAATCTGTGGTATGCAGTGAAGAAAAAAGTACAATATGCTGCTGAGATGTAGCCAACATACACACCTTAAAAGCGATGGGCAGAGTCTTGTTACACCTCCAGTGAGTCGGCAGCACAGAGCACAGGAAGTTGGGGCTGTCCGTCTTCACCAGCTCGCCTGGATGATCTGAGATCACCTGAAGAAACAGCAACACTTTCTAAACTTGCTGTAAAACTATAAAATAACATTATAAAGAAGCAGGGAGCTCCGCAGTCTCTTACCTCCACCATGCCGCGGTCAGCCATTCGCAGTTTGCCCACCAGAGCTGCCCCTCCACCGGCCTCCTGGGCTCCCAGGGGCAGGGCCTCGGCCATCTTCCCCCCCGAGGCGAGAGTGGTGGAGGGGGGAGTGTAGCGCCGGCCAGGGGCTGGGTCTGAGAGGGAATGAACAGGGAGAGATGAGTTAAATTTAATTTTATGCTGCTCTGAATATATATTGGAGATGTTAGAATCACATGCGAGAGGAGGTGAAGCATACAGACGGAGCTAAAAAGAGTCATTTTGATGATTTTTTTTAATCAGAGTAATTTTTAGACAAAAAAGTGTGAGAAAGTCTAAAAGTGAGTGTTTTTCTTGGTAATAAACTGCTTGTTTTGAGGCTTTGGCCTGATTTAGACTCTTTTTTCCACTGTCTTGTGACATTTAATAGCACATAATGACAAATTCCTGCAGACTGACCACACACAAAAACTAACAGAAGAATCTTTAGTTGCTAAAAATGTTAAAAAAAAAAAAAAAATCCTAGTAAATATGCTTCTATCCTTAAAATCCTGTGAGTTTCTTTTCGCTGTATATTCACAGATGACTGCTTCACTTTCAATTCTGAGAATCACAACGACAGGAATGAACAGGATGTATAAAATAGGACATGGGGTGTGTTCTGACATGACTCAAAGAGGGGTTAAAGACATCAACCCCCACAGATATACACAGAGTATGATGACACACACGTTGATTTGAATGCCGGAGTGCGTAGTCATAAAACTAAAGACAGCAGCACTCATCCCCCCCTTTGTTCACGTCTTGTTGAGTTGAATAATTGTGAGAAAAATAAGTAAGACAGTGAATCTATGTGGCACACGGTGGTTAAAGATCACGTCATCCGGTGAGGGAAGTGAATGAAAGCGACAGAATGTGAGAAATAAGCAGCTCTGTGCATCTGTCTGCAGTGTCTCTGCTGGTTTGTCAGCCGGCCAACCCGCAATTGAAGCCACATGCTGGCGGTTTGGAGTTTAGTTTACAGTTTAAAACCCTCCCACTGCTACTACTCTGCACAACCGGTGGGTTAAAGAGTCCACAAACGCACACGCTCAGGGGAGAAATTCCACTTTAAATAATCCTGTTTGCATGAAGAGTAAATACTTCCTGAGTTCAAGTGGAAATCTGCAGTCACATGCGAGATTTATTGGATTTAGAGACATTAAAACCTTTGAATAATCTAACAAACCACCTTCTGGTTCAGGCCCCACAGCCACACGAGGAAGAAACAAGCTCATTTTTGCCATAATGTTGGCACAAATTGAAGAAGTAGTGATAAATCTACAAGGATTTTCATTTCTGATGCCGCTGCTGTATGTTTTTAGAACAGCAGGGATCAGTTTAAAGTTAAATTAAGCAGCTTGAGTGCAGATTGTGACTATGATCCTGCACCAAATGCTTAAGTTTCAGAATGTGAAGTGTTTTTCATTCAGCAGCTCTCATCCGCAACAGATAGTGGATCAGGAAAATAAATTATTGTCTGTTATTATCGTCATCTCTTTCTTTAAAAGGGTTTCTGGGAGTCTTCCAGCTCAATTTCAAAGGATTTTGACACATTTGAATTGAAGAAAACAGCACAAATTATAGAGGTGATTCCAGATAAATTATGCAGAAATCTGATATATTTAAAAAACTGTTTATTTTTAGTGGAAAATATTTTGTGATCCTTTGAAATTCTGCCACAAGAAGCTTTGCAAATCTACGATGAAAATGTCACCATAATACAATCACTAATAACTTGAAAATTTATTACAATATAAGTACTTTTAGCTGAAATTTGTGTGAATAATGGATTGTAAACACTGTGCGAGGGGGCAACATACACTAAAGGCAACACAGTTTGTTAAAGTTTTTTAAAAAGCTGCTTTTTAAATTGAAACAGTACAAGTTCTTTCTGTAAATATTAGAATTATAGAATTTATGGCAGAACTGAACATAGCAATGTTTGTGTGTGGATCGGGCTCAATAATAGGAAAGTTCCAGTATCACTGACTAATAAAGACAAGATTTCTAAAATAAATTTAACCACCAAACAGCCGAATATATATATATATGTGGAAACATATTTCGTCAATCCTGCACCACTGACAGCATGCAGCAAAGGGACAAGTCCTCAAACGCAACACTATCAGACAATCACACTGGGGCAACTTTTTTTCTATAATAAGTTAATAAATAAACACAAATGAATATACAAACAAAAAAAAATAAAATTTATCACGCCGATGAGTAGATCATTCGTCTGTGAACTGGAATTGATAGAAAATCGCCAGAATATCGTGCGTAAAAGCGCAGAGGAGCGACACGGGGGATGTTTGAATGATTTTATGGCCTGTTTTGAATCTTTAAACACAAATTTCTAAAAACCACACTGCTGCTGCTGCTGCTGGGATGTGAAACCGATAACTGCAACTGCTCTTGTCTTTAAATAAATGCGTGAACTATTTAAAAGACAAAAACTTGTACCGTATTTCGCGTCCCACAGAAACACCATTTGTGCGCCACGGTGCGTCCACAGAACCTCAACTCCCCCGATCTTCACTTTAAACCTCCGGAATTCTTCTTATTCGCTGCGCAAGACACAAGATTGGTTTCTTTGGATGTAGTTGCCGGCAGCTTGCAGACTTATTTGCGCAGCTTCGGTGCGCTATCCGGTCCGGATGTCAGTCTCTGTGCGTAAAAGTGAGCCAAAACGCTCTCCAAAGCAGATCTCCTCACACTTCAGTGCGTTTTTCTTGCGTTTTCCAAGCAGAATAGAAGTTCAGGTGACCTGGATGAATGAGAAACTACACGGACAGAAGTTCAGGTGGATTTTGGAAAGCATTCAATGCTCCGTGTGTCTCCGCGAAACTCGAATCAAGCCTCCAGGCATGTTAAAAATGGAAGGAAGTGGAGAAAAAGGGAAGAAGGAGGAAAAGAAAGTCCGCGCTGATTGTGTTTCAGGCTGAATATTGACGTTCAAAAGTAAATGCGCTGCGCTCTCTCTGCTCCTCAGCTCCGTCCCTCTCCCTTCCCCTCCAGATGAATGGCCATCCCGGCTGACAGCGCCAGCCTTTTACCGGCAGAGCGCCGTATTTGCATGTCATCGGCTCAGGAGCAGCTCTCAGCCAATCATAAAGTTCGCCGCCGGCTGTCGCTGAGAGGGAATCCGCCAATCAGAGCTACGTCCGTCCGAAAGGAGGCGGGTTTTAGTGGAGAAGGAGAGCTGCTGCGTGAAACTGCAGCTGAGAATTCAATATGAGATCAGATACACACTATGACTCAAACCTGCCGCCAGATATTCATTCAGTCAGTTACTAAATAGTGAAAATAAAGATTTTAAATTGAGCAGGATGTCACAACTGCTGTTATTTTCTTATTATGTTCATGCTAATCTTCATGTTGCACAGCTCAGTGATGCAAATTATCTTTTAGTGCTTGATATCTCAGCCTCCAATCTCTCTGTTATTCAGAAATTCTCCCACTGTAGCTGCAGGTTTATTTAACTGAAGCAGGCAAACCAAAACCAAACTGTCAGTGCCAGATCCAGCCAACAGGGGGCAGTAGGTGATCTAAGTCCAAGCAGCTGCCTCCTGAGAGCAGAACAGCAGCACCAAAGGGCGCTGAGGCAGTCAGAAAATGTCAGTTTTGTGTAGTATTTAAAACAGTAAGGATTAAAGTTCAACTTAACACATCAGTTATTTGAATTACCATTAACTAAATTAAGTTTGCGTCAATAAAACCTCATTTTCCAACTACTTTAAATTGCTTGGGATCAAATTTTGACACTCGGATTGAATTTAAATCACATTTAGAGTCTTCTACTGCATGTTATAACCGTTCTAAATGTGGGATCATATTAAATTGATATCTTAGATTGCTATATTATTTAGTTTATAACAAAATATCTTTCACCTAATTGTTTTTTTTTAAATCCAGATATTTTAATTCTGATTTCGTTAATAGATTTTAGTTGTTTGGTTGAATTATTGCTGCGTCTATTATCCAGAGGCATTTGAATTTCAGTGAGATTTTCTTAATCATATAAAAGACAGAAAAAAATGTTCAAAAATATATTGTGGTGGATTAATTCTGACAAATTTCATATCATACCTGCTCTCTAAAAAAGAATTCAAGGGACCTACCTACTCCAATCACTAAATTAATCACACGATTACAAGATTAAAAAGAAAAACAAACTAATTTACTGATTTATTAAACCTTTTAAGTTGAAAAATTTTTTTTTTAAAAAGATTGGATTACCTAATAATGTTAATAATTGCGTCAACTTTATATTGTGCATAATTTAAACTGAAAATCCTGTGTTAGTTGCTTTGAAATGAAATTCCAGTTGAAGTAACTTAATGAAATTAGCCTGATAAGTTCATTTTTCTTCACTTTGTTCTCTCTATTTTAATTTGTTTGGACAATTTCAGACAATTAAGACGGATAATTAAAGTCGATTTTTCTAACTCAATTCGTACGAAAATCAGATTTTTTTTTTTTTAGTAATTGAGAGGCAATTTACACTATAAAACACCTTCATTTCAGTATTGCATTGATTCCAAGGATTTAATTATGGTTCACTAAAGCAAAAACTACATTCATATCTCTAAGAAACTTTTCTAGCTAATTGATTCTTTAATTTCTCTTCATTCGTGCATCAAAGAGAATTCTGATTCACTCTCTGCTGCCTGTGAAGTCCGATGTCTCCATACAAGAAAATGCAGCCAGCAGCAGCGGCGTGATGCATTTATTTTTAACACGCAGCTGACAGACGATGAAGAGAGGCGTATCAGCAGTGCAGCATCTCAGTTATCTCCCACAATGCATCCTGTTTTATCTCAGCTTCAGCTTACATCTAATCCAGAGTTATTTGACCGGTTCCAAAATCTAAATATACAGTTTAAGTCACTTTGGAGCATCCGAAAGCAGCGTTTTAATTCACAGTCAACCAATTAGATGTGATTCAAAGACAGGAGCCTAAACAGAACTGACTGAGCTTCTAAATATGGAATCAAAAACAGGCTGTGATAACGTTCATTTTTATCTCCATCTAATATTGTTAAAATTCCAAAATCAGTGAATTAATTAGATAGAAACCAGTTGTAAACCAGTTGTAAACCGGTTGTAATTCTCCCCCTTGAAACTCCCAGAAACTCAGTTATAAGAATGGATCTGCAGTTTCACAAATCAAACTAATTTAACTTTTGTGGATGTCTTTTTTCTGAGAGAACATGAGGTGATAGGTCTGAATTTGATCTGATGTCCAACCAATTAATTTTGTGCAACCTGATTTTCAGTTTTGTTTTTTATTAAGATCTGAAAATGTCTCGATGAATTTGAAGACTAGAAAACTCTCCACTTACTAACTTATTCTGGAGATTTTCAACCAAATTATTAACTAATCATCTCTTATATTCTCAATATGGGACTCTTAAGTTTTCTATCTGCATTTGTGAGCAATAAAACACTTGATAGGGGTAATTTTTCATAAACAAATGAGCAGATTAGTGATGAAGTTTGCTTTAAAGCTATTTTTCAATTCTTCCCATCTGACTTTTACAGCCTCCTCTACACCTGCCTGCTTCAATGAGGCCTTTTTGCGAATCGGTCGAGTTCCATCAACATGCTGTCGGAGGAGTTTTAGGGAAACGCCACTCTGCCTTTGCGTCCATCCGTCCGTAGCCAAAGGGGGGATGATAAAAAATGTAAACAGCCTCGGCTCTCGTCTCTGGCCTGAGATGGACGTGATGCGATTTGCCCTCGGAAATATCTATTTTTCACTTCCTCATCCTGATTTCGCTGGTTATCTGCGGATGATCTGTGGGTGGTTTTTGTCCAGAAACGTCACAATCGGCGTTAAATCCCATTAGAAGCCCGATAAAATGATATTTTCCCTAAATCCTCCACACTGGCATTGACTATAATTACACAACTGCCAGCTGAAGCACTTTTCGTAGACATTTGTGTCATTAAATATGAGACTGAACATTTCTTCCTCATATAACCGCACTCATAAATAATTCAAACGCTGAAGGATGCTTCGAAACGATATATCAGTGAAAAATTTAGGCCTCGCGCCAAATCGACTGACAGATTCTATAGAAACAAAGTCAGTTTTGATGCTCACAGCAATTCATATATCCCTGTATGATCCCACATGCTGCATAGCCTGCTGGGTAATTCTTTAAAATGTTTGGAAAAGAGTGTCAGAATTTGAATGTTTCGTTGGAAATTTGCGACTGATTTGTTTCCGAAATTTAAAACAGCCGAATCCTTGAATGAAATCTTTGCATTCGCGAGCTGAGTAAAAACAGCAGAGAGACAGAAAAAGAAAGAAAGAACATGACAGAGGAAGAGGAGTTGGATTTCACTCTGCCAGCGTTTCCCACTGACTGGTCCGTAATCTGAGCTTCTTACTGTCCTCTGATCCATAATCAATACCCAGCCACAATCGCCTATCAAAGTTATTGATACCAGCCTCGCTTCATATCATCAGCAGAAATACTTTGTCATTAGCGTATCAATCACATGGATGCAATCGAATATTTACACAGAATAAAAGCGATGTGTGGATTTAAGAGAACACAGTTTTAAATTTTACTCTTAAAAATGATTCTATAATATGTGGTTTTACTCCTGTGACAGTTGTGTAAGTAAGCAGCAAAGGGCTTTTTCTCCACAATATTTTATGACAATCTCTATTCACTCCTACAACCAGTGTAAGAAAGACACTGAAAATAAAAGTTTGCTCTCCAAAAAGCATTTATGGAATCTTGGAACCAGAGTGAGATCCACTGAAATGCCACAAGATGTATTTATGTGAGACTGGAACTACTTGGGTGGTCAACCCCATTGCAGCAGAGAAGAAGACTGATACTAAATGGTTTTGAATATCTGATGTTCAGTTGCATGTTTTTGCAAGATTTGTACATGGGAAGTGAGATGTGGAAACTAAAAGACCTAGAGAAGTTCTACCTAAAGGTTAGAACGCTTCTTGCACTGGAACCTAACATTGACATTAAACTTGTGAAGGTTTGAGGTGTCGAATTACCAGAAAGCCATACCAGAAGACCTCAACAGAGTCCCAGAACACCTCAAGGACCCCTAAAACCTCTGACGAACACCTACAACTCCTGGAAGGACTCCGAGAACCCTTCAAGAACCTCCAGAATTCAAAGAACATCTACGGAACCGCCTTCAAAACCTCATGGAAATCCAAGAAACAGAGTGAGGACAGGATACTGGAACAATAGAGTCAGTAGAGTCTCAGAACACCTCAAAAACCCCTAAAACCTTTGACTAACACCTACAACTCCTGAAAAGACTCCTAGAATCCTTCAAGAACCTTCAAAACTCAAAGAACATCTACAGAACCACATTCAAAAACCACAAAAGTCCAAGAATCAGTTAGGACAGGATACTGGAACAATAGTGTCAATAGAGTCTCAGAAAACCTCAAAAACCCCTAAAACCTCTAACACCTACAACTCCTTAAAGGACTCCGAGAACCCTTCAAGAACCTCCAAAACTCAAAGAACATCTACTGAACCACCTTCAAAAACTCATGGAAGTCCAAGAAACAGAGTTAGAACAGGATACTGGAACCATACAAGCACTATTTACCCTGTAAGGCACTGAATTTGCAGCTATTGCAGTATTTTAAACGTTCAGATGCTACCAGTTATTCATAATGTGACACTCAAGATGCAAAATATCCCAACAAGAAGACAGTGTGGCATGCGTCTCAACAACACAAATCAAGACGGATTATCTGATCACACAGTTCTTCACCACAACATTGAAGACACGAGACAGAAACATTGATTCACAGTGTGACAGAATAAGACAACTCTCGTGATCACACCAGACGTGACGGTGACTGTAAGGTGTCAAGAAGAATCAGCTTTACCAAAGAGTCCGCTGCCTGTCCGGCCTTTCCTCATCAGGTACATGGCCCAGGACAGGGGCCCCGAGCTGGAGAAAGCCCCAGGGTTCATGCTTCAGTCCTTGGTGGCAGAAGCAGCAACGTCTGGGGCCAAATATCCGACACCCAGAGGGGAGAGAAAAAAGGCTATTGAGGGTGAAATTATTTTAAAAAGGAGGGAAACAACACAAAGGAAAAAGTGAAAGGAAAAGACAGAAAAGGAGAAAGGGTTTGTCTTGACTTTTTGTTAGTCCAAATCTAGACACTCATTCGGCAAAGAACATCTCCAATCTGTCCTCACCTTCACGAACTGCTTTTATACACCTCCTCGGCCCCCTTCCCCCTGCACGTCTCATCCTACATATTAGCGAAAACCAGAAAAAAAAGAAGAAGAAGTGAGGGAGCAAAAAGTGAGGGCAAGAAGAGGAGGAGGAGGAGGGAGAGGAGCCAGTCAAGCTTAATTCATTCCCTCTTTCTCTAAAGCGTAGCCACGGGGGACATGACTCCACTTTGCCCTAAGGCTCTTCAAAGCTGCTAATTTCATTTAGCTACTCAAATGATTTTTCTGGCTTTTTTCTCCCTCACTGCCTCCCGCCTTCTCACCCCGGCTTGTCCTCGCTGTTTGGAAGTTCTGGTTCAAAACTGAGGTCACACAGCTGAGTCGGACTGAGGTGCTGCAGATAAGCTGATAAAACTCGGCTGATGTAGATGAATGGGGGAAGCTAAGCAACACTGCTGCTGTTTAGAACTCTAGTTAACCGGTACAGATGTACACAGTGTATTACAGAAGTCAATAACACCCCTGTGAGTACACCAGTGATTTCCAGTTCACCTAAATTCATAAAAATGGTTTTAAAATGACCCTTGTCTGTCTGCATGTCTTCATCATGGCTCCACATGGAAAATAACTGCCAAAGTTACTGAAAAACATCTGATAGTTGTGACTTCACAAAGAAATAAAAGGATAGAGGGTTGCATCAGTAATTGTTGGTCCTCTGACTACTTTTACTGAAAAGCCCAACCAGGGACGGGAGTTGAAAATTAGCTTAATGCTATACACTCTATATGTAATACATCAGATGTGTTCTATGTTAATTGCATGGTCCCTGATCAAATAAATGAATAAATAAAATAAATAAATAAATCAGGAGGTATACACTGAATAATAATACTTCTAATCAGAGCTATAGTGGCTGCAGTTCTTCTAACACAGTGGTGTCAAACAAGCGGCCTTTGTAAAGTGTAAAAATTACAGAGAAGACATTAACTGCAAATTGTAAAACTATAAATTTAAAACAAATTCAAAACCTACACTAATTGTTTTGATCATAAAGTAAAATACTAGATTGTTCGTTGTTGTTTTGTCATTTTGCGTCTCATTTTTGTAATATTTTGTCTTGTTTTTTTGTCTGACTTTTGTAATTTTGATCATCAAGTAAAATACTATATTATTCTGTTCCAGATACCTGAGACTAAATGTTTTGTGCCTTTGTGGATCCACTGTGATCTGTCAGTTGTAATGTGTAAATGATACACTGTTGTTGAAATTTCACTTTTTTCTTAAGAAATTTTGGATTGTTCATTTTGTTTTGAAAAAAGATAATTCCTTAAATATGAACAATTTCAGAATGTACTTTTTTGAACTAAAACAAAGGACAAACACATTTTAGATAGATAGATAGATAGATGGATAGATGGATAGATGGATAGATGGATAGATGGATAGATGGATAGATGGATAGATGGATAGATAGATAGATAGATAGATAGATAGATTACTTCAAAATCTGATTTTGAGACTTCATGAAGTTGGGAAATGATACAGGAATGTCAGTGACCAAATAAAAATCAGGAAAATGAATCAAATCTAAGCTTAAAATTGTGATATTTTATCACAATCACTTTGTTCTACATGATTCAAATGTGATATATAAAAAAGCATGCACTGCTTTCTGTATAAAACAACATATTCTCTGTTCACAGTTGGAACCAGTGGTCACATGACAAAAATGCCACAACTACTCAGGTGAACTGCAGGCTGTGTTTAGACAGAGCAAACAGAAGACAAGTATGGAAACAAATCAGAGATATGACAGCAAAATAAAACATCTGATGAATAAGTTAAATGCAGCATGACTTGAAAACAGTATAGAGGGAAGAGTTGCTGGGAGACACATTTTGCATGGTGAAACATGTTTCTACAGTTAATGTGCAGAGCAGTGAGAAAAATGAAGCGTTAGAAGAGATTGTAAAACTGTAGGTGGTAAATTTTTGTGGAGTATGTGGAGCAAAATGGTTTTCCTGTATTGGTAACACCCACGGGCACTTTTTACAATCTTTGTTAAAATGCACAATCAGGGAAAAATCTACTTTCGCATTTAATTTTTCATGATATATGGGATATGTAGAGTTCTCTCTACTTCTAGCTATGGTTGTATTGTTTCCATTGAGGTGCTGGACTTTATATTGAAGGTGAAAATGAGTAAAAATGTTGCAGGAGCAAAGAAACGGACAGAATCTCCTCGGAGTTGGGAGGGTTAATTACAACGTGTGTTCAATAAAGTTAAATAAGCAAATGTGGAAACATCTTTCAACAAGTGAAGGTGAGATAAATTATGAACGCCAATATTTAATGAAGCTTAATCCTGCATAAGTCAACACTAAACCAACATTCACATCTACATATACACCACCAGTCAAAAGTTTGGGGTCACTAGGAAATGTCCTTATTTTTGAAAGAAAAGCAGTTTTTTGTCAATGAAGATAACATTAAATTAATCACAAATACAGTCAGGTGTTGAAAGGCTAATTGATGATTAGAAAACCATTGTGCAGTTATGTTAGCACATGAATAAAAGTGTGAGTTTTCATTGAAAACATGAAATTGTCTGGGTGACCCCAAACTTTTGAACGGTGGTGCACACATGAGAAAGTTTAATTGTACGTTACCCCACAGAAACATCATCACACACACTCTACCAAACCTCCCACTCACTGGTGGACACTGAGCTGCCCACACTGACTCTCCCAGAGGCCCTCTGGCCAGTGACATCACCACAAAACTCCCTCTGTGTATATGTGTGTGTGTGTGTGTGTGTGTGTGTGTGTGTGTGTGTACACTATATGTGACTGCTGGTGCAACAACTCGCTGTAATCCTCAATGGTAACCTCAGACCAACAGTGTGTGTGTGTGTGTGTGTGTGTGTGTGTGTGTGTGTGTGTGTGTGTGTGTGTGTGTGTGTGTGTGTGTGTGTGTGTGTGTGTGTGTGTGTGTGTCACTGGGTTATGGTGAGCCACAATGGTCGTCTGAGGTGTGTCTTCACAGCGAGTCGAAACCAGGACAGCTCGGCTTATTCTGTTTTTTTTTTTATCCTTCTGTTTTTGTTGGTAAGCCGAAGTGCGGTCGTGGAGACATGACTTTGGCGCACAGATAGCAGAAAGAATGAATCACCCTCGATCTTATCTTTTTTATGTAAATTCAAACTTGGTTTCACTTAAACTTTGGATATTTTCTGGAGAATCATTCATTTGAATTACCCTTATATGTATAGTCTACTCAGCTATTACTGGCAGCACTGGATTTATCTCCATGCAGCTAAATCTGTTAGATGAATACAAGCCAGTTTCATTTTTGAGATCAATTATGAAGTGTTTTTGGGGTTCTACGTATCAAATAATTAAGGAGTCGACATAGAACAACATAGAGTAGAACTCCAGTGAAGTTAAGCATGCTGTTTCTATTTAAACACAATGCAGCTTCTGCACAATAATAATGATAAACCCTCAAAAATCTTTCAAATCAGTGTTTTTTATTAGGCGAAACTGTTCAAATTAAAACAACTCAGAGCCGCAATTAAACAAAATCCAGGTATAGAATATGGAATTAGTGAAATTTCAAGCATTTTGCACCACCGTAGCCATGATTTTTATTTACGTCCAGGTTTCTGACCACAGTTTTCGTATTTACTGATCGTGGACCGACACTCTTTCAATATAATTTAGCGGACTAAATACAATTAGTTTGAATTCATTTTCATTTAACTGGAAAAAAACAAAGTTCTCGGACACTTACTGCTGGATTCCCAAGAGACAAGAGGAGCCAAAGATGGAGTCTGTAGTTTGTTGAATATTTTCAGAGGAAGTTAAAAGCTGCTCGAAGGAAATATTTTATTACTCTGAGGTCTTTACATTTCAATGCAAAGCGCCCTCAGATCGTGATTTGGCACTATATGACTAAAACTGCAACAATTCCAATCCCTTCTGTCTTGTTGTCCTGAAGCGAACTTCTTCTATTATCAATGTGGGTCTAATGAGATATATGATCCATCTGAATACACACTTCATTGCTAAAAGCATTTCTGGCAGTTCGGCCCAATCATTCTTGTACGGTGCAGTTCAAACAGAGTAACAAGTAATATTCAAAAGTAAAACTATGACAGATTTTCGCTAATGAAAAAAATGTATTTTTTGTGAGAAGTCTTAGTAATCTTATATAGAATCTTAGGGAATTATATTGTGAATGAGCTGCAGCCAGAGTTTGGGGATGATAAATTACACCCGTAACCATGGTAACCCAACACAAATATGTCTGCAGAGTAAAAGATGCTAAAGTTAAAAGTGCAGAAATGAAGATGTCACTGTGTTTGTGTCGACTCGACAGACAGAAGCAAGCAAATTATGTTCAGGTGCTTAAATGAACACTGTAAAATAACTTCTTTTAGATGTGAAAACTTGTTTAATTTCGTTCTTAATAGCGGGTATTAAATGCTCCGCTCGGAATTTAAAGTCCACAAAGAGAACGACGAGGACGAAGCACAGTCCAAGTGGAAAAACAGTAAAAATAAAATGACCACCTCTGTGTGCCAGCGGCTGTCTGTCCCTGCCGTCCCCTGAGCTGAGGCCACCCCGAGGCCAGTGACAGTCAGTGGGATGGCAGGGATCAATACCCCACACACACACACACACACACACACACACACACACACACACACACAAAATAACACACACTGCTGCCACCCTGAGCGAGGGATCGATGGAGGGAGTCTGGGGAAAAAGGAGAAGACGTCCTCCTCGAACACCTCCATCATCACCAAAAACCACTTTAAACTGACTCACCTTGTTTCAAAATCTAATGAACACTTTTTGTGGATTAATTGTGTACTTATAGAGAACTTGATGGAAGAATTATGAACACAAAGTGATGGAATTAGAGTCGAAATGGAGAGTCAGAAATAACAAAAATGTGCAGTCTTTCAAATATTCTCTGAAATTTCTATTTATACGACATATTTAACCTTTAATTTCAGTTACTTTTATATTTGAGAAGTGTTGTGTTATGATTTTAGCACTTTGAACTATGCAGCAAATGCATTTTACATTCAATTTCTTAGAATTATTCTATTTTTACGATGTTAACAAACTAATTGTATAATTAGGTCGTCAGATTTTTCAATACTTTTCCTACAGTTTGTCGTATTATCTGATTTTTACTCATATAATTTTATTTTCTGCTCCAAAGAATGTCGAACAGCAAATGTAAAGCAGATGTTTACTGAAGAACAGTAAAAAAATTCTGTAAAACGGACACACAGGAGTGAGTTCTTCAGCAGCTCAGTAGATTTGTATCGAAGCACTCATCAATTGATCAGTGACGGAGGAGTTAGCAATTGTCTCTAGTTAACAGAGTAACCAATTCTATGCTACACACACACGCACGCACGCATGCACGCACACAAACACACACACA
Organism: Amphiprion ocellaris; assembly: GCF_022539595.1. NCBI lineage: Eukaryota > Metazoa > Chordata > Actinopteri > Pomacentridae > Amphiprion > Amphiprion ocellaris. Next base: position 8,009,867 of record NC_072789.1, on the reverse strand, counting down.
CACAGAGTATATGCAGACACACCTCGTCTATAATTCATGGGGTGTATTGTGCGGATGCAGTTAACTGCCGCTTAAAAGTAATTAATTGATTTTCTGACATATCAGTTAGCAGCAGCACCAACTGACACACACACACATACACACACACACACAGTCAGATAAAATGCAGACCTACACAAAGATGTGAACTCACAAAGCAAACACACTTCTATTAAGTCCCATTACACAATCTAACTGTAATTATCCTCTGTGATAACAGACATCTGCTTCATTACACACTTTTAACAACACTCACAGATTTATATTTTATCTCAAATAAAGCACTCTGCCTTTTTTATACAAAATACCTCCAGCTATGCTATTATTTCTAACAAAAAATGGGCTTAAATGTCTTGAATTCTCCCATAATAACTAATGTTGCTCTTCTATTTTCAGTGATGACGAGTTCTTTCACTTCAACAACACACTTTCCTTACACAGTTTTAAAACTATTCCTTCCCCGCATTGAATCATTGCCACATTAGCGCTGAGATATTATCGTGATCAGAGCAGGCTGCCTTCATTCTGCTGGATTACTTTACGACACTAACGGCTGCTTTACGGCATCAGCCCTGATCCTGTTGTAAAGCTTTCAGAGAAGCTGCACGGTGGCAGATGGAGGCACAAGTGAAAGGTTGATGGAGAGGTCAGCAGAGGTCACCACGGACAACTTATTACATTAAGAAGACACTTTACCCTCAGATTCACAAAAAAATGAATGAAGAGTTTTAAAAATTGCCAAAATGACACTATTTAGCAGAGTCGGAAACAGTAAAAATGGAAAGGATTGCTGGATTTTGAAGTTTCCAGTGGTTCTTGATGTAACTAAAAGTTTCAATAATGTCCTTCTGAAAAAAATGTACGTGAATCGAAGTTTAAAATCATGATATCTCATCAAAACCTAGCTTGACTCAACATTTTATTTAAAAATTTGCCATAAAATAAGCACCAGATTCTGTAAACAAAACAACTAAACATTGCAATAGTGCGATAGTTCCATATTTCCATTTTTTCAAAGACAACAACCACAAGGGGAAAAAAATTTAAAAGATTGTATTCAACATTATAAAAGTAACTTTGTGCAAAAAATGTTTATGTAAAAATGCATGTTATAAGAGCATTTCTTATTTCAGTAACAGAAGTAAGGCACAAATATTGACCAAACTGTCAAAACTGAACACTGTTTCAGGAGATTATCCCTCACATTGTGATTTCATTGACACCCCAGATTCTTCCTGGTCTGACCCACAGAAAACCTACCCAGGAATTAGTTTGATTCTTAGAGCCTGTGAGCATTTACAGCCCTGTCTTCATTCCAAGTCTGGACCAGATACAGCACCTACACTTTGTTCTAAACCTGTACTGTTTAAAGCCTACTCATTTACTTATTATGCACAATGCAAGAACAACAAAAATACAGAAAGGAACATTCAATAACATTCAATTTAAAAAAAATTCTTCTTGGTTTTTTGTTTGAAGCCAAAGCAGCTGATTTGTTCCTATCAGTTTTCTGTTATTTGTTTTTCTATCTATTTAAAATGAAGCACTGTATCTATTGTACATGTAAACATGTCAGGTACAAGTGCTTGACAGACAAAAATTTGAAAAAAATCACCAAAAATGAATCGTTTACTGCAACCAGAGTGTGTGAAAATCATAAAAATATGATGTTTCTTGGTACAACTGAGAAGTAATGAGTGAATCTGCTGTGACCAACAGTCACATTATTAAAATTCAGAGATATTACAAGTAAACTGTAAGCTAAAATGTAGCATGTGGTGCCCACATTTATTCCAGTTTTGGTAACATCTGTGGACACTTGGAAAAATGCTGTACATGCTGATTCCAGGTGTTTTAAATTTGTGTAAAATAAATAGAAAATGATTTATAGCTTTTTTATGTTGCACCACATGCATTTTCGAATTCTCTATCCTCCTAGTCACGGCTGATCTGTTTCCATAGAGGTGCATTACTTAATATTGCAGTGAAAAATGAGCCCACAGAGAGTAAAAATGTGAGAGGAACAAAGAAATAACTGCTTGGGGTCAGGTCAGGTTGAAATAAGGGAGTAAAACAGAAACCAAACCACTAAATCTTGAGGCTCAGAGTCCTTTTTATGCATTTCTGAAGCACTAAGAAGATAAAATATTCCAGATCTTTTTTATTTACTGGCATGTGACTCTGATATTTGAGTGCATTAAATGACCTGAAGTGACTGAAATTTCAGAAAATGTCTTACAAACATGAAATAATGACCAAATATTATGACTCTCTGCTATAATCAATTCAAGCACTTCCATTATCTGTGAATGAAGCTTGACATAAGTTGGAGCAGCTGGACTGATGTCCTGAAAAGTTTCAATAATGTCACTTTTTCGTACGATCTCATTAATAAAAGCCAAAAGAAAAAGTACTTTTCATGTATGAAAAAGCATTTGTGCTTTGTGTGTGTGCGCTGAATAATTCAGCCGTCCTCTGCGATGAGAGAAGACCGGCTTATTCTTGCTAAACTAAAAATTGATTTTCTGACACAAGAAATGAAGGGGAGAGAGAGGGAGAGAGAGACATACCTATTCAATCATGCACACAGTCAGAGTTAGTTAAATGTTCATTCTTTCAGCGTAGAAATGAAAATAAAATGGAGGAAGACAGAGAGGAGAGAGGCAGACACACATAGAGGGAGATAGAAGCGCCTCAGGCTGTGTTTAGTGCAGTATGAATGGCTGAGCAGGTGCATTAGAGCAGAAACTTTTACCTCACACACACAAAGAAAAGCAAACACACTCGGTGCAGGGCGGACAGTGAATGTGGTAGAAAGGTTTTCCTGCAGGGAGGTCTGGTTCTGTCCACTCCTGTCTTTGTACAAGCCAGTTATGGAGATATTTTCGACCAAATGCATGTTGTGTCGATGGGAAAATGAAGTTGATGCAGTAAGATGTCAACTTCTGGCAGATGTGTGTCTAATTAAACTGTTATTGTAATGACAGATCCTGACGGCACAAACAGTTGGTTCACTTAATAAATACATCATCTTTTCACCTGATTCCTATATTATCAGCCCAATAAATGATCCACTGGATTTGACAGTTCTGCTCTTTTTCTATCATCTTTTTTCCATGTGATGAAACCCGCATCGGCTATACTAAACTGGAATATTCTGTATTGTAGATGGATGGAGTTAAACTTTAGCTCTGTTTTGGGTCATTATCCAACAAATTGAGGTCTATCATTGGCTACTGGAGTTTTTGCATCTAAAGGCTTTCTAAAATATCTATGGCCCTCAAAAAAGGCCAAGTTAGGTTATTAGAAAACAGCTAACTTATCCAATATACTATGAAACTCAAATGCAACGTTGCTTTAAAGGTGTTCCAAATGGCCAAACTTGAAGGTAGTGTTGCACTTCATTGTTCCTGTGGGTTTAGAGTTTGATCTCCTGAAAAACTGATTTGATGGAGTCTTTAACAGGTACCTCTCTAAGGTTGTCAAAATGCTAACTGACTGGAAAACTCATTTTTGTTTGCGCTACTGCATCAGAGGATTGCACCAGTGTTTCCTCCTGCCAGAGGACAGTTGGATTTGTCCACAGCGCCTGAGGTAACACATCCAGGAAGCATCCTGATCAGATGCTCAAACCACCTCAACCGACTGCTTCCTTCCTCAAGTCAAGAGCAGCATGTTGTGGCAGCAGGAACTGCAGTTGCATCATACATACATCATGGATGTGTTGGTAGAAATGCAATGTTGTGTTAAGCCATGCAAAGCTCAAGGGACGGTGATATCAGTTGGTTGGTCAACCATTCTGGTCCAAGCTGAAATATCTCAACGGTTATTAAATGGACTGCTCTGAAACATTGGTATGGTATTGAAGTCTAGCAATGCTCGCAGGGTCTGAAAAATGAAAAGGTGATGCTGGTAGGAGAGTGGACAGAGTGAAGGACTGCCTGATGGAGACAGATGGACGCTCAGAGTGGCAGCAGTGGTGTGTGGATAGAGGGATGAATCCAGGCCCTGAGGGCAGGAAGACGAGGATGACAGGAGGATTGGGGAGGAGATCCCTGAGGAAGAAAGAGCTCGAGTGGAGGCCAACAAAATGGAACCAGGACTGATGAATCTTTGGTGTTACTTAATTCATCATAGCGGTAGATATTGGCCATTAAAACCCACGTTCATATATCAGCTGCGTCATGAGGCACAGCGCTTTCAGTGACTTTAGATCAGTATTGACACAGTAAAGCCTCTAGAAATCTCAATGCCTCATGATCAGATAAACAGTCCAAACCAGTGAAGGTCCATACCCTCATCTAACTCTAAAAATATGTGTTTCATGTCTGTGTGTGACTCCAAAAGCTCCTCCATTGCGCCATTTGCTACATGCAAACTACTGATCAAAGGATCCTTCAGCATTCGTGCAGAACATATGACTCTACAAGCTGCACTGCAAAGAAAGGTCACTATACAGCGGATGCAGGAGCTACAAGAGCCAAATAAATCCTTTTAATCACAAAACTAGAGGAAGCGAAAGAACCTGGATATAGAAAACAAAACTTCTTGATTCTTGACCCACCTAAAAGACACTTAGCATAAGCTATCAGCACTAATTTTGTAGAATATGGGGTTCTATTAGCTTGGTGTTTCTTGTTGGTAAGCTGTTTGGTAAAATATGGCAGCTGGATGAGCTGGCACTTGATATTGGTATTCATAGTATCCTTATTATCATTGCGAATATTAGAGTATACTCAAGAGGGAGTGACAAAACTGGATAACTGAATTAGCAAGTTAGCTTGTGAAGTAACACAAATGTATTTGTACTAAGGCTGAGCAACATAGCTGAAAAGTCTGATTATAAAATGTAGTTACTGCTTTTAAAAATGTTATAATTGATCATTTTTAATTTTTCTATATTTAATAATGGCTAAAAAGAGGTTTTATTTGAATTCATCCACTTTAGTCTATTTATCAAGGTGTATCAGTAGTAACTAATGGTACCACAACAATGAAAAATACACAAAAATATATTAGACATAAATAGATATGAAATAGGAAAGAGAAATCCCATTTTTATGAATATTAAATGAAGAAAAAGTAAAACCTAGAGATGCACTGGGGGGCAACTGGAGGAAAACTGCCACACTGGCCTTTAAAGTGAACCCAACATCCAGTCTATCCTTGGTGCAGGACACCAGGAGTGTACCACTTACATGGAGGTGGTGGGTGATACATGGTGTTTTTCGACTGTAAAGTCTGTCTAACAAGATCAAACAGTCGTCCTTGCTGGGTAGGAACAGTGTAATTCCTGCATGGATGCCACTGGGAGAGTGACAAAGGGGGAAATGGCTCCATTACCAAGTGATATGATGGACTGTTTATTGATAGGCAGACAAGGAGCGAGTTTGGGGTTTCCTTGTGCATCCAAACTGTTTGTTAGTAGATTAAATGGCAGTTTGCATCTAACATATTCAAGTGAAGCTATCAAACTTTCTCTAGAGCTTTTTCCTTATTGATATCGGCGAAGTGTCTACAAACAGTGGAGGTTGAATAAAAAATGGATTTGGGATTTTGCAGCTCCCCATCCCTTAAAGGTCAGCACAGGCTAGACAGCATACCATTGGTCATGGGGACAAACTGATGTGTCAAACTCCATCTAAAATTAACTCAAACTCAAGATTTACGTCACTGAGAGCAAATCCATTATCGAGTTGAATGAGTTGATTTGGCCATGCAATTTGATTTCGGGTTGAAGTTTTAATACTGATGTGACTGGGACTTAGTTTTGATGTGAAAACTGAACTCAACCATTCAAAGCATTACAGTTGAGGACACACTACTACTTTTGGTGTAAATCTTACTTCACAATTGGAACTTTAGAGTCTAAGATACAGATTTGTCACGGTCAAGAGGACACTGTTCAATAATAACACAAAGCTCCAATACACCAGACAGACACAAAAATCAATGGCTGTCTTCCCCAGCCTAGATCATTTGTGACAGTTAGAGAAGGAGACTTCCAATCAACTAATTAGCCATTCACACCCCTCAGGCCTTCGTTACTTTATGCTTTTCTAGCATGCATGCGAGTGTGTGTGTGTGCACGTTTGCATGTTAAGTAACCCAGAAGATGCTGCAAAACGGGTCATCGCAGTGGAAGGAACCAGCAGAAGCAGCCAATTAGACGACTTTAACTCGACCACACAAGGACACATCGAGTCCCAAACGATCCAATAAATAAATCAGAAGGCCTAGTCGCTGGGTGGAATTCACAGTACAGAATAGAGGGCTGCTAATGGGTATGGGGCCACAAAAACATAAAGACAACACTTTGCATTCACTTGTTAACCACAATGTGGGGACAAATGTGGATGGAGGGAAGGAAATAGGGTGAGGAGGAGTGAGGAAAAGGGTGAGGCGACTCTTTGCATGACTTCTTCGTTAACCACAGGACTGAAGGGACCTCGCTGGGACACCCGTCCCTTCAGACTTCACAGACATGCACCATGCCATCTCGCCCATTAAGGCTGAGGGGGTGCCAGTGCGGTTGGTGGAGAAGCGATTTGAGGGAAAAAAAAGCTCCGGATGATCAGAGGCTCCATCGATCGTCAGATGGCTGTTCGCTGTTTGGCGGTTTCGCAAAACTTCAGAGGCGCTTAAAGTCAACGGGGAAGTGTAGCGAAGCAAAGAGGGCAACTGAAAATAGAGATGAGGTGACGACATTTTTTTTATCTTTCGTAACTACAGCACCACTTTTTGTGTCTTTAGCTGCAAATGATAACGTCTCACCATAAGAAATGATTATTGCTGCATTGGACAAATAGCGACAAAAGAACAAGAGGTTGATGGTTTATCGACTGAAGCGGATGTGGAGGAGGGTGATCTTGGATTGGGTGCAGTGTGGTGAGGTTCAGCTTTACCATAAATATGGGTCTGTGGCCTCACTGGTGGTTCCCCTCAAACACAAACACACTTAGAGTAACTGTAACCTCCTTGGAATTGACTAAAAGTGGCAAAAATGACAAATAATAGGCTTATGGTTGCAACAAGCCAAATTTACATGCGTCACTGATTGATTTTTGAAGGCCATTATTAATATTTTTACATTATAGCTGCAATAAAGTGTTGTTTTGAGGATCCAGGAAAAGTGGTGAAGCCCTGGGTTTTGCCTTGCAGGCTACAGGCGTTCAGCTTTTCTTTGTTGGCTTTGGTTTGAAAGCCACTGAATTTCAAATTTCAATCACTTACACTGCTGGTTGTAGAGACAATATTCTATTCAGTTTTATATTCACTGATGAGAAACCACCTAAAGAGAGCACAACATCATATCAATGAGGAGAAAAATGGAAAAAACGGATGACGAATATCCCTCTCTACTGCTCTAATGAAATCCATACCTTCCTCCTGAGAAATATCAGTATGTCTCAAACTCTATCGGTCAAATCTTACATGTCACAAGTGCAGACGCTATCCAGAACACCAAGAAAAAGGCCGCTGATATTAAAACTCTGAAGCGATTGAGCAGGCGGGTCGGAAGGAAGCGAGAGAAGTCAGCAGAGAGGGAGGAGACAGAAGGAGAGATGAAAAAGAGGAGAGGAAATGAAGGGATCTTTATTGGAGCTCCGTCTTCCTGCTCCAGCTGATGGAGCAGGACAGGAGGAGGGAGGTGCTGCAAAAAATGATGCTTAGAAGCAGGCAGAAAACGCACTATAAAACGTGTTTACTGTTACTGTGTCGTGATCTACAATAAACCTCTGGAACAGCTGGATTCTCCTTGAGTGACAGATTCTATAGTGTAGTAATCTACTGAAGGGCAGGATAACTACAAAATATAAGGTCTGGAGACTGTGAAAGACTCAAATCAGTTATGTTTATCTGTAATTTCATGCACAGCTGTTAATATTTATTTTTTAAAATCCCTCTCATCATTAATTAAACCTCAAAAAACTCATCTTTTTGTGTCTGATTCCCATGATAGCAATTAAAATGCAATGATGTGCATTGACAATGAAGCATAATATCAAGTAAGTTTGTGTTAAATTACAATTAATGATGGTTTTTGTTAGATGTAGACTCAATTTTGAAGAACTTCTTTATTAGTATATGTAATTTTAAGTGCATTTGAGTTTCCCAATCATAATTTTAACTGTATCTTTTCAAATAAATTTTAAGTTTTTACAAAAAAACTCATCTCTATGCCCCAAAGGTACATTTAAAGAAGCTTTTCCCAATAAAATCATGCCTTGCTACCTTAAAGTAGCTTGGATGCAATTTTACAACATGGTTTCTACTAAAATGCACAGATCTATAAAGTCCCTACTCCTGTCACCAACCACCCCTCCACACTCACTGCAGTTCCAGCACACCAGCTCACCTCCAATTCTGATCACAAATACTATATCCAGCCAAATGTTTGAGCAACTCTGAAGAATACAAATATAAAAATCCATATCCCAGGCCTGATTCTTTTAGGTTTGTTGTACATGAAACCCTGAAAGCCTAAATCTGTATTGTAGAAACGTCATTTTCAGCGAGTTTCATGGTGGAAATACTAAGTTATTTTGCTCATGATGTGTAAAAAGCACCTATGAACACATTAATAAGGTAAAAATACTTTTTTCTATTACTATTTTCTTGTGGAGGCATAATGATGAGTAGCAGCATAGCTAAAGAAGAAACAGAGGCAACTACCAAACAGAATGAATTTTTGCTCTGTTTTTCAAATAAAAACAACAGAACAATTTAGTTTAGTTGCTCTATTCTGAAAATCAACTAATTCAGCAACATTCCTAAAGTAACTGACTGATGTGGGAATCTGTGATAAAACCACCAGCGGCGTGTCGACATTTCTTACAGCGGGAGGTGCAGAGATCAAACAGCAGAGCTGGACTGTGTGATGTGTGGCCAGATTGCCACATGGGAGCCACTGTGTGTGTGTGTGTGTGTGTGTGTGTGTGTGTGTGTAGGTGTGTATACACTGCATGTGTGTGTATGTGTGTGTGTGTGTGTGTGTGTGTGTGTGTAGAAAGGCAGAAAAAGACCGACAGACAGATAGAAGAGGAATCCATAGAAGGCATTCTGGGCTTATTCCCAGGCTTCAAAATGAGAGATCACAGCTGGACAAATGACCCACGCAGTCATGTGTTCAGGACTTCAGAGGACACGATATTGACATGAAGACTTATTCTAACCTGAACCATGATGTAACTAACCCTAACTAACCTAAACTTAAGCTAACTTTAACATAAAACAAGTCTTCACCTTTGAATGTAATCAGAAAAGTTGCTTTTTGCGCACATAATGAAGACATGCTCCCATAAAATGAGGATTTTAAGAGATTTAGGTTTACATAGGTAATACCTGACTAAACACACACAGAATGAGTGCGTGTATATGTGAAATAAAAGGAAACATCACAGTAACACTAATAGAAAGAATGAGAGAGACTTTATTGGATCCTTACGGGGCCTTTTATTGATGTTCTTCATCATTATCATGTGACTAAACATATATGGAGGCTGTGAGCGTTTCCAAGGCGCTGAATCATAATGATAGTAGCAGACAGCTCCACGGTGAGATCTGGGTATTAAACTTTACTGAGTGTAATAGCTGGACAGCAGGAGGTGACGCACACCTACACACACCTACACACACATGCACACACATCATATGGCAGTACAAAGGAGAAGTAGGGCTGTGCATTTTGTAATCTACTTCCAACTGTTTTCTTTAGCTATTAGCAGGAACGGAAACTTTTCTCTCTATATATAATAGTATAAAAATAGAAGGATTCCTTGCAGCTACACATAAATAACTGATGGCAGTTCGTAGGAACGTTCACGGTCCCCTGGAGAAGATTCCTGGTCATTTCAGTGACACCTCCAAATCCCTACTTGTCCACAAGATTCAACATGTAAATGGAAGATTATTGTTAAATCTATTAATTGCATTCCTGTTCCCCAGAGGACAAATCTCGTCCATTAGTTCTACTGCATTCTTTGCAGTACAAATACACACTAAATGAGAAGCTATGTGCAGCCTCACACGTGTCATCAAGCAAACATCTGCTTTTTGCTGCCGTCATTTCCAGCAGTGTGATTTCTCCCCCTGTCAAAGACTCAACAACAAACAAGAAGGAACTGCCTGAAGACTGAAGTGCTGCCCAACCTTTTAGTCAGCTGATGGCAGGAGGATGAAAATGGGAAAGAGCGACTTTTCCGACTGACTGCTCTGCAGAGTGAACAGACAGTGACCGGTTGAGAAACAGCGAACCAAAGGGAGGAGAAGGAGGGGTTTCTTGTAAAACAACAGAACTAATTTCTCATAAGTCCTTCCTTCTCTCTTTCATCTATCCCTTTTTCCATCTTTCTCTCTGACTTCCCAACATCAGCAGCATGCTGGAAAACACATTTCTGTCGTGTGGAAGCAAGTGTTTGCTTGTTCGTATCAAATAGACTACAGCAGTTCAGCTCAGTAGTTCATGCACTTGACTTCTAAAGAAGAGATTGGATTTACAATTTATAAAGGAGAGCATGAAATAAAGTATGATCAGTAGTTTAGCTCACTATACTTACGTCCTATTGCACTTTAAAATTGGCTTCTAAAACCAACAGGTCGATGCCAACAGAGGAAACAAGTCAGATGTCTAACCTTTAAACAGACCGACAAATATCCATGATATTAACCCCAAAGCCTGCAGTTCATTATCGACCTGTGACTTAACCATTGCTTATTTGCATACACATTATCACTGTGACCACCCTTAAGCTCTTAAGGGCTTTTCTTGAAACAAAGGAGTGTTCAGATCACATTTAAAATGGTTTTACAGGTTTATTTGCAACGTCGTCTCCCAAATTACTTTCCTATGTGACTAAACTACATTTTCAATTGCATTATGAGGCAAACATATTTTCTGCCGGATTCCATTTCTTTACGATGCATCACAAACAAGTTTCTAATTATGGATTGGCAGTCAATCCTTATCAGTCAACCAATCATATATTCAACCCTAGAAACTCGGAAAATGGATTAGAAGCTTCAAATATGTTGTGAAAAAGTCCTAAACCTAACCAAAAAGTGAACGGAAACTCAACTGAAAACTTGGATGGATGAAAATGAAACCAAAGAATAATAATCCCACACATGGGCACGAACCCAAGTCTCCAGGGTGGAAGTCCAGTCGCTGATTTATGCCTCCATCTTTTCCTCCTACGTCTGCATGTCTATACGTCTGTACATGGTTCCAGCACCATTATCGAGCTTGCAAGTTTGGCGCCATCGACAACAACTCTGAGTCAGCCTACAGGGAAGAAACCCAACACTTGGCAGCGTGGTGCGCCAACAACAACTGGGCCTCAACACCAACAAGCTGGAAAAACTTCAAACTGGAGGCTTTTCGTGTTACGTCACAGTTGTACCAACAAGTTTGTTTCAGAACCACATTATGTAAATAAGAATGCAGTTTAGTTGAACGTGAACCAGATTTAGTGAAGACAGGGTTAGTACCGTACAAACAGGGGAAAAACCCTTCTTTGTTGGCACTTTTGCCTGTCTTTGATGCAGTTGAGGTTATAGAAATGGAAAAAAAATGGGGACAGAGAGTGGGGACGCTGTGGTTATAGAAGATATACCTCAACTATCTGTCTACCAGATGGTTCTTCAAGCCATTTTACATGATCACACCTATAAAAAGTGATACATGTCTGAAGATGTAAACAGTCCTTTTTTCTGCCCATCACTGCTTAAAATGAGTCCAACTGTTGGATTTTCTGAGGAATCTTGACTTTAAGACCTTTAAAAATGTGAAAAATGCTCTACTGAGCGTAATTTTGTCCTTTGGAGCTTTGCCCAATGGCCACAGTAACAACTAACATCACCAGGATGGAATGTTTCTATAAATTTATGGAGACTTTCATCTGCAGCTGCTGGGACCAGAGTGAAACGGAGAAAAGTCTACATTCAGATCAAATAAATAATAGATTAGTGTAAATATATGATTAGCACATTAGCATGTATATTTATTTATTATTAATCATTGGAAATATGCAATATTGGATAAAAAAAAACTGATTTCTAATAAAATTTGTTTTGTGTATAAATGCTTCACCACTAAATATGCTTTGGTGCTTTAAGTTTCTGACTTGCATCTGATTTGTACAAAACCCTCCTGAAACACGACATTTACAACACTTAACTGAAGAACAATGCCTTGACACACAGGTGATCATTTTTCACTTCACTGGATTTGGTTTCAGCCTCAACCACCTGTTTTTGCAGGCTGCAGGCTTGTTTAGCGCACAGGTCAGCAAGCAGGATCGGATTTTAGTATTTCTGATGAAAACCACGCTGGTGCACTGTTAAAGTCTTCATAGGTCTAAAAACCTGAACGGATCTGAAGACAAACATGATGCAAAAAACACCAGAGGACAATCAGGCAAAACTAATACATTAAGTCTTTTCTAAGCATACTAGCTTTTTTCCCAGTGTATTTACTATTTGCCTGCAGTGTGAACCATTTTATTTGACCAATCTAATTCTATTCTAATTCTTTATGGTACTTGCCTTTGTTACTTTCATTTTCCAATAGTGAGGCACCTCAGAATGAAAAGGTCCAAAAAATTCCTCTGCTACGTTGCTTTTTTAACTGTGTTCGTAAATTTCCTGCAATTTATGACCAACTGTTAGTTCTTTATTTCAAATATCTGTCTTATCCAGATATAAGTAAACATCCTATAGAAAGATGTCTAATCATGTCATTTTTTCCTTTAATCATGTCTGTTTTTGAGTTTTCCTTTTGAAAAAGGGTTATCTTTTTTGTTTTGTTTTTGACCTGTGAATCCTTTAACTGTGCACAAGCGTGGTTTACATCATAAATGCAAGGCCTGCAACCTGCAAAAAAAGTGAACCCAGTGGGATGAAAAATGACCACCTGCATGTCAAGTTTTTCTCCTTCAGACAGTCTTTAGTGGGCACAGTAATGGATTGAATCAAAGACTCTCTGCACACAGCGGTTGAACCCGTGTGGTATGAACCTTAACCACCAGGCTGCTGGGTCACCCCTGAACCTACTTTTGATGCCACCCAGACCGTATCCTGGGTTCAGGTCTGGGTTACATGAACCAGGAGGAGGATCTCTGAATGAGATCCTGTCAAATCAAACATCTCTCTCCTCCATCACCTCTCCATCTAACCTCACCTCATCTTCTCTGCTCACTCTCTCTCACTCCTCCCCTCCTTCCTTCCTGTTACTAGACTGCTAAAATAACGATTTCCGTTCCTCTCCTTGCGCTGTTGTTTTTCTCCTTTTTTCTCCTCATGCTCTCTCTCTCTCTCACACACACACATACAGCTGAAAGCCAGTCAGACCTCTCTTGTGGTTATTTATTGTAAAACTCTGCTCTGTTTGTGGCTTTGGTAAGTGTGTGAGTGTGTGTTTGGTTTACCAGAATGGCTAACCAACGTACTGTAAATGCAAAGTGGATGCCACAATTGTTCATCTATTTATATTTCTGCATATAAATCCTATTGAGACGTGTATCTGCATTCAGTATGTAGTGTATCAAGTTAAATTCTGACGTATGAACACTTCCTAATAAATCTACGTGAATGTTTGCATGGTAACAACAAATGCAAACATACAATACATGAGCTTTCTGCAACTTATCAGAAACAGTAATGCTGTGCTGTCAGTGTGAGTGTATGTGTGTTTGGAAGGACTTGTCTTTCTAACGGTCGCTTTGTCACACACATCCTCCTTGTGTCCTTCTTCCGTTGCTGTCTGCACTGTCTGTTAAAACACACACACACACTACACACACACACACACACACACGCGCGCGCACAGTTTTAGGAGAATATACTGTGAAGCCAATGCAGAAGTGCCTTAAACCTGCATTGTTTCAAACAGCCAGCAGGGGGCGACTCCTCTGGTTTCAAATCAAATGCAATTTTATAGAAGTCTATGAGAAAGTGACACCACTTCTCACTTGATTTATTAGTGCAGTAAATATTTTTCTAATTGGTTTGTGGTCTCAATCAGTAGTTTCAAGTCTCCTTAAATACAGCATGATGTTGATTCTAAATAATATGGTCGTATTTAGAGCAAATATCCATCCATCCATCCATTGTCTTCTGCTTATCTGGGGCCGGGTCGTGGAGGCAGCAGACAAAGCAGGTTATTCCAGACGTCCCTCCACCCAGCAATGCTTTCCAGCTCTTCCTGGGGAATCCCGAGGTGTTCCCAGGCCAGACGAGATACATAATCCCTCCAGCAAGTTCTGGGTCTATCCTGGAGTCTCTTCCCAGGTGGACATGATCGGAAAACCTCCAAAGGAAGCCTCCCCGGAGGCATCCGAATCAGATGTCCAAACCACCTCAACTGGCTCCTTTCGACGCGAAGGAGCAGCGGCTCTGCTCTGAGCTTCCTCCAGATGTCCGAGCTCCTCACCTATCTCTATGGCTGAGCCCAGTCACCCTACAGACAAAGCTCATTTCAGCCGCTTGTATCTGCCGTCTTGTTCTTTCGGTCACTACCCAGAGCTCATGACCACAGGTGAGGGTTGGAATGTAGACAGACTGGTAAATTGAGAGCTTCGCCTTGTGGCTCAGCTCCCTCTTCACTACGACAGTTCAATACAACGCCCACATTACTGCTGATGCCGCATCAATCCACCTGTCCATCTCACGCTCCATTTTCCCATCACTCGTGAACAAGATCCTGAGATACTTGAACTCCTTCACTTTTAAACGAGACATGTGGAACAAAGAGATTTTGATGAAATAAAAGATTTACAACTGAAATACATGTCACAGTTGAGTAGTTCAAGGACTGTCTGGGAGATGAAAACCTACTGATTCTGTTTTTACAGTTTCTTGCTCTAGTAATGATGTCATTTTGGCACTTAAAGATAACAATTATTCCAAACCTGCTGGCAAGCATTAAAGCTCAATGAAAGTGGCTTGGACACAAAACTTTTAGTTAAGTAACTTTAAAATTTTGAGTACACCTGACCTAACTCAACACAAGAGTCACATGACACTTCAAATCGAGTCAATTAAACTGTTTAATCACACAATGAAATAATTTATAGACATTTTTAGAGCACATGATTGTATGGAGCTGCCATTAATATAAATTAAATGTTAAATAATGTATCGCATAAAAGGATTTTTGTGGAAGTTTATGTTAAAATTACTAAAATATTCTATGCTAGGCCTAACAAATTCAAATCTTGCTACTGTTTTTCTTGTAACATGCAAAAAAAAGTTTTACTGAGTAAGAAAATGTATCAGTTCAGTTGAAAATTATATATTTATTTCTGCGAGGTGCACACTGCATGTATGCAAGTGACCAGTTACCACTGTTACACTGCTGGCTTCTTATTTACTGGACTAAACTCAAGTGTGCTTTGACATTATGATAAGTTATGAATGTGAGAAAGCTCATATGTGAGAAAAGTGTCTGTCTGGATGTGGTTCCAGCATCACCTCCTGTAAAATCAGCCTGAAGCAGACCTGTTGGAGTTTCCTCTGTTAAGCTTTGTCGTCTCCTGATAACAGCCTCCCTTTCTGTCTCTGTGACACTCACACACTCACACACAGCAGGTGTAGCCTCCAGATAACCAGAATCAGCTCGGGGCAGCCGAGTGCAATGTGGCCAAGGAAGGCCGACAGCGTCGATGAGGGGGGAAAGTGGCCGATGTGGCACGCAGCAACGACGGCTTCAGACCTGACGACGGGCGTAAATTAAGGCAAAGAGTGACAAGAAAGCAAGAAAAACAGCCTTCAAAGCAGCTTGATATAT
This sequence comes from Amphiprion ocellaris, assembly GCF_022539595.1. Lineage (NCBI taxonomy): Eukaryota > Metazoa > Chordata > Actinopteri > Pomacentridae > Amphiprion > Amphiprion ocellaris. The sequence continues at coordinate 7,994,041 of NC_072789.1, read as the reverse complement.
GAACTGAGGACGGGAACAATGCAAATTCACCACTCGGATGATGGAAGTGCAAGAAAAACAAGCTGGAGTGGCTTTCTAATGCAGAGATATATGGAGGGGTGGAGGATGGAGGGATGGAGAAAGGATGGAGAAAAGTCTGATGCAAGAGCAAAGAGATGGAGGAGGGGAAAAAGTTCTAAAAAAGAAAGTTTGCTCCCACAAAAGCATAAGATAAAGTTATGAAGTAGATGTGAATAAATGTCGTCTTTACAGAACAGTGATGAATTTGAATGTCAATGAAAAGTTATGCATTTTGTTCAATAAATGAGAAGATTTGGCTTCAGAAATAACTTGTGGGACTCATAACTCAGTCAAATCTGAACACACAGACATGAATAATATGTTGATATCATTCAGCGTGACTTCCAGAGAATATCATTGATCTCTGACTTTCATTAATCTGCAAAAACTTCTAATAAAAACGAGGCCGCAGAAACTTGAATCAGACTGGATTAAACTCAGCAACGGTGTAATTATTCCTTTGAAGCTTCTTGTATCTTCTTGTTCCAGGTCCTGAAGCCATTTTCAGAATGTTGTAAAGAGTAGGACGTGTAATAAAGAGGCAGCCTGCTACTACAACTATTAATAAAGTCAATGTTTCACTGATAGAGGGCTGTTATTTACTCTTTAATTTACAGTTTTGATTAGTCTGAAGTAAAAATGTCAGGGAATTTTTCCAATCTCACTCACGGACACTTAATTTGTTTCAAAATTGTCTTGAATGTCTCTTATTCATACAGCCAGTAGTTGTACTTATTTTCCAGAACAAAAACTACCTTTAAATCAATTGTCCTTTTAAGATTTTTAACCCTCTGATCTCCAAAACCTCGTGGTGGGTTTAAAAAGGCATATTATCTCTATAAAAAAATCCTAAATTATACCATCTATCAGAGCATGTAAAGCCAAAGCCAGAAAGCTTAAAAACTGAAAAATTGGTCAGATTTTCTACTTTCCGACGGTCCTTGAAATACTCATCTGCCACATGATATTCAATTGGAAAAAAATAAGCATTAAAACTGTTACATTTCATCAAATTATTTTATTCTCCAAAAATAAGTGGTTTGCATTAACTAAATTCTTAATTTAATAAAGATATTACTTTTTGATTGAACTGCAGGCAGTGTCGCCACAAAGCAGGCAGACGAAACTAATTAACATGGAAATATCTATTTATGTAGAGTCATAACTGTGGGAGTAAATGAAAAACACACAAAAAGTGACTGATGAATCTTGATATACATTTTTTTTAGCCTCAAACACTTAATTACCTGAACTCTGGTGCATTTTGATGCACCCATTTGCACCTTTACTACACAAAATTTACACATTTTTGGTGAACTTTAAAGGAAATATGTGCTCCAAAAAAATTGTGGCTGCACATGATACAGTTTTGTACTATTTTTATTTTTACAGCCACTACAAAACCGTTTGAGAGCCATGCCACATTGTTGTACATGTCAATTTGAACATTTTTTCAATTTTTGTAAAATACAATTTTACTTTGTTCAACTTTTTTCTTTTTGATTTAAGGGGCAGGACTTTATATCGCAGTGAAAAACGAGCCCATGGTGAGTAGAAATGTGACAGGAGCAAAAATGTCACAAATTTTCTTGGGGTTCAGAGGGTTAACAGTGCATCAAAAAATTTTGTTGTTGTTTCTTATATTTTTAGGCACATTTTAATGTCATTTAGCACTTATGATCCTGTGATGTATTTCATTTAGTTACCAGAATATTTGCCTGCTCAGACAAAACATTTCTCTTGTTTTTGCTCATTTTTAAATGCAAAGTAATGTAAATTAAACTGCCCTGTACAGTTCATGACTTGTCATCAGTAACATTTCAGCCAAGGAAAATATGTGAAACTTAATTGAGTTTAAGGTCATGAAAGGCACCAATGATCGGCCGAAAACAGATTTTATGCTAATTTATTCATGGATATAAATAGATTTCTGTGTTTGTCTTAAGGTGCAGATAGTTTAGTAACATTTCTAAAAGTCTAAAAACCCACATCAGTTGGAAAAGACCAGAAAACTGCCCTGCAAACTGAAGCTCAGATAAGCAGATAATCTCAACAACACACTGAGCTGATAAAGCCCTGAAGTGTCTGGTAGATTTGTCCCGAAGCTAAAACAGAAACATGAACACACGCGTGCATACATACATGTAGATGGAGATAAAGCAGCAGTGTGCATTCAGCAGATTTGTAACAGTGCTGGTGATTGGAGGAGAGAGAAGTGATGACTTAACCACTCGGCAACCACTCGGCAACCGCCAATATGGAAATCAATTGAAAATAAAACCACTGGGTGAACCACATGTGATTCCTTCAGCGTATACTGATCCTACACGCTGTGGTTTCATCCTCTGAATAAGATGAACAAAATTTACAATCAAGAGCAAGTAGCAACTTTTTCTTTTGTTTTGTTTTGTAGAGTAACTAATTCATCGGGTGAGTTTACAGCAGGCCTGAGGTTTGGTCACAAAATGTGTTGTGGCAGCTGAGGTTCTACTGCAGATCCTAGTGACTGACAGGAGACAAAAAAAACCCCGAAGCATCCTGGGTAAAACTGTGGATGATGCACGCACACACAACACCACAAGCATGAAACCACAGAATACAGGCGGGAAACACGTGAACTGATGTCTTTCAACATGTGACAACCAAGCAGTTGCGGCAAGACAAAGCACACATTTACAAGTAATATACTTCGAAATGCACTGAATCCCTGGAGAATTATCCAAATATCAGCTTTAATTATGAACTACGCTCAACTGTAATCTCTAAAAATGGGGATTCGGGATTGAGAAATGGATTTAAACTGACTAAAACTTTCATTATGACTTTCTGAACACAACTGAAGCGTCCCTGTGTTGATGATATCCAGCTCTAGTTGCAGTTTAATAGTGGATTCATACGATTACAGAAAGGACACGTCAAGCAGATTATAATTGAATTTAAGGAGTGTGCAGGAAAGACGACCAGCAGAGGTTTATTTTCAGCTACAGTTTACCAGAACATAAATATACCGCTCATCAACAGGAGAGCTTCCAGATTTTGTTTAGTCTAATGAAACTACTGATCATTTAGCTACACGATTATTCTCACAGTGTGACATTTTTCTGGCAGCAACATGTAAAAGATGCTTCTAACATCCTGAAAAAGCTGGAGCCAAGCTTGTAGAAACAAAGCTGTTCTGCAAATATTAGTAGAGATGCATACACTCATTAATGGGCATGCATGCTGCACAATAATAAATACTTCTGCAGTAAATGTACTCTTATAAACTGAATTCTAATCGATTCACATGTGCAACGGCATGCATGGTGCTTCTGCTGATGCTATAAAACAGGCGATGAGTTTGTATAAATGAAGACAATGACGCCCGAAGTGAGAACGCACCCATGAAAAAACAAAAAGCTCTTTTCTGTGCAAAGCAGCATGAGCCTCTGTACCAAGAGTGAACAGGAAACAGTGTCAACGTGCACACATACACACTGTCACAAAGTGTGCTTGTGAATTTCCGCAGCAAAGACAACCACTGCTTGAGACACGCAACACCAGGTATCTGGAACAGACAGACATCACTGCACTATCTGGTGCTTCAAGCTCTATTGTAAAGATGTGAATTCAACTCAACAGCTGAACAACCTCACATTTTATCAGTAACGCCTACACATGCTGTCATATTTCAAAGTTAAATGTGGTGTCTAATGTAGCTGTAGCAAACAAGTATGATGATTATTATAGAAAATGTATATTGCTCGTTTTAATTGCTAAGTGGCTTCATGTGAAAATTTTTTTCTTGATAAAAATGATGCCAAAAACAGAATTTGTGATCTGGAAAACCAAAACAATGTGATAAAAGGTGAGAAAAGAGTTCTACAAGCAGTTATCTGATGAAATGTGAAAATATTAAAGCTTCCAAGTCCAGCTTTAAACCAACAAACCCACACAGGAGTCAACAAAAAGCAACAAGCAGCAGCTCTTCTTTTAGTGCAGCTCTGATTGAAACACTACATGCAAAGCTCATGCAAATAACCCTCCTCTTCCTGACAGCAATGTGCACTGAACTTCTTTTAAACTCACTCCCAATGTTTCTTGCTCAACCTGTGGTCCATCCTGATGTAAAATTCCTGATTCTGAATCAGCTCAAAATCTGCAAATATGAGCTAAACCTTAACACCAGACACCAGGTTAGGTTTTACAATAAGATGTAATGTATCGCATACTAGCATACAGCATGTAGCTTAAGCGAATATACAAAAAAAATAGACATATATATATGGATCATTACTTTATGTTGAGTAAGACTTTGACAGCCAGTGCTGGGAAAGTGAAGCAGTCATCTCCACAGCTGCTGGTTGATGCAGCAGGAAGGAATGCCTGCTACATTCCTCACTCTCCTCCCTCCAATCATCCTTCTTTAAAGCTGGGAGGCTGCAGCTTCCTAAGTTTTCCTTCAAGTTAATAACACACCTGGATCTCCAACAGCTACTGTACTAGCAAGAGACAACTTGCACTGCAGCTGAAAGAGGCAGGAAAACACTGCTAAGGAGCACATTTGAAGGCTTTTACTGTCAATTTGAGTAAAGTTAAAAGAAGTCATTGTGACACTGTTGATGCCCTTTTGCTTGTCTAGAACTGGTCATCCAATCAGAAACATTCACAAAAAGCATTAACACATCATTCATCATAAAATCTCTTTCAAATACACAACAGAAAGGAAGCTTACCTCGTAAAAAAGCAGACTCAAAGATGCTGTTAGATGCCATGGAAGTCTTATTCCTTAAATTGTCCGTCCTCTCCACCTTTTTAACCTTAAAAAAAAAAAGAAAAATCACACTCAGAGAGATGACGGAAGGTCAATAAGAGCTTCTCCAACAAGCTCAAACGTCAACATTCATGACCAATCTCCTAACCACAAACCACATCTATCTATGTGGGTGTGTATACGGGTGTCTATGTGAAGGAATGCATGTAGCAGATGATTGTCACCGGTGCTAATGAGCTGGGATCACTTAAAACACATCATCTAGAGGTTAGCAATCCAGAAAACACATGTAAAACATAAGATCATCACATCTATTGAGCTCTAGAAGTTTGGTTCCTGTGTGCTTTTGTCAGGAAGCTCCCGACTTCTGGACGTGACAGCGTTTTGTTTGTCTGTTTAGTTCAGTGGCTACAGAGAAAATTACACTTTTAAAAGTCACTTCTCTGATTAAAGGCAGCAGCTTGTTAAAAAAAAAAAGCATGAAGTTTGCACCTGAGTTTCTTCCTTGTAGAAGCCATCTTGCCCTGGAGGTCAAAAAGGGGGCGTGCCTCCAAAGCAACTGTTTTATTGGTTCCCTGAGTAGGCGGGACCTCGAATAGGATTGGACTGTAGGTGTGTTCTGATTGGCTATTTTGAACAGAATGACGGTTTAGACAGACTATGTAATGGAGAGAAGTGAGGGAATGCTGTGTTTACTGTTGAATGAGAATGGTGAAAGTTTCTTTTTCCTCCTTTTTGGAGAGTTCGTTTAAAAAATTGCAAGTTCACAGCATCCGATTGTCTTTTCACCAGCATGATGTTTGTCACACACATGCCGACAGCCCTCCTTGCAGCACTTCTTGAAAGCGTTGTTGACCTGTGGTGCAGTTTATAGGTTGTTAAAAACTTTATAAGGTGTTTGATCAGTTAATGCAACAACAGTCCAACATGGAGCTGTATTAAGACGTTTATTTGCTTCAAATCGATCGTTCCCCGCTGCTGACTTACGTTAAAAGCTTTCCAATGGCTACACTCTTACTGTAGAGGAAGTATTCATCACAGACGCAACAAGATTTGGATTATTTTGGTCAGTGAATTAATATTGCATAGTTGTAAGACAGTAAAATATTAAAGACCAATCATGAGATGGAGACCGAAGAGTTTACGGTGATTTGTTGTCACCGTTTCATTAATGTTTTTTTAAAGCTTCATTCAGATATAATGACGTGGAGTCTTGGTATGCGTGCGTTATTTCACATTTGCGCGAGATCTGAGAGAACATCAGGTGATTTGTAAGTATGTATATTGAAGAAAAGTCAACATGAATTGCCCATACTGGCTCTAGTTTATAAATAAAAGTATTTAATGAAGTTTTTCAATTGAAATGCATGTAACTCGATCCTGTTGTTGTTTAATGCTGCGTCTATTCAATAAACTCAGAGGAAAACCTCCTACAAAGTAAACCTGAGCTCCTGTTAAAGTCTTATATTCATTTTTGTTGAGTATCATTAATCTAAGCTGCTGTTTTTATTGGACTGGATGTGCATTTGTACAGAAAAGTGAATGAATAAGGTGCTGTGATTTGGGCACACAAACTGTCTTTCATGCTCTCCATGAAGTTTTAAATATCCCCTACATTGCTTCACACATGAATGCTTAAGAGTGTTTTTCCATTCGTTTGACAGAATACAGCAGAGATCTGGAGTCGAACTGAGATCGACTGACTAACATTTGTTTTTACAAGAAAACATTGTACTATATATATATCCCATTAGAATTTATTTGTTTTCTGCAGTAACAGCGCCCCCTACATTTCTGATTCTCACATTGATTTGGTAACTAGATGGGTTCATTATCTATGTGGCCTAGTTTTCTAATCTGTTCTATATGAAAACGCTGTCTGGAACATGGAACTGTTAGCGGTTGTTTAATACCATTTGTCATCTGAGTAATAGTTCCAGAGTCAGATTCTTCTGCAGTCCAGGATGGTCTGACTGCACCTTATTTGGCTATACGGGGAAAAAAAGCTCTTGTTTGTAGCTGGCTTATTGGTATTTCTTTTAAATAATCCCAATTGTATTGGGTGAAGCTGGACAAAGGACGCAGTCCCCTCAAAATTGTGACGGGGTAAGTATTTTGATGGAATATTTGCATGCAGATGGGTAATTTATCAAAAGGAAAAAAATCTAGCATGCAGCCTTACTCAGAAATTTCATAAAAACTTGAAATCTATTGCATGGCTTGGTTTGTTGTTGTTATTTACTTAGATAAATGTGTAGATAGCATGTCAGCCAATGGTAGGCTGATACCTCCAGTCAACATCCAATAAGTCAGGCTATCTGAGTAATGGTCACTCCCTACACTATTCATGAAGTAATACAGGGAGTATTCACACTGTCAGAACTCATAGTTATGAGTATTTCTGTAACCTCAGCACTAAGCTGAGGAGGAACAGGCAGCTAAGACTAGCTGTAGGATGAAACAGCTTGTGTGGGAGGCTTCAGGGCTTTTAGCGATCAGGGCTAACTAGCTTCCACTCAGAGGAATTCACATTTACTCCCACTACAGTTCTGCGTGAGTTTTCTGCAGACTATGAAGACAAATTTGGAGGGAAATGAGCAGAAAATGTGGTAGAAACGAGGTAGATGGCGTTGTTTCTCAAACTGCTGTCATTTCTGAGAATGGCAGGTGGCAGGAAGGAATGAATGGCCGGTGTAAAAATAAAGTTATGCATCATCTCTGCCATGGCCTCATTTGTTTACAGCAAACAAACCAGGGTATTTTAAAGAATTTCATGATGACATGATGTTTAGAAATGAATCACACAGCGCTGAATGTGGTTGTGACCCTTTCTTCCAACGTTGCTTTGAAATGATTTTACAGATTTTGCATTAAAGAATGTTACAGCAACTAAAACAGGATCTTTAAAAAAAAAAACACACACACAATAAGCTGTATAGGTTAAAGCGGTTGAGGCTGCAGTGTTCTTACCCCAGCTGAGGTGTCCCGTTCCTGGGCAGAGATTGTAGAAAAAAAAGCTCCTTGTGGTTTTTCCAGTCGACCAGTGAGTCAGACGCAAAGTGATCCCTCAAACTGTTTCATTCTCCTTCTCTGGATCTCTGTTTGCGGTGTCTTTCTCTGTTTCTTGACTTGTTCACAGCTCTTTGCTGCTTCCGCTCTTTCTCTCTGTTGCCATACACATCTTCCTTTATCTCTCACCACTCTTTATGACTCTCTCTCTCTCTTTCTGGTTTTGGTTTGTGGTTCTCCAAATCCCCTTGCTGATGACTTTTCGCCTTCAGAGTTGAGTCTCTCTCCGTGTCATCGAAGAGAGATTGCCTTTCTGTCGATATCACAAGCCACCTAGTTTGGCTTCTATTAATCTGGCATTGTGGCTTTGGAGTATATGCGCGCGCGCGTGTGTGTGTGTGTGTGTGTGTGTGTGTGTGTGTGTGTGTGTGTGTGTGTAATCAAACTAACCGCCTGCCGTCTCAGCCAACAGTTTTCACCAAGGAAGTAGCTGTGGTTAGAGCGAGTGAAATGAAGGGAGAGGGCGTTATGGTGTGTGTTTCTGAGTGTCCATATGTGCTTTTGTGGTCTGTGTGTGTGCAGCAGGGGTTAGACAGAGTGAGTGAGTCACCTTAACTGCACCAAGCCTCGCTGCAGGTCACACTGTTAGACCACTGTGACCACCGGTGTGTGTGTGTGGACTGGTGTTACTCATGCTGTGGGGACATAAAGCTGTGTCCCACCACCTGTCCTCCAGTTTGGGAACAAAAAGTCCACAGAATGTGAGCGTTATGTTTGGTTAAAGGTCAGAATAAGGTCAAATTTGAGTAATTTTAGGTAGGAAAGTGGTGATTATAGAGGGTTAATGTGACGCCCTCAGAAATGATGGAGAAACAGCTGTGTCTGTGAGAGAGAAGACTGACTGGTGATGCTTTATTGGTAGAGCTGCATGCAGGTAACAATGATTCTTAAAGGTGGAATCCACTGATTTTACATGTCAAAAACAGTCTCCTGAATGAGGCATGCAACACAGTGTATCTACATCTGAGTTTTCATGAAGGAATATTGTTAAAAATCAAATCAAAACCAACAAAATCCCACCAAAATTGCTCATAAATCACTTCTAAAAAGCCTGGAAAACTCCCGTAAAGGTAAAAACTAGGGTTGCACAACTATCTATTCTAGTATTGACTATAGGTTATATACACTGCTCATTTATCCCAATGTGATATTAATCTCATTTATTATATTCAGGGAGTTTGCACCTTCTTTAACAACCAAATTTACAGCAAACGCTGGAGAAACTGTCCAGAAACTCCACTGTGCATGATCTGTAAAAATAACAGAAGCTCACCCACTGCATTGATCTTGATTACTAGTTATTGCCATATGAAAACGATGTGGGATTTTATCATTTTCTCAGCACACTGGAGCCCAAGTATGAGATTCCTGGCTTCCACTGCATCACTGAAATTACTATCAAAGACACATAAGTTCATGAGCAGCTTGTTGCAGAACATCTCAGCCTTCACCAATGATATTTGGTCTTGCAGCATCAGAATGGAGAGTCAAAGCAGAAAAGGTAGTATCATTGCATTCCTACTACAAAAAAGTACAAATTTTCATATGTAATTGCTACAACTTTATCAATGCTAACACATGCTAAATGGCTACCTATCCACAGCCTCACATGTAAACGGCATGAAAGTTATACTAGATGTTTGCAGGTAGCCATAATTGCCATTCCAGGTGGCTACTTTCTGTGATTACTTTGGGTTCCACTCAGAGGCAAACATCTGTGAAAAAAAAATCTGGTCATATGGAAAGCATACTGTTCCCAACATACCGAGTTTTTTTGTTCTTCCTTGTCTTCACCGTGCAGTGGGCAACAAGTTTTGTGTTCAGATTGGTCAACATCATGGATAAATTGTGGAAGTTGTCCCACGATGAGCGACAAGATATTTGAAAAGTCCTGAAGTCCAGTCTTTAGTTGCAATGTAATGAGGCGTTCCAGTTTAACTTATGATACACCGTGAAGAATGAAACCGGTAATTGTTGAGCCTACTTTTGGCCCTGCGTCCTTAAGTTTAGGTTAGTTTCATGTCAATATCAAACAATCCTTGCCATGGAAGACTGGTTGTAGCATTTGTTGTCGTCAACTGTGATACACTGCACAAGATAAAACCATCACTCATCATGCTAGATGTCCATTTTTGAGTCTGTTTCCTTCAGAATGATCTACTTTTGTGCCAATATCGAATGCTCTGAACCAGCACTAATCTCAAGAGTTAAACGTGGCCACATATTGAGCTGCAAGAGACACATTTAAGGAAAATCTGCAAGGTAGAAATCAATTGAAATATCTTTTCATGAGGCATTCCACATTCATTGTACTGGTTTTCTTCATGGCTCTGACTACTTTTGTCGTCTCTTGTTGGAAAGTCCAGGAACTCGGTGGAAAGTCTTAAGTGAGAATTCCATATGGTGCATATGCGATCAAAGTCTGAACACCTGCTGGTTAAGTATCTGTAATCAGCCTTGTGAGTGGAGGGTTGACGGAGCGCAAACACACACACAAACACGCCCATTTAGCAACTTGACCTTCAGATCCACGCCTCCTCACACCCCAACACCTGCACCGACACACTTCTTCCCCACCTGAACTCCACCTCGGCACACTCAGACCCACACAATGCCAGGGCAGCTGCTGCCCCGCCTCGGCAGGTTTAGGTTTCTGATGCATGCCGAGGGCCAACACACTCATTTAACACAGCCGAAACCACAAAAAACACCTAGTTTGCTTGATTTTAGTTACACACCTTTGCATGTGCGTGACTGTTTGGGCGTTTTGCTCTTCAGTGTACAATGTGCAAAAATGAAAATGTTCTGAACTTTACATTTTGCTTCCTTTTTGCAGAACCATTAGTTGGATCAGGTTGGATCCTAGAGGCAGAGGCTAGCTGAGAAGTGGAAACAGAACAGTAGATGTCCTGGGAGAACTCAGTGGGAGGCTACTGACCCACTGATCCTTGATCCCTCTCAGACACAACATGGCCTCCAGCTGCAACTTCCTAAGTCAGGCAGGTCAGACACCGACGCAGGAGCTACAACTGTGAGTACAAGAGGAACGGCGTGTTTATTGCCATACAATGAGTTAACTATGTGACCTTTAGCGAGAGGATCAGTCATCCTCAAAAGTGCAGCATTTAAAGTTAAGACAGCTTGAAAGGAAATAATAATTTTGTCCATACTTACTTGCAATATTGTAGCCAGACTGTGTGTGTGTGTGTGTGTGTGTGTGTGTGTGTGTGTGTATATATATATAAATATACATAATTAACTAAACTACAAGCAGAGCTGCATAAAACACAGACAGTAAGGTCAGTAATACCTGAAATTTCTAGGTTTAAATAACTCCTGGTAGTCTAGGCTGGTGTTTTCGTTTGATGTTGATGTTATTGTTCCTGAAAAATGTTTACGTCTTCCAGGAACAAATGTTTAAGTTTTTCAGGAAATAACCTTTGTTCCTGGAAAATGTTTACGTTTTCCAGGAACAAATGTTTAAGTTTTTCAGGAAATAACGTTTACATTTTCCAGGAGCAAGCAAGGTCCATTCACAAAACTTACATGGCATAAACACAGTCAACAGTTTTCAGACAGTCAAACAGATATGAAAATAATGGATCTAATGAATCTTCTGTTGCTGATATTAGCAGGATGAATGCTAACAGTTAACATAAATCCATCTTCTGTTTGGCTCCCTAGAAAGGATAACAATTTTGTTATTTTTTGCAGATGGATGCATGTTGCAGCAAGTTTAGCAGATTGTTTTGCAATTCTGTGAGGAAGATTAGACACAAAAATGTCTAAAAATTCTCATTTTCATATCCAAGTAAGGATGGGTCCGATTATAAATTCAGAAATGCAGACAGAAGCAGCGATGCAACAAGGAAAAGCAGGAGGAGGAGTTTGTTTTATCTCCTGGTGTCGCCTCATGAGCAGCTGTCCTCACTCCACCCCATCTTCCTCCTCCTCTTCTCCCACTTTTCCATCCCTCCTCCTCCTCCTCCTCCCATCTCTTCATCCTCCACTACACCCCACAGAGCTCCCACGACATCAAACCCCATCATGTCTAGACCCCGCTCACATGTGTTTGTGTGTGGGCACGTCACTGTGTGTGTTCCTGCCAGCTGCTAAAATACAACAGTTGAAGTGGCCTTTGCATTTATCAACAAACACAACTGAAAGAGAGTGGCAGGAGTCTGGAGATAGTCCAACGATGAAGGAGGCCGTCTTCTTGGGCTGGCTTCCATTCAGCCAGAGGACGGACTGAGATACCTACGTGGCCAGACTTTGAGTCATGATACTGGACTCTTGTCCTCACTCAGGAGACATCTGAGGCTGTGGGATCTTTTGAGCCTCATAAAACAAAAGACTCTGACTCTGGAACAGCTGTCTGGAACTGTTAGTCTGCTCACTCAGTCTTTGTGCTACAACCTTAAAGTCAGCAGTGTTGGACAGTAAATTTATTCAAGCATTTGATGTATAACAATAATATTTTTATAGTTTTAGCAAATTGTGAGTAGTTTTCTTTTTTTTTTTTTTGTTCAGTGCAGTGGGTTAACACTGAACTCCAAGCAGTTTCTGGGTGGTTTTTTGTTCCTTTTTTACTCATTTTTCACTACAATATAAAGTCCTGTACCTCTATGGAAACAGCACAGAAGAGCACTCAAATATCTATTCTGTGCAGAATAATTAGGCTATATTCCCATAAATCATTAACAAAATAAAAAAAAAAACAAGTTCACTTTTGTACTGATTTTACAAAACAATTTAAAATCTGGGATTAATTTGTACAGTATTTTACAATTGCTCACATAAGTCACAAATAATGCAAAATAAGGCGACTCTATGTACCAGACTACACTCATATCTGCTCTGTATGAACACAGCCTGCAGTGCAGCTGAAAAGTATTACTATTTCTTTGGTCACAAATTTTGACATTGGGCATCACAGAATTTCAATTTTATACTTAATTTGTTAGAGCAAACATTTTATTTCTGGTGATTTTTTTTAAGTGAGAAATGTAGAATTTAAGTAATTTTGATGAAATATCGTGATCAATTCAAACAATTTCTTTGTAAATTTCCCAACGAAACCAAAAGTCGCTTGTGATTACGTTCAAAGAAAATTGAAAACTCCACAATTCTTTTTTTAAAATTCTAAAGTTTCTCGCCCTGATAAAAGGTGTTTCTCAAACCCATTGTTGAGTTTTGGAATCAAGAGGGTTAACAACACAGTTACTGAAATGGTAACTTTTTACTAACTCAACAGGCCATTTATTGTTAAAGAAAACATTTAGTAGATTGATCCATAATGAAGATATTAATTAGAGCAGTATTATACAATGTAGTCAGAGGTGCACATAAATATGGCCCTACACCACCATGAAAAAGCAAAAGCACAGTATTAAAGTATTCATCTGGTGCCCCAAAATATCAAAAGATGTTCAAAACAAAGTATTATATTTGCACTTTTTTGCTTAATTTAGATGCGCTTGTTTTATTTCAGCTCAGGCTGAGAGTTTCTAGTGCTGTTCTGTGGCTCTCCTCTGCTTAAAGATGAATACACCAACAGTATCAACATCAGTTACGTGGGATATTTTTCTGCACTAAGTACTTTTAATACTTTCACAGATAATTTCAATTTACTTCAGCATGGTCTGTTTCTCATGAATGCGTCTATTGTGGCTCTGTGGCTAACGTTGCACTCTCCACCCCTGTGTTTAGTATTGTGAAAAACATGCCAGACTCATGAGCATTAGAAATATTGATGGTATGACTGTTGAACCTCAAATACTTTGACTTCCATCTGAGTTCAGAAGCATTTGAGACTCGACGTAAACATCACCAGACGTCTTACATCACCAACCAGCAGGAAAGTAAGGGAAATTCCTGACTCTGCATTTCTCCATGGTTGTGTTATCTTTCTTTTTTTTTGAAGATGTCAAATTCATTGCGAATGACAGAATGAAGTAAGACAGGGAGGGGAAGCGGGACAGTGGGAAAAAAATGGATAGGAGGAGGTCATGAAGCGAGTGCAGCAGAGATGATCCTCTGGTCTGATCAGTGTGAGAAACTACTGGAGTCATGTTTAGTCACCCTCTTCCACCCACACAAACACTGCAGCTGTCCAACTACACGCTATCTGACTGAGGTCAACTCTGATACTTTGAACTTAAACTTAATTTCATGCAGTTGTCCACATTCTTTTAACCAGGGCTACATGTGAGAACAGGTTTGCTCATCTTGAATTAAAAACAGGCCTGATTATAGTTATTTAAATTAGCGAAAAAAGCAGGAAAACGAATGCACCTATATATATTTCTCTTTTTGAGGTTCAATTATCAGGAAAAAAAAATAGTTTAGCTTTGAGTTAATTGTCTTAATCAGTTCATCTTGCAAACATGATTGAGGTATTACAAATCTAACATCAGACCAGTGGCAGAGAGAAAACATTTTTTATACCTCGAGTCCACTGAGGCCTGATGAAGTCATGGGTGAGCGATCATTTAGCCATCCTGTTGAACCGTGTATGTATCTAACAGATGTCAATGATGAGGCATCGTCTGAACAACACTGGCCTTGAAGGACCAGTAAGACCTCTTTTGTTCCAATGATAGGACAACTGTAGATGAGTGTGTGTGGACAGATGCAGAGATAAAAGCAGTTGATATATAGAGATGTCTGGCCATGAGGAGGAGTCGACGAGTGCTAAACTGCATCTCAGTGTTTGTGTGTCACAGAGAGATGTGAAGGAGATTCCATTGACTGGGTTTTGATGAGTAAGCAGCAGCAGCAGGGGGATTCTTCCAGTAAAACGCCGCCTTCTCCAGCGCACACACACTTTTCTCTTCACACAAACACACACATGCGAGCGGAGGAGTGCGATGTTGGCGTGCATTACACACACACACACACACACACACACACCTGGTGCTGTCATTCCACAGACATGTGTTGTGTCTGTCGTCTTGTTCGGTCTGGCAGCACACACAGTATGCTGCAGACTGGAGGTCAAGTCTGGACACGAAGCTGCCAGAAACCTATAGTCTATGTAAAAAAGCAGTATCTTTAAATCAGAGATGTGTTGTGGCAAAACATCAGAAGTGAAACACGGAAATAGTTCTCCCACATACACACTGAATCATTGTCAATTTAATTTGGCTTTTTGAAAAAGAATTTACAAAAAAAGACTCTTTCATGTCAAAGTGAAAACAGATTCTTATAAAGTGATGTCAATTAGTTGAAAATATAAAATGTAAAAGTGATTGCCAGCCACCTAATTCAACACAGATGCAGCCAATTGGTGCTAGAAATCACAAAACTACAAATGCATCTGGAAGGTCCAGTCACCGGTGAATCAGTTCTCCGGGCTGTAACAACACCACTAACAGAACACTTCAGGCAACTCTAAAAAGGTCACTGAAAAGCAGAAGTCAGACGACAGATACCATCATTAAATATCTCAGAGTACAGTTCAATCCATTATTAAGAAATGGAAGGAATATGGCACACGTGTAAATCTGTCTAGAGTATTTCGTCCTCGAAAACTGAGTGACCTCGCAGTAAAGAAACCATGGAAGTTGGCCACCAAGACACCTATGACTATTCTAAAGGAGTTACAAGTTTCAGCAGCAGTGATAGGAGACTATTCATACAACAACTATTGTCTGTTCTTCATCAGTCCAAGCTTTATGGGAATGGAAAAAGAAAGGCATTGTTGAATAAAACTCATGTTAAAGTACAAATACTTCACATCCTCACAAACACATCATCTTGAATTTCCCTCGAGATTAATAAAGTATCTATCTATCTATCTATCTATCTATCTATCTATCTATCTATCTATCTATCTATCTATCTATCATCTATCTATCTATCTATCTATCTATCTATCTATCTATCTATCTATCTATCTATCTATCTATCTATCTATCTATCTATCCCCACTGTCAAGCATGGTGGAGGCAGCATCATGATGAGCTCCTCGACAGTCGGCCTGAGAAAACATGGAATTGTGACTGAGAAGATCTGCTTAAATTAAACTGATAAAGATTCAATGTCGGAAGGCAATAAAAGGGGGAAAATACAATATTTTCCTTTGAAGTGCAGTGATATACTAGATAAACTAGATAAACAATAATTAACAATAGCTTTTTGGTTGTTTTTCTGTGCTTGTTTATTTTTCCATTGTTAGACTCTCAAATAATTTTCACTGGACCTTGATGTCATTGCAACGGGTGTATTGTCTGACTTCAGGATTGTGTTAGAGAACATAAAGCAAACACAATAGTCTCAACTGGACGCCATCATGAGCAACACAACACATATGCCAAGACGTGCAGTATTATTAAACACACACACACACACACACACACACACACACACACACAGAAGCCTTATGCCATCTAAGGCTAATGAGGGGATGACTGTCTGTGCATTTACTGTATCTCTCTCTCTCTCCCTCTGTCAGGCCAGAGATGGGGGGTTGGCAAACTGAGCACAGCAAATGTGATAATTGGTCCCATGTGGTTTTCAGGAGTGTATTTCTCTCTGTGTACGAGTGTGTGTGTTAACAGTTTTGTTTGTTTGTTTATTTGGCCGATTTGGAGAGGAACTTCTTTCTGTTGTTTTTTTCCTACCGTAGCCCTTTTGAGTAAGTACACAAAGTTTAAAGAAACTTGATTTAAATAGAATTCGAGAGAGAGAGAGAGAGAGAAACAAAGAAAGATAAACACAGCAGCAAGCAACAATAGAAAACAGTGGTTAGACAATAAACAGAGCGCTGGAAGTTAGCAACGCTGATATCTTTTGCTAAATAGTCTCTAAAAGCTGTTTGTTGTTGTCTGTGTTGTCTCAATCTCTGATCACCTGATTGATTTTAGTTTAGTGATTTTAGCTTATTTGGCCAAAACAGATCGAAACATACCCTTTTTACACCACAATAATTTATTATGCGATATATCTCCTTACATCTGTTAATTGCTCTACTTTCAGAGGAAATTTTTGTTGCTGTATCACCACAAAGCCTCAGTTAATCTTGTAGTATCCCCACAGTTCATTATTATTACACAAACCACTGAATCCTTATACACCGATCAGGCACAACATTATGACCACCTACCTAATACTGAGTTGGTCCTCCTTTTGCTTCAAGGCCTGGACTCCACCAGACCCCTGAAGGTGTGCTGTGGTATCTGGCACCAAGATGTTAGCAGCAGATCCTTTAAGTCCTGGAAGTTGGAGGTGGGGCCTCCATGGATCAGACTTGTTTGTCCAGCACGTCCCACAGATGCTCCATTGGATTGAAATCTGGGGAGTTTGGAGGCCAAGTCAACACCTTAAACTGGTTGTTGTGCTCCTCAAACCATTCCTGAACCATTTTTTTCTTTGTGACATGGCTCATTATCCTGTTGAAAGAGGCCACAGCCATCAGGGACTACCATTTCCATGAAAGGGTGTACATGGTCTGCAACACTGCTTAGGTAGATGGTACATGTCAAAGTAACATCCAAGTGGATGGCAGGACCCAAGGTTTCTCAGCAGAACATTGCCCAAAGCATCACACTACCTCCGCTGGCTTCTCTTTTTCCCATAGTGTATCCTGGTGCCATGTGTTCTCCAGGTAAGCGATAGAAAAGAAAACGTGATTCATCAGACCAGACCACCTTCTTCCGTTGCTCCGTGGTCCAGTTCTGATGCTCACATGTCCATTTGTTGGCACTTTCAGTAGTGCACAGGGGTCAGCATGGGCACTCTGACTGGTCTGCAGCTATACAGCCCCATACCCAACAAACTACGATGCACTGTGTATTCTGACACC
Organism: Amphiprion ocellaris; assembly: GCF_022539595.1. Lineage (NCBI taxonomy): Eukaryota > Metazoa > Chordata > Actinopteri > Pomacentridae > Amphiprion > Amphiprion ocellaris. Next base: position 7,976,354 of record NC_072789.1, on the reverse strand, counting down.
TTTCTATCAGAACCAGCATTAACTTCTTCAGCAGTTTGAGCAACAGTAGCTCATCTGTTGGATCGGACCACACGGGAATCCTTCACTCCCCACATGCATCAGTGAGCCTTGGCAGCCCATGACCCTGTCACTGGTTCACCACTGTTCCTTCCTTGGATCATTATTGATAGATACTGACCACTGCAGACCAGGAACACCCCACAAGAGCTGCACTTTTGGAGATGCTCTGACCCCGTCATCTTGTCAAAGTTGCTCAAATCCTTACACTTGCCAATTTTTCCTGCTTTTAACACATCAACTTTGAGGACAAAATGTTCACTTCCTGTCGAATATATCCAACCCACTAACAGGTACCATGATGAAGAGATAATCAGTGTTATTCACTTCACCTGCCAGTGGTCACAATGTCATGCCTGGTCGGTGTATATTACAGACATCATGGCGCGTTGATGCAAAAAACTTTTCTCATAAAAAATGGATGTTTGAAAAAATTAATTTGTACAAATAATATGCACGATATATATCTTTTATTGTGGAAATGTGGAATTTTAAATTAAATAAATAGGTTTTTCAGTTCTTTCTGTTGAGAGCAGTGAAAATTAACAACAAATAGCTCAAGGATCTACGTTCTAATTTTTCTGTTGCAAAAACAGTGAGAACTTCAACAAACTACAGTCAATTTACTTACATGCAAACACATAAGGCAAGTAAAGCTGTTTCTGGTGACGATGGCTTTTGAGGTTTTCTCTAAGATGATTCCACTGTTTCCTCTATTGTTCTCTTCACACATCAGTGAAGCCAAACAACAGGATAAAATCTGTTATTGTGACACCACAGTTGTGACTCATCATTTTCCAGTAATGACTAACCTTACAGCCAATAAAATGATAATGAAAAACAATGAAAACTAGGTTTCTGGAACAGATGTCATGTTGTGTTTTCACCTGCTGGTTAGTCCATGTACTGTGCATAAAAAAATAAAAACACGTAGTGAATCATCTGATCTCATGAGCAGCTCATCTCTAACAAAAATCATCAGTTACATCACAGCTTATTATTTGCATGTAATTGGCAAAAATGATCAATTGACTCATCTATTACTCGAGATCCAAAGCATCAGATTCAATAAAAAAGCACCGCATTTACAAACAGAAGCTCTTTGGTTGAGGAGCAGACCACCATTTTTCTCTAAGAGCTGCCAGAGTCTAAAAACTGCAAAAAAAGTTAAATAATCTAAGGTGGAAGTGCCTTTAAATCTGCATTCTTTCTATCAACCAGCAGGCGGCGACTCCTTTGGATGCAAGAAAGTTTAATTGTATCGAAGGCCATAAAAAAAATACCCTTCTTCTCATTTGATTTATTACTTCAGTAAACATTTTTCTCATGGATTTATGGTTGCTATTGCTTGTTGCAAGACTTTTTTTAATACAGCGTGACTTTTATTTTGTAAATTATGGTCCCATCTGGAGGAAAAAAGACGATAAAGTAGGATAGCTTTAGGGCGGTGCGACATTTGTGACTGGCTTCATGCTCCTTCTGAGGGTTTCAAAACAGCAAGATGCCATTGGTCAAAAGGACATTGGTTGTCGTTACGGTTGCTGTGTCCATCTTTACAATACAGTATTGATTTAAGGTTTAAATTTGACATGTTGTGGTGGTTGTATAAAGTCCCTTCCAGACTTCTGCTTGCTGCAGCTTCAGTCCATTGAGTAAGAAACTGAGGAAGCTTCATAATATTGATCCAAAATTCTGTAAAGGCAGCAATGTTGTTCACTGACTCTAAACAGAAGACCAAACTTTTAGATTTTCATACAGTATAAAGTTCTAATCTGACGTGACCGTAAATCACTGCTGCTGAGGGTTCCTCATGAGATATTCCATAATTTATCTTCCCTGTGGAATTTGCACAATTCTGAACATTACATTACTGTTCCAAGTACCGAAGTCCAACTTCTGCCTCTTGGGAAAGTCGACCGTGAAATGAGCCTGTTAATAAAATGCCAAATTTCCTCCTTGCATCCTGTGAGCGATCAACAGCCCCGAAGAAGCCAGCAGCGTGATGGATATACGACCCAGTGAGAGAGGGGGAACTTTATTACTGTGACACATGTGGGCCCCTCCTCCAGGAACGACGACTAACGCTGCTGGCGAGGTTACGACACGTCGTCGGTTCGACATTTATGACGCGATCACAAAATTTAGAGTCTATGATGATTTAACGACACACTTTTAGCATGATGCGTGTGTGTGTTTGTGTGTGTGAGATGACGGTGTGACGCCCTGGTTTATGATGAGGGTTTTACAGTGTGTGTGTGTGGCATTTATGACATCATTAGTGAATTTAAAGGAAACAATTGGATGGCGTGCTCACTGTATGTTGTGGAAGAGAGTGTTAATGCCCACATTAGCAACCACTTCTATTGTGTAAATGTAACCGCCTGTCAGAGTGTGTGTTTGATAGTTTAACGACTTCAGTGAGCTAACAGCACTACGAGCACATTATTTGACGTGGAATAGTTAAAGAGTGATACAACGTCCTGAATGAACGAATGACTGAATCACTGAAATAATGAAGGAAACGCTGCGAATCCTAATCCAAAGATTATTTATACTGTATGTATTTCATGCTTTGGTACCAATAATGAAGCTGTTTTGACCATTTTAAACCAAAAACTGACCTAAAACAACAACAAGACCCCGCACTGTGCTCCTGCCATTTATTACATTTCCTACTTCATCATGAAATATTATTGAATCTGTTTGCACAAAATCAAACAGCTTCAACTTATAGATGCTCCACAGTGTATTGAGATACTCTTATTTATGCACATTGTGTAATTTTGAATTGACAAATTGACATTTTCCCATCAATCTATACTAAGTAGTGTTTTTGTAACCTTTTTAAGCATGATAGGTTTATTTATTTAAAGCATGTTTGTTCCCCCCCATCAAATTACACCACTTATCAGTAAAAACTGACTGAACCATTACATTTTCAACTTTCAGAGAGCCTTTGAACTAATCATCTGTGACCCAATGTCATCACAATTGTGTCCCACAATTTTACAGACTTTTTATTTTGATTTTGCAAACTTGTTCTCATTTTCAACAAATGTCTAACGTAAAATAACATCATCTTGTAACTATTATTGACCATATAATTTACTTTTTTTTTTTAAAAATTAGATATTTTTTTTCATATAAAAAAACATATCCGACAGTCCAAAAGTTTGGGGTCACTTAGAAATGTCCTTATTTTTGAAAGAAAAGCATTTTTTTCAATGAAGATGACATTAAATTACCCAGAAATACAGTCTAGACACTGTTAATGCGGTAAATGACTATTGTAGCTGGAAACAGCTGATATTTAATGGAATATCTCCATAGAGGTACAGAGGAACATTTCCAGCAACCATCACTCCTGTGTTCTAATGCTACATTGTGTTAGCTAATGGTGTTGAAAGGCTCATTGATGGTTAGTAAACCCTCGTGCTGTAATGTTAGCACATGAATAAAAGTGTGAGTTTTCATGAAAACATGAAATTGCCTGGGTGACCCCAAACTTTTGAACAGTAGTGTGAATAATGGTGCAAACTTTATCATAAATGTGCAAATATTTCCTTTTTATTTAATGTATGAAACTGTTAAATTCAAACTAAATGCTGTCAGTATCTTAAAAATTATTTGTGATAACTGACAACTGCAAGAAAAAGAGGTATTGGCTCTGGAAGTCTTGGTGTACCCGGGGTTTCCTGAAAGTCAGCATGAATTGAGAAAGCCTCATGGTCTTATCAGTCTTGACTGTTTTCCTCTTTACATGTCAACACAGAGTTTCTGAAAATCTTTAATCTGGAAGGAGATTCAAAGTTCAGCTTCCTGTTAGCTAAGACTGTGTTTTTGTGGAATAAAGGCCCCAAGGCATTGAGAAAGCTCCGTTTTAAAACAAGGCCTCAGTGTTTGCAGGCCTCGAAGCACCTCAGAGAGGCAACACAAGAGCAGCGACAACCTAAATTCTAGATACACACACCCAAACACACATGCAAAGTCAAACAACACACGCGTCATGCACTGGCTGTGCGTGACGCTTTGGTTTGTGCATGTTTGGCGTTGACACACCTCCTGCATCTGTCCACTCTCCGCTCACGTCTCTCCTCCTCGTCCCTCTCTGCATCCTCACATCACCGCTATTCATGACGCTAATTATCCGACAACACGCACACACTCTCCCGCGCGCACACACTCGCACACACTCGCACAGCAACCTGATCATTGCCCTGTTAATTGCAGGCTGTTGTCTGACACAAGATCGCCACGCTGCTCCGAACACCATAATTATATCAGCGGCGCACACGCATACGCTCGCCGGCTCCCAGTGTGTAATTACAGGTGAAAGCAGCAACTAGAGCAGCAGGTGGCGGTGATATCGGATTGTCAGACTCCACTTGACTGGACTTTAAAGACACCTCAGGGACACGAACAGGAGTGGAAAGATTTCAGGGGCTGCTTGATTTGTTTTAAATGGTTATTAGATGGTATGAACTATGATTATTATATTATTAAATCACTAAATGCGCTTTATGTAGCACTTTTCATGACAAAGTTACAAAGTGATAATTGTCACGACATCGATTAAAATGAGTGAAAATGATTGAAGATTAAAATCAGCAAAACAATCAGGTCTTAAACATACATAAGATACAGCCACATGTCAAACGTTCCCAAAGGCATTTTGAGAAAAGATTGTTTTAAGAAGAGATTTAAAGCTCTTTAACCCTCATGTCGTCCTGCGGGTCAAAATCGACCCATTTTAAAGTTGCAAAATGTGGAAAAAAAATAAAAAAATTCACAGTGAAACTTCTCATGTCCACATTTTCAACATTTTTGGGAAATTTCTGAACATCTTTTGGTGGAAAAAAAATGTTAAAAATGTTTAAGAACATTCACAAAAAATCAACCAAAATCCAAAAGGGAAATTACATTTACAGACGACTGTAGTGCAACTTAGTTTTGACAAATACTGAAGTAATAATGATCCATAACACGCAAATAAAAGTTGTTTGAAAAACTGAAAACTAAGGCATGATCAAGCACGTCATTTGATTTGAATCCAAAACAAAACCTTTCTTGAGTGTTTAAAAGTGGAAGATGGAGCAACAAAACCAGCAAAAAGCAATTTCAAACATTCATGTGTGAAGAATCTCTCACAGATTTGTTACAGACTGGTAGAATTCATGCCCAAAAGGAGCCAATCTATCATAAAAAGCAAAAGTAAACATAAAAACCAATAAAAAAAACATGAAAGAATGAATCACTGATGAAGTGTGTATTGATCACGTCTGATACTAGAATCACAAGTTTCATGAAATAATGCTTCACGTATATATTACTGTTCAGTATTGGTCAGAATTTAAATTTTCCAACAGTCCTTGAACTGCCCATCTGTAAATCTGAGCTTAAATCATGATATTTCATTAAACTCCCTTTATTCTACGTTTTACAGTTTTTAAAAAGTCAAAATTATACTGTTTGCTTAAACTCAATTCTGAAAAAAACTAAAACAATTCTAAAAAGTCAGATGTGACCAGCAGTCTTGTGACAAAAATTCAGTTTCAGGTGAACTGCAGGCAGTGTAAAAAATGCAATGAGCAAAATATCTATAGTATGTAGAGTCAGTTTTTTTCAGTATTGTTAACACTTCATGTTTGGAAACCTCTTGCACAACTTGATTTTGTTTTTTAAGGAATTTATGACTTTAAAAACCTGTTAACTACACACAAGACATGAGTTCCGCTTCCATAGAGGTGCAGGATTTTATTTTGGAGTAAAAGACGAGCCCACGGGGAGTAAAAATACGACAGGAGCCTAAAATCCAAACTGTTTGGGGCTCAGAGGGTTAATGGACATTTAGCCACACGGCAGCAGCAGCTTGAAGATGTAAAGATGGAACTCGCTGCTCGACTCACATCCACCCGGAGACCACAGTGGTGAAAGAGGTTGTGAGACCACGGTGTGACTGCCAAGAGCTCTGTGGTGAGCAGCTCGCCGCAATGTTGGACCAACCCAAACACACACACACACACACACACACACACACACACACACACACACACACACACACACACACACACACACACACACACACGCAATGTGGGAGTAAAAAAAGCTACACAAAGGAGTGAGCTTCCTCTTTTCAACACTAGTGTGTATATGTGGATTTTAACAGGTTCTTAAATGTAAAATATGCTCCCAATATCAAGCCTCTCCACTGTTGTTGCATCCATCTGTGATCTTTACTTCAGTCCAGCTGTTTTGTGTTGAAATGTAACTTTATGCCCTTTTCTAGTCAAGGTTTTCAAATTTTTCTTGTCCTCTACTGCAACAAGTAGAGTTTGCCACATTTCTCAGAATAAACACTGATGAACTGGAAAGAAGACTGGAATTTTTCTCTTTTTTTTGGATTTTATTTAATTTTTTTTACAGATTTTTCCTGTATTTTTCTGCAGTGAATACTAAAATATCAATGAAACTAAAAATATAAACAGTGAATTTACGTGTCAAAGTAAAATTAGATTAAAAACTTTAAACTCATTTGTACAATTTCCATTTTTTAAGAAAAATTAAATGATTGAATTGATATTTTTTGACATAGAAATACTTTCTTTCGATAATTTTTTTATTTAATAGATGAAACTGTTGAGTTCAAGCTTTCGAGTTCAATATTGTCCATATCTTTTTTAGAATAGATATAATTGGTGACAATTGACAGAAAATGAGTATTGATTCTGTAATTTTATGTAAATTTTATGTAGATTTTATTTTGAAATTATATATTTTTTATATATTTTTAAGTGAGAAACCCCTCTGATCAATACATTTCAGGTATTTTTTGAATTCGTGTTCCTGCGTGTCCCATTTCAGGTTTGAAAAAAACACACCAACAAAAAAAACTAAACTGGTTATCATGACATCTAAAGAGACGAGGTCCCTGCAGGATTTTTGGGAAGGTGGTGAGAACCTGGAGCTGTTTTACATTTCCTGAAGCAAAGAAGAGTCCTGGCAGGGACTAAACGTATTACTGGAATATCCATTTGTCAGTAATTTAAACATCTGGTTTCAATAGTATGTGAGCTGCTACTAACTAATTGTTGTGTAACAAACAAGGAACACACGTGAAGTTATCTGCTGCTGCTTTCAGTCAACACTTTTACATTCATACATCCAGTCATATGCATGCACACATAAAACACAAAGATCATTAATGAAACAGTTGGTGTTTAAACCCCCCGTTGCTCATTTATGTTGGTCTTTTAACCCGTTCGCCTTCTGGTAACATCTTACTCACTACTGATTTGATCAAATGCCGACTGTGATGCAGGAAAACATTCAATCCTCCCTGTGAGTGTGTTTGTTGACTCACGCTGTTATAATGTGGGAGAACAGCTATTCAACTATGTGATTCATGATGTGTGTGTGTGTGTGTGTGTGTGTGTGTGTGTGTGTGTGTGAGAAAGTGTGTGTAGTTGTGTGTTGGTTTACTCACCGCAGCACTGTGGATTGGGTTCACAGTGACCCCTACAGGGCAGAGATGGAACAGCAACAGATAAAGTGTGTTTAATGTGTGATGTGTGTTATAGCAGCTTTTTATGGCTCATTTTACACATACTGTGGAAATAGATGAACAAATAAAAAAGTTCTGTATTTATGTGGGATCTATCTCTTGATTATATGGATTTCTTAGACACATATAAGTTAGTTTTTTACAACAAAGATCTAATGATGGTGAGATAATAAATCACAAATTCAAATAGATATTTTTTCTTAAATTTTGGTGGCTGTTTTCATCCAGTTTTAATATTTGTTGGGAATATTTTGCTACTCTACCATCCTCTCTGATGGTTCCTAATCAGATTTTCAGCTCCAGTGAGGAAAAATCCTCACTATTGGCAACATGAGAGCATAATATTTCAATTCGCAACACATAGATTTCCTCAAAAATATCAAAGAAATGATGTTCCTCTACAACTAAACTGTTTTCCAAACTACATTTATGCTCAATTTGCATTCCGAGGCTGTTTCTGAACGAAGCGGCACAATAAGAAACTGCATCACAGTCATAGCAGGAGGACCTCAGGGTCGATGGAGGGCTTCATAGTGTACAACTCTTACACAGATTTATTATATTTGCCCTTCTTAAAGCAAATACTTTGACTTGTCATATCAGCCAATAACACTTGGAATGGCTCAGTTTTGGCAACTATTGCCCCACTAGCAGTGTTTACACAGAGCAGATAAGAAGCAAGCATGTAAACAATGCATTTAAAGTCACCGTTTCTGTTTTTTGGACTTATTCTATCACAAAAACAACCAAAACTGTTCCTTAAAGTCCCTAAATGAAACCCAAAAACCATGCTGCTGGTGATTCTGGAAAAAGCAGCTCCTGTCTGAGAGAGTTTGAATGGAAGTGAAGGAGGTTTTATGCAGCTGAGCCACTGGATCCCAGGTGTGGCTCAATCAGCTGACAACCTTCCCTCAGCTCTGGGTAAGAAAACACAGGGACACCTAGAGTCCAGGGGGAGGGTCGTCACAGTTTATTCCAGGTATTTCCAATTTTTGTAAAAAAAAAAAAAAAAAAATTAATTATAAAAAAAAAAAAAAAGAAATTCAATTTTAATCTTTTTTTAGTTTCTTATTATTAATGGCCTTATAACTTCAACATACTTCAACCATTTTTGTGTTCTCTCTACTTTTAGCCACGATTGTGCTGTTTCCATAGAGTTGCAGGACTGAAAAACAAACCCACACTGAAGAAAAATGTGACGCAAGCAAAAAATAACAAAAAAACACCAAGAAATGGCTTTGGATTCAGAATGACTGTTTTCTGCACACTATAGGAACCTGAAACTGAAGCAGCTGCATGGGAATCAGACATTTTTACCCCTGTGGTTACAGTTTACGCTTTTCCTGCTAAACACTCTCCACATAGTGAGGCTAAATGCACCACATCAGAGTTTCGCTTGTTTTTCGTCCTTTCTGGACTTTTGCTCTTTACGGCAGGCCACAAACTTTCATATACATATTTTTGAATTAGATCGTTGTTTTTTTAAAATCATTTTAAAATCAAAAATACAAAAAAAAATCCCAATTATTTCAGTTCTCATACAAGTGCTCGATAAAAAATATTTTAAAAATATAATATTTACAACATATCACATAGAGAACAACAAACAACAAAAAAAACAATGTTGGAATTGAAAAATGACAACATAAAAAAATAAAATGCAACCCTCAGTATTGTTGCTGACCATGTCCATCCCTTTATGACCACAGTGAACCATCTTCTGATGGCTACTTCCAGCAGGATAATGCACCACGTCACGAAGCTCAAACCATCTCAAACTGGTTTCTTCAACGTGAAAATGAGTTCACTGTACTCCAATGGTCTCCAGTCACCAGATCTCAATCCAGTAGAACCTTTGGGAAGTGGTGGAACAGGAGACGAGCATCATGGATGTGCAGCTCCGTGATGCTATCATGTCAACATGGACCAAAATGTCTGAGGAATGTTTCCAACACCTTGTTGAAAGTACGCCACCAAGAATTAAGGCGGTTCTGAAGGTAAAAGGGGTCCAACCTCCTACTATCAAGGTGGACCTAACAAAGTGGTTAGCGGGTGTAGATGAACTGAAGTAAAGTGAAGTGACGTGAACTGAAAGTGGGATGATGACCTCACTTTTCTGAGGACACAGTGTTTCTCATTTCACAGTAAACTTGACAGTTGTGTGATTATCAGGTTCAAATAATAAAACAATAGACTGTTAGCAGGTGTGTATCATGTTTGTAGGTCCTTGAAGCAGTGAGTGGATGAACAGTGTTGATTTGTGGTCCAGGCAGTGAAGCTGTTCTGAGTCACTGTTGTTTTGTTTGTAATTCTGTGCACTTTTACAGCTTATTTCCTTCTCATTTAAATCTGTTCATTAATATGCTTAAGGTAGAGACACAACATGAAGTAAAAACAACAATGAAATCAAGTGTAACCATTGATTCTAACTCTGAACTCCTCACCTGCTCCAGAGAAGGTTTTTTTTTTGTTTGTTTGTTTTTTACCAGATAACAGATCAACATATATATAAACATCAACAACTGAACAATCAGTTTTCTTGCAAAATATCCAGATAGTGAAGCCAGATAATGACAACACATCCTGGATTTGTTAAACTCTCTTTTTGTAGTTCAGGTCTGTATCACAAACTAAACACTCGTACTTCAGCTGTTCTTGTTTGTCAGTGACACAGAATAGAGGTTGTCAGGCAAGTTTCATGGATACATGGAACACATCTTGATGTCAAATTTTTGTACATTTACTCAAGAAACAATGAGAAGTAGATTCAATTCAATTTAATTTAATCCAGTTGTATTTATATAATGCAATTAGAGTTCAGATTGTGTCAAAAAGCTTGACAGAACCCATATGGCCTGAACCCCCACAGAGCAAGCCTTAAGGCGACAGTGGCAAGGAGAAAACTCCCTTTTAACAGGAAGAAACCTTGAGCAGAACCCGGCTCATGTGGGGGAACCCATCTGCTGCTGGCCGGCCGGGTTGAGGAGGACAGAAGAGGTAGAGGGAGGGAGAGGGAGAGAGAGATTTTAGAGATTTTAGAGAGAGATTTTAGAGATTTTAGAGAGAGAGATTTTAGAGAGAGAGATTTTAGAGAGAGAGAGAGAGATTTTAGAGAGAGAGAGAGATTTTAGAGAGAGAGAAAGAGAGAGATTTTAGAGAGAGAGAGAGATTTTAGAGAGAGAGAAAGAGAGAGATTTTAGAGAGAGAGAGATTTTAGAGAGAGAGAAAGAGAGAGATTTTAGAGAGAGAGAGATTTTAGAGAGAGAGAAAGAGAGAGATTTTAGAGAGAAAGAGATTTTAGAGATTTTAGAGAGAGAGATTTTAGAGAGAGAGAAAGAGAGAGATTTTAGAGAGAGAGATTTTAGAGAGAGATGTGTGGCTTATCTTGAGACACATCCTGCTGAATGTCTGTTTACAGACACTACCACTACCCCCTACTGTGTCTCTGTCCTCCAGCGTTGGGCCTCTTCTACTTCTGAGGGCTGATCTCCGTGTTTCCTCACTGGTGGTGGACAGAGTTACATGGTTAGAAGGAGGCCACTACGTTAACATCACAACTTTAAATTGCTTATTTGCACAAAAACATGAGTGTTTGATGTGTAGCAGCGCTTTTTGAGATGTGGACAGAGCTGCTCTCTTACCTGCTTTTCATAAAACAAAAGGTACGCTGATGCCTGCCTCAGGCGACACACAGATTCACCCGTTGTCACGGTGACGCGCTCATCATTGTAAGTGAGCCAACAGTCTGATGTGTCACCTGGTCCCTGAGGCCGGTGAGCACCGTCGCAGATGTAGTGTCCTAAGAGGAGAGGAGACATTCAAGTTAATGGGACGTCTGAAAACATGCTGGATTCTTAAACCTTCAAAATCGGACTTCAGCAAATGCAAAACACAAGCAAACACTTACCACGGCGAGCTGTGGAGCCCAAATGACTCACGATGCTCACCAAAGAGTAGCGAGTCTCTGTCTGGAAACGAGCACAGACAACAACAATTAGCTTCACATGTAGAAACATAACAACAACAAAACTATACTAGTCAAAGTAACAGGGTCCATTTGTGTATAAAATCAAGTGTGCTTCCAAACATCAGTCTTACCTGTGCAGTGAGGGTGTTTTCAGGGTTCACCACAAGCTCCCTGGTCAGTTCCACAGGAGTGCTGACCTTCTCCAGCCTGAAGGTCTTGGTGAACCTGAACCGTTTGAGCTGGAGAATCAGAACGCTGTTGACAGAAAAGACAGAAAAAAGGAGATACAGAGGAGAGGGTCACATATCACCATGACAAAGGAAACTAAATAAAAGAAACTGCTGGCAGTTTTAGTCTGTTTATGATGTTACTCACTTTGGCAGGGTCAAAAACGACACACGTTCTGTCGATTCTCCAGCTCCACACGGACACCGGAAATCCAGCTTGCCCTCCTGCAACAGGGAACAGCAAGAAGAAATATGTTTTAGTGGTAGGTATTCAGAGATCGGATCAGATTCATGGAGACATACATGTTGATGCACACGCTTTGTTGGAGTGTGAGAATAAAGCAGAAAGCAGCACTTACTTTCAGGTACTCCTGCAGACACTGGCTCACTGAGCCTGCAGGTACCAGATCCAGAGAGAGGTTCAGGAACTCCTCCTCTCTTGTGGATTGACAACCACATCTGCAGAAGAAAGAAAAAGTTCAGATTAAAACACAATCACAGATTTCCTGACAGACATTCTGATTGTGAAATGTTCACAATAGCAAAAAAAAAAAAAAAACATTTAGCTTGGCATGGCTGCCTTTGAAATAACGTCATGTACACAGTCAATGATGTCAAAAGACTCTGATCTCCAACATCAATCACAGAGAAGAAAACTAAATGTGTGGAACAGTGTATACGTACCCCTGGCAGGTCCTGGTGCTCAACATTTCAAACGAAATGTGAGCACCAACAGGGCAGGTGTACGTCATGCCCATGTCAGCTGCTCTTGCCTGCAGATCCAAGGACGGGACCTTCATCAGGTTCAGGAGACAGCCGAGGAACTCATGGGCATCCTGCACAGAAACATACAGAAAAAAACAGGTTGAGAAGGTGAACATTGGACAAAAAATGTGAAACTAGTTCAGCAAAGACAAGTGTGGTACTATGCCGCTTCTTGTATAGAAAAAGTGTACAAACTTTTTGACTGTGATCTCTGAACTCTGGGTTAGACTCAGCGACAGTCTTCTTGAGGTCAGTCAATACAAGTCTTTTCACCATCCTGTCATTGCAGAATCGACTGATGACAGTGTCGCCGAACCCTCTGGAAAGAACAAAAGTAAAGAGGTGAGAATGCTGTCTAGTTGTATCACTTCAGGTTAAGCTGTAAATTAGTGAAGAAACCAAAGAGTGACGGTGTCTGTGTTAGTGTGTGCAATGCTTTACCTGATGATCTGGGATCCCTGGTGAGAACCCCACAACTGCTGCTGGTTGTAGACCTCCTGCACGAAACCAGTCAGTGTCAGGAGGCCTTGCAGCATGGAGTTCATATAACAGGTCTGCGCCAGGTTGGGTAACCTTGAATCAAAGCAGAAAAGAGACAAAAGTCAATATAGAGCTAATTTTCTTCCCTTTAAACATGTTTTAGCTCTACTTCAAACATGAACATTCATAGACTTCATGTGTCATACAAATGTGTCCAGTTTTCAAATACTTGGATGTATATGAGTGTTGAGTGTGTCCATGACTATCTTTGCTTACCCGAGGCAGACCAGCTCCTTACTGCAGAGGGTTCTGGTGTGGGTGGGATTGCCTTGGACCTCCGGGTTCCCACCATGTTCCACTGGATGAGACTGCCTCGAAATCATCGCCTCGTCCCCCAAGTTCACCATTTCAACCTCAGACGGAGGGCTGGTGTTTGCTCCGCCTGTGTCCGTAGGAGACTCCACCTGTTTCTATTAGGAACAGACAGAATAACAGTTAAAAACAGCAAAAATCAAGCACATAGTCTGGATTTCTGCATGATGCATCACATTCACACTCCACATGTTACTTTAACAGATGTTCAGTGATAATACTTGCAACATTTAGCTCTGTAAAACATACTTTATGGAAACACGACAAAAACCGGCGCCACCATGGTGTCTTCTTCTTCCTCGTCTCCTTTGTCCCTGTAGTGCTGGTGGCAGGTGAAACCTCCTGGTCCCTTTTGTTGACACTGGTGATAAAGGGAAACACAGATTTTAGTTGACTTCATGATCCTGCTACAATGACTGGACCATTGCTACCTTGATCAAGTCAAAATAAGTGTTTAATATATTTACAGTCAGTCTGTGTCAGATCAGTCAGAAACATTTTGCTGAACTCTGTCACATTTTGTTTAAAATTTATAACTTAACTTATTTGTTATTTAGGACCCAAAACTAACTTCTGTAAAATATTCTGTAGATATTAAACTCTTAAAATGGCTTCAGCCTGGAACATGAGCAGAGAATTTAAGCTAGCAAGTTTGAACCACAACAAGCTAATATAGCATCAACGTTATTAGCTTCACCTCGAGTCAGCTAGGTCATCTTTTAGACAGATAATAATACATTTTCTAGTGCTGGTTAGATGTTATGTTAGTGTTTTAGATTGTTGTGTACATAATTTCAGAAATTTAACATTAGCAAAGCTACAGGTTAAAAACCATTGATGTCCCTTGTGTGTTTTCCTTCAAATTGCTACTGTACATTTTAACATTACAGAATAAGTTTGTGATATATTGTTTTTTCAGTCTAACAAAAAATCATCCACAGGACTCTCTTTTGTCTGTTTCCTCACTAAATTTCATCTTTGAGATATATTTCTGGAGATATTAACTCCTAAAATGGCTTCACAGCTTTGAAGACAAGCAAAGAATTCAAGCTAGCAAGTTAGCATGACAACAAGCTAATGTAGCATTAAAGTTATTAGCTTCACCTACAGTCAGTTAGGTCGTCTTTTACACATAATAATACATTTTCTAGTGCTGCTTAGCTGTTATGGTAGTCAAAATATTTCACAGAATTTAGTTTTGAATGACAATGAAGTGAACTCTGAGCAAAATCGGAGATGGTGGAAAAACAGTCACCTGAAATGATCAGTTTCAAACAGGAACAGACAGCAAAAGAATTTCATACCTTTCTGCTGTGGCCGTCTCAAAGACAGGGATTTTAAGAGACAAATCCTTACTGCCGGTGTCAACACTGCTGATAAAAGGAAACACAGCTGTAATTCTACTGCATGGAGTGAACAACATGAAAATATCACCAATATAATGTGTTCAATCAATTTAAAAAGGAACAGAAAGTTGAAGAATTTCATACGTCTTGTCCGTGTCTTCATCCACTGGAATCACTCGATTCCTGGTTTTCTGCAGGATACAAATACAAATAAACTGTTGAACAGAGCTGACAGACAACATACTGCATTGTTTGTTCACTGCTTATTATTTGATATATTTAGCTTTGTTAAACTTAAACAAATTGCAAAATCTGGCAGCAAAAACACCAGATTTTTTGATCAAGTTTAAAAAATGATCGAATATTGAACCCTTCAAAAACTAACATGAAAATACATATATATTTTCTATGATTTTACCAGTTAACTAAATTAACAAAACAGGGAAATGTGGAAAATAATTGTAAATTGTTGAACAAATAATAAGTAAAATGTACCTTGACACGACGGAGCCCTGTGCAACACCACCAAGTCTTCTTGGTGTTTTTCTCAGCTGGACCTGAGACTGTGGTGGTTGGACAATCAGGGACACCCTGATTGCCAACTTTCTCCTGTTTAACAGATAGAAAATCACATGTGAGGAATTGTGACAGACACATACCTAACTGACTAACAGAAAAATAGCAGCAAAAAACATGAAGATTGTCACAATTCTGTGCAAATCATCTCAATCCATGAAATCAAATGAACAGTTTAGACAACAGAGGATCCGATATTAACCTTTCTGCGTTTTCCTAAACAGCTGAACATCGTGGTAGTTGTTGGGTCTTTACACTAAATAATGTAATCTTCGCCTCAAGAACTCCTTGTCCAACTGAAGTATTGAAAAGAAATTCACCTCTTTCAAGACTCTAGAATGTTCCATTATGACATCAAAGATTAAAAAAAAAAAAAACAACTGGCTTCACCTTACTGCTGCTTTCAAAATGTGTTTATAGCCAATTATTTTATTTGGTTTGATGGTTCACAAGCAGTTCTTTGATATTATCTGAATAAATACTCAAGATTTGTGAAGAATTAATACATACATTTATTTTATTTTGTGTTTTTAAATTCATTTTAACTAATGACAGGAGTTTAAAGCTCCAGAAGACTCAACTTTGTCAATTTCTTACTGAGTCCTGAAAATAAATGTGTAAAATACAACCATTTAATGGTGGCTGGTGTCTGAGGTGATCACAGATTTAATATTGTAGCATAATACAGACATGTGGTCAAAATTTCAAGTGAATAATTTGAATATGAATGAAGTGAAGTGGTGGACTCACCTGTTCACATATTCCACATCTGATTGCAGCCCCATGAACTCCTCAACTGATTTATTTCATGGGAACAGCTTTGTTTATTAAGGTTTCATTTTCTCAAGTACAACAGATGGTTCTGTTCACTAAAAAGTGGGATGAAGCAGGAATTATATGCAGCATTTGCCTTTACTATATTCACACTGATGCACAGTCGCCCCACAAATGTTGGTTCTGATCTGCTCTGAGCTACACAGAGCATCTAAAATAACGAGACTGGAGCAAAAATACTTTGTCTTCCTTGATAATATACACTTTAATTTTCCAATACTAGTTCCACCTGTGTTCAGGTACTAGTTTTATATTTGTACAGCACCAAACATTTATGGGGAACTTTTCAAATCAAGGTTACAAAGTGCTTCACAAGGGAGCAAAATAAAACAGACAAGTCATAAAATCATCAGAAATTACACCATGTTGTGCATACAAGCACAACATGGTGTTTAAAAAAACTAGAGATGAAATCATTATTGAACAAAATAAAAGACGGTTCAAAGAAAATACAAACTGAAATATAATCAGTAAAGAACACTGATAAACATATGTCTTAAGAAGAGACACAAGACACTCAAAGGTTAAAAATATGAGGAAAGAGGCCATTATGTGCCTTTGAAGATCGATTTTGGTTAATATCAAGAAAACCATGGCTAATGGCTAGATATCAGCTCTTAAATTAAACTTTTTTGACCTATTTTTGTGATTATATTTGTCCAAACAAATGTATCTTTAGTTGTACCAAGCATTAAAATGAACAAGAAAGTGACAAAAACAAGGGTGGTCTAATCATTTTTTAATAACTGTATGTAGGTTTGTTTTTTCTTTTTACCTGATATCTGCAGGTAGAGCCCCATACAATCTGATATTTAGATAAAATAATTCTGTAAAAACCTCAATATTCTGCACATTTTGTTTTTTATGAAGCCTGAATGGTCTTTGGAGTGAGCTTGTTTTGTTTTTAAAATCAGAAGTGCTGTCTGACTGTTTAACCAAACAATAATTACACCAGTGTGTGTGTGTGTGTGGGTGTGTGTGTGTGTGTGTGTGTGTGTGTGTGTGTGTGTGTGTGTGTGCGTTCAGCCACAGACAGCACGTCTCCTTGTCTGCTGCCCCTCAAATAAATTCTGCTTCTGTTGTCTTTTTTTTCACTAATACAGCTACTGGAACAATCAAATATATTGACCAACACACACACACACACACATATACACACACAAGACACACACACACACAATTACAAACACACACAGAGATAAGTCTTGTCATGCACTTGTGATGTCTATTGGTTTAGTTCCCCACAACTGGTCCGATATGCAACATTATCTGGTCACATACTGGCTCCACTATGGACACACACACATTCACTTTAAAGAAAACCACTGCACTTGAATATACACACACATACGGACTCAAACACACACTCACATACTGCACACACTCGCACAAACTCTGCGTCTGCTGGTCTAGGCCCATTGATCCCGGGTTCGGTGCCACGGAGCTTTGAATACAGTGCTGATAAGAAATATACACACATATACATATATTAACACACACACACACACACATACACAAACAAGACAGACACACAGACTCCAGCCATAGTTGTAGTTTTTAATAGCTGATAACTTCTAGGCTCTGGTGCTATTTTTGTGTTGTTTTTTTCTTTTTAAGGGGGCAGAAGCTTTACCACCAAACTCCATTCAAAAATCGTCACATTTAGTGCTTTCCTGTCCATTATTATCTGCTACATTCACTGTTAGCTCTGTCTGCTCTCATCTATTGTCACTGTCACTGGTGTGAAATTATAGTTAGGAGAATTTTGAAACCAGAAAAACTACATTTCCGCTTGTAGTACTGATATTACGTGCCAGTGTTGTGGGTCTATTGTATAACTGTAACACGAGCTGCTTTAAGGAGTTAATTGGCTGTTTTCTTGCCATTATTATACTGAGTCCCCACCAGCTATGCCATGAATTGATCGGGACAATATTTTTTCAAGTGCATTGACTTTCTAAAGTCCCTTCTATTATCGTTTTAGCTGAAGTTGTGTTTATGAGGAAATGTTCAAATACAATTATCCTACAAAGGCTGGATTTTAGTAGCATATACATCATTTAATATTTTCATATTGTAGATACTTTCTAGATATCCTTTACATCTGAGCATTTAGCAAGTTGTTAACCATGTTAAGCACCATACTCTGAAAAATGAATAGTCAGCAGCAGTTTGCATTCATTTTTTTGAGTTCTGACAACTTTGAATGAAATTATGTTCACCCAACCAACTATACTGAGTTAACTGAATTAGCTTTTCCTCTACAATCAAAGGTATTTAGCATGTAAAAAAGAGGAGACAACTTGAAACCCTAAAGTCAAGGTAGCTATTGAGGCAATTTCATTCCAACTTGAATGACATTTTAAATCAACATACAGAAATTTGAGTTGTTTAGATTACAATATTAAGTTGATGCAACATTATTTTGTCAGTGTTTTCATCCAGCAACCATGCATTGATTTAAATGATGGGAATAAGTTCCTTAAATTACTTTTTAGAGTGCAACTGGACTCGGTTACGTTTCTGAAATCCTCTCCTCTCTTATTTTTCTTCCCTGTTTTACTGCCTCTCCTCCAACCCAATACCCACAGCAAGATGACAGCAGAATTTCTTAATGTTTCTCAATTTAAACGCATCTTTATCTGCCTCGAAATGTGACAAAAAGCAGAGGAGGGAGAGACGAGCGAGAGAGAGCAGAGAGACTGATGGCATCACTCCGTCTCCCCCCCGAGGGACGACTGAAACCCTTTTAAGGCTTGTCTCTCTCCTTCTCCCTCTGTCCCTCCATCATCTCTTTCTCCAGTTTAGCCTGTTCGCTATCTCCCCCTCCTCTCCCCTTCTCTCCCCCTCTCTCTGTCACCCTATCAGGCAGGGCAGGCTCTGCAGTCGATAGGGCCATTAGTAAATAACAGATACATAATTTATTAAATATCCTTAGATACATATTTCAGCATCGAATTACCAGGCAGCATGGAAGAAGAAGAAGGGGGGAGGGAAAAAGGGAGAAAGGGAGAGGAGGACAGATGGGAGAAGTGTGGACTAGTTGACAATTCTGACAATTTGCAATGACTTTTAAATGGATATTTTTCATCTTATAGAAACAAAAAAGATTCTCCACTCAGTAGCGAGCAGGGAAGTTCAGATTTTGGACACTAAATTTCACAACTTTGATTATCAGAGACAGGTTTAACTCTTTCTCCGATCTCAGTTTGTACATCCTCGACATATTTCCTCATGTCACTGAAGATACTCATGGATATACAGTACTTCCTTATATTTCAATACAGAACGTGACTGAATGTGACAATAAACAGACTTCTGCAAAAGGATACACTTGTGCTTTCTGGCTCATAGTTCCTCCAGCAAACTTTGCCTCTCCTTGAGATGAATTTAAGGACCTGAGACATCCATTTAAATGGTCTACTTTAACCCTCCTGTTGTCCTCATTTACGGGCACCAAAAAATATTGTTTCCTTGTCTGAAAAAAATCCAAAAATTCACAAAAAAAATATCCCCAAATTTCTGAAAATTTGCAAAACCTTCAGGAAGAAAATTCCAATAATTCCTTAAAAGTTTCCCCTGAAAGTTTTATTTTTTAAAAAAAAATCCCCCAAATTTGGCAAGAAAATTCTTGTTCTGATGATGAATCCCTCTGTCACATAAGCACTGCAGTTAAAAACGTAGAACAAATTAATAAATAGTGTTTCTGAATCTAAATGTAGATGTTGCATCAAACTGTTCTAGTTTGCACTAATCCATCCATATTGTCGTCTATTAACAAAAGATTAAAAATTATCGAGCTTGCTAATAGTCAAAAACTCGTGACAAGAGTCTAACTTTTCTGCAATACCTTTATCATGGCTTCCTGTATTGTGTTTTAAAATAACGTGCATCATTTGCAGCCTTAGCAGCGCTGCTAGAGTCTTTCCCATGAGGCCTTAAAGCTGCACATCCTCTGCAACCTTCAGCACACATACACATGCGTCACCACCAGTATGACGCACTTCATCGCACAATTTGCAGAAGTTGAAGTTTCACAGAGGACGAGTGCTGCTCACCACAACCACAAGAATAACCCTGAAAACACCCAACACACACACACACAAATACACAAACTCACACACGAACACTACTTCACTGGAATTTGAAAAAGTGCTGTTTGACTGAGAAACACTGAAGTTAAAACTTTCCACCTAATTCCCACATGCTGACACTTTTCATGTGCAAATTAGTGCTTATGATCACAAACTACATGGTTATGCAGTTCAGATGAACTAACACTGGTAGACCATTGGGAATAAACAACAGGTTGACTGATTGATTTCCATTATGATTTCAGAATGTGTTTGTTCAGAATCTTTTTCTTTTTTTTCTTTTAAATCTCTGCTGTTTTAAATTCAAACTTAGCCTTTTGTGACTTGTTATTGCACCTGAATGCATCACACTGGATGTAAAACAGACTTTTTGCTAAAAACACATAATAATCATGCACGTATACTAAAAATCAAACAGTCTACAACCCACCAACAATGATTCGAGCATCTTTAATAGAGTTTTGTGAGACGTCTAAAACTTGTCCCGGTTCTCACAAAGGTGTAAAAACGGCAAAAATTCACAAATGGCTGCCTCCCATAAACACATGGATCATCCGGCACACCTTTGCATCTCCCTGACTTCCACTATACATCACACATTTTCTCCCTTACATACTAATATGTGAATATTTATTCATATTTGATGCAGCTTCAGATAGAAATCAATGAGGTAATCAAGTTGTCGCGATCAAATCGCCGCTTTGGTGGCGTTTTTGCATATTCACCACTGCTCACATCATTAAAAACGCATCCATCGACGCCACGGCCGCCGACGCGTCTTTAATTAGTTTGAGCAAACATATCGAACCTTGTCACACACACACACAAACACACACACTCAACTGTGAGGATGTCTGCACTGCAATAATGCTGAATTGGTATAATTTTCATAAAGCAGTTGGTCAGACAAATGGACAGGGAGCTGATGTGCATCACAAGGGTTGGCTGAGGTCAACAGCTAATCTCAGATGGAATTCAAGAGTTGTAAGGGTCTTATTTTTTTTTTTTTAATTGTTGAAATATTCAGGTGCGTGTGCTGGTAAACCCATTCAAACTAAAGCTGCTGCAGTAAAGTGGTGAATTTTGTTCTGTGTAGCTACTCCAAAGGGTTTCACCCACACTCTAATAACTGAGTGTTTCAGCTCATCCAGCAGTCATTGTTGGTCTGGGACTGGATAAAACCGATAGACCACCTCAAACTCAACATCTTTACAGCCTCTGAATGATCCAATCAAAGTGCTTGTCACATCTAAAACTCCACTTTCCAGAGGCTACCGAATGTGGAACACTGGACTCTCCAAATGGCCCAAAGAGGTAAATTACTGTGATAAAAATGACCAACGTTTTGGCTGAGCTTCATATCTGTTGCATCACATTTAGTAGAGCTGCAGTTGAGAACAGGTTCCATCACATCAGAGTGGCTGACTCACTGTTATGAGGCTGCTATTTACTTCTTAATCCAGAAGTAAAACTTTCAGTTTTCTAGATCTTACTGTGTCCTGGTGCTGAGGTCAAAGAGACTTTATGCATGTCTCTGATTCCTCAGATCCAGACTTGTTACTTACTACATTTTGGTTTGTCTTTTAAAAACACAAAGTTAACTTTAAAGAACCATCCAGATGGGTCCCTTTTTGTTTCAGACATCTGCCTGACGTGACTATCCAACTACAACACCTTAAATATCTGTGAGTCCTAAAGTATGGGTCATGATCTTCATTTAGAATGGAAATGGACTTCAGTTTTTGGTTCTTCAAGACATTTTACCTCTCATTCAAGGCTTCTTCAGATGTATCTGCCTGTTGTGGGATCTCAAGATTGCATTATAAGTACCTGATAAATAGTGTTGTAAACCACATCCTGTGTTTAAAGATGGCTGTTCTTGTTCAACATAGATTACTTTCTTTCTTTCTCTCCAACTAAGTGTCTTCTCTGTCCAGAAAGTAAACATTGCTGTCCTTAAGGAGTGTCCATTATCCATTAGATGCAGGTGGACATCTGAGTCCTGATTATCTCATCTTAATAAAAAGAACCCAATCAAAACAATTTTTGAATAAGCTAATTTTTATTATTTTTCAGCTAATTAGAAGGTGGTTGTTGTTAAATTGGGACAGTTGTTTAGTTGACATTTTAGTGATATCCAGTCATTTTCATTAATAAGTGATTGTTTCCATAATATTTGTCAAGACATGATAATAATGAACATAAAAAACATTAGTTTTTTTTACTTGTAATAAAAATGTATGCAAGATATATCCAATGGACTTCAAAAGTCCCTCAATTATATACTGACCCAACAATGTAAAATACAGTCAGTTGCATTCCCCTTTCATCTCTTGGCTTTTGTTGGCCATTTTGTACAACTGAGTTCCTTTGATGCATATTTTACTGCCTCACTAGATGAGTTACATGCACTTAGATGCACATGTAAGCTTAAACACTGTGGGGAAAATATAAAAGCAAAAACCACGACTGACAGAAAAACACCAGATCTGGTCGCAAAAGCAAATAGCATCAGATTTGATGGATTTTAAATAGAAAGGAGCACTTTCCAACTCTAATGTACATAATGTGTGAATTTCCTCAATCTGAGTGTTTTCTCTGGGGTGACAGAAATGTGTGTTTGTGTTTGTGTGTGTGTGTGTGTGTGTGTGTGTGTGTGTGTGTGTGTGTGTGTGTGTGTGTGTGTGTGTGTGTGTGTGTGTGTGTGTGTGCGTGTGTGTGTGTAAGTGCCTTTGAAGCGGCTCACTCAGACTGTAGATGCTGATGGAAAACCTCTCATGTGTCGAAATGACCGCATCACCTCTCGCTGTTGCCCACACACACACTCGCACACACATTCCCTTGCGCATTACCGCTCCCACAAAGCCACAGTGCATCTTGGGAACCATTAAGGAAACCGGAGACCACCGCAGTGGGCAAAGGACACAAACACAACGGAGAGAGGAGGAGGGCGAGAGAGATAGAGATAGATGGTAGAGAGCGAGAGGGAAACGGAGACGAGGTGAAGCTTCTGGAGACTCTTCATATCTCCGGATTGCTTCATTATGATCGTGATGTACAGACTGTAATGTATGGAAAACCACTTTGCCAGGATGGTGGGAGGTCAGACCGAGGCTAATACTGCCGTTACACCTGAGGATAAGAGCTGTTTTTACAGTTGCAACAGGATTAAAGGGCCAGTGCTGGAATTTCATAAAGTTTGGGGACTCACAAAGGACAAAAAAATGGTTAAAATCATCATTAATGCCACTTTCTTCCACTCTAGCCTCCTTAAATAACTGCACAGATGGAACATATGTCAAACTGGTGGGGTGTTCCTTTAATACAAGTCATGTAAACTGAATTGCAGATGCTTTTTTATTTCCCCTTTAGTCTTTTCGGGCAGAGCTTCACAAAATAGTTAGCTTTTCCTGTGGATTCTTCCTTTTTCATTGCATTAAAGAGAGTTTTTTTGCATTCATTTTTCCTTATCTGAGTTATGTCAATTTGTGTTATATGTCTGTATGTGTGTTTAATATTGCAAAAGTTTCAAAAGTGTGTACAAATTCGGTTTTCTGACTGCAAAGAAATAGCAAAAGATTGGACTGAATTGTGAGAGGTGGCACAAAAGAATGGTAAAATCACCATTATCACCTTTTTTTAGACTCTACCCTCCTAAAATAAGTTCTGACAGGCTGAGCATGTGTGAAACTACTGGAGTGTCAATTCAGTACAAATCATGCCATTTAAATTCATCACAGATTCTTTATTTTTTTTCTAGAAATCTTCCCCCTGATCTTGTCTTTTCAGGCAAAGCTTCACTAAATAATCACGTGTCTCGAAATCCTGGAAGTTACTGATGTTTTTCCTTGCATTTTTTCCCATATTGAAGAATTTCTTTGCATGAATTTTTCCTTTTCTGAATCAAGGGCCTGTAAGGACACATCTCCACGGATCGTAAAGCCCCCAGTGGCCAACTGTTTCATATAAGCATCTGCAAATTCAGTCCTTTTCTGACTCCAAAGGAATGAAAAAAGATAAAACTGGATGTTGAGGCACTAACGAATCAGCACGGGGGAGTCACAGAAGAGAACACTATGGGAAAGAAGGTGAGGAAGAGGGATTGGAGCTGTGCGTCTGTGCGGTGAGAGTGATACAGCAGGACAGCTCAGTGATGGTCGCCTGTGATGCTGCTGATATTGACACCAGCGGAACCCGAGAGGCTGCATTTTAATGCTAACCGCTGCACTCTGCTGGAGCATCAATCACACACACACACACACACACACACACACACACACACACACACACACACACACACACACACACACACACACACACACACACACACACACACACACACACACACACACACACACACACACACACACACACGGTCTTGATTCCATCAGTTCAGAGGAAGCTGCATAGTAATGTACTGAAGTAATACAATAGTTTTTATTTATCAATGAACTTTAAAGTGCAGTGAAAGAGGAAAAGCTGGTTGGTTGCAGGAGAATCTTCCAGAACTTGACGCATTGTTTGTTGCAAATTCAGTGCCATATGAGTCTTAGTTTTAGATAAAGTATTAGACTGGGTATGGACTAGTTGTAAATTGGTTTTAAATGTAGTTTAAACTAGTCCTTGGACTGTTTAAGATTTGGTTTTGGAGCATCTTGGAGGACTTGACACAGTTCTTCTGTGCCACACATTTAATTTAACAGTCGTTCAGTGAAAGGACTTTCCAGTAAAGAAATAAGGTTGGCACCGAGAATTCACCTTACAAGTTTGAATATTAAGACATTGTTATTTATTGTGTAAATTTAGTTTCGTAAACAAAATTATTGCAAAAATCCTAGAATATTATATAAAACACTCCTTACTTCACTAATTTCATTTAAATATTAAGGTTAACATCTCTTTTCCTTTTGTTTTCTTGTCTCCTCTCTCCTGTTCCTTGTGCCATCTTCATTCTGACCTGACTCCATATCCTCCTCTTTTTCTCACCACTTCTAAATCATCTTGTCAACCATCCTTTCACTCTCTTCCCCACCTCTTCTTCTCATTTTCTCCCCCTCCGCTGTCTTCCCCCTTCCTCCTCCTCCTCCTCCTCCTCCTCTTCCCTCTCTGCTCTCTTTGATGTGACCTGATCTCAGTGGATCAAGTGTCATTTCTCTGCTGTAATTAAAGTCCAGGTTACTGCAGTCCACTGTGGTGTCTGATGACAAGACGGGAGACAGAGTTCACCTCCTCCTCTCCTCTCTTCCTCACCTCCTTCCTTCCCTTTTCCTTTGAAATCTTCCAATTTTAGTCTATTTTACCTCTTTTTTCTCTTTTCCTGCCTGTCTGCCTGTCTCTGCCTGTTGTCTTTCCTCTTTTCATTTCCCATCTTATATTTATAGATTTGCTTACATTTAGTGATTTTTCATTGCTTCTTTAATCTTTCACAGTCTTAATGTCTTTCTTTGAGGCTAATTTATTGAAAGCATAGTGTTTTTCATATTATTGTGGAATTCACCTGAAACTAGCAATCTGATCTGTATCAACCCCAGGCCTTCGTACTAAACTGTGACCACAGTGACCATCGGTGTTTCCATGTGAGTGATGGTGTGGGCAGCAGAGAATACCACAGCATGAAATGGTAATGATGAAAGAAGGCAGCACAAAGTGGAAACGGCACGGAAAAAAATGCAGGTCGCAGCAAACCTGACGTGGTTTTTTGATGCTGCTTGTTGTAAAGGTAGATGGAAAAGGCAAAGTATTTGACAAAGTGAACTGTTGATCTGATGATGCCGCTATAAGGTGATGACCAAAGTTCAGAAATCCATTTATCTAGTGAGATTTCACACTGAAATAAGCATGAAAGTCAACCTCATGGTGTTGTTAGATAAATAGTTGAAGTTGGTTCATCTTCTGGGGACCATGATTTTATGTATTTAATACACAGTCCTGTTTTCACCACAAATTGCATTTCTGTCATCCACAAACAGGGACATAAAATGGTAAATGCATTCTCCAGAGCATCCCAAACAGAAAATTATTTGATATTTAGCCCATTTAAAAGCATTTCTTTTGAGCAATTTTAACCATCTATCCACTTAGCTGACTATGTACTCTACTATTTTTAACTTGTAGCCATATTTTTAAAAATTATATATCGAGCAATTTTAGCCAGCTAGCTAGTTCAACCATTTAACTTTTTTATTTGACATTTTGACAGTAAATTTTCAAAGGGTTGGTTATTTCATTGGTTGTCCCTGTTTTGTCCAAAAAAACCCCAAAAAACGTCAAATTACACGAAAAAATGTTAATTTTAAATGGAATCCATAAAAGCAAATACAATAAAACTGTAAATTCTGCCCACTTAAAGCATATTTTAACAGATTTATTTTTATTATTTTATTATTATTATTTATTTTAATTTGTTGAAATACTTTCAATAATTTCAACAATTATTTATTTGATCATTTATCTAGAACTTTGGTTTATACATGACATAATTTTCACACACATTCAGTCTTAAAACCAGCGAATTTTGCTGGATTTTGGTAGATTTTTTTGTGAATGTTCTTAAAGAAAATATTAGAAGTTTTACTGATATATATGTAATGACTTTAGATATTTTTAAGATTTTTTTGGAAGGTTTTTAATCATTTTTTGAAAATATTTCCAAGACTGTTCTTGCCGCATTTGGGGGATTTTTTCAATAAAACTTTTAAGGGAAATTTTTAAGGAATTATTGAAATTTTCTTCCTGAAGGTTTTGCAATTTTTCAGAAATTAGGGGAATTTTTTTGCTGAACTTTTGGATTTTTTTCAGACAAGGAAACAGTGTGTTTTAATACATATAACTGAGGACAACAAGAGGGTTAATATCACAATCTAAAATTAACAGAGCATTGGGTCGCTGTTCAAAATCACTGCTACAGATGTGGGCTTTGAGAGAGAAGATGGAATTTGTTTGTGACAGAGAGGGAGGGAAAGTATTTTTATATTTTTATATTTTTCTGGAAATGTCCGGCAGTAATTGAAAAATGAAAAGTAAAGAAATGAGATTTCCAGTATGTTTCTTTGATAAAGGCTTACTGTAAGTTCTAATTGTATAAAAGATGTTTGCAGACAGGACGACTCTCTCTCTCTCTCTCTGTGTGTGTGTGTGTGTGTGTGTGTGTGTGTGTGTGTGTGTGTGTGACACTCTCGCCCTCTCTGTCCTTCACTTTCTTTTTCCTCATTCTTCTACACTCACACACACCCTGTTTCTGTGTGTGCGTCGCCTTGATCTCTTTACTGTGACATTAAAGCAGAGCAGCGTCTCCTCAGACCGACTGGGACTTTAAGTGTATTGTTGTCTAACAGAAAGAAGGCTGAGGAGGGGAGGGAGAGCTTTGTTTTCTGGAAATGGACTCACTCACACACACACACACTCCATCCATCAGCAATCACAGTCTGAAGACACTTTGGTAACACTTAGAGTGGCCTGAATGCATCATAAGGCTGCTACAGGCACATTATGAGTGAACAGTGTGGACAAAGGAGGAGGTTGAAGACAATATATGGCATCTGCGTAGCTCATATTACATTTAGTTTCATTTATAGGAAATGAAATATTCTTAATAATAATAGAAAATCATCCCAAAATGCAGAATTTTAGGCCTCCACTCACACTTTTATCAACTTGTGAAGTGTTTCTAGTGTTTTTCCAGTCACCAGCATGCAGCCTATTAAAGAAACAGAATGTTTTTTAAATAAACACACAACATTTTACAGTCAAACTAGTAGCAATCTGAAAACACATTCACCAAAGTGAAATTTTAAATCCGAATCCACACTGCTGAGAGTAATGTAATTAGAACCTGTTCATCAATCTCCCTCTCAGGTGAAACGAGGCCATGTGATCAGCCCCGTCTAGGGTAGTGGGAGAAGATACTTCCTGGCTATCATATCGCCGTGGCGACCCTCTATAATTAGACCTATCAGAGGAAGCCTTTGCCAGAACAGATCTATAATCTCCAACTCTACAGATTAGTCATTATAAAGACAGAATCAGCAATAATCGACAGACATTGGAACAAGAAGACACTTCAGCTTCTCCACAAACTCCACTCTAAACACTTTCTTCAAAAATACGGTATGAAAATCAAGTTCTTTTCCAAAATCATCATGTCTGTTTTTGAAAAAACCTTCCACTTTCAATGTTTC
Organism: Amphiprion ocellaris; assembly: GCF_022539595.1. Taxonomy (NCBI): domain Eukaryota; kingdom Metazoa; phylum Chordata; class Actinopteri; family Pomacentridae; genus Amphiprion; species Amphiprion ocellaris. Next base: position 7,947,898 of record NC_072789.1, on the reverse strand, counting down.
TGTCAAATTCCCGCTTTAGTAGAATGGTACAGTGATGTTGCCTTCCTTGGAAATGCACCATGAGATGAGATAAAATGCATTTTAAAGCCTGCAGATATTTATGTTACTGTCCCTGTCATAAATATTGTCAATTGCAACTCTACTGAACCCTACCAATGGAGCATAAAAGAAAAACAACAACTTAGCCATTTTTAGAGTATGTGTGCCATGCTCGGACAAAAATGGCAGCATTAGGTTCCATTTTAATAACGGTTTAAAAGGGAAAAAAAACTATCTGGTCCTGGTGGATTAAGCCAAGGGAGTTTAATATCATGAACCACATGGGCCCAGGATAGATCCCACTACCCTACAAAGTATAATTGCATGCAGTCCACGGGTATTGTTGCTGAATGGGAGCATGTAGAGTGAAAAAAACAGTGGTCCTGACATAGAGCCTTGGTGTACACCTTATAAAGAGTAAGCCAATCAGAGAAAGAGTTGTCATTAACAGTGCGTCCTGCCAAGTAACTTTGAATGGACCATTCAAAGTGCATCTTCTGTGGTGTCTCCAAGTAGAATATTGTGGTTGTTAGTCAGAAAAATGTGGTTCAGATCAAATAGAAAATAAAGACTATTGTTATGAAGTTGATCTAGACGGAGGTTTGGTTTGAGAACAAACTCTGAAATACTGCAGTAGAAGGTAACTGGACTCGGAAGCACTTGGATTAGAGGTGAAATGTCTTCCAAAACAAAAAGAAGTCCAGTTGCCTTCTACAGACGCATTTAAGGTGACTGAGAATCTACATAAACATAAGGAGGTATTATTAACCTGAAGCAGCAGAGGCCTCTAATGTTTAAGAAGTTCTCAGTTCAGTTGGGATCTAAGGCAATGGTTGACATCCTGGAGTCCTTAACTGCTATTAGAAGAGGTTCTGTTGATAAAAAACAGATATAATTACAATAATCAGTAGCAGCCTCCACAGCAAACAGTGCTTTCTGGTTTGCTTCTGAGGAAGGGTAGGAACATAATCTACCTGGAGCACCTGTGTCAAGACCTGGAAGTCATGATGACTGGTATCTACTCGATTCTGCTTGGTGTTCCTCCCTTTTAATAGTGTTTCAGATTTATTTTGGTTAATACAAAAGGTCACAAGACCCACAGCTGAGGGTATGTTTGAGTAACATCAGAACAAATAGGGAGAATGATGCAAAAACTTGTGTATTTAAGACCCACCTTATTTGTCTTATATTGACTGAGTATGTCTGTTTTTGGGAAGCAGGTGCACCTATTTTTCGACCTGTAACTTTACTGTTATTGGGGGTTGTTTAAGGGAAAGGGCTCCATGGGGATCAGGAGAACTTACTGCTGTATGATAATATCAGTTTCTGCTGGAGGGAAACATGAGCAGAAATCTTTAAGAGACAGAGAGGGCCCACATAGATCTCCAGGGCCAACCATTTCTGGACGGCCTGTGATACACTATGCTGTGCCCAGAGCCCCGCACGCCTTGTTTATCCATCCAATCCCTGGTGAGTATTACAATCTAACTGTGTAACATGGTGTATGTGTGTGTGTGTGGGGATGAATGTGTGTAATGATGACGACAACTTCTGGACTCCAGCCTCCACCTGCAGCCTCGGTTCAGGCCCTGAAGGAGTCTTTGCTCTGATCAGTCCCTGTGCTCTCATCTGCTACTCAGGACATAATTTAACACTTTTAACCCGACTGTGCTACATGGGAAAAGAGATTTAACATTGTTTTATCACCTTGTTGCTTCATTGCTTCTCCTGTACAACAATCTCTTAAATCCAATGGATTCTCCTTTTAACATCATCTAAATTGGACAATTGAAGGTGGAAAAACAGTCCGATCTGATGAAAGTCCATTTCTTCTTCAGTTATAGTTTAATTTTTTTTTCAGTTTATAAAAAAAATAAAAATAAAAAATAAAGGTAGAGGGTAAAATGAATGCAGCAACACTGACTACATGGGGGTGTATATATCTGAAATCACGTATTTTGTATTTTTTAATTAATGGCATTACTTTGTAGAAATCCGTTTTTACAATTTTTTTTGGAAATTTGTCAAAAAAGTCAAATTTAATTGACAATAAAAGGCAAAAACTTCTAGAGGAGGTGAATTCATTTTGTAGACACTGTAAACTAAACACCCAGGCCCTTTGTCTCTTTCTCTAAACAATAAAAGCAGAGAATTTTTTAGGCATCCTGAGTCGTTTCCGAATCGTTTCAGCCTTTTTTTTGTTGCTCGGACAAACCGGCGTTCGGTTTCTCCTCCTCAGCTCTCCTGTTGCTGTTTTGGCATCTGGCTGCTGTTATTTGTTTGTGTTTGCCGGTAGTCGGTTCCGCTGGGCCGCCTTTCCTACAGCGTGTCACGGCCAAACGTCTAAGCGAGAGCTAACGGGAGGCCTCGCGGGGTCTGTGAGTGCATGTGTACAAGAGAGAGAGGCTTTATTGTGTCCTTTAACAGTGTGTGTGTGTGTGTGTGTGTGTGTGTGTGTGTGTGTGTGTAGGCACAAGTTTTGTCAGGATTTAATTTTGTGTGCACATGCATGTATGTCTGTGAGTTTGTGTGCGTCTCGGCGCACGGGTTCCCCAGGGTCAGAGTGAAGGGTTTAGTGCAGTAAAAGTACGGTGTGGCAGGTAAATAAATACACTCACAAAAAACACACACACACACACACCAGGCCCTGTCTACGAACTAGCCGGGTGAAACCAAACCAGGGTGGGCTAAGAGGAGGGAGGAGGTGTGTGTTTGTGTGTGTGCTGGGAGATTTAGATGGCCAGTTATGACGTGAGCTCACACCAAAAGAACACGCTCAGACTCTGATAGGAGGCTGTACAGTAAAAGTGAAGGTAATTAGAGTCCAGTCCTTCATGTAGTGAAATCATGTTCACACATCACTTCCCAACACTGACAAAACAAAAACTTCAACCAGTTGGCACAGGAACAAAAACTTTCAGAGCAATCAGTACATTCTATTAAAAAGACTCAAACCAGCAGCCTCCATACTTTATGCCTTCACTTGATTGGCTCTCAGCTCTGAATCTATATGACAAGTATTTCTGTATACCAAGGTTACAGAGTTTGTAGTTATACAGACTGACCACTGGCTTTTCTCTAACACCTGACATCATCCCAAATGCACCATCCCTACCATGGTGAAGCATGGAGGTGGCAGCATCATAATGTGGTTATGCTTCTTAGCCACAGCTTCGTCTGGCTCTCTGCTCTGAACCTGTAATCAACACATAATTCCATACATCCAGGTTACTGAGTTGGTAGTTGACGCTCATCGTGGTGAAAACAAACCTCTGATGTTGGGCAAAAATGCAGAAAATGCAGATTTTTTTGAACCGTTAAATAGGTGTTTGTCAATTTCAGAATTAGATATTTATAAAGATATGAGGGTGATTCTGTCACACATTGAAATCTGAGGCTATGTTTGGATGACAGTGTCTCATCGATGGTTAGCATTTTCGCCTTGCAGCTAGAAGATCCCTGGTTTGCGTCCTGACCTTCCTGGACATGAACCTTGCATGGAGTTTGCATGTTTTCTCTGTGCATGTGTGGGTTTTCTCCAGGTACTTCCTCAAAAAACATGCAGAGGTTAATTGGTCTTCTAAATTGTCTGTATGTGTGAATGTGAGTGTTATTGTTTGTATATATATAGCCCTGTGATAGACTGGTGTATAGATAACGGATGGAAGGTTGTACCAATATCCCATATTTTATGACATATTTTTTGACATAATTTTACGGCACCATTGCTGCCAAATTTTCATTGCAGTCAAACTGAGTGCAGTTTAGCATTCAAGCCTGTCAACTGAGGTTTACTACTACAGGGAGCAAACTCTGTCAAAGTAACGCTCAGAGAGCAACAAAGGCTAGAAAGCAGGTCAGATAACTGGCAGCAGGACAAACTGGAGTTAGAAGAGAGTCGGAAACGGAACAAGCAAATGTGATTGTCTTAGCAAGACTGGCAAAGAGCGAACGTTCAAACTGGGCTTTTATGGCAGAGGGGGATAATTACTGACAGGTGTTTGAACCTCCTTCACAGCTGTCTTCACTCCTGCAATCAGCACAATCAGCCACAGCTGCAGAGAATCAAAGCCTGATAGATTCTTCTGCTCTAGAGCTCCACTGTTGTCTCTGTGAAAACTTAGTCTAACTCCACAGATAGAGCAACTGTAGAAAGATGCACTGAAGCCATTATTCAGTACAAGTCATATAAAAATAGTCTTTCCCTCCACATGAATATTTGTTGTAGCTGCTAGTTATTCCGCAGGATGATATTTTACATGCAAATTCAGCATATGATGCTGGAACCACATGAGGTGCAGAAGTTTTTCTTATGTTAATTCTCTGAACTCTGGCCCTTTTTTGCTCCCGTTACATTTTTACTCACCGTGGGTTCATTTTTCACTGCAGCATAAAATCCTGCACTTCTATGGAAACAGCACAAGCATAGATAAAGGCAGAGAGAATTCAAAACTGCCGTCTGTGCAACAGGATGCAGCTGCAATGCCATAAAAGACAAACAAAAGTTGATTTTTTTTCAATTTTTATTTCACAAGAATTGGTAAAAACATGAACATCAACAGAAATTAGCTTGCAGCTTTTCAAATGTGAATATTTGACTTTTTTTTTTTAAAGCTCTCTGTCATAACAAACCAAATAGTTTTGTGTTTCTGTACTGATAATGAAGATAATAAATGAGTTTCTGTCACTTTCACTCCACAAGAGCTACTTCAGCGGTGCAAACTGCAGAGCAATTTGTGATGAATCAAATTATGTAGATGTAAAACACCAGTTGTTGCAACTTTGAATTCGTACGGCGTCATTGTGATGTGTGTCCCCAGTAACAGTGATCTCCTGTCAGCTTTCAGCATCACAACAGGATGAATCCTTGTTACTGACAGCAGCACGTCACCATCCAGCAGAATCCGATCAAATCCAAGCAGCTTCTCCACGTTGACACCAACCTGCAAATGCAGAGAAAAAACATGATCGATGAGGAAAAAGACAAAAGGAGAATAAAGAAGCATGAAGACAGAGAGACAAAAGCAGAAACTGAGAAAGCTGCTCTTAACAGACTAGGGTGGATATAGTTCAATGTGTAAATGATAAGAACCGCTGAACCTCCTGGTCTAAAATCCAAGGTTAGGTCCAAAGGTGTTTCTAGATAAGCACACATCAAAGCGAAAGAAGAAGAAGAGATTACATGACTGATGAAGACATCCTGATAAGTCATGTTACAACCTGAAATCATTCTGTTGTGTAAAACCAACAGGTTTTAAACGGATTTCTGACTATTTTGACTGATTGTCGGATTATTCTTGATAGTCAGTGTAAAATTACATCAAACCCTTCAGTGCTTTTTGTTTTCTTATTAAAAATCCAAATGAACTGATACAGTTTATGTAATAACTTTCTCCATTTCTAGTTTTCTCAATGATTAGATTTAGTCTCCGTCTTAGATATGGTAGCTAACAAATTCAATTTCTAAGATTTTGGCAGGTTAAATTTGATTATACAGTTACAAAAGTGAAGTTGTACAACGTCAGTAGTTAGCTTAGGTAAACGTTACCCATCTAGTTGAGTCAACTACTTAGGGTTTGGTTGTTTTGTTATTTTATTTTTAAACTGTATTATTAAAAAAATACAATCCTAAACTTTTTTTGTACAACAGACATCAAAAATTTCGATTCTGGCCTATGTTTTTTTCCATTAATACAGCTTTAATTTTGAAATTACACCCCCCTCTTCACCCCCAAAAAATCAATAAAAAATTCTAAAAATTATAAATAAAAAAATCGAAACGTATAATATAGATTTAAAAATGTCATAAATATTTTAGAAGGTAATAGACCTGATATAATAAAAAAAAAATCTGAACAAACTTCACTTTCTTTTTTATAGATTAATGCAGCCTTAATGCAGAATTACAACTTTCTAAAAACAAACAATAAAAGAAACAACTGTATGATAAAATCAATAAAATATATGTATAAAAATATACAGATATTACAATCAAACATTTTGAAGAGTATCACTGATATAAAAAATTGGATTCAGACCTACTGTTTTGCCAATAATGCAGCTTTAATGTTGATTATATGAAAACAAATTTAAAAAATATAAAAGTTTTCACCATTTTTACTCAGTAAATGTTATATTTGATCAATTTTCTGTCAATCGACTGACTGATAAATCAACTGTTCCTATTGGATACGTGAACCTGAGACTTCCTCCATCCTCCTAATAAAAACACTAGTATTCCCCGTTGCCCTTCAGCCTCATTAGCAAAGCGCAGAGACATGGCGACACGTAGTTTTAGTAGCTGCTCAACTCTTTTCATTTCCACTCAATCAAGTGTATTGATCTGGGGACCGTGATTCACCATCTGCAGAATCGCAGCCTTTGCATGTTCACACACACACGCGTGTGGTAGAAAACAAAGGGGGTAAAAAAGAGCGGAAAAGAGCTGAAAGAGAAGAGAGGAAACTCAATCCGTCCGTCACCTTTGAGAGCCGGTGACCTCTTTACTGTGTGTGTTTGTGTGTCTTCCCTGGTGGCTGTTTGTGTCAAGGGAAGGGAAACTTAAATCAGCAATTAAGGTAAATAATTAACGAGCTTAACAATGTATTATTAATGAGACTGACGGCCTAATTGCCCTCCGCTTTAAATGGACAGATAACACCTGAAGATAGATAGAGATAGATGGAGGGAGCAGGGAGGTAAAGAGAGGCAGGAGGAGGGTAAAGGAGACAACGGGAGGGCAGAGATGATAAGAGAGGGAAAAGACAAAGATGAAAGGTGTGAAAATGAAGGGAGTCAAAGAATGATGGTGGAAGAGCAAATATAGAGCAGAAAAGGGCAAAATTGAGGGGAAAATGTGAAAAAAAAGTCTAAATAAAGACTAAAAAATATGACTGGAAATGGTGCAACAGGAGGGTTAATTGTCTTTAAGATAATGGTCATAGTCCCCAGAGAATTACACTGATCTCCTGCTAACTTTTACCATCAGCGTCAAAGCAAAGTTTCATTTTCATCAGGACTTTAGACAGGACAGAGTAGCTCTAATCAAATAATCAAAACTTTAAAACACATTCATGTCGACAGAGGATGAACCCTCTGGCTGTCATTTTTTGACTTTCCTGTAGCGTCACACTCAGGAGAAACTTCCACTGCCACACATAAGATTAAATTTGCTGAACAAATGCGGTTATGTGACGTTATGTTGGCTGCATCACCTCCTCTTAGAGCTTCATTTCCCTCTTATTAACAACAATCATTGCTGGGAAAGTTGATGCCTGAGTTTAGCTTTAAGGCAGCAAATTGTCCCAAGACTTGCTGCAGTTTTATGAGTTTGCACATTCCAAGTCCAGTTTGCATGTATTAAACTTTGACCATCTTCTTCATCTATTAGTTGCAGTTTATAGTGAGAAATGTCATCTGTGGGGCCACTTTTGGCAGCTCAAACTTGGTTAAAATTGCACAAAACTCTGCAAACTGCATAATGCAACCAGATGGAGTTGGACATCCTGGTATTTTTGGCATACAACGTTTAAAATCTGATGTTTTAGGACATACAAAGGATGCCCTCCAGTGCCCACGCCATGCCAGAGAAAGGTTTAAAATGTATGCAAGCCAAGATTTTCTCTTTTTCTAACCCACAATCCTCTGCACAGTAGAAGATGCATCACATTCATCTTCATTTCTTGCTCAAGGAACAAACTTTAGGCCGTAAGAAGAGCACTGCAGACGGCAACTGATATATAAGCAAGACGGTCGAAGTTTAAGGCGCAATATTATGACTAAATAGTTAATTGTAATCATACTACATAACACACTATGCACTAAATCTGTTTTAGGCTTGCTATTTAGTGTGATAGTGCGTGCAACCCAGGTTCTGCCTGAAAGACTACAGTCAGGGCACAAAAGTCTTCCTAAAGGACACAGATTGCATGACGTCCTGTAATATGACTGACTGCAGCTCTGCAGGATGTGCACTGATTTTTATCTGCCGCTATTTTTAGATGCTAAATGTGGTTTTATACTTCATTTGGTTTCATTTAGGGCTCAGTAAGAAATGGAATCAGTGAACTTTTCAAAATGCGAAACTATAAATGAGTGACATAAGACTGTTGATGTGATATGGAAACAGGAAGTCCATTCATTTACATTCAAATTTAATAAATACAGATGATTTATCTAATAGGAAAGACATTTTCTGCCTTGGTTATGACGACTGTCTATATTTTTCCTACTAGGTGTTGCATGAACTTCTTAGGGGTTAATTAAAATCTAACTTTATGTAAATGCAAGCTTTTGAAATGCAACCTGTGAGGTGCTGAGTTTTTTTGAGGCGACTGTTCAAAAGTTTGGACCAAAATAACTCCATTCCTGCAACTACTCCAACCAAAATAATCAATTAGAAGCAAACTAAATGTCTCTTCTTCTTCTTCTTCTTGTGTTGTGTGTATCGAGTTGCCCAGCAGAGGCCTGTTAATTGCAGGGAGATTACAGTGAGAGCGTGCAGGAGCTGGATCAGGCCTTTTAACAGTATCTACACACTATTGGATTGAGATCATGTTGAGTGCATTAACACCTAGTAACATCTCTGCACAGCTAAACACACAACTCTATCACTCACTCACTGTGTCTGACCGTCTGTGTGTAAAGACTCGTAATCAGTTTACACTCAAACACATCAGTAGCTGGAACCAGCAGGATCACAGGTTACATCAAACACTCCTCTGGTGTGTCTTTTTAACTAAAACAATATTCTGGTGCAGATTTTTCCAAAAACACTGAAAATATTCCGTCACAATCTACCCCAAAGTACATCATATACCTTGTAAATACCTGAATATTTGTGCTGATTAGGGAAAAACAGAATAAAACCCGAAAATTTGATTTAAAAAATCTGTATTAAAAGCAGACAAAATGTGTGGTATAGTTTAAAAATCAGATCTTCAGCAGGCAAAATAAAAACCAGTTTAGATGAAAATGAGTTTACTTCAGTATATTTGATTAAATCTAACTAATGCAATATCTCATATGATTGTGAATAAATAGATTTGTATTTGAAAATAGCACAGCAGGTGTGGAATCACTTTCAATTTCTGCATATAATTACAGAAATAATATGTCATTTCCACATAATGAGCTCCAATTTAATAAGGTTAGTTTAGCTTAGGTTTACAATGAGTTTTTAGGAGGAAAATTATTCATAAAGTTGCCTAACTTAGGAAAAAAATATGCACAATATTGAGAAAAACATTAAATCAAAAAGCTTATTAAATCATTAAATGTCATTATATTAAAATAAAATAAAATTTGTGATAATATGCAGAAATAAAAGCAGTTTCACTCACAAGATTGTTTATTCACAATTATGAGATGTTGCATTATTTAGATCCATTTAAAAAAAAAATACAAAAAATTAAAAAACAAACAAAAAATTCTGCTAGTTTTGATTGAACTGGATCAAATAAATCTATTAAAAATACTCTTTTTAGCACATTTGTATATTTTCAATGTGTATATTTTTCAAGTCTACAGAAATAGCTGAAGCTAAATAAGTTCAAACCTCTTGTAGTGAGTCATGGAAATGAGAAAAAACTTGTTCTATGATAGAAATAAGACACCAGATAGGATTCACTCACTCATTCAGTCACTCACCTTCATGCGTCGGCCTCCTGAGTGTTTTCTCGAATGAGTGTCGGCGTCTCAGCTGGTCTTGTTAAGCAGGCAGACGTAACCTCTGGACTTTAGATCAACCTGTGGACTCTGGAGACAAGAGCCTTAATCTTTATGGCTGAACGGAGTCACGGACGGAGATATGAGCGAGTGTCATAAGAGCTGTGAGATATGAACAACTTTATGGTCCAGCTTATAGTATCTGCACATGTCTACACCCTGTGTGCTTTGAACATGCATGTAGCTGTAAATGTACTTTCTGTTGGCTTTAGACCAAAAGAAAGAAAAAAACATGCTTGTCATCATGTTGTTTATCAGTTCATGACTGTGGAGGAGGAGATGCAATGTTGAGATGTTTTCAGTTTTGTCATTTAGTTGCAGAAAAAAAATGCAAGAAGCTCTTTAGGCAAGTTCAGCAAATGACAATCTAATGGTCAACTGATATTTTTTGCTCCCTAACAATAATATAGCAGGAGCACATCAGAAAATATGCAGATTAATCCTCAAATCTGTCAATATATGACACAAAAAAAATCAGGATGTACAGGAGACTACATTAGCTACTAACCTTAGAGGTGTCCTTAACCCTCCTGTTGTCTTCATTTACGGGCACCAAAAAATATTGTTTCCTTGTCTGAAAAAAATACAAAAATTCTGCAAAAAAATTCCCTAAATTTCTGAAAATTTGCAAAACCTTCAGGAAGAAAATTCCAATAATTCCTTAAAAGTTTCCTGTAAAAGTGTAATTTTTTTTTAAAAATCCCCCAAATGTGGCAAGAAAATTCTTGTCAACATTTTCAAAAAATTAGTAAAAATCTTTCAAAAAATTACTAAAAATCTTCCAAAAAAATCCTGAAAATATCTAAAGTGATTACATATATATCAGTAAAACTTCTAATATTTTCTTGAAGAACATTCACATAAAAATCAACCAAAATCCAGCAAAATTTGCCGGATTTTGGTTGATTTTTTTATGTGATAAATAACAAGTCACTGAGTCAGATTTGTACTAACTTGAAGTCTTGTGAACCTAAACATGCAATAAGTTTATATAATAGAGCAAAGAGTCTGCCTTTAAACAGAAGTAATCTGAAATAAACGTCATTCTTTTCATGCACTGATGCTTATTTCCTTGTAACGTTTGCTTCACCAGCTTCATTCTATACCGAAATGCTGCATTTACAGTGAAATAAAACTGGCCGTGTTGTTTTGTGTGCTTGAGAAAACACTACGGATGGGAAGTTTGCTGACGGCGAGCCAAACACACATAAACCTGAATCCTCTCTCCCTCTCTCTCAGCGTTAGCCATATAACTGAGGCCACAACCATTATGTGGTCTGTGGGTTGCTCTCTCTTTCTTCACCTCTCCATTTTTTTCCCTGCTGCTCTTCTGTCTCCGTCTCTCTCTCCTGGTTTGTCAGGACACAGGGAGTTGTGGTCAGAGGGAATTGTGGGAGGAAGAGGCAGAGAAATAAACACCACATCCCAATGAGGGTAACGTCAAATCTGCCTCATTATCAACATAAACCCTTTCTTTTTATCTCTATGTGTGTTTCACATACACACCATCTACTGCGGACTTGGTGGACTTTTGTGAATTTGTCCCCTGGAGCCTCATGACATATCAAATGCTTTAAAGAAATGATGTCCGCAGCAGATTCAGAAGTTTTAACCCATTGTTATCTTGTTTTTTAATCAACTTCTAAAGTATAGACTCTATATAACGGATGACTTAGCCCTCACGTCTAAAAATAAGGCCGATACACGCATTCATTCTACTGGCCAGTAGGGGGCAACTCAAAGAAGTCAGATTGTATAGATTTCTATGAAAAAATGACCCAATTCCTCACTTGGTTTACTACCTCAGTAAACGTTTTCTTAATGACTTTATGGTCTCAACTGTTACTTTCAAGTGTCCTTCAACGTAGCATTAATGGGAAAATAAATAAAGTAGAAAGGCGTCCACCATAGAATAGGCTAGTTTTGTTGCTTTTCTTTTCTTCTCGTTGACCTTGACTAGATGGAGTTGTTGCCGTTTAGTTTCTAACATTTTGCTTTCTACCTCTTTTGATTCTGATCTCTGCTTGTTCTGAAAAAAAACACTTCTTTAGTTTGGGTTGAGTGGGTTCTCAAAGCAAACGGTTTCTACAGTAAATATGTAATCAGAAGCAGTTTCCGAATAAAAAAACAGTCGCTTTATTGTGGATGTGCTGCTCTTAAGTCTTCCGGCCGGCACTCAGGGGAGGCAGACGGTCAGAGAAATGTGAGACATTTTATTTTTCTTCCCTGGTGTCTCTAAGCACTTTTGTAGTTTACAGTTACAGTCAACTTCTAACAAGGCAATTAAAACAGGAGCTGGCAGACACACAGAAACCTCACACACACACACACACACACACACACACACACACACACACACACACATACACACACACACACACACACACACACACACACACCCACACACACACACACACACACACACACACACACACTCCTCTCTCTCTCTCTCTCTCTCTTTCAGCATTCTTCTACCTCGCACGCCCTCCATCTCTCTCAATTACGTCTCTTCTCCCACCATCTCTCTTCTGTCTCCCCTCTCTCATCCCCACGTCACCCTCCTGCCAATGCCAATGCCTAATGGCTTTGAGCAAGGCAGCCCTCCCCCCCGCCTCCTCCTCCCCCGTCCTCCTGCCTCCATCTGAGAGAGATTCAATTGGATTGGAAGCCGATCAATCACGGCGAGTATCGAGCCGTGATTGGATTTGGCTGGGGCTGACGGGGTGAGGTGGGCGAGCGGAGGAGTGGGGGGGGGGTTTGATTTTAGCTCCGCTCCAATGAAGGTAGATCTGATGTATTATTGCTACGGACGTGGAGGACGGACGGACGGACGGCGTGTGTGTGCGTTTAGGTGGGAGGGTGGATGGTGTGTGTGATTGTGGTTGACATGTGTCACGGTTTGAGGTTTTGAAGCAGAGCCAGCTCTGACTGATGTCTGCAGAGAGTCCAGCGCTGCCTATCTGTCATAAAGAGATGTACTGGACTCTCTGCGGGTCTCTTCTTACATTTCACATTGCGAGCATTAAGTTAATGCAATCAGGACGGAGTGTGACCGCAGAATAAGCTGAATTTTTCTACATTACAGACGTTTCGAGAAAACTCAGAGATGGAGAGGAGCAAGATTCAGTGAGTGCAGAAGTAAGTGTAAAATCACATGACTCTCGATGCAAACTACAAAACGCAATAAAATAACAGAAAGAAAAGCATGGAACGAAGAAAACTCCAAACACTGATGAAGACTGTGAGATGTGGCTATGAGCTCCAGAAAAATCTAGTAGTTTAGATCTCAACTTGGAAGAAGAGTCATTGTTGACTTCTTGAACATTAGCAAACTGCCTCCAGGAACTTTTGGTAGCTGTTTTTGAATTTTTGATAGTTTTCATGGTGTTTTCATTCAATTCAGTTTTATTTATATAGCGCCAATTACAGATCAAATTGTCTCAAGACGCTTTACAGAACCCACATGACTGAACCCCCAGAGCAGCCCTAAGATGACAGTGGCAAGAAAAACACCCTTTTAACAGGGAAGAAACCTGGAGCAGAACCCGACTCTTCATCAAACTGAAGCTGCCCAGTTGTGGTGGAATTGCAGATGCTCAACGTTAACTTGTTCCTAATCAATTCCTAGAACTCCAGTGGACAAGGTTGATCATGTGATACCCCTGTAAGCACTACATCGCCTAATAAATGGTCATCAAGAACAACAAATGACAAATCCTAGAGGTGGAAACATGGAAAATTTGAATCTCTGTAGTCACTTCAATAGAACAAACTCAGTCCGCTGAAGAGGATCATGAAATGACTGAAAGGTCATCAATTTTCACATACACTGTTGTTCAAAAGTTTGGGGTCACCCAGGCAATTTCATGTTTTCCATGAAAACTCACTTTTTTTCATGTGCTAACATAACAGCACGAGGGTTTTCTAATCATCAATGAGCCTTTCAACACCATTAGCTAACACAATGTAGCATTAGAACACAGGAGTGATGGTTGCTGGAAATGTTCCTCTGTACCCCTATGGAGATATTCCACTAAAAATCAGCTGTTTCCAGCTAGAATAGTCATTTACCACATTTACAATGTCTAGACTGGATTTATCATTCATTTAATGTTATCTTCATTGAAAAAAATCTGCTTTTCTTTCAAAAATGAGGACATTTCTCAGTGACCCCAAACTTTTTAACGGTAGTGTAGATTTTGACAGAAGTTATTGTTAAAAAATTCCATCTTTCTACAACCATCAGTCCGTCCATTGGAATATCAACTGATAAACGACCAATAGATGCTGAATAAGTGGGTCTGTATGGATCCCTTTCATCCATCCATGGTACAGATTTAAAACAGGTAGATGTTTACTTTTAAATACAGTATATCATCAATATTTTGAACTTTACATCCATCACAGATGAATGGTTAGATAAGGAAAGTATGTAGAAATCTATCAGTCATAGATAGATCCATGGACACTATCTGCCTACATTATATTGGTACAATTGCACTGAATTCAACACCCTTTTTAATCTATATATTACTGTTTTACTTGGCAATAAATCCTTTCTTGTTCTGAATTCATGAGGTTAAAACATTTAACTTCTGCCCAATTTGGTGGAATTGTACAAGATCAGCTGGTCTTAACATTGGCAGTTTCTTGGTAGCAGAGATGTGTATGTTGCTTGTATAAAAAATGTATTAATCTACCTCATACGTTTGGAATTATGTAGCAAAAACCAAAATGTGTGAAGTTGTATGTTCTCTTTAATATTAATATAAACTGATTTTCCTTCAGGTTTGGGATTTGTAGTCAAGATCAGAAAGAAGAATAACAAAACCTTAATTTTCTTTGATGGTGGATAAGCATTGTGTGCATTTAAAGCATAATTTCATTGAACTTTAACCATACAACCCTTAAAGAAACTGCATAATGAATCTATTTGTATGGCCACAAGAGGTCCATTTTCAGAACTACATGAACCAGCAGTTTCATTTTTCTAGAGATGATAGTCGCTGAGTTTCATTTTCACAATATAAAACTAAGAGAACTGAGAAATCAGGTGAATGTTGTGGTTCTCCAAGAGAAAAAACACTGTTGTTCTTAGCACGCTCTCGCATTCTCACATACTCATGAGGAGTCCTGTCTTCACGATGTGGCCTTGGTCCCTGAATGCATCACGACCACTCAGTATAACTGCACTTCACTCGTTTCCCTGTCTGCATTCTTTCCCTCCTCTCCCCGCCGCTGTGTGGAAGTCTGCAGCCCCGGCAAACTGAGATTAATCCTCCTTATAAAAACTCTCTGAGAGATGACAGCCCACACACACACACTCACACACACACACACACACCCTTAAACGAGAGTCCTTGCCAGTGTGTATGAGCGATGGCTGCATTAGGTCTGTGGAGAACCTCCTCTGTGACAGTTATGATGCTAAAAGATCTCGGTCTCACTCACACAAACATCCAGAGAACTTCACTTTAAACTCTATTAAAGGTGTTCAGGAAAATTAAAATCGCAGATTAGGGGATTTTAACTTTTTTTCCCCCCTAAAATCATATTTAAATCACACATACACACACATTTTAGCAGCTCTGACACCAGCGGCAGCAGCGAGCAGCAGCCACAGATAATGCTGTAAGGAGCTGGTCAATACTAATTCACTCACTCTAACCTGCTTAGCACTGACCAGTCACTCTGCATGTGTGTGTGTGTGTGTGTGTGTGTGTGTGTGTGTGTGTGTGAGTGAGGAAGGAGTGTGTTTGCATGTTTTCCCTCTCAGTGTAAGTGAATGTGTGTGCGTGCGTGTAACCCATTTAGCGCTCCCCATACATATTTCTTTGCTGTAACTTGAGGCGCAGCTGCAGACCGGATCAATAGAAATGTTTCTTTGTTAATGAAGACGTGTCCACTGTGAGTGTGTGTCAGTGTGTGAGTGTGTGTGTGTGCACTTAAGCTGACCACTGCTTCTGACCACAGTGGTCAGTCGGTGGACGATTTATACAGCCCACAAAAATTCAACACAAACACACACAGGGACGTCTGTGTTGTCAATCCAGGTCAAGGACATCAAGCTGCAGGCCTTCAATCATATCCTGCCTCTATACATACTAGGAAAAATGCAAAATGTACAATTGTAGATGCATCATTTGGTAATATAAGGTTGTAATATTTCACTTGAAATCCTGAATGCATGATTCAAATCTCAGCATCCTTTAAGCACGTTTAAAAGAGGCTTAACACCGCACACTTTTAGTCTCTCCTCAAAGGCAATAACTGATTTTTGTCGTCTCCACAACAGCTGATCTTGGTAGCTGTGTGAAGATTTAAAACGCTTGAGATGAGCTAATTAGTCTGCATGTGTTTCACTCACCCAAACTGAAGGGTATTTTTCAGCATTTCATCTATTTTTTGGACACACGTCAGCAATATTTAGTCAAAAAACATCCCACAGGCTGTGAATTCTGATAGATATTGTCACTGCTATTTGGTCAAATTCCTTTCATTTTCAGTTTGTGTGTTAAAAAATACAGCACTTGGTTAATACAGCACTATAATGGTTACATTTCAGTGTTTAATTCAGTGAAAAAATGGCCTTTTCCTGACATTAGGCGTCCATGTTTGCTTAGTTTTTGCCAACACTTGCATATGTCTCTGGATTCTCAGTCATCCACATCTTGGTATTCCAAGAAGCTTCAGTAAAAAGCAACTGCACTTCTGTTTATTCGGTTCTTGAAGATGTTTCACATCTCATCCCGAAGATTTCTTAATTCAGGACTGAAGAACCTTCTTGGATGGAAGGTGAAACATCTCCAGGAACCTACAAGGGAAGTACAGTTGCAGTTTACTACAAACTTTCTAGCAACAAGGAAAATGTATTAAAGTGTTCAGAAAAGTTTGATTTCCCTAATTAGAACTATGACTTGGATGTTGAAATGTTTAAGATCAAAATGATTTAGGGTGCATTTGCAGCAAAATAGCGTCTTGTGAAACTTTAATGCAACATCTGTGTTGCCATTTGGCCTAATTTCTCTTCTAGTGTAGCTTTATTTTTGGAAATATTTGGTAGAAATAACTCTGTTTTTAATCCACAAGCTACAAAACATACAACTTACCCCATTTCACAGATGAGTTGAGCTTTATTTAGACACACCTGTACAGACTCTTCTTCACTGAGGTCATCTGGCACTTGGTGAAGTTATTGGACAAGTTGTGGGGGTCAAACCAGGAGTGAGCTGCTGGAAGTCGCCACTAAATTAGAGACAGCTGGGCTGATTTAATCTGCAGCCTCTGACCAGTTTTGCCTTGAGGAACTGTGGTGTCTGAAGTTGTGGAGGATTTGTTGATGCCGGCGTTCAACTTTGAATTCCTAAAACATTTTGAACAATAAACAAAAATCACATTAGTAGATTGAAGTTGGTGAGACACACCAAACAGAACTGCACCACACAGCTGATCACTGTTTTACGCCATTTTACCTCATGGTTAGACTAACTATGCAGTGCATTCAGGAACATCTCATACTTGAAGCTCACTGACAACAGATTTATTTTCAACTTAGGGTGCAAAACGCCCATAGAACTGGTCCTGCTAGTAAGCAAAGTAGGGCTTTAAAGTCAATGGACAGCGCTAACATGCTCAGAATTAAATAATAGGGGTCAATATATAATTGAGGGACTTTTGAAGTCTGTGGGATCTACCTTGCATACATTTTTATTAAAAGTAAGAAAACTAATCTTTTTTTATGTTCATTGTGATAATGTCTTTATTATTTATTATGCAAACAATCACTCATTAATAAAAAATGACTGGATATCTCTAAAATGTCAACTAAATAACCGTCCGAATTTAATAACAACCACCTTCTAATGAGCTAAACAAAAATAAAGTGAGCTTATTCAAAAATAGTTTTGATTGTGGTCTTTTTATTAAGTTGAGATAATCATGACAGATATTTCTTTTTTGGCAATATATCAAATTTGATATGGAAAATAACAAATTGTATCCGTGTCTGAGAAATCACTTCCAACTAAGTTCCCCATTACAAAAACACTTCTGAAGGAAATGTGTTAATTCAAAATCACATGACCTGCTCCACATGATGTCATTTCCTCCTGAAGAAAAGACTGGAAAGACTCCAAGGCTTTCTGAGTTATTTCATATAAAGTAGTCAACAGGTTTACTACAATATCTTTATAACTAACTTTCAATTTTACTCAATTGTATATATAATATTTAGAAGAATCTTTCTCTAAAAATGCCATGTGGTGTTTGTTATAGGCGGCCGTGTTGATTTTAGACCTGAAAACAGCAAAAATGTCAACTATGATACAAAAAGTACTGCAATTATATATTGACCCACATGCTGATGTTTAGCAGATGTGTTGTTCATGCTAACTATCCCAACCAGTTTAGACTACCCTCCCAGAACCTGGTTCTGTGTCGGAGGTGTCTTCCCTTTTAAAAATGATCTTTGTTCTTCTAACTTTTGCAACATAGCTTGTTAAAAAAAGGATTTGTTTGGATTTTGTAGGCTTCTCTCTGCAGTATAATAGTGTAAGGTCTTCACCTTTCTATGCAAACTGCCCTCAGATGACTTGTGTTGTGAACTGGTGCTCTTGAAGTACAAAAATTAAATTGGATTTAACCAGCAGTGCATGGAGCACTTTTACTGCACGTATAATATCATAAGGAGGAAAAATGTAACTTCTTTCCATGTGATTATCAGAGCTGTTAGTCTTTCCCTAAACACAGCAGAGTTTCCTGCAACAATCTCCTAAATGTCCGATCCCAACCAAAATGATACTGCATATAAATAAACTAAGTAAACATAATATGTAGAATGACAGAACTGAAAGTGAGTTTAACTTATCCAACTGGTTACAGTGTTCCAATGTAAATGAATGTATCATTTTTTGAAATAATTCTGTATTAATATGTTGCTGTTTTTTAAATAAATGGGCTAAAATATAGTCTTTTCTAGGTGAAGAGGCTGATGGGATGGGTGTGAGACTTCCAAACAACTAGATTCCCTTCCTCTAAATCATCATCATATCACTTATTGACAGTCTGTGCAGCTTCATTAGCATATCTAATTCATACATCACTCACATAAAGTGTTGAGTATGCATGAATCCTCGGGGTCAATATTTCATTTATGCTCCATTTGCACAATCACGGTGTTCGTGTGCGAACGGGAGACGTGCAGGTGCAATGTGTGTGTGTGTGTGTGTGTGTGTGTGTGTGTGTGTGTGTGTGTGTGTGTGTGTGTACGCACACCCAGGTGTGATAAGAGGACAGTTAATAATTAAAATGTGATTAGATCTGGATCAGGGACACAGTGGAGGAGTTGCCTGCATTAGGTTGGAGTTCAAAGTTTAAAGGCCAAAGTCTCAAATGGTTTCGGCAGCACTGAATTATCAACGCCATAAATCTTAGGAAGAGTTTGCAAAGTGTTCATAGTTTAGTTGTTTTATTCACACTGATAGATAGGAAAGTGATACTACCGTTAACACTAGAAAATCCTTAAAGATACACTCTAAAATGAGGCTACTACAGATTAAAGTGTTTAGTCTTTAACTCCCAGTTTGCACCATTTTAGGGATTTGATGCTAATATTGTGGTGCCAGATACCACAAGGAACCTTTAAAGTCTTGTTTAGGCCTTAGAAATGTTTTGGATCAACAGCATATTCAACAAAGCTGGTTATCATTATATGTTGCAGTGTTGTCTTACTTAACAGATGTTACATACAAAAAGTAAGACTGACAACACACATGCTAGTAAATGCTTCTAGACTAATGTATTTAGACATGTTCATGGTCCTCAGAGGATGGATCCTTCTGACTTTGGTGATCCTGTAAATGGATTGTCCCATTTTTTTAAGATATTCATGTTTTCGTCCAGATGAAATTTCACACTGCTGGTGTTCTCTGGTGCTTTTATCTTGCACCATGAGTTGAATTTGTCCAATAGTTTGGTTTTTGACCAAATAGCTGCAAAATTAACAACATTCCCATCGTGCCGACTAACAACAGTCAGCTCTTTGGCAGCAACTTGAAGTCAGAAGTTGGATAGTGTTGTTCAAGAAGCAAGAATATACACATAAAAAGATGAAAATACATTAAAGTAACCACATTCTAATTAGACTCTGCTCCTATTGCCATTAATGTTGCAGGATTTCCGCACAAAAATGGAAAAAGAAATAAAAGAGAAGGGCTGATAAAGCGAGAGTGGTCATCCAAACCCTCCTTCCTCTCCTCCCTCTTCCATCCATCCATACTTCCCTTACACGACATGCATCAGTGCTTGTAATGCGCATGTATGTGTGTGTGGCAGTCGCCATTGATCCCCTGTCATCTTGATCACATTACAACCCCCCTCCGATTAGATCTACATTTTTAATTTTACTCCGCGGATGACAAAAAAACCCCGACATGAGCGCAGGATGGAGCGACGGAGGAATGAGAGGAGAATTCTAGATGTGGATGAATGTGGAGTCCTGGAGGGGTCATCGGAGGTCAGCGGGGAGGGAGGAAGGGGGGAGACGGATAAACATGGACAGACAGCGTATCCTAACATTGTCCGCGGTCAGTGGAGGCTGATGTTAAAGCCCCGCAGCGGAGGATTGGAATGTTTTAGCTCATTCACAACGCATCATGTGCACTGGACCAGTCAGTGTTTTCCTAAAGTAATCAATCATCCAGTAGATCAGCGACGAGCTGGAAGAAATAATGTGAAAGGGCTTTTTCTTTAACATTTATGGTTGTTTCAGGTTCTGTGTTCAGGTTTTTCTTGGCACAGCTCAGTCAGGACAAGATATTTATATACTGTACAGCTTAGCCCCAAATCAAAAGTAGTGTTTGCTAATGGTTGGATGCTATTAACTAGCTAAAGTCGTCACAAATTTGATTCATTTGGGGGCAAATACTGCACACGGGTGAGGTTCAAATCAGTAAGAATTGAGTGGAAAGAAAAATAGTGGAAAAAAGAGGTGCAAATCACACAGAGTCAGAGCAAAAACACAGAAACACAGGGTTGAGCCTCGCAAGACTTTAAGAATTCATGTAACTGATCAGGACAGATTAAAAAAACAAATCTATTAGGCCACATATCACATGATGCGTGGTTTCTCCTGAAACGAGAGCATTATTTTTTAGCTTTTCCACATTTTTTAAAAATGGCAGAAGCGTGATGATGTGCTGAGTGAAGGCAGGACAAATACTACAACTATCACATTTTACTTGAATAGAATCTAAACAACTGAACACCAGTGGAGAAGGTAATACAGCCAGTCTGAGTATCCATGTTTGTACTAAAGATTGTATATAAAGATGGACAAACCACATAGATTTTATGAACAGTGGTTTTGAAAGTCAATGTGGTGGCTTCAGTTGTCGCCATCCATCTAACTCCCTACTGATCTAAAAATGAGCAAAGAGTGGAGCTAAGTCGGCAACACAAACATCTCTGGGCCATGCAGGTGTCTTGTGAGCATACCAACCTGCCTCTCAAAGTGGCCACACCCTTAATCTTGCGCAGCTTTAAGCCTTAATGCAATTTAAACGGATGACTTATATAAAAGTTCACCCCCCTTGTAGTTGTCATGAATGGAAAAATTAACGATAGAGACTAAAACCTGTCTTGGACCAGGTTGTAAACATATTTATTTCTGTGGTAAAGTTGTGGATTTTAACATGGGGGTTTATGGGGATTGACTCGCTTTTGGAGACAGCCTCTAATGGCCATTTGAGGAACTGCAGTTTTTGGCTCTTTGGCTTCATTTTGTAGCACTGGTTGTTGCAGTTTTGTCTGTACGACATGACATCCCTTAACTATCACAACCTGACACATCCAAAGAACTTCTAAGCTCCTTCCAATTTTTACTCCTGACAGAAAAACAACTAAGACGAGCATTTTCTCAAAAAATGTATCAAAATTCTAGCTACACTGTTGTCACCTTATAGAGCATGTAGCCCTCTAGCAGACCAGAAATGCTAATAATCCACTAAATTCTCCAAACTAAAGGACAAACACACTGATCTCAGAACTTAGCCAACTCCATCTGTTTGATAAATGCTCTAAAAGCTACTGAGCTCACCTCTGAACTCTAATCATTTTGTTCCACAGTCGGACCAGATTCGTGTTATCTCTGATCTGCCACCTCTGCGGTCGAGTTTCAGCAGCTACACCTACCTCTTTGTGGTTAAAAGCAACCATCGCTGACCGATTGCGTCGTTCAGTTTAGCTCTTTTTCATCGTTTTCCACAGACATGAGCTTACAGTGCACTTTTCTGTCAGTAGTGAAGCAGTGCCGGGTTTAAATGGCCCAACTGTGCGAGACAGATGGCTGTAGTCTGACCCGTGGAGGACACATCTACAGTACATCATCTCTCCGGGGTCCACATACCTCACTTTAATGTTATTAATAATCATATTTATTATCATTACCGTCTGTGGCCACTCCAGCCTCCCCCCAAACCTACACACACATGCTGCATGAATGCACAGAAGCACATGCAAGTGGAGGCAGCAGTAAGTGATATAGATTGCAACACTCGTCACTCCCTGCATGGTACGAGTCACGACCTTGGACCAAATATCATTAAGGAGCTCTGTGTGCTTTGTACTGCATCTTCTTAATTCACTATGAAAAACTGAACACCTAAGATGCTCAAATTAATGAAAACAACTGCATTATACATTATAATCGCTCCTATTTTATTTTATGTAAGCCATAGACAATTGCTTGAGCTCAATGAAACAAATGCAAAAATACACAATCAAGCCAGTCTTGTTGAGCTACCCCAACTTGAACTAAGTTTTACATCAATTAACGCAGAAATTTGAGTTTAAATTACACAAAACATTAAGTTGATGCAATAAAATAATCTAAATAATTTATCTAATTCAGCAAATCAGTGTTTTTAAATCTTGCAACCGTGCATTTACTGTTTAGATCATAATGGCAAGTTCATTTGTAGCAAACTATTAAGTCCAAAAGTATCTGTGCACATCTGTGCAAAAATATCATGTTGATCATACAGAAACAGTGTATGTCCATGTCAGTGCTGTGTCTCGGCAATTATTAGCCTCACACACACTAATAATCGCTTTTATTACCGGTACTCCAAAGGTTGCTCTGATTAGGATTTTCTGTGAGACTGACGAAAAGATCCAGAAGGTTCAGAAAAGGTCAATCACACATTCATCACCTCCAGTCTCATTTATAGGCTCCAATTAATCCGAAATGTTGCTCATCTTTTAACTTGCACCAGTGACCGGTTCAGAACTGGTTTTATTGCTTGTTTTTGAAGTCTTACATGACCAAAAGCCAACTTAAATATCTCATATCTGAGCTCGTTATGAGCTTGATTACGTTTGTTTATCTTAAGGCCTTCTCTTATCTGGTTTTCTTCTGTATTTTATTGTCTTCTCTGTGCAGCACCGTGAAAAAGACCTTTTATAGATGCGTTGTACACATAAAGTTATCATTCTGGACTCCTCTAGCTCTAGCAGCAGCCATTGAAAGTCTTCTACGGAAACAAATGCACCAAAGAAAAAAGAAAAAAAAAAGATCATGAACAACTTTTCTTCCCCACAGATAATCTCTCCTCCTCGCCCTCTCCTCCCTCTGTCTTTCTCCTCTTCCTTATTTCTCCATCTGTCTCATCCTGGCAAGGCCATTAACTCATAAATCCAATACAGACCACCTCAACACTATCTGTCTTCTGCCGATGGAGAGCGCGATGGGATGGAGGGAGCAGAGAGGAGGATCAATGCCTCCCCTGACTGTCAGTCCGCTCACTCGTTTTCACATCCATCTACCCATCGCCTCCTCCTCCTCCTCCTCCTCCTCCTCCTCCTCCTCCTCCTCCTCCTCCTCCTCCTCCTCCTCCTCCTCCTCCTCCTCCTCCTCCTCCTCCTCCTCCTCCTCCTCCTCCTCCTCCTCCTCCTCCTCCTCCTCCTCCTCCTCCTCCTCACCCTCCTCCCCTCTTGGCTCTTTTTCCTTGTTTTGTTCCAAACCCAATGGAGTGTTGACTGCAGGACTAAAACGCTGACACAGCTCCTCCACACACTAGCAAATGTTATCAGGAAGGCCCGGAGGTAAAAACATTAGAGAGAAAATGACAGAATATGAGCTCTACCTGGTCATATTCACCTTTATGGCACATTAAAGCATCTGACACACGGCATGGCAGAGCAACTAGTTGAAGTAGTGCAACTCATTTTGACTTATGAGTCATCATTTTGCAGCAAGATTAGCAACAGATCCTTGAAGTTCTGTAAAGTTCTGTTGTTTTAGGATAATCAA
Organism: Amphiprion ocellaris; assembly: GCF_022539595.1. NCBI lineage: Eukaryota > Metazoa > Chordata > Actinopteri > Pomacentridae > Amphiprion > Amphiprion ocellaris. Next base: position 7,923,825 of record NC_072789.1, on the reverse strand, counting down.
CTATTTGCCCTTCATCCGTGAGTATCCAAAATGTCACTGGAGAGAGTGCAGTAAAGTTAAAAACACACATTCAAGGTCCCCAGATGATGAATCCTGCTATGATTCCTTAACTTTCAAACCATAATCAGGCTAAAATATGAAATATTTTTTCTTAGAGTCATGTAACTACTTGAGTTTAATGCGCAAATACAATCAAAACTAATGACATTCTAGCAGTTATTAACACATTAGCATGCAGGTGAATATATCTACTAAATATCAACATATTAGCATTTAGCCAAAGTACAAGTTAGTACGGCCTCACGAAGCTACAAAGATTGTAAAATGTTAAATTGTAAGGTTTTCTCTTTTAATTGCTTTTTAGCATTGAAATATAGTCAATATGATTGGCCCTTTTTGACAGGATTTTACCCAAAAAAGACTCTTTCATGCCAAAGTGAAGACAGATTTCTTGAAAATGATGTATTTGCTCTCATTTTTTACCCACCTTATATTGATTTGATGTGGAAAACAAATTAAAAGGGGAAAACTCACTCTTAATGTTATTTATGGACACTGATTTGGCGACACACTCCTCCGTCCCTCTGTTGATCTATAATACAAGGTAAATTAGTGCAGCATCTGTTATTATGCATTTAAAATTTTGTTGATTAATTGGTTAACCATTTGGTTAATAAAATGTTAAGATAACTGCATAAAAAACAGTTTCCCCTCAATCAAACTAAAATTATATAGTGTTATATAACAAAGAAAAGCACAAGGTTCTGCCATTTTTGCTTGAATAATAAATAAAAAGTATTAACTGATTATCAAATTTATTGATTTTTCTGTCAGTTAACCAACTCCTTTTTGCAGCTCTGAAGTAAAAGAAAGAGCTCCGAAACAACTGCTGTGGATTTAAAGATGAAGCAGCACGTCGTCCAATCACGCATGACAAAAGATTGACTTGGTGTGTTTTGGTAAAGGCTTTTGGATTGAAAAAGCATCTTTGTGTGTGAGTGTGTGTGTGACTGGTGTTTCACGTATCTGGGAGGAGGCGAGGAGAGCTCGGTTCGCCTCCGCTCATGCGCCGGCGTAAAGAAATATTGCTGTACACGTGGAGATGGTGGCCGGCGGCCTGCGGCTTTGGCACGCACACACACACACACACACACACACACACACACACACACACACACACACACACACACACACACACTGTGTGGTTAGAGTGTTTGAGCCCCCAGTGAACCACACTGGCCTCTGGTGAGCCACAGAATCCATGAAGTGTAGAGTGACAAGCTCCTCTCTGCCTCCCACACACATATATATACATAGTGTCTCCGTCTTTTTCTGTCATAAACTCCTGGTCTCGTTAACTGTTAACTCGAGTTTTTCAACCAGCTGTTTCCAGAACCATACATTACTTCATCTTAAAATGACTGATGCAAATGTTTCGTCATATGGTCTTATGAAATGATGCAAAAGGAACATTGCAGGTGTTCCAGATGGAGGAAGGGGCAAGAAAAAAGTATCAGAACCGGAAACTTAAAGGCAACAAGTGTTATGTTCAGGAACCTCTTCTAACAAGGGAACCCCAAGGTTGGAGAAAACAGACTTCATGGTGTTTAACCCATGAATTTGAGGTGATAAAAGAGGAGAAATAGCTAGATAATCTTTGAAGAGATGAACCACGTGATGCTTTGCGATTACTGCTCAGAATCCAACATGAGGCATGAGATGATAAGTCGAAGAACACCTGAAGCCATTTGGTTTTGTAATAGAAGAGAACATAGTGACGTCATGATCAGTGATTTCTCCACCTGTGAAAGGCTCATTTTCATTTATGGTGGCTCATTGTGAACTTCAGGAGTTTATAAAGAGTTGAACAATGTTGCTTGTAGACCCCTCTGTCTTCTGAGGCTCTCTGTAGAGCAGCTACTTTCCATGGGATCCAGGGATTTTGGGTTGCGGGTTTCCTGTTGGTCCACTGAACTGCATCGTAGGCGGAATGATGGTTCGGAGATCGTCTTTTTTGGATGTTTGCTTTAAAGTGAGTGGCAGTGGAAGGATGAAGTTTAGGAAAGAAGGGACTTGTTTTTGAAGAGATGGTTGTTTGAGCCTCCTCGAGATACTTTGAAAGTTGTAAATACGTGGAAAGCCCATACAGATCCCAGTCATTATAAACACGAATGAAGACAAAAGATTTTAAGGAATATCGATGACTGATGGTGATGGTGAGTTTGGCTGCCTGATGGCTTCTCGATGCCTCCCTTGGTGTTTGGATGAAGTTTTGTGGATTTCATCAGAACACTCAGACATTGTCTTTGATGATGGCAGATATTTGTAGGTTTTCCTGGACAGTTTGAAGAGGATCGGCTATAGTGGTGCTGGAGAAGAGGAGCTGAGGAGCAAGAGGTCCATTGGGAAGAAGGCGAGTTGATTTTTTTTTTACTTTAAACTTAACAAAAAGGATGATCTAAGGTTTGTTGCATGCTATGACATTCTTTGGATCCAGATGTGACAAACAAGAAAACATGCACGGGTCAGATAGACATATGGAAGGAAAGTGAATATTTCAGTTGAGGTCCTGCCTCTCAAACTTTAGACAAAAAATTTGACCTGTCATACTTTTCTTTGGTACAATATCAACATATTCTGTGAATTCAGAATGCTTTGTACTTTTAAAACCTTGTCCAATATTATTTTTCTACATACAGTAGAATGTTATTTCTCTACGTACATACAGTCTGTGCTATATAAATGCTTTTCTCTGTTTTAGTTCTAGAACTGGTACGTACATACATATATATATATATATATATATATATATATATATTTTTTTTTTTTTTTTTTTTTTTTTCCGCTATCCTTCGTATCTTATATGGCATCAAGCGTAAATTTGGTATGATAGAAAAACAGCAAGTTTTCAGAATTTTGGCAACAACTTGACATCGAATTTTCCTGTATCCGGACATTCCAAATTTATTTATTTATTTATGAATTATTCCCAAAATTTCTTGCAATCAGAACATTAATACTGCTTTGTTGGATGTCGCAAAGACACTTTTTAGGTAGAATTTCATCAAAATTAACAAGAATACTGAGAAACTACAGAAATAGAACTGACATTGTAAGAAGTTGATGTCATCCTTTATGTTTTGTCAGTAAAAAGTGAGTAAAACACTGCAGGTAGGATGGAACTGGCAGTTTTAATCACTGTATATGTAGTGTTTAGTATGGAACTCATGGATTATTTTCTATTTTATTTTATTTTTGCCCAACCACACAAGATGCAAGCAAACAGACGTACCACTTCTCTCCATAGGCTACTTTTCACCTTCCATCAATCCAAATGCTTTTATCTAACAAAATGCAGCGCAGCTGTAACGTCAGTCACATCAAGCTGCACACACACACACACACACACACACACACACACACACACACACACACACACACACACACACACACTATCTGTCCTTTTAATCATCCACCTTCTCTCACACAAACTGTCATATGAAACACACCCATGTTCTTGCAGAAGCAGCCCACACTTGATCTTATTCTCCCTCATGGTCGCTCACACACACACACACACACACACACACACACACACACACACACACACACACACACACACACACACACACACACACACACACACACACACACACACACACACACACACACACACACACACACACACACACACACACACACACACACACACAGCATCAGGTCGTGCCCTTCTCGTGTTTCCTTTGACACATGGTAATAGATTCCGCTGTAGCTCTACGCCTCGGCTAAGTGGCCTCACCTTTCAGTGAAAACAAATCACTCTCTCTCCCGCTTTCTCACACACACACACACACACACACACACACACACACACACACACACACACACACTTCTTTTCTACCTCCAGCTCTCTCTCTCTCCTTCTTTTCTTCGCACATTTTCTCTTTCACCCTCTTCATCGTCGTCTCTGACCTTCCTCCTCCTCCCTCTCTCTCCTCTCCCTCCCCTGGGTGCTCTCCTCTTCCTCCCCATCACTTGGCCAACCATCCTTTTATTTCCAGCCTTTTTATCGCCTCCTCTTTTTCTCACTTTCTTGCAGGTTTTCTTTTAAAAAAACAAAAACTTGGACTCGTCACTGTCAGCTCACAACTCTTGCTCAAATTAAGGATTCAAATCTGTAGTTGAAATAAATGTGTCAGGATTATTATTATTATTGCAATAGTAATATAGTTTGTAGCTTTAAAAATATAAAATCCTATATAAGTTTAAGGCTATTATGATCATAATAGATTGTACTAATTACTCACATTGAAGTTTATGTTACAGTTTTCGAACTATCTTAATTTTATTTTCAGATTTGCACTGTAAATGCAAATTTTTACTGCTTTCTTTTCAGATTTTTGGGGGAAATTATGCTTTATTGTAGTATATTTTAGGAAATGCTTGGCTTTTTTGGATTTATTTATAGTAATTTTGGAAAATTCAGTGCAGATTAAAGTTTAAAGTGTTTTTACTATATTTTAGTCACTTAGTAACAAAGATTTTTCTACCTTTTTAGGTGTTGATGGTCAATATTGGCATTGTCATTGGCTTTTACTTGCTTATTCAGTCACTGGAGGTATTTTTCTGACTGTTTTCCCATTTTTTGTCTCCATCTGGAGCTTGAAAATATCACATTATATATCATGCAGTGAAAAATTTCATCCCATTACTTAACATTTTTAATTTCTTCACTGTATAATCAAATAGAAATAATTTTAATTTGTGCATTTTTAATCTTTGGTCAAACTTGAGGATGAAACTAAAATTTATTTAAGCAACATTTGATCGGACTTTATGTATGCAGTGATCAGTTATCCTTAAAAAAACATAAACAACTTTATGATTTGCTTTCATATGTCAGATTTCCCTCAGAAAATGTTTTTTTCATTTAATCTATGAGTCATATTGTTGAGCACAATTAATGGCAACCGAACAATTAATAGAAATTCTTTGTAAATTCCTGTACTTTTGATATGAAATAAACATGTGCAGAGAAGGTGACAGAGTATTTTAACCCTGCAGGATTCTCCTCAGACTCTCACTGATAAATATTTAGCCGGAGAGACGAAACCGAGGGAAACTGAGCAACCTGTTTAATCTAAAGATAAACTTTAAAACTGAGGCATTTTGAAAAGCCTTGAGAATTTCATCTGGTAATTCCATTATTGCCTGGAGATAATAATAATTAACATAATTACCAGCAGTACCCCTTTTTTTTGTGAACATTTTTCCTTTAAATGCATAAAAAAATAAAAGCTTTTTGTAATAGTTAAAGAAATAACTATACATTGTAGTTTTTATTCACTCTATTGGGAAAAAATCCCATTTTATCTGCATTTAATAAGTAAATTTAATTATTTAATGTTCCATTCTTCTCTCATTTAGAGTCAGAACCCAGTTTAACTGCAAATACTAAATAAAATAACAAATAACAAAGTGCATGAATCAGTTTCAAATTTATGTTGTGAGTATCTGAAGATAGATTATTTTTGTTGTAAAAAGGCCCAAAAAAGAAAAGCAAGACTTTAGAGTTTTTACGGGTTGTATTTTAAACAATAAGTGCAGAGGTTAGACTTGGACTGCTGTTTAATGTACCTGTTTGACTGGGCCACCGAGTGATCCATGCAGCTCTGGGGTCATCTATAGAGGAAGACTGCCCTCTAGAGGTGGCTGAACGATCTGCCTTTTCTCTTCCAGCATAACTGCCAATGGAAAAAGAAAGATCTGTTAAACAAATGAGAGCAACACAGCAAATTCCCTTAAATGAACCCTGATGTTGTGTCAGCAGATTGTGTTGAAAGATATCTTCATAAAGAAATGCCTTTGTCAGATCTTATTTCCCAACATCAACGTCAGGCCTGGAAATAATGGAAACTTGAAAAATTAAAGCACTTATTGCAGTGCCAGCATAGAGAATACACAAATATGCTGACCAGACTGGAAAGCTGCATGTTTGCTCATGCCAGCCTTTCTCGTGTTGTCTCTAGAGGAAATAATGCAGATGATGTGCCTCTATATACATGCTAAACTTATCCTTTCACCTTCTGAATCCTAAAATCCACCAGTGGGTTTGATGTATTTTTATTTTATCTTGTAAACTGAGAAATGGCTCCATTTGTCAGAGCCAGAAACTGTCAGAACAAACAAAACAATTGATTTTTAACTCTCCTTTTCCTGATGCCCTACTATCACCCAAGAACCTCAACCAATGGTATGGTGAAGACCCTACATGCTCACTCTGCCCTACTCCAGATACACTCAAACACATCTTAGTGGGTTGCAAGACCAGCCTCGCTCAAGTCCGTTACACCTGGCAGCACAACCAGGTGGGAGTACATGGGAAGGCCCACCGGCTGGCGATCAAGGGCCTTTCCAGAGCCGCTGAAAAAGGACGTCAGTGGCTGTGGATGAAGAGGAAGGATTCCATCTGGGCCTTCAAGTGAGTAGATGGCATCTAGGGGGTGAACCTGGGATTCACTGCTGAACCCTCTTGAGGTGTTGTGGACCTATCAGTGAAGCAATGATGAAGGAGAGGGCCCACTTGATAACCCAGAGGATTCCCTCACTCACTTCACCATCCCAGAGTCTTAGGCATCTCATGTATGCAAGAAGGGAAATCAACATCTAGTCCTACACAACAGATCTTTCTGACGGTCCATGAATGCGTCATGAGACGTGAAATTTCATCAGAAAAAAAAGAACTAATTTGAAAAAAAAAAAATTGGGCCGCTGCAACCTTGAAGTCATTCGTAACACTGAGACAGTCACATGACAAAAATTCAAGGATGTTTCACCTGAACTGCAGGCTGTGTACGTATGGAAATTAATGAAAATGGAAATCGGAAAATATCTGGAGTCACTATTATTTCCAGTTTTTGAAAGACCCTTGGTCACTTCAAAAAATGTTAACAGACTTTTTCTTTTTTTCATGATTTCTGATTTTATCCCATCACATTAATGGATATTTAAAAGAAATTAAACTAAACACACGTTTTCCTGCAATTCAAGTGAGTTCAGTACTATTTGGACCTTAGAAATCTCCTTGTGATGGGAAACCTGTGGATTCTGAGGCACGTGTCGAGTCTTCGCCTTACTCCCAAAACAGATCTGAGAAAGAACCATAGGATGAATAAAATGTCACGTGTACAGACGGAAGGACTGACAGAAGATGGATGAGGCTGGAAGAAGGAAGAAAATGCTGCTTCTTTATTTTCCTCAAACTTTCCGACTCCTTCACTTCACACACTCGTGCACACAGTGTGTTAGCGTCAAAGCTCTGCGATGAATGAGTGGATGTTCTTCAGCTAAATTCTCTTCGCCCAGCAACTGACAAACACACACACACACACACACACACACACACACACACACACACACACACACACACACACACACACACACACACACACACACACACACACACACACACACACACACACACACACACACACACACACACACACACACACACACACACACACACACACACACACACACACACACACACACACACACACACGTCTTATCATTCATTCTTTGCAGTATTTTGTCCCATCGACCCACATTCATTCATCTTTATTTCACGTGTATCGCTGAGGGAGGAGGATGTATATTTGTGGTGGTTATTGGCAAAGTGTCCCACCGTCACTCTGTCAACTTCCTGACCGAAGGATTAGTCGTCACAATGAGCCACAAAAGAAAAGGCAAAAACCTTCCTCTGGCTCTTTTGTCATCCGGACACGAATTCTCAGCCTTTCTGTGCCCTTTGATGTGCATCCCACGCTTCTTTTTTTACAGTCCCTCTGTGTGTGTTGTCCAACCTTTCTTCCAAGTTCAAACTGACCCCTGGATTGTGTGTGTGTGTGTGTGTGTGCGTGTTTGTGTACACGAGTTTGTCGTGTCGCTTTCTGTGTTTGAATGTTGTATTTGTGAGCTGTGTGTGCAGTCGGTGTGGCTCCAGGCCCTCATGCGTCAGAGGGCCTTTCTCTCTCTGGGGCCCCTGAGCAAACATATTAAGAAGTACCTTATCACCGCTTATACAGCCAGGGCCACACACACGTTAAATACGAGCCTAAACACACACACACACACACACACACACACACACACACACACAAGCGCATTCACTAAAACACAGCCTTGACACCAAACACACAAAGCTTGCCGCCAAACTCCCCAAATGTCACCGATCCATCGGGGAAGGAAGGGGCGGAGCTAGAGAGCCTTCCAGGTCCCTCACTGGTGGACACCGAGCGATCAGTCGGACACTCAGGGGACGACTCGGGTTTATAAAGGCGAGACGGGTCGACAGTTTTCGGAAAACGAACACAACTTTTGACAAGCCTTCTTCAAGAGGCGCATCCGTGGAATATGAACAGAGAGACTCGCTTAGTGGCACAGATTAAGAGAAAGATATTAAACCGCAAACTTGTTGAGAAGACGTGGAGCTAAAGTCGACGAACGCCAGTGTCTGGTTGGAAAACAAGAGAATTTTACTGACCTATCATAGCTGAAGAGAGTTCTTGCTGTATTGTAGTCTTTTAAAGTCAACCGAAATTCAAAGTTACTGAAAGAACTCAAAAGATCAGAAAGGCCGACATCTAGAACGAGCTAATGTCCATCTGCACGACATCAATAGAAAGTCTGAAGAATCGCACGGATGAGTTGAGCATCAGAATAAACTACTAAGATTGAGAGCTAGCATCCTTCAGAAGAAAGTCACTTTACTGTTACTGACAATACGTTACTCGCTTTACATACAGTCCTTATATACAAGATGTTTAACAGAGCAGCAGTCCTGTTGGGGATGAAGATCGCTGTCACGATGTTAATGATGCTTGGAACACAACTGGAGGCAGCACCCACTGAGAGAGGTAAGGAAACTGTTGGACGAGATCATGTAATCCTCATGGGCATAGATGGTCTTTAGCTGGCTGATTTCCAAATGCAGTCCTTCAATAAGAGCTTCTGAAGTGATAAAATCCGGCTTTGCAGAATCATCCAACATCTCATCCTTCCAATCAATCGTCATCCATAAAAAGATCTATACTTTCCTTTCTAATGACTTTAACTATATCAGATTGTGGTTGGTGGAGAAGTGAACGCAAAAACCGCTTAAACTTCTTGACATCAGTTATAACGAACAGCAACCAGAAATCTTAAGTGGCCTTCAGCTGGATTTGTCAGTTCATCTAAATTAAGATTTAAAAAGATATACACAACATACAGTAGAAGCATTTGCTAACCAAGTATAAAGTTGTGTTTTTTGCTTGAGGTCACAAACTCAGAAAGCAGCAGGGAAAGGACAAAAAGAAGCTATTCTTTGAATTGATTTGGCTTGAACAAGATTTTTGCTGTTTAAACGTAGCACCAGAAAACAACTTCAAAGTGACAAATTTACAACAACCAGATTATTCAGCCCTTTTGGTTCGGTGTGATTTGCTCACATTCCTTTCATTCCCTGCAAAAACTGCACGATGCAGAACGAGCACAGTGACAGTGAGGCGCATTGTTGACAACCCAGACGTCATTATGCAAACATGTAAATGTAATTCATACAATCGTTATGTCACGGGTCAAGGTCTCATAGCAACTCTTCTAGTAACCAATAAAACAGTGGAATCCCACCAAAATAGCATGTGTGTGTTTGCATTTGAGGGTGAGCTAGCGTGCATGCACAGGCTGCGCTAAGAAAACACTGAGAAGCAAATTAAAGAGCTGAACTCAAATTAGTCATAGAAAATCTACTTTGATCTCCAAGGAAGTGAATCCCTCTTAAACTGTACAGAACAGGAAACCATTTGACCTGATTGGAACCGTACTGAGACCACCACAGTGCACATGCAGTTCACACTCTTAGTTAAAAGTTTAGGATGCAATTCATATTTTGCTGTCAAAAATGGACATCCTTTGAGGCTATACTTCAAAAACAGTCATTGCTGTCTTCATACTAAAACAACACATACAGTAGATGTCTTTAATGTATTTTAGTACACAAATCCTGTATTTCAGTCCTGGATTCCGAATTTTACTTAAGTGACAAAGTGGTTCTATTTACATTATAATGGACAAAAGTCATTCAGTCTTCTGGCAGAGCCCAGGGAATGCCTGCATGCCTGTAAATTTCAGTTCAATTCAGTAGTATTTAGGGTTAAAGAGATGAACCCAACAAACACCAACTGAGCAACATTTGGCGAGAGAAAGCCCTGACAGAACCAGAGTCAGGGAAGGCAACCATCTGCAAGTATGTGAAGGTCCACAAGGATCTTCTGGGATCTGTTTGACTCCACACATGTCTGCATGCATCCCAAAATTGGTGTGCTATAACATATGATTCACAGTAGTGTGTATGTGTAGAAACCATAAACAATCTACTGCATATGTGTGAAGCAGATTCCCCAGAGGACAGTCCCACAGCACCAAAAAGTACTACACTAGCAAAGCAATAGCCGTGCATCCATGGTTGTCCACTGGTGTCAATGTGAACATCCTCATCTGGGTAAAATCAAGGCTGTAGACAATTTATCAAGCAGCTATCGTTTAAGACAGTGTCAGATCATAGAATCTTGAACAGCCTTCCCCCTGCACACCTGGCACCCAGCTAACATGGAGATCAGTCCACTCAGAACGTCCATATCCTTAGCTATGCATAATGTTAAACCTTAATACAACGTAAACAGGTGAGTTATTTCAAAATTCACCCCTTGTACGGTTGCCAATAAGGGGAAAGTTAGCTATTGACACCAAAACCATTTGTGTGTACTAGGCTATAAACATGTTTATTTGTGCTGTAAAGTTGTGCATTTTAGTACAGATGTCTATGGGGAATAACTCACTTTCAGAAACAGCCTCAAGTGGACATTCAAGGAATTGCGGTTGTTGCCTGCTATTTGCTTAATTTTTCAGCCTTGGAGGTTGCTATTTGGCTTGTACTCCCAATTCTCTTTTACACAACTACTAACACAAAGAAAACTTGCCTTGAATGTATGAATCTTTCATCAGTGTTTTCCCTTCAGGCTTCATGAAACCGCCAGATCCTCTTCCTAGCATCAGTCATCCATCAACCGCTCCACAAAAGTCATTAAATCCAAGCCAATACCTGAAAAACTGGCTTCAGAGTACCAAAGCAGCCAGACCCACTGACAAAGCCGCTACAAGGACCATCACAAGAAGCATCAGACAAATGAAGATCCACCCCGACGCTGCAGCTCCAGATAAACAAGCCAAGATGCTGAAGATGATCTCTGCCTTGGAGGAGCTGCACAGAGTATTTAACAGCACACTGAGCTCACGGATCACCATCATGCCCCGAGGTAATGACACTCTAATGTTTAGTTTAGCTATAGCATTCTGACACTGGACAATGTAGCATCTGTTTGTCCCCACATAACTCCAGGACTGACTGTAACTCTTTATCTGGAATACTTTCACTTACACATTTTGCTTCTTATTTCAGCAAATGGCAGGAATTCCGGCAGAAAAAATAAAGTGGTATGTTCCTGTAAAACATTTTCACTCTGAATTTTCTTGGAAATACTTTTTTGCTCTCCATTAATGCAAAACGTGCAGTCATATTAGGCATAAAGTAACATTTTCCATGCGTTAGTCTTCATTAGACTTTAAACAGACACTTTATATAGCGGAATGGTAGATATTAGGTATGGACGTATCTAGTAAATTGCTGATAGTGTTTGGAACCTCATATCAGTTTTGAAAACCCGCCTATAAAAGAACTTTTAGGATAAATAAACTTCATGTCATGGTTTGCTTGAGGAGGATCCAAGTGCAGACTCTTATTGATAAGGTGTTTATCTACAATATATGAAATAATCAGATGAAATACTCCAAACATAGATCCAAACAGGTCAACTAAAAGCAGCTGAGCGAGCTAGGGAAGAAAGAAAGCAAACTAAAGTTAAAACTAAGCTAACGACTAAGTTAACTAGGAGGAACTGAACACAGACAATCAAGAAGGGGATGAGAAACTACTTGGAAGAAACAATACATGAATTACTGGAAGTTGGAAACAAGGAAGTGATGAATACTAAATTCAGGGAGCTAACAAATGGAGCTACAGGTGAACAGACTGAGTGAAAAAAACAAAACCAACAAAACTTACAGCAAACTTAGCTGGCAGATTGGTTAGTTCAGAGTCTGGAGGTTTTGAGCAGAATAGAAACAGGCAGTCATGGTCCAAAATGAAGAGTAGATGACGAGGGAACCAGTCAGACGATCCGGCATAGAGTAAAGTCTGAGGAAGAGTGAGGGTAGTTAGTGTCTTCTACTCAGGTGTTCACACTTACTCCTGATTAGGCAGCAGCTCCATAATCTGTGGAGTCATATCATATGTAATCAGTGATACAGCACTAAAATAAAAGATATCGGGGGTGTAATATTCTTGAAAATGTTTGCAAGAATGCAGGTAATTCCTGCTTTTTGTTCACTTCTTGTCCGTTCTTTTATTGCTGTGGTGGAAGCTCCCAGCTGCTGAGGTCGGAGTGAAGCCAACCACTGCAACCCCAGCAGCAGTCGACAGCACCGCATCCAGAGCCAGCACAGATGCCGTCGTCCCGAGTCTGACTGGTCGAAACTTTAGGAAGTCCCTCCCACCGCAGACCAAGAAGACCAACAAAAGAGGTGAAGACAGTAAACGAGTCTCCTGGAGGGTGTCTTTGCAGCCTCAGGGTTTGAGCTGAAATGCATGGGCTGCTATTCTTTCTGTAGAAGGAATCAACATGATGGACACCCCAAACCTGTTTGTTTTTGGCACCTGAGTGTCCTCAGTCAAGCTGGATTAATGCTGCATTATTGCCCAACATGTGGGAAAAAAAGTTGGTGGTCCTCATGGCTAGTTCATTCTTTCCATATCTACACGTCTGCAATGATCCATAAGGGTTTGTGTCATATACTCAAGTTGGCAAGAGGCCATGTGGACATCTCTGTATCTCTTGTACCGATTGGACGGTAGACCAATGCATTCCTACAGTCGTATAAATAGAGCCAGTTGACCACTTTCAAAGTCCAAATCAGTCTGCAAATACAGACCCTGAAAGCATAAATTAGTACTTGAAGGAAACAAGTGAACTCCAAGATTAATTCTGATCTCCTGAAGTACTTCTTATCTAAGGCTAAATGCCTTCTACTTCCTATCAGATTGTCCCAAGTGCCCTGCTGGTGTTTAGCATAAACTGGTCGTAGATTGGAAAGTGAAGTCAACATTAAAGTGCCATAAACTTCTATTCTTTCTTACTGCCAGCAGAGGACAACTCCTCTAGTTACATAAAGGAGTCCATTTGTATTGAAGTCTGAAAGCAAATGACCCAAATGAGTTCACTGACAGCTGCTAGTTTCAAGACTTTTTGAATACAGCATACACGTACATACATAGTATCTTAGTTACTTTTGGTTCCAAAAGACAAACATGGTGAAGACAAATTCCAATACGAGGCTTCAAAAAGTTTTTTTCCCCAAACCCATATCTTTTATATACAGTCTTACACAAAAACACCACTTCTGGCTGCATCTTCGTAGTGGTGGCACCACAGTAATACCTCTTCAACTTTCACATCATCGCAGTTAAAAGTGTTTAACCAGGTGTTTTCCTTCTCTTTCTTCCACAGTGTGTTTCTGGAAGTACTGCTCCCAGAACTGATCGTCTCCATCATCTCTTCCATCCATCCACCTACCCAACCATAAACAGTTATTTTTAAATTCATGACATTCCCAATCAAAAAACTTTCCCTCCTTTATTCCCAAATGGATATACATTCCAGTCACATTGCACACATGTGATACAGTGTGTAGAATTCAGCTAAATTTATTTGGAGCGGAGAGTTTATTTATTGTCCAGTGCTGTTCCTGAGAAGACAATGCGATGCGACTTTTAATCGACTTTTGTGAACCTGAAGGTCTTAGCTGGGCACAGAGGCAGGATTATATAATAGAAAACTGGCTGGTTGATTGAATTCATTAGTGTGACTGTAGTTTCCATCCTTCCATCCCTGCCTCTCCTTTGTTTCTTCCCTGACCTCTGAGTGCTAGGAGACTGTCGCCGTGGCACCGCGAAGCTCGTCGCCTCCCACCAGGCCGGCGCCAACCTTCACTCGGACCTTTTCATTCGCTCATTAATTAACACGACTGACCAATCAAAGAAGACGATGTGCGCTCGTGGCATGAACAAACACTCCTCTTAACTCTTTCCCCTGCATTAGGAGACAGACACACGTCGGTTCTGTATGTGTGCGCCAACTTTGAAATAAAGTTCATCTCTAGCATGGCAAATGCAAACTGTGACAATAAAGATTGAGATTTTATTTTTCTACAGTTACACTCTCTTCAGTTGTTCATTACGGAGACAGACGCACACTTTTTAGTTTCACATGAAAAGCCCAGAAATAGTTTGATTCTGCATTTAATAAACTACATATTTTAGTGCCTGAGGAACAAAATCTGGTCTCACAATAAAACAAGCAGGGTGCATTTAACAGCAAATCACGTTATAGTGCAGGAATTGGTGCTCTGAAGTGCAAAACAGAACAAGATTTTGTATTTTATATGTAAAAATGATGGTGGTTTGTGTGTCTCTATTTTGACTATGAATTTGTTTCGTAAAAATATAGAAATAAGAAAATGCTACAGTTCACCAAACGGAAAAAAAATCTTAAATAGATGCTTTGGTGCAACAAATTGATATTTTTGTTGAATTTATTTTGTATTTTTTTTGTGAAAATTTCCCCCAAGAATATGTTTTTTGTTCTTTTTTTTTTTTTTTTTTTTTTAATTGTATTTTATGAGTGTTTTGTTTTGCTGAAATGTTGTGTTTTGCACTTCTGGGCCACCGTAGCAGCAGGTGGTGACTTTCACCTTTGATTGACAACAAATCAATTCCCACCAGCACACACACTGATATTTGCTTTTTTAAAATAAGTTGGATGTCTAGAGGATTTTATTTTGTATGCCACAGAGGAGGCCAAGCTTTGCCTTGTACTGAAACCTGAAAAATGTATCTAATTTTTGGTATTTTCATACAATCCAGAAGAACATCTGCAGACAACACAAGAAAATAAATTTTATTAGAGCATGGGCTTTAACAGAACATCACTTTATGCACCATCAGTTACCATGTTGTGGTTTTATCTAACAGCACCACTGCTCTGATGCAGTAGCTTAAAGATCAGACACTGAGTGATGAACTCCAGGTGTTTCATTTACCTCCCGACCTGTAGAAACGTAATATCTTGAACTCCAACTCGACACTTAATCGTGTTTGATGTGTGACTTTATCCGGCCTTATTAGTCTCGCTGCAGTATGAGCAGCAGGACATTCTTCCGCTGGATGTCTCTATGGTAATTGAACTGCGAGTGTTTGCTGTCTGGGTGTGTAAACTGTGGGTCATTACATTCAGAGGGTTTCAGCAGAGGTCACCATCACTGTCGCCGTGGTGATGAGTGTGTGAGTCTGCACACGCTCATGTGTCTTAAATATGGTTGGTCCTGCACTTGCAATCATTTGGTGGAGTCCTCATAGCAAATAAAGTGAACCTAGAAAGCATTTATATTAACAGATTCTATAGCTTCAGGAAGTTATTATCTGCATATACAGCCTCACATGTATGGAGGCTTATTAGTGCCAATAAAATAATTGACCAAATATATTATTATACCTATATAATGAAAAGTTCACTATTAATTCACTGTTTAAAGACATAAACTCAAAAATAAATATTCATTGGCAATATTTTTATCATGAGCTCTGTAATGCATGAAATAAATGCAAATATATTTAATTGATTTGTAATATATTTAGAAATACGATTAATTTTTTCAGAATAAGAAATGGCAGTTTAAAAACAATAGTCAATTACTGATTCAGTGATAAAAGACAAGAAAATCAAAAAGAAATATTTACTGGCTTTTTTCTTCTTCATGAGCTCTGTAATGCATAAAATAAATGCAAATTTACTTAATGTTTCACACTGACAAATGAAAACTAAATTTAAAGAAACTGAACTTGAAGACGAAATGTTGTACATTTTTCTTCAACAAATAATTTCACGTTGCTGTTAGAATTAATTTTTTTTTTTTAAAAACTACGAAATAGCTAAACAAAATATTATTTTATTATTGTTACTAAGCCTCTCCTCTCAAGCTAAACCCACAGGAAACAGGGTTGCTGTGCTAATGTAAAGCAACCTAAATCCCTTTATTCATGGTTTTGTGGCATTTCCAGCTCTGCAGAAAGCTTCGTTAGGGAGGTAAAACACTGTATGTTCACTCAGTCGCCACTAAGAGGCGCTCTAATGTAAAAAGTTGTTGATTGAGTCAGTGAAAATGATGATTATTCCCAGTCAGACTGAGGATTTTATTAAAATTAAAGACCTGACTAGCTCTATTTTATTCGTCGTTATCGTTTTCCATTGCAGTTTTTAATAAGACAAGGACAGAAACACAGAAAACACAAACAACAGTGATAAAATCAGTTTAATAAAGATTCTCCCCTCAGAGAGGATATAAGGCCAGAACACAGCAGGCTGGTGTCAGGGTTATTTAGCTCCAGATAACACTTCATCTCTGCCAAACACTGAACGGCTGATTGTCTCAGTCAAAGTGGAGTCTTGGTGCAAAAATAGTGCCGACCACTTTTGTCCAATGAGTGATTTTAATTAAATAAAGCTGCATTTAAGAGAAGCTGGGGGTAAAAATGGAACATTTCTGTCCTTTTGTTAAGGCAGAAAAATAAAATTGAATGGGAGTTTAACCCAACATTCCCAAAATAACAGTGGATGAGTATGTTTTAGGACAATTTTACCAAAACAGAGTGAAAAAAAATCACCAAAACTGGCTTCCTTGAGGTTAAATGCAACTTTATCTGTGCTGAAAGAGAGACTGATACAGTGTTAGTGGTCTGAGAGTGAACTACAAAATCAGAAAGTCATCAACATTCAACAAACCCACCAAAGTCTGCACACATTCAGCCACTCCGAAAGCACAAAACAATCATTTCAAATATAATCACAGCATGAGCAGTCTGTTCACACACATCTGTCAGCACACATCAGAGTCATTCACTGGTCAGAAAAAATGTACAGATAAAAAGAATGCTTTGTGTTTTCATTTTAATCTGATTCATGGATAAAATTAAGCAGGAACTTGTTAACAAAAACTGAATCATAGGGTGCATTTTATACATATTGTGGTTGGACTTAAGGCATATTCACATTACAGTGGAAACACAAGGGTCTGCTCTGGGATTTGCTCTGTGGTTTCTACATTTAAAGGCCTACATGTGACCCAAAAAGCCTTCATAGATATTAAAGAGGACATCTGTGATTGATTTAATTTGACTAAAACAAGGTCTGATCTGTGCTGACATGTTTCTGCTCAGAATCCAGCTGTGGATTATAAAAACCTGTCTTTAAGTGCACTCTCCTGTTTATCAGAACCAAATATAGACAGAGTAGTATTATTGCTACTAAAGGAGGAGTGAATATTAACATAAATGAAATCTTCTGGCTATGATTAAATGCTGTGTAATGCTTTAGTTACATGATTCTGAATCGGTTTGAGTAACAGATTTATATTTTTAAAATGATTAAACTGTAAATACAAGTGTTCTAACTGTAAGTAGTGTATATAATGCAGTAATACTGAATGGTAATGCTTCACTATTATGTGTACTTTTTTATTTTGCAGCGAACTTGGCCCTGCCATTATCTGAAAAGTCAAAAAAAAAAAAAAAAATCAGGAAATAATTCTGCCAGCAACCTGCTAATTACTGATTATCATTATGTGTAAAATGGTTATAAAGATGCAGCCCAACCTGTGAGTGCAAGCGCGCGCACACACACACACACACACACACACACACACACACACACACACACACACACACACACACACACACACACACACACACACACACACACACACACACACACACACACACACACACACACACACACACACACACACACACGCACACAACGGTAGAATCACATAATAAATGTTTTAGATCGATCTAGACTATATACTGGAATCCTATTTAGTATCTCCCCTTCTTTTCATCTTCTTCGGGTTTCCAATCATTCTTTGTCCTTGTAACTACTTTTCCTTATTTCTACCTCCTTGTATCTTTTCACATCTTCTATTTTGACTATTTCTTGCTCTTATTTGATTCGCTTTGCAACATCCAGGTAGGCAAACTCGATCTCCCTCTCGGCAGGACAGGTGCTGGTGAACTCCTCCCTCTTGTAGGCGCAGTTTAAATACCTCCATACTCCTGCCATCTCCTCTGGGATCTCAAAGCCGCGGTATTTCTTGGCTACAACCTGAGACAAACGCAGATAAAGGTGGTTACGTCTGTCGGTCTAAATAAGCGCCACGACTGCGTGCATGAAGCTGACCGAACCTTCAGGATGTGCAGTTTAGGCAGCAGGTTGCAGTCAGCCAGCGTGAGGTCAGGTCCGTCTAGGAAGCTCCTGGAGGACTCGGGGAGGTCACCTGAGGCGTCAGCGTCGATTTCCTCCGACAGGGGAGTCCTCAGGAAGTCATCGAGGCGCCGAAGAGACTTCAGCAAGGCTTTCTCTAAGGCTGGAGTCGCAGAGAGAAAGAAGCACTGAAATGGACTGACTGCCCAGTCTTCCAAAGTTCTATTTTGGCCAGTGGGAAGAAGCAAAGCAAGCTGACATGTTTTCACATATTTAAGCCGTTGTTATGAAGGTTGAGATCTTTACTTTTGTCATTCCTGTATTTCTTAAGCTATGTGGAAACTTTAATGCTTCAAGACAGATCTGTTTGCTTCTCTCCTGCTCTCTGTGCTCACTTAATCTGCATTTATTAAAGTCGAATTCACAATAAAGCTGCTGTCGTTTACATATTTTTGTGTTTCTGTTGTTAGACAATGAGTAGGAAGTAACAAAGCCACTTATTAAACAGCAGCCACAGCTCCGCCCAACTAAAATACTGATTTTAGAACCGTAACACCCTCTAATGAACTCACTAAACAAAAGTTAAAAGCAACAGATGTGCTGCAAATCCATTTCTGCAAGTCCGGTTCTCAAGTGTCCAAAATATATTATATACAATTCTGGACACTGCAAGTTGCCACAAATATCTTTCAAAATCATTTTTGTTTTGTGTATACGATACATTTTCATACCAGTCAGCATCTGTGGCAACTAAGTACTTATTAAGGTATTACTTGTAGTTTTTATTGTTAGATTTTTCTTGTTCTTTACCAATAATTAATTAAAAATAATTAAAGATTAAGATTCAACTTCACCGTTACTGCATGGAGCAGAATGAAAGCAAAAAGAGTCAGTTACAGTAAAGCACCGTGGAGCTGATCGGATTAAGGGCCCAGCTAAAGGGCCCACGGTGGCACTTCATGATGTTCTGACCTTCTGTTCAGTAGCCCAAAGACTCAACCTAGAGCCACCACTACCTAAATGTTGGGCTCGTCCAGGATTTGGACCCAGGACCTCTCGCACATAAAGCAAGAATCATACTCCTCGACCAACAAGCCATCTATGTATACCTTCTTTGCAGCATTCATCATCATATTTGCAAAACTCCCTTTTCTGCCATTGTTTCTATTAGATACATGAAAAGAACTGCAAGCTGTAAATTCTGTGAGGATACTACTGATTTCTTCTGGTAAAGCATATATATTTACAGCTATTTGCAACAAAAAGACATACATTCCTCTCTAAATTCTGTATTCAAACACTGCTGATCATTTTAGCATCTTTTCACAAGAGCCAAGACAGATGCTCCACTTTTGAGGAGTTTAACCAGGCTTTAATGCCACTTAATACTTGTTAGTTTGGAATGGCATTTAATGGGATACACTCTCTATGTGAACAGTTAAACACAAAGTAGGTATAGAGATAGTTGATCTGTGGGTTAATCACTCCAAGCAACACTTTTCATCATTGGACATAGTTGTTAAACTGTGTCTTACCGTCGTTGGTGTCTTTTCTTGGGTTTTTGATGTAAGCTGAGAACTTGGCAAAGACGTCAATACCAGCTGTGTTGGCTTCAGGATGTTTGGGAGCCAGTCTGGGGTAGCTGATGTAAAAGACACATGAGAGGAATCAACTGACAAAACCTGCATGCAGTACTTTTCCAAATGATGCACGTGTATTTTAATATTTCATATTGTACTATTATTTTAATCCTCTGAACCCCTAAGTGGTTTCTGGGAATTTTTATCCACTGCAAGCTCATTTTTCACTGCAATATAAATTCCTGCACCTCTGTGAAAACTGCACAACTATGGCTAGAAGGATTGAGAACTTAGAAATGCATTCCATGCAATGTGACTCAGTTAAAATTACAAAAGTCATAGCAAAGAAAAAGCAAAAGTTGAATGATTTATTTCATAAAAAATTTAAAAGATGTCGTCAACATCTGTAATATTTTTCCAAGTATCCACAGGTGTTTCCAAGATTAAAACACTGACTTTACATACAATAGATAGTTTATTACTTACTTTTTTAATGTGTTTTTATACTTTTCTGTACCTTTTATCAGCACAGTCTGCAGTTCAATCAAATAGTCGACTGTTTGTCACAGCTGAGCTACTGATGGCTTCATGGTTGCACCCAAACGTGAAACATTTTAGTATTTTTACAGAATCTGGTGGAAACGCTTTACTTTTGATGGATCTTTAAATAGGGCATTTAGAATAAAGTGATTTTGATAAAATATTACAATTTTCAGCTTAGATTTGGGTAAATTTTTGTGATGGAACTTCACATTACAGATGAGTAGTTCAAAGACTGTTGGAAGTTGAAATTCCAACAATTCTTTCTCTGTTTCAAGTGTCTGGCTCTGATGAATGGTCTAATTTTGGTGATTTTGGAACGATAACATGTCCTTCAGAGGATGTGAATTGAGATGTTTCTCCATAGAGGGCTATATACAATGGCAACAAAACCACAACACAATGCATCTATCACATTTTTAAAAACACTCCACTTCTTTGCATAACCTCTGTTCGTCAACTCAGCCTCCTCTGGTGAACTTATGCCACTGATTGTGTGTTTGTGTACCGAGGTGGGGCCAGTTTCTCCTCCAGGAACTCCTCGATCTTGTTGACGTCAACCTTGACCTCGCCGTTGAAGGTCATGAAGGGAGGGTTGGTTCCCGGAGCGAGATCCTGGAGGTCCGCCGGCTTCCTAACGACACAAAATCCAAACACAGGCTGACGTTCTTTATATACACAGACAATAAACGTTTCTGACTGAATGCTCTGTACAGTAGCCCTCAGGGACAAAATGCATAAAGGAGCGCAGAAATGTGTTCACTAGATGAACACGGGTTGTTACCGCTTGAGGTCGACTGTGGTGACGTTGAAGATGACTCCTTTCAGCCACAGGATCATGAAGAGTCTCTGAGAGAAAGGACAGTTACCGATGCTCTCGCCATCACTTCCTGCCTGCAAACACACACAGACACACACACACATAGACACACACACACACACACACACACACACACACACACACGTACATAAATTAGCCGTTCAGAAAGTCAGAATTCACAGAATTTATTGCCATATCTGGGATTTAGGTGTTAATATCAACACAGATGGTCCTGAAATGATTTGAAATGATCAAACGCAGCCACTTAAGTGTCATCAGGTTCTGCTGAACAGCAAAACAATCTACATTTTGTGTTTTGTGATGAATGCGTATGTCTCTTGCTCTTTCGTGAATATTAATTTACTAATTTCGCCTTGGATAAGGAGCAAACCATTAAGGAAAAAAGAAGAACATTCAAAGAAACAAAAGAGGCCAGCAAGTAATAATAACAATACTAAAAGTCACATCAAAAATCTGTCATAATTTTATGTAAATATGGAAACAATCAGAAAGCTTGAGGATTTGGAAATACAAAACACTCATGAAAA
This sequence comes from Amphiprion ocellaris, assembly GCF_022539595.1. Taxonomy (NCBI): domain Eukaryota; kingdom Metazoa; phylum Chordata; class Actinopteri; family Pomacentridae; genus Amphiprion; species Amphiprion ocellaris. The sequence continues at coordinate 7,901,870 of NC_072789.1, read as the reverse complement.
AAGTTCTGACATGTAAAATGAAACAAAAAATGATCAGATTGAAGCAAATTAGTGGCAGGGAGCATCTTTAGTACAAAAGGTCAGATTTCTTTGAACTGCAGCATTCAGATCATTCTAACATACAGTGACACTAAGAAACTACTTGGAGTTCAAAGGGCGATAAAGAAGGTTTCTAATAATGCTGTACATGAAAAACACTTTGTGGAAATACAATCAGTTGTATCCACAGAACAAGAAGTGGGAAGACCATCAGAAAATCAAGACATCAAGCTTTGCTCACTGAAAGATAGAAAAGTAACTTCATCACACAAATAGAATTTACTAAATAGACACTTTAGCCGGCAAAATTCCTATCAAAAGAAGGCTGCCTAGTCTGGGAACACTTCTAATACATTTCTCAGGAGGTGAAACTAAGACAAACACTTGAGGAGATCAGAGATTAGTGGCAGAAACTGAAGAGTGAACGTAAGAGGAGACACCACAGTGGATGAAACCTGCAGTGAAACATGCTCTACTTTCTAGTTTGCATCTTAGTGGAGACAGATTCAAACTGCAGCAGGACAGTGAGCTAAAAACACCTCAAAGTTTTGAAGAACTACTTGATCAAAAGTGAACAAAACTATTGTGTGGAACCATTTCCAAGCAAACCGCACAGAAACAGACTTTCACACTGAATATGGTGGACATGAAGCTGTTGTGTAAGAGGAGTCGTGCACAACTTTACAACTTTTCTTACCTTCACAAACAACTCAATAGTAGGGAAATCGAGTTTTTTAATGGCGATTTCATACCAGGACATGGTGACCAACCCAGGTCCACATTCCACTTCAAAAACAATCAGAAATACGCATGAAAAAGGCGCTCAGGTGGTGGAATCCAGAACTAGTTAATCCATATCTTCCAATAGAGCCATGATAACCACCCAACAGTACATCCAGTCTGTCTGACTGTCTGTTGTTCCATCCGCCTGCTTCTTCTCTCTGGTATGTCAGTATCTCCCACACACACAACTCCTCTTTGTCAGAACAAATATCAAGCAGCGTCTCAAGTGAAAATGTGGAAAAGAGCTGGATTGACGTGCATCAGTTACACTTCTGGTTCAATATTAGTCATGTTAGCTGATAATCTATACCAAAGTTTGATATGTGTTTGCACATTAAGTTGGTTTTCTTACAGCTTTGGTGATAAATACTAGTAGCTTTGGGGCTCGGAGATCACTGGGCTCCCTGTATTAAATCCTGCCACTCGTTTTTTTTTCTTGTAGAATTAGTTACATAAACATACATTACAATCTGATATGATTTGGGAGTTGCAGAATAAGTCCTTCATTCATTTTTAGATGTGTGGCAGTGGGCGGCAATGGAATCTGCTCAACCGGACCAAACATACAGAGTGAAGCCTGTGTGAGCATCACAACAATTTACAACTTCTTCCTTTCTATGTTGAGTTCCTCCAGTGTGGTTTAACTAAAACGGCTAGCTTTCAGTCACTGAAACATTTGAGTTAGGCTAATTTTTTGCATATTGCAATGTCTATAACTAAAGATTATGGTCTCAGTTAACCCCATAAATGATTGATTTTGACTTTGTTTTGCAGAAATTTCTATGTAACCTAATAGAAATCTCTGATAAAGCATTATATGTGCAGGCCTGTGTATGTGTATAATGTCAACTTCCAAGCATAAACTGTCAAACAGCTGCAGCTTTTTTTTTTTTGTTTTGAACACAGTTAACTGCCATTAGTCAGCTTGTTGATCTGGGCTTCTCGCTGTTCTCTATCATGTACATGCAGAGTGTAATGTGAGGTGGGTTTGTGTTGTTTGCTGCACTGCTGTGTCCAGAGCTCTCAGCAGCAAAGAGCAGCTAATCAGCTTACAGAGCGAGAATGTGGGGATTAAGGCTGTATGCTACCGGCAGCAGCATAGCACCGATACACTGCTCAGGCATTTTCTCAATCTGGCTCCTTAGATACTTGCAAAAAAAAATACGAAAAAGACACACTGTGCTCTGTTTTCTGATCAACTGAAGATAAAACAACCCTGTTGGCGTAAATATATCAAGAAAGTTTTATTCATATCTATTCACACGTCTTTCGATTCATCATCTCAGTGCAGGTGAAGAAACCAAATGGAACTTTTTCAACCTTTCTGGACCCCAACCTCAAACCCCTCCACAATATTTCCATCTGTGCTGCCAACAGAGCCCCTGACAAAGGAGGCCATTGTTTGAATGTGAACTCCAGTGGAGAGCGAGCTTGTTGTGAGTAAGTGTGAGGCGGCGCTCAGATATTAGTGCATTTTTTTCTTGGTGTTAAACCTCTCCGGTAATGCCCTCCTTTATTCCCACCTCAGTTAGGAATGTTGCTGCAGAATTCACCTTGTCAGTGTTTATTAAAATTTAATGCAGAAAATGGAACAAAAACTGACCCTCATAAGCTTCACAAAGGTCACTTTTCAAAGACAGAATGTTGTGTTTATGTAAATAAATGCCTTCCTATTATTGCGGGCGCTAAATTTAGAATTGCATGCATGAAGCAATGTAGGTTACCATGCCTGATGGATTAGGACATCACCGTCTTAATGGGATAAGGTAAGAAGATCAACATGAGGTTTCTCTCTCGCTTGCTGTCTCTCTAAGCATTTCAAACACACATACACAAACACACACACAAGTGGTTCAGAATTGAAGTGAGAATCACTTTAGGTCTCTTATCTTCATTATTACCGATCTGACTAGAAATTAACCTGTTTGTCGTCAGTAAAAGCAGCCTCCTTCTTTAAAATTAGTAGACAACATCACACTGATGTGCACACTATGCAGCCTGGGCCTCCATCCACTCCACACTAAACAAAATGGCTTAACAGAGGCCTAAATATGGAAAATGTCACGGCAATCTCTGAATGAATGATCCAAAACTGGTCCCAAACTGTTTTTGAGTCTTATTATTGGAGCATCAGCTCAAACTGGCCCAAGTCTATTGTTTGAAAAACCTTATCATGGCAGTCAAGCCAACACAATTTGGGCCGCAGTGACTTAGCATGTGGGTGCACTGACACTCAGCTATTTGTAAAAGTTGTCATGTTAAAATTCTGGTCTGTTCAGTTCAACAGAAGTCTAAGCGAATCTTGCATGGAGCCCATTTAAGATCAAGGCTTCAGACTGAAATCAGGCCTGTACCTGAATGCTTAAGGTATCAATGAGACACTGAAACATCAATGAAGATGTCCAGTTGTAGTAGAAAACCACAAACACCAGCAAAATCTCATATTCTGTCTCCAAGCTTCGATTAACACCAATTCTTCAGAAAACAACACTTTTATAAGCACATCATAGTTTCTGTTATGTCGACTACTTCTTCTGTCTGTAGTACACATTGTTTATGTGCTATAGATTGAAATTTATTGAGTTCAAACCTTATTAGGCATCAAAAAAGAAAACTACGAGACAGGAATATACAAGTCTGACATGTCTGCGTAGATTGTCAGTCATTCCTATCATAAGAGCTTCAGTAAAAGGAAATTGGACTTCTATTTATGGTTCTTGAAGACATTTCATCTTTAATCCAAGAGGTTTCTTTAGAACTGAAGACAGGTAGAAACCTGAAGAAGCCTCTTGGATGAGAGGTGAAACATCTTCAAGAACCAAAAAGAGAAGTCCAGCTGCTTTCTTGTGATGCTCTTATGACAACTGAAATGTTATCCATATGACATTCATTATAATGTGATCAAGGAACCATGGAGGAACATTTGCTTTTCAGTACATATAAAGAGTTTGGGTGGACATACAGTGTGTGTTGGAGGGTCTGAGTGTGTTGATGGGTCATTACCTTAACATACAGTGAGATGTCGTACTCCTGGTCCTGCTGTGTTTTGCTGTTCTTGCACACAGGAGGTAAAGGACTCTCCACTCTCCTATGAGATATCAGCTTAACCTCCTCTCGCTTCTCCTCAATCATCTCCTCCCGCTGGGGGATGTACGAATGTCCGTCCTCCAACAGCACCACTCGCTTCTTCTTCACCTGATCGTCTCTCTTCTTGGGCATTGATTCATCTTTAATCACTGACTTCAGCTCCTTTATCCAGTCCTGCTTCTTTGGCTGATTTGTCTCTTCTTTCCTCCCCCATTCTTTCTTTCCCCTTTCCACCTCCCAAATGTCTTTTTTGACAGGCTTCAGCTCTTTCCTCCAGTCCTTCATTTCTGGTGCGATCTCTTCCTCTGGTTGGTCTTTTTTAATCCAGTCATTATCTTTTCTCTTCGATGACAGCACCCTTGCTTTCCCCCATCCCTCTTTCGTCGGCTCAGGACACAAGATCCCGTTTTCCATCGCTTGCTTCAGTCCTTTAACTCTTCCATTTATATCCAACTCCACCTCTCTGCTGTCCTCTTTTTGCTTTTCATTCCTCTCTTCTTTCTGTTTCTCGTCATTCTCTTCAACCTTCTCTCCTTGCAGCTCTTCATCTTTAGGCTTGTCTATGGCCTCATCACAAGAACTTGTAACGGCGACAGGAATTTGTTCTTCAAGCTGTCTACTTTCATCTTCAGTGTCATCATCTAAAACAGTCACAGGCTCTCCCTCTATTGTTTCTTCACCTCCTGCCTCCACATCTTCTTCAGGTCTCCTTTCTAGTAATGTTTTGTCTCCCCAATCTGTCCCTGCTTCTCTGAGGGGCTGCAAAGGATGTTCTTGCAAATCACCTACCCCGCCTGTTGTTGGTTCATTCTCTTCACCTCTTGATTGTTCATCATGTTCATCAAGTTCAAAAGCCTCCTCCACCTCATCCAAACTCTCTTCTGGCTGGGCGTCTACAGGAACCTCCTCTGCACAGTGGACCACTGGTTCAAGAAGCGCCACCATTGCTGTGTTTTCAAGCTTTTCTTCCTGCATTTCAGGATCTCCGTGCTCCTCCTCACCTGTTAACTCTTTAACAATATTATCACCTTCCTTCCCCTCCTCTTTCACACCCTGTCCTCCCCCATCCATCACTTCTAGAGCATTAGCCTCAACCTGTCGTTCCTGCTCTTCCTCCTTCTGGTCAATCCCGTCCATCCTCGCTTCCTCAATCCCTCCTTCTGACTGTGACTGCTCTTCAGAGGGAACTAAGGTCATGTCTGGTTGCTCTACCGTTTGATTTGCTTCGACATCAACAACATCTTCAAAATCAGACGTTGCATCTTGTGCAATCTCATGGACCTCCTCATCCTCAATCTTTGCCTCAATACTGATGTCTAATTCTGAGTTCTCTTTTTCATCAGAGTTTATTTCATCTTCAACCTCATTGGCTAATTGGTCGGTCTGACTGGACACCTCTTCAGTTGTGTCAAATGTATCAATAGGATTTGGGGCTTCATATGGATTACAGTGAACTTGTTCATTAATCCCAGTGGTTACAGGGGTCACATCTGTTTCTGGATCCTCAACATCTTCTGTGAAGTCACCAGGACAAACTTCTGTTTCCTCTTGGTCATGATTAGACGACTCTGTCCTCTCTCCTGATTCCACTACAGGAACATCCTCATCATGGACTACTTCATCATTGCCGCTCTCTTCTGTGTCTCTACTCGGTATTTCTTTATTTTGTTCATTTTCTTCTTCATCGGTTATCAGCTCTCCCTCACATTCGCCGTCACTGTCTAATATCTGCCAGTCAACTCTCTCAACCTCTACTAACATTGAGGAATGACTTGGTTTTTTAGTCAACACCTTTACCTCTTCACATTCGTTCTCTATTGCCTGTTCATCTACATTTTCTTCCAGTTCATCTCCAGCTTCTAGTTCTCCATCCTTTTGTCTGGTTTCTTCATTTCCTGTCTCTTCTTTATGCTCTCCATTGCTGTCTAATGTCTGCTGGTTAGCTTCCTCAACCAGTACAGGAGAATGACATTGATTTTCAGCCTCTGTTGTTGGTTCATCTACATTTTCTTGCTGTTCATCCCCCATTTCCACATCTCCATCCTCATTTTCCTCCAGACTTTCTCTTCCTCCTCCCTCCCCCTCTCCCATTTCGCCATTTGTCAACAGGGCCTCTTGGATAATCCTCTCCTCCTCCCTTCCACTCTGTTCTTTGCTTTCGCCTTCAGTTTGCTCCTGTCCTGCCTCGCCCATCATCAGAACATCTTCCCCCACCTCCTCTGCCAGTTCCACCTCCTCGTCTTCCTCCTCTCCCTCATCCTCTCTCCCTCTCTGGCTATCCAGTTCTGAACAAACACCTAGCGGACTGTGGATGACGGCAATGTTTGAGAGGTCTGGATTTGGACAGGAGCTTGATTGAGCCATGAGGAAAGTTTGAGGAAATACTGAGACTTACTCAGGAAAAAAGTGGTACCCAAATATCCAGGATAAATGCGCAGCTGTAGAAGGAGTCAAGAGCTGGGCCAGTTTTCCAAAAAAAAGGTCAAAGACGGATTTTGGAAGATTGAGGTTGCAGTCTGAATTTCCAGAATTTACTCCAAAAGCAAATCACAGCTTGTTTCTGGGGATACTTAAGTTCCAAAAGTTGTAAAACAAAACCAGGTATTCCAGAAAATATTCAAAAGAAATCTCACAGAGTTTCTGAAGTTCAAAAGCAAGAGCTGAGGAGCAGGAGGAGTTGTGTTTCCAAAATCACAGAAGGTCTCGAATCCTTGAAGTTGCTACTTGAGGAATTACGTTTTGATGATTCCTGGTTCCCAGAATGTTTCGGAGTCGGATGTTTACCAAGTTCTGGTAATCGTAAAAGACCTGTAGGATTTACAGAAAGTTCCAAATTCCACGTAGAAGAAAGAAAATCTGGATTCCGAGATTTCACCTCCAAAGATCTCAATACAGCTTATATTACTCAGCTTTAGGGTTTGCAGGCACACACCCCTTTTCTGTCAGCTTGTCGCTTTGGGGTTCTTAAATCAGTACTGCAACTTAAACACAGTTAGACATCGATAAATACAATCTCTCTCTCTCTCTCTCTTTCCTTACTTCTCTCTCCTTTCACTCCCTCTCTCTCTCTCTCTCTGGAGGATTAAATGAAGTCTGATCCCCACATGACCAGAAGCTTAAACCCCTCTGCCACCCAGGGACCAGTACCACTGGAGACGGACTTTCTGAAACACACAAACATTACTGTTACATATTACAAGTACTTTCACCAGACAAACACAGAAGCACATACAGATGCAGTTAAAATGAGAGCTTTAGCCTGATCTGATCAGTTTTGTCAAAAGCACTGACATACTGAGTGTTTCGTCTGCACTAGTTACAAAAGTATATGTGGAACACGTATTATTAATCATTTTTCTTATTATATTTTAAACTGGAGACATGGATGGATATAGTCTGCATTTATTTTTCACTTACAGACAATTTTGAATCAATAGAATGATTTATACTAAATAAAACCTTTCTATAAATTGGCTCTGAACTGAATTTTTGAAACCTGCCACAAGAGGGCAGGATTTTGACTTCAAATAACCCATTGACTGCAAACTGAAAATACAGCAGGATGATAAACAGTTGGCAATGATTCTAAGAAAAATGTAAACATTTACTTTATTAACAAAATGGCATTTGACAAACCATATAGTTTTATATTGTTATTTTCATCACCAAGCTTGACATGAATTAAAACATTAAATATGAAAACTACATTCAAAACCACTGTTTGGATCTTAAAACATTGAGGAAATTAACCTTGCATGGAAATCTTTAGATTCTAACCTCTCATCTGCACAACTTTCAAGTTATTTTAGAGTAAAATTAATAGAAATGAGAGACACTGTGCTATCTGCAAGGTAATTTCACCCCACTTTCTTTCTGCTCTTAATAGAAAAAAAGTGTGTGGTCGTATCTCCATGTGATCATTCTCCATCACATGGCGATATGACCCTTAAACGTTTTCTCAGGGATACCAGTGGTTGTTTCGATGACTTCAAATATAGACATTAAACTGGTTCTGTTTTGCTGTTAAAACTATAATATAACCTATGATATTGATGCTCAAGTTGGTTATAGTAAAAATATGTTGGACAAAAGGGAGGTTTTGGCGTTATATTGTGATATCTTCACAGCCTATCATCTATAGTATGGAGTTCAGGCTATATGGGTTCCGTAAAGCATCTTAAGACAATCTGAATTGAAATTGGCACGATATCAACAAAATTTAATTCAACTGAAAAAAACTGAATATCTGGAGTGGATGTAGAAGTGATTTGGTTGCAATTTTAAAATTTTTAAAATTTCATGTGTCGATCAACTGTACTTATGAAGTCTTGTGCGCTCAAGACTGCTGGAAAAATGTACTAATTACAGACCCATATTTAATTACTAAATTTTATTTAATTGATTTTTAAAAAATGAATACCTGGAGTGGGTGTAGAAGTGACTTGATTGCAGTTTTGGGCAAAGTTCAAATGTGTTTTTTCACCTTTTAACATTTCAAGTGTCTATCAGTTGTACTTATGAATTCTTGTGGCCTCAAAAATGGTCGAAAAAGGTACTTTTAGGGCCTGTAATTCAGAAAATATTCTTAGTATGAAGGTAAAAGTTTCTCATGGCTTCACTAAATATACAAAATTTATTGTACATTTAACAATCAGATGAATCTGAGGGGGTCAGGTGGGAGACACTGACTATTTGTGTGTCAAATTAACTTTTTATGTAATAAAAATAATATTTAAATATTTGTCAGGGTAATTGTTGTTTATGTTGTCCACGAAATAAAAAACTGAAAATGAATTTTAAAATATCAAACCCGGAAACGCATATCAGCTGCTCCGTTTGCGTCACCTCCTTTATCCTCTGCGCCATGCTAACTAAAAATACCCGATAGATGTATTTGTAGTTAATTTCCCAGAATTTTCTGCTGTTTCGGATGAAGACAGTAACACGAACAAAGCTACCACCTTCAGCCAAGACTGAGTGAGAAAACATTTCCCCGGATCATCGTGTGTTTGTCTTGTTTCTTAGCATCTTTTCACTCTCCATGTTAGCATAAACCTGCTAGTCAGCTTAGAGCAGCTTTTATTCTCAGGAGCAGCTTTGCAGCTTTCTGTTGGCTGTTTGGAGAAAACACGGGAGGGTTTAACTCCATATTATCATGTAATAACGCCCTGAGCTTTGTTGGTAAGTACGATATTAAATGACAGGCAAAGCTACTTTCATCTGGCAGCTAGCGGGACATGAATGATGGGCGTTAGTCAAGTTTTTGTGTGCATTTCTGCTTTGCTAACATGGTTTCGTCCGTGTTATTTTCAGAAAGAGATAATAGTAAGTCGCGATGCAGCAGTCAGAGAACACCAGAGAGGAGGAGGCCACAGTAGATGTCCGCTTTACCGATTTACCGAACGCCCTCATCGCCTGCAAAGTACCGGAGGATTTGTTTAATGAAGGGGACCTGAAGGTAAGTTAAAATCCGGTGTAGCCATGTTATTGAATTGTGTGTCTTTTAATGTGCTACACGTGTGCCGAATTAAAGAATGATGCTTTTGGATTCACAAAATGCATAAAGTTGTATTTTCTAAAACATGTATGTAATCCATTGAGCCAAAGAGTCTTAAATCGCTTGACTTTTAAATGGACTTCGGTGCTCTGCTGTGCAGATCCACACACATCCATGTTCACTCCCACTTTTTTTTATGGATTTAGACCACTAGATGGAGTTAATACTTCAAACAATAACACTGTGGTGAAGGCTGACCTGTCACAAACTTGCATCAGTTTAATTTTATCACAGCACAGGAATGAAAACGGACAGATGGATGCATCACTGGGATGCTTCCAGTATTATTCAGCTGGCATTTGCTCCCAGTGTTGCATAACACAGTAAATTCGGAAACAATCCACAGACAAGTAACATGCGTGTGAACACACCAAACATATGGATCTATTTCTATCTTTTTCCCCCTTGTGTTCTTGTGATTGTTCACAGTGGCAGGGTGTTAATTTGCGAAGGAATCTGACTGAAGATTCTCTTATAACAAAACAAAGCGCATGCCTGTCAGCTTGGTTTATTTTAGCATCAGTCGTGATCCACTTTCTCCATCAACGAGGCGTTACGTTTGACTCTTTTGTAGTCAGGGTGATGTCTACAATGCATGGCAGTTGCAGCAGCTAATTACATATCCCCAAACTTTAACTATTTTTAGTGTCATCTTTGGTAGAAAAGCACATCCATCTCATTGTAACATATCTAAAGGTATTATTTTAATACTGACAGCAGCAACAGTAACCAGCCCTGTGTGAGCAACTGCTGAAAATCATGCAGAGGATTCAGGAACAAATTGTCGTCAATAAACAAACACTTGAGTTCACAGTAACGAGTCTCTGAATGGAATGTAAGTTCAAGTTATGACTCATTGGAAAGTGACAGTGGAGCAGTGCAGTCAGGCTAAAGCAAGTCTCGGTAGACCTCGTCAGTTCCATGCCTGCAGCAGTGTTTACAGTAATCACTAACGATTTGAAATGTGCAACCAGTGCGTCAGATTTACAGAACTTCGCCAGTATCTGGGTTACAGGCTCCTATTTTTCACAGGAAAAGCCATGACATACTTTCTCCCTTCAAAGGTATCCGTGATGAATCTGCTTTTGCCTCAGGTTTTAGGGCAGTGGTGGGTTCTGATTTAGATGAATCCAGTTCTGAAATACCTTCTTTCTGTTCCGTAGCAGCAAAACTACATGCAACTTTACAAAATAAATAACCTGTTTAGTCCTTGAGTCATGTAACTGTACTTGTCTTTCCAGGGCGTGAATGGAAGCAGTTATTTTTCATCAAATTTTATTCTGTAAATGCAGTTTTTAGTGCTGTTAATGAGCTTGAATTAGTCAGAGGGGAGGATAAAGTATTTAGAAGTACATCTGTGGAGGAAAAGTATTATAAAGAGTTTAGTATCCTCAACAGAAGCTGTGTTAAGTCTGATAAATGTCCCTAAGTGGTGTTGGTTGTGTCAAAGTTTGAAGATTTGTATCATTAGTTGCACTGATCCACTTCACTTTTACATTTATATGAACTGGCAAAATTTTTTCACAATAATAAATGAAACTGGTGGGCTCTAGTTTCTCTCTATATCTAGGATTTTTTGAATTTCAGTGGAGTCTAGAGGTTGCTGTCTGGCATCTTATTTATCTAAAGAGACATATATAATTCTACTTTCATTTCATAATCATTGAAATCCTCCATAAATTGATTATTTGTTGTTTAAAACCCAGTCACTAACTTGTGCTGTTGGTTAAGATTGAGCAGAATAGATTTTGAGCACTTGGTACAGTCACTGAGGGTGTGGCAGAGTGGTTTGAACAATGACTAAAGCTGTGTTGTCAGTGTGCGTGGAAAGATGAATTACAGAACAACAGACAGCGGAAAACAGTCGAGGCCTCAGCAGGAAACTCATCGAGCTTGTATCAATAAGTTTTTTGTTGAACTTCGGAGACAGGAGGAGCAATACGTCCTCCATCCTGACTGGAACAGAGGAACAACTGTGCAACAACAATTGTGGGAGGATGGGGTAATGTGGCAGTTGCTGAAAGCCACCTGGTCCTTTTGTGACCAAAGTAAGAGCTGAGTTTGTATTATTAGCACAAAGTCAAGCACCTTTCTGGAAGATGTTGGACTGTCAAGGTCGCTACTTATCTTTGTGATATTCGTGGACAAAATCTCAAGTCTTAGCTGGTGTGAGGAGGAGAGTACATCTGATTAATAATCTTCATCGTCTACACTGCCGTTCAAAAGTTTGGGGTCACTTAGAAATGTCCTTATTTTTGAAAGAAAAGCAATTTTTTCGATGAAGATAACAATCAGAAATCCAGTCTAGACATTGTTAATGTGGTAAATGACTATTCTAGCTGGAAATGTTTAATGGAATATCTCCATAGGGGTACAGAGGAACATTTCCAGCAACCATCACTCCTGTGTTCTAATGCTACATTGTGTTAGCTAATGGTGTTGAAAGGTTAATTGATGATTAGAAAACCCTTATCAATAAAAGTGTGAGTTTTCAAAGAAAACATGGAATTGTCTGAGTGACCCCAAACTTTTGTTCCTCCAATTTTTTAAAAAAAGTGGATGGATCAACTTTTTGTTTGTGTAAAAAGTTTCTTCTTCAATTCAGTTTGGACTGTTTGTGTTGTTGTACCGTGTCCACATAGTTAACACACAATGCGCCTGTGTGTGTTTCAGTTTTGTTTTTTTTCGTTCTTGTCAATCGGCGATGGACTTTTCTGATTTGTCAGGTTGATAAAGAGTAGTTTAAAAAGTCACACAGATAAATTGTGCAGGTGTGAAACCAGAAAACACAACCAACAGCTGATACACTATTTATCAGTGTCGTGGATGAACCGCTGTGTGTTGTGTGCGCTGTAGGGGCTTTGCTGACGCTAATGGAAAAGGGAAAAACAACAGAGGAGAAGGGCAAAGGGCACCTGGTGAAAAAAGGACTTGTGTTTATTTTTTTCCTTGTTTCCTTTCTTCCGTGAGCCGGCTGCTTTTCCACTGGGCTTCTGGGAGGATTTGAGGGTCAGATGATGTATCATATGGCAGAAGATTCCACCGAGGGGGTGTGAATGTTTCACAGATTCTTGAGAACATTCAGTTGTTTTGGTTCTCTTAAAGGATGAGTTGCTCGAGAGAGAGAGGGAATCATTTACAGTAAACAGAGATATTAGCCTGTTGGTATTAAACAGAAAGCACAATAACTTCCTCGTGACAACTTGGATTGTAATTGGTTTTATCATGTGTTTAGTCATCTGAGCAAAGGCCTGTATCAACCTTTCATGCTACACTTAGTGTGACCTCAATACTAATGTCAGTGATGTTACTGCAATATTAGATTGTTATGAAAAAGGGAAGTGTGTTGTGTGTTCATGCATGTGACCAAGGGAATACTTAGGTATGTGAAAGGCAGGAAAGAAAAAAATGAAAAACGCATAATAAGGAAATAGTGGACAAGACAGTAGACATGTACGTGCCTACATATGCATGTATCCGAACCAAAAAAAACCTGTTGTCAGGTTTAAAAGGCATGTTGTCTTTAAAATATTGCCAAAATCAAACTATTAATAAGAGTCTGAAACTGTAAAAAGCAAGAGAAGAATAGTTTAGAACTTTCCAACAGTCATTAGCCCCTTGATGCCGTAATTTATTTACAGTTAAAAAACATTTTTTTGTGTGTTTTGCTTTCCAGCTGATGTTAAAATAAGTGGAGATTGTTAATTTATCTATTACACATAGAACGTAGATATATATTGTAATAATAACAGATATATAATAATTAGGGCCCATTTCAACAGGTCCTACGAGAAACCAGTGCTTGCAAAAGGTTCCGAGGTACGTATTGAATATGCACAGACCGGCATTGGGGGAATGGATATGATATCTCAGCTGCAGTCTGAATGAAAGTGGTATGTTGGGAATTCGCGACAATAAGCGTCAAGGGATTAAACTACTCGCCTGGCAAGTGCAGTTCAGTCAGGAAGCTTTAAACTGTGATATCACATCAGAATCACTTTATTCTACATGTTTTTATTAATAATTTGTCCAAAAATAAACCTCTAACCAGATTTTGTGGCAAAAAACCAAGCCATGTAACACATATTCCAGTTCTCGGCTGAACTGCATGCTGTATTTGTGCTGTTCTGCTTTGTATAAAGTATGAAAACAAATTCAAAATTTAATTAGTAAAGTATCAATAGCATGTGGAGTCACCTTTCTTTTACAGAAAACCAGTAACACCTGTGTGCACTTGGAAAAATGTTGTCCATATTGATATTACGGGTTATTTTGGAAAATAAGTCATCAAAGAAATTCGACTTGAATTTTTTTTTTCTCCTGTTTTTTAGATTAATGGCAACATAAGGTTGTTATAAAGCATGGAAGACATTTTTGGAGTTCTCTATAGTTGGAGTCATAGTTGTGCTGTTTCTATAAAGGTGCAGGACTTCATATTACAGTCAGAAATGAGCCCACAGTGAATAAAAATGTGACAGGAGCAAAACGAATATCGATGTTGATATCATTCACATGAAACCTTTGCTCAAGTGGAGGAAAATTGACACATCTGCACTCTTAAACTAGTAAAATACAGTAAAACACACACACTGCAGTCATCGTGGCCTTTAGAAACTATGGTCGGTGCAGTAATGACGGTAATAAAAACTGGTGGCAGCGTTCTTAACAATCGTATAAATTATTCCGGTTCGTCCCTGCTGGATTTCTTTGCTTTGTGTTGTTTGGCTGTAAATTCTGTTAATAATCAAAGCTTCTAGCCTCAGAATATGATGCATTGTCTGGAAAGACCTTTACAGAATGCATTTTCCAGCGCGTTGTGCATGTTAGACTGTTTGGAGCCCAACTGGAGCAGAAAGCCGGCTAAAAACAGCATGAACAAAGCAGCATGGAAGAAGAGATTTAGGTCAGGGAAAACTCTCATGCAGGTCTGGAAAGACGGCCCAGCCTCATGGACTTTTCCAGCGGGACACACCCAGCGTCAGGGTGAGATCATGAAAAAGTTAAACACTTAATTGTATTTAAATCTCGGTTTCATTATCTCTGATTAAGATCAAGATTACATACGTGTGATCACAGTTTCCAGCGCTGCGATTAGCATTATTGGCCTTATGCAACCGGATCAGCAGGGTTAGACATGGATGGACAAGAAACTCATCTGAATTTTTCCAGCCACCCGGATAAAAAAAATGTGACCCAGATCAGACAAACAAGTTTCACGGCAAATGGAAAATGTGAGCGTGCTTGTTTTGTTGTACACGCAGTGACTCAGAGTTAGTTAGTCCCATCAGTGGAATCTGGCTTCTGTAACTTGATGCCTGTCTGGCTGAAAGCAGCAGGACGGATCACGAAACTGTTTAAGGATGAGGGTTTAAAAATAAGTGCAGTGAATTTTAGTTGAAGGAACTGGAATCCACCTAAAAGTCCAAATGAGGGGTTTGGTCTGTTGCTCATTGGGTAAATAAATGGAAGCAGACAGCGCTGAGGGGACGTAATCCTTAGTTTGTGCAACAGTTTAAGACCAGCAGAGTTCAGCTATCTGTAGATTATGAAGGAAAAACCTATAAATGTCAATGTATTTCTGCACTTTTTCTCCCTGCCTTTAAATTCCCAGTTCAGCAGGCAAGGTGAAGCAGCCACCCGCTGTTTGCTTCTGGAAGAAGTGATGATTTCCTAACGAGGAATATGAAGGGACAGGCAGAGCAGAGGTCCAAGTTCAGTGTGTTTTTACCCTCCGCTGTCGGTCTGAGAGCGTAAATAATCAGCTGTGCCATAAAAGAGGTTCACCTGTGGACACTGGAGCACATGGCTGAGGTTTATATAGTGCTACGAGGGATTTAACGGAGTGTCTTTTTGGGGCGCCCCTGCTAGATTAAGGCAATATCACCAGATATGCACCCATTTTCACTATATGTTGGTCTCATGTCTGAATAAACACCCGTCTCACATTTCCATTAAAGAAATCAGACTTCTCAAGTATGAACAAATGCAGCCATATTAAAGATATGTACCACAAAACTCGCCAGTGCTATGAAAGGCATGTTGTTTTTAAAAAATCATCCAAATTACACCATTTATCAGAGCCAAAAACTGCAAAACTACTTATCTGTAACATGTCATTCTGTTGGAAAACATCTAAATCCTCAGCTTAAAATTGTTATATTCCATCAAGATCATTTTATTTGACATATATAAAGCATTTGCATCAGATTCTTTTATAAAAACTGCATGTTCAGCTCCCCTCAGCACAACTGTGAAGCCGTTAGTGACTCATGTGACCAGCAGTCACATGACAAAAGTTCAGGGTCTTTTCAGCTGAAATGCAGCCTGCAGGTGTTTAAAATCATTCATTTTTTGATGATTAACCAGCTGCTTCTAAATGCTGTCTGTTATTAGGTTGCAGCAATATTGTATCACAATAATTTTCTGCACTAAAGAGTTCTTCATCTCTATGACAACAGCACAATAATGGTTAAAAGAAGAGGATACTCAAAATGGTCTTTTGTGCAGTATGATGCAGTTATAATGACAAAAAGTTCCAGAATTTTTGAAATGTGACTTCGAAGTAGTGCAAAGTAGTGCAGCATTTTAGGGTTTTTACTAAACCTGGTCAAAGCAAACAGTTTATTTTTGGCAAATATAAAAATGAAACATGTACTAGAATGAAGTGATTCTAATGAAATACCACGTTAAACTGAGATTTGCACAGATTTCACAACCAAACAATCTGTTTTTACAGTTTCTGGCTTTGACTTTTTACAATAAACAAAAAACACTCACCTGCCTTTCAGACCTGCTGCTGGCTTTTGAGGTTTTGAGGGTTAAAAGTGACAGTTTGCTGTTTTAAAGGGGTGATGACAAAACTGCCAGTGAGTAAACATGTTAATTAGTGTGATTCAGAGCAGCTGGTAGGCAGATTTTGTGACTGTTTTTCAGAGCAGGCAGGCTGTTTCTGGTCTTTTTGCAAATCTAAACCAACTGGATGCTAACTTGTCTGTAAGAAAGTGAATAGGTTCTGTTCACGAATGCAGTTCTTGAGGAGTTGTGTGTTTTTATCGTCAGGTGCAGCACCATTTTGTCCTTGCATCAGCCTTCAAATGCCAATCATTAGTTCACCTCGACACTGGAAAGAAGAGCATGATGCAGTCAAAATGAAACAGCTGCCTAGTAATACAATGCTGCATGTGTGACAGGCAGGATTTGATCCTGTGTGCACTGTACACGTGCACACCTTTATCTGTGTGTGTGTGTGTGTGTGTGTGTGTGTGTGTGTGTGTGTGTGTGTGTGTGTGTGTGTGTGTGTGTGTGTGTGTGTGTGTGCCATAGCTGTCTGTCTAGTGAGGGAATGGAAAAAATGGGGAGATGAAACTAAAACATAGGGATGGAAAAAATGCAGGGCTGAGCATGCATGCACTCCTGCGGACACACACCACAGCAGGGTGAGGCTGAGGCCTGGAGATGATTAGCACCTACACACACATGTTCACACGGTAATGTTTAACGTCAACAAACAACACTTACATGAGAGCATCGCTTTCACTGTCGGGGAGGCTCGCTAGCATTAATTACACCACTTCATTTTCCACACGCACATTTTCCGTCGGTGCCATTAGTCATTTCACTGTGCATTAACACCTGCACTCAGCGGGCCGCAGATATCATGTACAGTATGTCGACATGTTGGGCTAATAGTTTACTGGTGGCCGTGTTCCAAGCAGCAGACCGCTGGCCAGATGTCGCCGTCTGTCTGCGGCTCAGATGGAGCTTCTTAAAGTACATGTTGTGGTCACCGTGTCTGTGCTTTAGCTGTCAGCTCGCTGTCTGAAGGTCCAAAAGGGTCAAACTCTGCAGAGCTGCTTGTTGTGTAACGGGACCTGGTTGTTTATTCCTCAAGCGTTGACACAATTTACGCTGTTACTGATTTCACTTTTCTCACAGAAATGTATTTAATAGCCAGAGCAAGGTGTCAGTGTTACTCTGACTAAAATTGAAATGGTCAAAAAATATCAAAAAACTTGACATATTGGCATTTAGTTTGCAGCAGATGCATTTATTTGGAGATTTATTAGACCCCCCTAAACAACTGCATGCAAAGTTTTACTATGCAGGAGAGGATTTTGGAACTTTTTGACGTCAATCACAGCAGCAGATAAAGTTATCACGGTGACCTAAGTAGGGTTTTTTGAGTGTATTTAGCAGCTACAATGATAAAATATATTTAAAAAGTCTCTCTATAAATGAATAGACAACACTTAAAGGTTTTTTTTGTCTCTTTTGCTGGTGCATCCTTTAGAATAGCACCTGCTCTGCTATACCATTAGTGTTCAAATCACTTTTTGTCTGGTGATAATTGAAAGTACTCTCATACTTTTGAAGCCATGTGTCTTTGGAAACTGAGTAGGATTTAGGTGTGAACAAATCAGACTCCACTGCCATTTTCTAAAACTGTAGCACATTTCTGTTTTAGTCATATTTTATATTTTACTGTTTCATTTATTTTGTAAAAACATGCACTGGTAGTCACACAGCAGCCTTACATCTAATAGCAGGTTGTATTATTGGAGATTTTAACCACGTCTCTGGTTTGACAACACATCTTCACTGTAGACCTTTCACCCAGTACATGATAAATTGGTCCTTCATCTTTCCATGACACAGGTCTGTAGTACTTTGCCCTGTAACAGTCGGAAAAACACAGGTGTACCTACTCAGTTACGACTGTTGAATTAAGTGTCCTGGATTGCTGTCACTGTGTCGTGGCTTTCGGGGAAAGTTGAAGACAGCCACAGCTATTGGTCAAATATAAATTCTTTATGAGTAACGAGTAGAGTAAGCAGTCTGACACTGTGGAAGTGGTCATGCTGACACAGAAGTCGTACATTTCTCTCACTAGCTTGTTTCAAGGATCTGTGGATATTTCTTCTCTGAGGAAATGGTTATTATGGTTGACTATTAACCTCCAAGGTCAGGGTTTCAGAAAAACATTTTGATAGAGATTAGAGATGAACTAAAATGTGGGTTGATATGGATGCTGATTATTGTCAAGAAAGACTGATGACCGATATTTGGAGAACGCTCGCCTCTGTTTGTCTTTTTAACTGAGATTGATCAGTTTGTCTCCTGCTGTTCTTCTCTGTTTTCTTAATATTTCACTGTTCCATCACTTTTATTTTCCACTAAGGTTCATATCTTAAAGCTTTATTGATTGTTGATCTCCAGACTCTGTTTCAGGTTAATCTGTGGCTGCCTTCTGACTTGGCCACTAGCCATTAGCAGAGCAATAGCCACTGTCAGAGTAGCTGATTTCCTAGTTAGTTTTTCTTGTTCAGTTTTTACAGTGTCTGATTGTAAGACATTTCTGAGACCACAGAGTGACGACAGACAGAGTGGAGGCTGAATCACACCTGAAGTAGAGCATTTAATTTATCAATAATCGGTCAATACAAAGACTGATATACCTTAATAAGCCACAATAACCTGCCAGACCGTTAATCACTCTATCCTTAATATAAATAGAGGGCTTCATTTCATCACTCAGTACTTGCAGCACTCTGATATTTTTTTATTATGCATAAAATACTTATGCAAAGTTTTGAGAGTCACAAGAGACTGATTTAAGACAACTCAGACTGAAATGTCACAGATCTTCTCTTTTGTTTTGCTCCTGACGTTAGAAAATACTGCTTTCTTTTCTCTTCAATTCCCATTTCAGCCGAGGAGTCAGCGATGTTTTGTGCAGCACAGGGTGCTTCTGCATGACATTAATTTCTTTCTGGAAGTTGTTATTTTTATGTGGGACAGAAAATAGCCAGAGGTCTTTTTGACACCCTCAGGGGCCCTGAAGGGGCCGACTGTTGTGGAAAAACTGCTTCGGCTCTTATGACCTTAAAAAATTCAGCCAACACTTGGTCAATCTATTGCATTAGGGACAAAAGCGGAATGTGTCCAGCATCTCTTATTTATAGTATGACAGTGAAACTGTCTTTCCATTGGCTCGTTTTAAACGGTTTGACAAGTGGAACCTATTAAATTCTTCTTGACCACATCAGAAACTCTAAGCCTACATTCCATATGTTAACAGGGGCTCTGAGGAATCTGGCCTCAGCTCTCTATTTTTGACTCGACTTATATAACACACACACATGTCCCATCACTGAAAGCAGCTTTAACCCCAGAATATATTTTGATTATGAGTCGATGATTACCGTAGAAGTAAATGACCTATGAACTTGAAACTCACTTTAATTTAACACCGACCGTCTCACTTCCCCGCCTGCTGGTTACAACAGGGTGACCAGTCACCAAACGTCCACAACAGTTTTAAATTAATCTTCACCTTTGTGATGGAAACTTTCCGTAATAAACTTATATCTAAATGAGTCTGTGCTCAGAATTGCTTACAAATCTTTCCATAGTTTAGTGATCTCAGTGAGGGTTTTTATTGCACATTATTCCACGCTGAAAGATCAACCTTTCTCAACATATTGAATGTGAACTTATTCTGTTAATGATGTTGTCTTTTTAAGTATCTTCATCAGAAACTGACATGAGAATGTAGAACAGGGGTGTCAAACTCATTTTAGTTCAGGGTCCACATTCAGCCCAATTTGATCTCAAGTGGGCCAGACCAGTAAAACCAGAGCATAAAAACCTAGAAATAGCAACAACTCCAAATTTTTATCACAGGTATCTGGAACTAAATGATATAGTATTTTACTTTATGATCAAAACAATAAAAGTCAGATAAAAAAAGACAAAAAAACCCAACAAAAACAAGAGAAAATGTTACAAAAATGAGACATAAAATGACAAAATAACAAATGAACAATCTAATATTTTACTTCATGATCAAAACAACTTGTCATGGTCGAGAAATTATTTTAAATTTCTAGTTTTACAAATTTACAGTTTGAATTTGATGTCTTCTCTGTAATTTTTACACTTTACAAAGTCGTTACGTGGGCCGGATTGGACTCTCTGGTGGGCAGGTTCTGACCCACAGGCCGCATGTTTGACACCCCTGATGTAGAACAAGTAAAAACTTAGACTGAAAAACTAAATGAATCTCTGCTGAAATGTCACTTGCATAATTTGGAACAAAGTGTAAGTTAGTTAAAAATCACATTAAGACGGAAATATTTAGAGATACTTTATGTACGTATCCATAATTAAGACATATTTGGATTAATAGACTAGTTCTCAACAATTAAATTAATCTATTTTGATGATCTATTAATTGGACTGAGTTGTTTGTTTTTTGTGAAAAAGTCTGAATTCACTGATTCTAGCTTTGTCAGTGTGAATATTTTCTGGTTTCTTTCTTCCTTTATTACAATAAACTGAATATCTTTAAGTTAAGTGGACAAAACAAGACATTTTCAGGACCTCATGTTTCTTTAGGAAATGGTCTGTGTTTAAAAACCAACCAACTAATTGATAAATCAAAGAATAATCAGCAGATTAATTGAAAATCATCAGCAGTTGTAGCAATACTGAGGAGTAACGCATTGAAAGACTAAAAGGCGAGATACTTCAGACAGTAATTTATTTTTTTTTAATGCACTGGCAATTTTGACATATTTGCTTTTATAACATGTCTTCTTTCAGATCAGTGGAAAGAGAACATCCAAAATACTAATTTAGGTGTTTATTCAATGACACATTGTGCCTCAGCAGCCATAGATTTTAATTATAATACAAATTTTTCAAGGTTGTTTTCTCAAAATAGGTTTCTCTCACTCATAAACCTTCACTTCAGTAGCATAAACGATACTTTTCGGCTTTATTTCTCTCTATATTCTTAAGGATTTTACAGAGAGGTTGTTTCTTCAATATATTTGGGTTGTGGACGAAACAAGGCATTTGTCATCTTAATCTTTTGGAAACACTAATCAGCATTTTTACCCGTTCTCTAGTATTTTATAGAAACAGCTAATGGATTATAATTGCGTTATCTTCCACTTAATGTGGGGGATGTAGTCAGCGAAGCTATTCTTTGTCTGTTGACCTCTTTGGAACCAAGAAATGTGGTCGCACACAGGTGCAAATGCTCACAAATTGGCTGCACAGTCTGGTCTTGTTTTCCAACTGCACACTTCCCCTCCACTTCAAGCTCTCTGCTATTAATACCTCATAAAAGCATGTTATCAAACTGCATACTTTCCATGAGTACCACCTCCCACCTCTTGCTTTGTATCCCTTCCCTTCCAACTAGACAAGTCTTTCCACTCTTTTTTATTTCTGCCAATCTCCCTCCTTGTCTGTCAGCTGTTTTTTCCTTCTGCCTTTGTCTGCTCTCTCTCTCCCTCCATCTCTGCAAACACTGACATGTTTCCTCATCATGGCCAGCAGACTCAGAGTCAGGTGACAAGTCTTTGAGAAATTAAAAGGTGAAAAGGATCATTGTGGCACATTTTCCGTCCAACAAAGGATTTCTGTAGAAAGCAGATTAATGTGTCAGCAGTGATGTCATTATTTTCCAGTGGCCCTCTTTCTTTCTGTATGATTACTCAGCGTTGGGCAGTATCTGTTAGAACAGGGAAGCGAGAGAGAGAGAGACAAGGAAAAAAAAAGCAAAAGACGTCCCTTCCCCCTCCCAGACGCGATTGGCTTACAGTGAATGAACGAATGAATGAGACCAGGAAGAAGAGAGGGAGGGGATTGTGGGTAATGCGTCATCGGCTGGCAGGGGCTCTTTTAAGCAGCTGTAGGAAGCAGGACGAGAGAGAGGGAGAGCGAGCGAGCTCAGGAGAAGCTGAATGACATTTTGGGCTCTCCACACCCAGATCTCTGGAAAATTCCTTCAGTTTGCAGGTTGCTGCTGCTGCAGAGCCGAGAGAGGCTGGATATTCAGGGGGGAGCAAAGCCGAACGGTGGATCTCGTCTCTCAGTTGCAGATTCAGACTTGATAACCTTGGAATGTGGGTTAGGAGGCTGCGAGTTTCCCTTGAATGAAGTGTGTCTGAGAGAATCTGTTCGCCCCGACGAAAGAAGACCCACGTGTGAGGAACTGGTGCTGAAAGAAATAATAATAATAAATTTAAAAAAAGACCTCGACCTGTTTCCGGTTTGGAAGCATCAATTACTCTCTGCTCGTCTGTCACCCTGGGGAAGGCAACGCTCCTCCGACCCCCCCATCTCCCCCCTTCCTCATCATCATCGTCATCATCATCATCTTCCTCATCGTCGTCTTCACCCTCGTCATCCTCAGCGTCCCGTCGCGCCCTCACCTCGGTTATCAGGTGGAAGAAGTTTCGGCTCCCCGGTTCGGCCGTCATGCACATCAAGACCACCAAGTGTAACCGCTTCTGCCTGGTTGCCTCGGTGACCAACCACGAAGTGTTTCACCGTCCCGAGGCGCAGGTAAGATGGCAGCCCAACTGTGGTCCTCGAAATGTATTCATGCAACTTGCTGCGGTTAAGCTTTTAACAAGGCTTTTTAAAAAGTTTTTATTTTGTAGACTAGTCACCCTTTGATTCTCAACATGGGTCAAGAGAAACCCATTTTCCATTAAATATGGGTTTCTCTTGACCCATGATGTGCATAAAAGAGTCAAGGATGCAACTTTCTTAACCAATTACTGGCAGCATTATCAATCAATAACTGATTATTGGTTCAAACGAACAAATCACAGTGAACATTGAGCTCAAAGGCAGCTTGGTTACATAATTCGCTTGGCTCCAGGCTCCTGTCTTAGTAAAGCCGATGCATCATGATATTGTGGCCAGAATCCATTAATCACAACGGAAGTCTTTGTCATGGTGCCCATTGTTAGCTAAACCCCCACAATG
Organism: Amphiprion ocellaris; assembly: GCF_022539595.1. Lineage (NCBI taxonomy): Eukaryota > Metazoa > Chordata > Actinopteri > Pomacentridae > Amphiprion > Amphiprion ocellaris. The sequence continues at coordinate 7,878,616 of NC_072789.1, read as the reverse complement.
CTCTCTGCTTGCCATCACAGAAGTCAAAACTACCACCTCCTTCAGTGACTACAATAATAAACAAATTAAATGCAGTGTCCATCTCATTTATCAGTAGGAGGCTCCACCTGGTGGTGCTTCCAGGTACTACAGCTAATGTACAATACATTATCTGACATGCGTGTGCCTCATCTTCTGCCTTATTGGAGCAACTGATCGATTAGCAGTTCAGCTTTAACATCTATGTATACTTCACAATAGTTTGTCTGGAGCTCTATTTAGCTGCAGCCTGTGTATTTAAATTTTAGGCACTTTAGATGCTAAGACTCTGTTGTGCAGTACCATCAAGGTGGTGTCTGATTGGTCCAACAGCAAGCTGAAATAGCCAGCCAGAGTAAACAAAAAACACAGTGAAAACCTGTTGTGTAATGTCTTTGAAGTTTAAAATAATGATAGTTGTGTCATCAGGGTTATTTCAAGCAGGGATGTTTAATTTTTTTTACTTAATATGTAACATGGGATGGCTCTTCATTGATGCCCCTCTAAATTACTGGAATACTACTTCACCATTCATTGTACAAATGGACTTCTGAAGGGAAAACCATATTACGCATGTCTCTTTCAAGCAGTGTTTGATGTAGTTGAGCGCCAACAGTATTTAAATAGATGGACAAATACAATCTGTAGTCATTCCTGTGTATTCAGTGAATGATTTTGTCTCTATCATTTACCACACTGATGTTATTATGTTGTACATTTTGTTGGAGATCCTGCAGAGAACCGTCTAGAGAATTGCAGACGAAGGAAACTGTTGATCATGTATAGATTTCTCTTGGCGTTCAGGTTTATGTGTGTTTTGTCTTCTGTGCTTTGTGCGATTACGAGCGGCTTGAAGACCTCTCAAAGCCCGACTGAGCATTTCTACCTGATGATTCACTGCACAACTCCACGTTCAGTGATTGCTCTTGTGCTGCAGTGCAGTCTAGTGGGTACAACAGTCTGACTGATCACTGCAGGAGGCAGGGATGACTTGTCCAATGCTATTTTTATCCAAATATTCAAACTGTGATCTTCAGTCTTGTTGGGAAAGCATCAGCTGTTTTCCAATCATCTGTATACCGGGTATAGTAAATCTAGAGCATTCTGATTTGAACAGCCAGCCATGCAGTGAATTCTATTTTTAAATAGTGTTATATTGTTATAAATAACAGCAAATACTGTTAGAGGGGTGCATCTTGAAGCCTGTAGTCTGTTGTTGTTATGTTGTTTGTTACATCGAAAGACGTTTGTAGCTTTTATTCTGTCCTCTGTTATATAAATGGTGTGAACAAAATATTAAAAATATCTCTGTGTTACATCAGGCATCGTCAAGAATGATATGAGTCAGGACAAACATAACTCAACAGTAAACCTTTCCCCGGTGACTTGTGCTAAATGTGCCAGACTCTGCTAAAAATGACACAACTGGTGTTAAAACAGGAGCATTTAAATCTGAAAACACACACATTGCTTCCTTTGACTGCAGATTTAATCTGTTCAAATGTTTGAGCAGGTTTTTTCCGACAAATTTTACACACGGCAGCGGATTCTGCAAAGTAATTTCCATATCAGTGAAGTGATGCGATGATCTTTCTTTGGTCTTTGGCTGCTGCTGCCATTATTCAAGCATATCTGATCGGCAAAGGTAAGCACTTGGGCGTCTTCATTGAAAACGACAGCTTACAATAGAGTTGCGAACCATTTTTCACACCATGCAAGAACAAAAGTTCCAATTGGAGCTTGACTGATATATTGTTGGCCGATAATATCAGCTGATATTGGTCTGTTGCAGCTATGTCGCTATTTACATGCATGTAGTGCGATTATACACCCTTTGTTTTACAGAATACAGAAAAAAAGTGATTTAGAAATGCGTCATCACATAATTTGTCCGCAGAATAGCTCAACTTTAACCTTTAAAATACTCTCAGCATTATCTGTGGCACATGCAGCAGAGCAGACAGTGGTGCGGAGTCAAGCGGTGCCTGTGTTTGGTAGGTTAATAGTTTGTGAAATATCATCTCTGGAAACTATCCATCAATTTCACTTTTCAGTACAACTCAAACATAATAAATATCCAGAATTTTTGCTCCCTAAACTCAATATCAGCCCAAAAAAATCTAGCTCTATTGAATTAAATTGATGTATAAAAGCATGTCATGTAGACGGATCAGAATATATTGTGATGTTCGACCACATTCCAAGTCAAGTCAGTGTTTTAATTGAACAGTGAGCGTCCGACTGGAGGCCGTTTGCATCACAGTGAGGAGAAAACAGCAGTTATCTCTTTGTGCGGCTGTTCTTTGTAGACGTGGTCATTGTTTTGGTCTCCCTGCACTCCAGCATTGTTCTGGCTGTCTGCTGGGTTCTGCAGCAGCTCATTATTTACTGTTTTTGTGTACACACTGACCTCATAACCCTCAGAGTTACAAGACTAAGTGGTCAGAAAGCAGCTATTAGCCGAGAACGGTCGGCTTTTGATGGATGGTTTCTGCAAGGGCGACTGCTTCGTTAAATAACGGAAAATTGTGTGTGTTTAAATAGCTGCTGCGTCAAGGTGTGGATGTGTTTAGGCAGCATCCATCATTTCTGATGTGCTGCCATCTCAAGTGTATTAATGAACTCACTGTGTGTGTGTGTGTGTGTCCTGGAAGTGGTTATCAAGGTCAGCCGTCAAGTTCATTTTTCTCTCTTAATTAGCCCCTATAACAATAATTGGTCATCCCAAATTGAGGCCAAAGCTCCCCTGACGCACACAGACACGCAAAGGCTGCAGGCTTTCTTCAGCGAAAAGCAGGAACAGATATGGTGTCTGCTAATAGAAGCTATTTTTATGAATTTTATTCATAGCGTCTTCAAGTCTCATAAGTGTATTCATGGCTGCCTGTGGCTCGCAGTGTTTAGTATTTTTACATAAGAGGAGCTGAAGGGAGCAAATTGAGTGGAAATGGAGGAGGTGGTGCAGAAGCTGGTCCAATTTTGCAGATTTGAGTCATCGTGTTACTCTAATCCTAATGTTTTCACTTCACCCTCCCCTCTCTCTGTATTTCAGGCCAGCTTTGAGGCCTTGTTCCGCTCGTTCGACCCGGAGGTGCAGTTCCAATACTTCAAGTCCTTCCAGCGGGTCAGAATCAGCTTCAGTGATGCTCTGGCTGCAGCTGAGGCCCGACTCCGACTGCACAAGACCGACTTCAACGGCAAAGAGATGAAACTCTACTTCGCGCAGGTAAAAACTCTGAGAGTCCATCTGAGATCAGTCAGATACTGACCTTTGGCACAAAGAGCTAAAAACCAGATGAGACTCTGCTGCAATTTGCATACAGCCCCAAAATGAAATGTTAACCCCCTGAATTTGAGCAGTTTCTCCGCCTTTTTTTTGTTGCTTCTGCCACATTTTTACTTTTTTTCACTGCAGTATAAAGTCCTGCACGTCTACAGAAAGAGAACAACCATGAAGAAGGAGAAAAAAGTGATAACTAAAGTTAAATTTCTTTTGTTATTTATTTTACAAACTTTTTTTTAAATGGAGTAAGCATTTTTGTAAGTGTCCACAGGTGTGACTCTACACACATATAAATATTTACGACTTACATTTTTTATTTCCAGTTCAGCCAAAAAGTCCCTTTATTTTTGTCATGTGGCTGTTGGCTGCAGCAGAGTTAAACTTGACTTGTGCTGAGTGCAGATTTTGTAGCTTTTTACAGAATCTGGTTCGAACAAATGACACGTTTTTGAGAACATATTGACTTCAATGAAGCACTGCAATTTTCCGCTTAGATTTGGTTAATTGTCCTGTCCATGAAGTTGAAAATCAGACCTTTTTTTAAGCGTTTACAGTTTCTGGCTATAATAAATTGCCTATTTTAAATTAAAGACAACATGCCTTTTCTTAAGGTTCAGAGTGGAAGATGAATAAATGATAGATTGTGAAATAGTCTGATTTAAGTGTATAAGTACTGTTTTTATAGCTAAAAGCAAAAGAAACCTAAATCCACTGAGTTTTTATTATTTCTTCAAATGATTTAACTGATTATCGGTTCATTATTGTTTTTAATATGGTCTATTCATGTTATTATTTAACACTGAACCCTTTGAGACGTCTCACATGTGAGCCACCTCCATCCTAAGTTGCTGAGTCACTGAGACTTACTCGTGCCGTTCTGTCCTGCAGTCTGTCCACATAGGAAGTCCTCGTCTGGAGCCTCCAAAGCCAGATAAGCAGTTCCTCATCTCCCCTCCTGCCTCCCCTCCGGTCGGCTGGGAGCAGAGTCAGGACGCCACGCCGGTCATCAACTACGACCTGCTGTGCGCCATCTCCAAACTGGGACCAGGTACAGTCCAACCTTTGAACATACAACATCCTTTAGCTTTAGAAGCTGTGTCTGTGAGTCTGATAACATCTGGAAACATCAACTGTTGCTACATAAAGAGCCCCAAAATGAACAACATGATGAGTCTAAACTGTCCTGAGTGATGCATGAAGATGATCTTTAGTATTTATTGCTGTAAAGTGTCATGAAAACACACAACTTGACCAGTCTAACAATCCTAGTTGCTTGTCTATGTGATTAAGTGTCAGTGATAAAAATAATGTTGAAATTACGTCCAATTTAATCATCGTTACAACCAGCATGCAGTCCTACTTCCATCTTCACACCAGTTACTCAGTTGAATAAGGAATTGACTCATTAGTACACAAATATTAACATATAACACTTATGCAGTTACATGTTATTATCATATACAGGAAAGAGTGGAACTGGAGCTTCTTACAGCATTTAAAACTCAGATTTAACTTCTGCATAATAATATCTTAGATATCTTTTTCATGCTCCTGTTTCTGAATTAACCCTGTAAACCCCACTGTTGCAGAAATACATCAGTTTTATTTTTTTTAAATATATATATATATATATATATATTAAAAAAAATTTTTTTTGCTATTTTTCATTCTATCAACATTTTTTTGTTTATTTAGTTTTTTTTTTTAAGCTAATTTTGTTGTTTATATTTTTATTCTTTTGTTTCATTTTGGTCATTTTCGTTCATATTTGGGTTTATATATATTATCATTATTTATACTTTTTTGTCTGTTAGTTTTTTTGCTAATTTTCTATATTTGGGTTTATATACAGAATTTTTTTTGTTTATTTTCTTTTATTTTGGCTGTTTTTTTTTTCTACATTTGGGTCTTACAGGGTTAAATGAGTCACAAACTCCCGGTAGTTTAATTACAGGCCAACTTCACCTTTCTGATACCAGTTTTTTCTCTGTGTTGTTGAGTATTCTGGTTTTGAAATGACACCAAATTTTCTGCATTGTCTCCAGCATCAGGCTGACATTACATCCCACTCAGTGTACAAAAATGAACATAAAATAATGCATTTTCTTTCTTTTGCCACCTCTGCTGTATGTTAAAACGCCAGTGAATAAAATATGAGTCATATTCCTGTCACCGTGACTCTGACCTTTCCAGATTTCAGACAATCTCTTCCATGCAGTTATAAAAAATATGATTCTGCTGCGAGCATTATATGATTAGATACATGTAAAAAATAACAATTTCCTTAATGTGAAGGCCAATATAAAACAATCTCCAAGTATTATTATATCAGGTGATGGAAGATTTAGATTGTAAAGGTACTGAAATAATCTGGAAAATAGTTCTTTTCAGTGTCCTACGTCTTTTCATCAAAACCTGGTCCACAGTGAATCATGCTGTCTGCACTAGTTTAGCTCGTCTCCACACTGATTTAGTCACACAAATATCAGAAATTAAAGCTCAGTTCCTCTGCGTAGGAGTGGAGTCTAAGTTTGGCCGGTTATTTAATTAATTTGGGGTTAGTCACCGTTTTGATCGTTCCTTCCAGGATTCAGTTGACTCATAAGGTGTTAAAATAATGATCCAAGACTGACAACAGTAAGATCCAATATTAGACGATCTTAACACAGTGTCTGCAACCAGCACTGATACTGAAGCATTGTTGAGAGCAGATCTGTAATAAATGTACAAGGTCAGTACTTTATATATATATATATCAAAGCTACAATAGTGAGTTTTAGATGAGAGCTTTCTTTGAAGGGAGGCAACAGAATTCAATTATTCTCAGCAAGACTTTGGAGCTTTTTCAAGTTCATTTCAGTTGATTCTCCAGCGGTGACGTCAGCTCTGTGACATAAGGACTTCATGTCTACCCACAATGCATCCCTCAGGCTCTGAGTCAGCTGGTCATTATGCCTCCAAGGTGAGGAGTCGGGGCCGCACCGTCGGTACGTCCTGACAGCTTACAGAGCCGACGACCGGCTGAACAAACGGCAGAACAGAAAGCGAACAGCTGAATCTCTCACCTGGAAATGTGTGGACGGATCTGGATGCTTCCTGCTCAGACAGCGTAGAAGAGTTTCCTCCTTTTGTTCCGGAGGATCTGCAGCATCGTTTGCATACTGGCCGATCATATCTTCATATGTGGATCCTGCTGCAGGGCTTTTCCACACTGATGCTGTAAAAATAGACACCGATCTTGGTTATTTGAGTGTTTTGAATGAGTTTTCCCACCTGAACGCAGACAAGTAGTGAAGGAGAATTCAGCTGTAAATAAGTTTTATATCAGAACTTTTGTAAACTACTTTCTGAACCCCAAGCAGTTGCTGAGCATTTTTTGCTCCTTTTTTTACTGTAATATAAAATCCTGCACTTCTCCAGAAACAGCACAACCACGTTTAAAAGTAGAGAAAAGTCACTTGCTCACTTTGCTCATTCAAACCAGTCGTAGCTCCTTCATCTGTCTACCGAGAGCCTGAATTTAAATCTGCGGGACTTTCTGACTTTGCATTTCTTCTCTTTGACTCCCAGGAGACAAGTACGAGCTCCACACCGCCACCCCCACCACCCCCAGCGTGGTCGTCCACGTGTGCGAGGACGAGCGCGGCGACAGCTCGGCGCCCGACGACAGCGACCAGGACGACAAGCCCCGCCCCCCGCGGCCCAAGATCATCCAGACCCGGCGGCCCGACTACACCCCCGGAGTGGAGCAGTGAAGCGACGGCGACGTGGAGGGAGCAGAGTGTAACATTTCATCCAGAAGTGATCGGCCAACATGCTCTCAGAGCTTTTGAAGAAGGTTTGGGGACTTTGAGAAGGCGCCCGAGGGTGCTGTCCCGTAGACGAGCATTTCATAAGACGGAGGGAGAACACATAGCATGGAATGCTGCATTCATGTCCCGTGGGAAACACAGGAAGTTCGTCATGATATCTATCGGCTGCGTGTGAATTTGAGGTGGATTGACATTTGGAAGCGTAGGGAATCATCTAATGTTTTAACTATCATGGACGAAGACATTTTACGTGACGCTAAACGGGCGCAAAGCGTGTAGAAAACCACTCAAGTGATTCGGATGTTGCTTTCTTCCCACGTGACATGAATGCAGCATCGTTTTGATGAGTCATGTTTTCCTCATCTAGAGTTTGTGGACTGAACAGACCGAAGAGGGAGACGTGTGTTTTTCTTTATGTTAGCGATGTGACTGTTGATATTTGCTAGGGTGCTACATGTGTCCGTCAGTGAGCTGTCGAGGCTGAGGAGCTCCATCTTCCACGCTGCTGGCTTCTGCTTTTTTTTTTTTTTTTTTTAATTTCTGATCTCCTTGTAAGAGGTCGTGCAGCTCCCCACCACCCTTCACTCCCGTTTGATGTCCGCTTTGTGGTGAAAATGTAAAGTCGAGGCTCGCCTTACTCACAATCTACAGCTGAAATAAGGAGCCGCAGTCTTGTTCCCGTGATGACTTCTAGTTCACTTTTTCTGGTGTTTTGCTTGTGGTCTAGCAAATGCAGTTTAACGAAGCTAAATGCCTTTTCTAACGCGTTTTTTGTGTGTGTGTGTGTGAATGTAGAACTCACACTCAAGCCGAGGTCATCTGAGGGCTACATGACCATTCTGTTAAAAAAAAAAATGAAATAAAAGAAAAACAGGGCTAACCTTTTTTAGCTCCTACGTGGGCTGAATAGTGTTTTGAAGTCTGTGTGGGAAAATACAACCGCAGTACTGTTATTCAACCGATGATCCCGGTCCGTCTGAAAACAATTCTTCTATGTATTCACGTCCTGGTGTATTTTTGCATGTGTGGGTCTCTTTTTGTGTTGCTTTTCCGGCCTGCCACACACACACTGTTGTTACATTATTACGTCCTGACACTCACGTTAGTCCACAAATGTTGTTGCACATCTTTTTTTCTTTAAGATTTGTATAAAATATTACAACACGTGACGGTTTCAGACCTCAGATGTACCTGCTTAGCTTCTGTTTTTATCATTTTACAAGCTAAAGTTTAACTAAACGCACACTGTAACTTAACACATGACAAGTAAAAAGGATTTAAAATGAAGTGGAAATAATCTGTTTTTATCTTAAGCTACCGGCTGACACTGAATCAGATAATATAATAGTTATAATTCCACTTTAAATGGTTGGAAACTGATCTATAAAAAGATTGTAAATTGTGCTGAACGCCACGGTATTTGTAGCTCTTCTCCAGCTTTTGTTTTAATTGCTTTACTGAGTTTTCTTCTCGTGGATCTCATGTTCAGGACGATGGGAAATGCTTGCTGGTGGAAAGAGCACTGTGAAACATCATCTGTCCCGTTGGAGGTTACAGAAAGCTGTTTTTACTAGTACATTTATTTTAAGGAGGAGCAATTACTGAGTTATCATTAAATAAATATTTGACCATCTAACCTCACGTCTCTGCGTTTTAAGTTAAATGTCTGGTGTTTAACCTCGTGTCGACCTGCGGGTCAAAACTGACCCGTTTTAAAGTTGGAAAATGTGGAAAAAACAAATTTTCACAGTGAAACTTCTGGTGTGCACATTTTCAACATTTTGGGGAAATTTTTGAACATTTTTTTGTTGAAAAATAGAAATGTTAAAAATGTTTAAGAACATTCACAGAAAAATCAACCAAAATCCAGTGAAATTCACTGTTAGATGACTCTTTCTGTAAATATGCCATGTGGTGTTTGGTTATAGGTGGTCATGTTGATTTTAGGCTGAAAAACAGCAAAAAATGTCAACTATGATACAAAAAGTCCCGCATATATTATATATTCACCCTTAATATTCTTTCTACTCACATGGTCACTCTGCTTTCCTAAAGTCTTAGGAAACCGACGATGACGTGACGTAACGTAACAAAAGCAATAAAAGTGGAGCAGAGGATATTTTCACACGTCTTACCAAACCCACGGCGAGACGTCCAACTCAGCAGCTGATGATGATTCAGGAGCAGATGGGATGGAGGCTTCAGGCTGCACAGGAGTCAGAGGAAAAGCTGCAGGGCCACATGGTGCCGTTAAGACAGAAACATAGGAGATGAAGATGCTAGACATAAATAAAGGACTGTTAAATTTACTGTGATCATGTAAAATACAATGAGTGGTGCTGTAAGAAACACTATTAATAAACCTCAAGATAGAGAAAAGTGACAGAATGTGGTAGAGATGCTTTTATTTCTGTAGAAAAAGCAAATCTTTTTTTTAAAAATCTGATACTTTTAACCCTCGTGTTGTCCTGAAGGTCAAAATTGATCCATTTTAAAGTTTAAAAATGTGGGAAAAATATATATTTTCAGAGTGAAATTTCTGATGTCCACATTTTTGAAAATTTTTTGGTGAAAAAAAATGTTAAAAATTCACAAAAAAAATCAACCAAAATACAGTGAAATTTGTGAATGTTCTTCAAGAAAATTTTAGATGTTTTACTGATATATATGTAATCACTTTAGATATTTTTACTTCTTTTTTTGAAAGATTTTTATTCATTTTTTGAAAATATTTACAAGAATTTTCTTGCCAAATTTTGAGGATTTTTTTCAATAAATTTTTTAAGGGACACTTTCAAGGAATTATTGGAATTTTCTTCCTAAAAGCTTTGCAATTTTTTAGAAATTTGGGGAATTTTTTTTGCTGATTTTTTGGATTTTTTTCAGACAGGAAACAATATTTTTTGGTGCCTGTAAATGAAGACAACAGGAGGGTTAAAGAGAAATTAATGTTTTTGATTAAATATTCTCACCAAGATTGATCAGTTCTCTAATCAGTGTCTAAACAGAGTTGGCAGCAAATCAGGACCAAACATAAAAACAGATTTTCATTTCTTTTCTGTACATTGGCACCATGTTCAAACTTGATTTAGTCACATTTGCTTTTTCTGGCTCTAGTTTTGGCTCCTTGCTCTCATAAATAAAGGCTAGAAAACACACAGGTTTGTTGCTCTTTGACTCTCAAACACAATCAGAGGGATTAGTGTGACCATCTAAAAATATCCTGAGTTCACGACCATCATGTTTTCTGTCCAGACCTGCTGTCGGTGAAATTAGGCCTCAGAGTGACTGAAGAGCATGAAAATCTGGGTTTTAAGACAGTTTTTAAAGATGATCAGTGACATTATGTAACTAATGGAGCGGAAATAGTCTGCACTAATGAAGTTATTTAATACAGGGTTCATTTCAGTGTTTCAGAAATTATACACAACATAAAGTCGAGGTAACAGCTTTATTGTTGGGGTATTCTTGGTTAGCAGTAATCACACAGGTGGGATTGTAAAAAAAAAAAAATCTGTTTTCTTTTTATGTCTTTTTTTGGTTGTGGTGCTGAAATGTCAGATTACTGGTTAAAAATAACACATGATTTTAGAGGCTTGAAGCAGTCAGATTGAGATGATTGAATGATTTTTGTTACTTTTGTTCCTCAGCTTTTTCAAGAAATACGTGCAAATATTAGCCCTACATTTTTCCTTATTGTGAGGGTACTTGTGAAACTGTGGCTAAATGTCTTTTACGTGCATCATCTGGTTTTAAAAGGAAGCAGCAGCAATTTTTACAACATAAAAGTCAATCAGAAAGAGAGCATTTTTCAGACTTCATGATTGTTTGTTTTCGTTTCAATTAAAGCTGAGCGTTTAAAGAATTTTAAGCATTTTGTAATTCGTCTACATCAACTCCAACATGCTGATTTGCAGAGAAAACATAAAATAAAGTTTCAGAAATAACTGAGAACTGCACTCGGTTAGTGAATGAACTGATTCAGCTCACCTGTCTGCAGTGTTCCTCCACCTGAACGTAAATCCTCAACAAAAGCCAACAAATCAGCACCAGCTGGAGCTGATCCACCTCAACGTCCTCACATCCAGCCTTCAGGAGGCGCCACCTGGTGGTTGGAGGTGGAACTAAAAGCAGAAAATGGCTGAAGAGACGAACCATAAAAACCCAGAGGTTTCAGTTCAGTTAGAAACAGTCCTGTACAGAGATATGAGATATTTTCTCTGTGATTTCAACATCAGTGTGAGAAAGACGTTTAAAAAGTTGATATGCATAAAGACCAGCCGAGTATAAGATATATGTCTGCATATATAGAAGAATTCTAATAATCTCTTATCACTGTGATATTTTTTCAGTCATAAGAAACATATAAAAACATGAAAATGGAACCAGGAAAAACAATTCAGTGGCAGATTTTTGCTTTATTTTACTGAGATGCAGAGAAAAAAAAACACAAGTGCAGCTACTTGATCCCGGTCTGTCTCTCCAAATGTCCAAAGTTTTAAAGATTATGCTGGAAATCTAATATTCTGCCGGTGCCTGCTGTCCAAGTCCAGTTTGTGTTTAACCAAAGTTCTGGCAACAGAAATGTTCTCATTTGTTCTCGCTGGAGAGAATCCAGACCATTATGTAGTCAGTGTAATATGCTTCTTTTGCGTACTTTTATTTACCTTTTGTTGTCGTTGCTCAGCTGATGAGTAGTTGGTGATGAATACACAAATTAGAATAAAGACTCAGCTACACACAGCAAGATATGTGAGTATACTGAGTCAGAGACACACCAGCATCTTCTGACTCTTGTGAACGCATATATGCTGTGAAAACTTTCTGATTTATTCACAAAAAACATTAGAAGCTACAAAACAAGACACCTGTGACATATCTTTACAGACGTCACATCTTGTCCAGTTTGGAGACTGAGAAGACTGTGATGATGATAAATTATCAGTTAAAGAACATTAATGACAGAAGGGATTAAGATACATCAAGAGTGTAATGAAATAAACATTTATCTTATTCATCATTTAAACATGTGCAAAGCGACATTAATGACATCAAAAAACACTTTGCAAGGTAAAACAGACAGGAACAGTAGCATTTGGATGTAAAATCTTTTCTCTGTTTTGTTTTTCCTTGCTTCTAATAGCTTCCGGTGTCTTCATTGAAGAGGCAGCAGCGCCTCCTGCTGGCTGGTTGGAGGAGAAGCATTAGTCTGCAGCAGATCCAGAACTGATGTTGTTGAACCTTGTTGGTCTTGACTGCTCCTCATAAATAACTGGGTATCTGATCAGCTTGCAGGTATTGAATAAATACTACATTTCTGACAATCAGGGCTATGAGCACTTAAACAGAGAGAAGAATCTGGAAGGAAAACATCTTTAAAACCACAAGTCATGAATTAAAAAGTGGTATTTTGATAGAAAAAACCTTTTAAAACTATAAACGCTATTATATAAAGTAGTATTGTGAGTGAAATAAAGTGCTAAAAGCATAACTCACTCGTTAGGTAGTAGGATTTAAGTGGGATAAACCTTGAAAACTTTAAGTATTAGACAGGAAAGTTAAAGTTGTATTTTGGGTGTATTAAAACCACAACTTGCTAGTTAGAAAGTAATATTTGGATGGAATAAAACATTAACCCTGCAAAACTCACTGTTGCAGAAATACATCAGTTTTATTTTTGAAAATATTATATATATATATATATATATATATATATATATATATATATATATATATATATATATATATATATATATATATATATAAAAATATATATATATATATATATATATATATATATATATATATAAATATATATATATAAACTTTCGGGGGGTTTTGGGGGGTTTTTTGCTAATTTTTTTCTATATTTGCGTCTTACAGGGTTAATCCACAGTATTCTCCTATAGTAGATGTCGATTTCTAGAATTTCATCATGAAATACCCGTCAGAATAAAAGCTGTTTTTAAACTTTCTTACTACAGAAATGCCTTTTTTGAACTTTCATATTCAAGAGCAGCTTCATTTTATTTGTCAGAAACAGAAGAACTGTTCAGAAGATTGTAAATTACATTTTTCTATGAGTGATTCTTCTTCAACACCGACCTGCTTGCAATGATTTATCCCCCATGTTCAAAATGTCCAGTTCTGTGCTAAAAACACACATTTATCTCCATATTAGTTGAGTTTTGTACCACTTTTTGGTGCCATTGGTGCTGTATTGCTGTAAAAGAAAAGTAAAGTTTGAGCCGCTTGTCACAGAAAAAAGGTTTATTTAAAAATAAAGTTGTATCCCTCTTACTCATCAAGGACTGTGGAACCAAACAAAACAAAAACAGAACCAATCCAAAGTAGTCGCTGCGTTACTCGCCTGTCATCGTCGCTCTGTTTTAGACTCTGGACGCAAACTGAGAGCTTCAAACAAGTGTGACAAACAAATACACATGATACATGTTTGTGACTTCTTCTTTTCTGATCTAGACATTCAATGCTGAGGTCAACAAAGACAAGATATGGTGATTTGTTCTGTACAAGCTGTCGGCTCGGTGCTCGGAGCGGATTTCTCTCACGGATGCTTCGACGAACAGAAAGTAAATAAGGCTTTTAGCTGCAACGGAACAGGGTTTTGGCGGAACCGGGTTCAGTGAAGGCTTCAAAACGTCTCTTTATAATTTTACTGAAACGTAACTGACACCAGAGGTTCAGATTTATAGAAGGAACTCTGACGTGTGTAGACTTTGAAGGATAATGCTGGTGAGGCTCTGTTTTTGTGAAGAAATCCCATAAAAAGACCAAAACCACCAATGAATTGAATCAACTATTGTGTGAAAGCAGCTTATTTTGGCTCATCGGGACTGCAGTCTGATGTTTGGTTTGTCTGAATGAAACATTCTAGAGTGATTGGGGTGATTTTGCGGGAGAGAAAATGCGAAACAAGACATTTTTAAGTGCGAGTCTCTTGGAACATTTCCTCTACAGTAGTTTTTTGCATTAATCATTTCTGGTCAATATCAATCTTTCTGTAGCTGAAATATCTCCATACAAGTGACTGGAACTGCACAATTTAAGCCTAAATGACATCAAAACGAGTCTATTTATCCCAATTAATCATTGAGTTTTGACACAAAAGCGGCTGCTTGTTAAACACCTGCTTCATGACTAATAATGAATTAATTGTGCAGCCCTATAACTGATGTTGTGTTTCATTTCTGCAACCAAATTTGACCCTGTGTATAATAAATAACATATCGTGCAGCCGTATTTGCTTTTTATGGGATTTGCTTGGACCTTGACAAACCTAAAGTGACACCAGCTTTATGCTTTTACATGAAGCAGTCACACTAACGTTGTTGAATCTGAACCCACTCGTGTCTCAGTTACAGCTGCAGGAGGTCAAGAGCAGATTGTTTGTTGTGGGTGATCAGTTTAAGGCAATAAAAATCATAATGCGATAATCCGATTACTCGTTTGGGGTAATCTAACTACTGCTAAACATCCCTTGGTGAGGCTTCTGGTGTTATTAGAAATGTATTGGCAAACGTAACACTGCTGTCATCCTGAAATCTGAACACTAAAGGCCCAATCAGGGGGAATTTACAAGATCTGGACTGATTTAATTGACTGATTTAAGTAAGAAAACAATAAATGATTTGAATTCAGATGAAAAGGATCCTGCAGAATGTAAAAAAAATTCACTCTGGGCCTGAAGGCTGTTTCATCGCGTTGTGAAAATGACCCCGACGGTCGCCGACAGTCAAACAGAGGCGAACTTAAAACCACGAAAAGGCACATCATGTTCTTTAAAACGCTAAACTTGGCGGCAGATCACTGACCTGTGCAACAAGAAAAAATAAAGAAAACAACAGTCTGAGCAGACACAGTGAGGAAGTAGAGTGTAACGAACGCTGCCATTCAGGCTGAACTTACACGTGTGCAAACAGAAAAACTGAGATTGGAAATCAAAGCACATTAAAGTGTACAAGGCTCCTTTTTTCACGTTTGTCCGCAAGTGTTCGTCTTAAAGAGGCAGTGAAGAGAAAAATGACTAAAACTTTAAACCAATTTACTATAAAAATGCAAATTCTAGGTATGGAGTCCAATTTGTGCCTAAATACAAAATATTTATGAATAAAAAACCTTATTTTGTGCAACAACGGTCCAATAAGAGTCCAAAATTAAGACAAAATTATTGTTAAAACTCAGAATAATGTTTAAATATTCGTTTTTTTTCTCACATCGCTGCTAAAAGCGGAACAATCGCAGACAAACCTCCTCATCTCAATCATACACTTGAAGATATTTTATTTTCTTAAATTACCCTCCATAAATAAAAAATCTCTAAACAGAAAGAAAAAAAACAAAAGAAGACACCCCTCCTATAAATAAAAAACAAAGATTTCCAGCAAAAACACAGCGATAAAGATCTGTATACAAAATAAATACAAAAGAAAAAACTCATATGAACAATATACAGTGTTACTAATATCCTGTTAAACCTCCAAATAGATTAACTTAGTGCATTTTTTCATTCACCACAAGAACTACAAATTTTATTACCTTTTTTTTGTTGTTTTTCAAGGGGTTTTTTTTGCAAATCTCCAGGCAAATTAAGATCCTAACGATTATCCAAAGAAAACGCGGTGATGCGAGGTTTTTTTGGCGCCGTTTCGCAGCGCTTCGTTGGCATGTTGCGTACAGTTTTGCTGGACAGGATTTACAGCTGCTGTGTGGCAGATGAGAGACGAGTGTTGGGGGGGAGTTTTTGGAATTTTTTCTTTAAATTGTCAAGGCGACCATCTGGGTTAAGGTGTTTCTCGGCAGGCTGTGGAGTCTTGGTGTTGTTAATGAGGCTTCTAGGTGTTACCGCCGCTGCCGACGACGAGCTACGACACGACGTCACCACATCCTAACGACACGTAGCCACGGAGAATGAGCCTCGCCCTCCTCCCTGATCCTCGTCGTAAAACAGTCAAACTGAGACGTCTTTTACCTCTACTGGCCTTTTGACACAGTCTTTTAAAGTGAAAAGTCATTTGAAAACAAGTGTTCAACTTATGAAAATCTACTGAGCCACATCCGCTGAATTTTTAAGGGAGGAATGGACGCTTGCTGTAAGTCTGGGGGGAATAAAAATCTAGATATCTACGTTACATCTTGTCTCTTTTGTCCAGAAGAGAGTTGGTTACAGTGTAAAACTGGGTTCTTCTTTAGCCGCCTTTATGTGTGTGTGTGTGTGTGTGTGTGTGTGTGTGTAGATGTGTTTATATGTTGTTGCTGTGTTTGTGTCAGGCGTGCCAGTCCAGTGCAAACCTACCTAAAGAACAACAGTTTCAGATCAGAGCAGGGGAGATGGATGGAGGAGTGAGGGTGGCTGTACGGGGGGGAGGTGGGAGTCTCCTTGGTCCCTGGCTGCCCTCGAAAAACCTGCAGACAAACAGGCAGGCAGTCACTGATATGTTCAGTCCACCCAGGCAGCAGCACAGAGAGCTCATCTGCTGGGCTTTTAAACGCCACTCCCTTTGTTGATTCAAGTAATTTCACACTGAATCCGCTCAGGTGGGCTGCAGGAGTGTTTCTCCTCCCACAGCTCTGGAGGAAAACAATAAATATGAAGAACGAACGCAGTCTTGAAACGTTTTTTTCCCCCACAAAAGGAGTCCGGTGTGTGTGTGTTTGACAGCTGCTCCGGTAACCTCTAAACCCTCCCACACACACGCCACCGCCGTCAGCCCTCCGTCAGCCGGCGTGTCGGTGCTATAGGCAGTCTTTGCACAGCGCCACCTGGCCCTTCATGTAGTCGCGGCAGGGGCAGATGCGTCGCAGAGACTGGTGGGCGCCGGCGCAGCTGAACAGCAGCAGGTCAGACTGGAAGATGCAGTGGTGGCGAGTGTCGCTGTAGGCCGGGACCAACGTGTCGGCGCTTGACTCCACCGTCTGACAGTCCACACCAAACCTGACACACACACACACACACACACACACACACACACACACACACACACACATGCACGTTATTTAGTGTTTTTTAAGTTTATTTTTCGCCCTAAATATCTTGTTTTGTACATAAATGTGGACTAGACTGCTGCTGCACAGTCAACTAAAACAATGTTCCTGAGCATCAGTCATGATGGGCCTTGACCCATTTACTCCAGTCAGTACACACCGCCTCCTAGTGGTAATAACTGGACACTGCAGGTTACAATCATTCCTCTCCATTCAAACTGCACTCATGAGTTTAAACCTGCGTTCTGCTGCCACCTGATGGACATTTTTAACATAACAGCTTTGTGTGTCTGATCTTAGTAAATTTCAGGCCAGTTACGGCCCAAATCGTGTAATGAAATAACGATGCAGCAAACCACAAGAAGCTGCTTAATGTTGGCAAACTCTCCCCTCACGCTTTAATGACAAATTTACAGGTTTATATGTAAATTCTTAATGATTTTTGATTGAATCCAGTACAAATAAGAAAAGTTTTTTAACTGCACCATGTTTATCTTTTGATTTCTATCTGTTTTTATATTTATTATTACAGCAGGGGTATAAAACATGCGGCCTGCGGACCAAAACCGGCCCTCCAGAGGGTCCAATCCGGCCTGCAGGATGACTTTATAAAGTGTAAAAACTACAGAGAAGACATTAACTGCAAATGGCAAATTTGTAAAACCAAAAATTTAAAATAATTCCTGGACCATGACAAGTTGCTTTGATCATAAAGCAAAATATTAGATTGTTCATTGTTCTTTTGTCATTTAGTGTGTCATTTTTGTAATATTTTGTCTTGTTTTTGTCTTTTTTGTCTGACTTTTGTCGTTTTGATCATAAAGGAAAATACTATATCATTCAATTCCAGATATCTGGAAATTTTTTCTGTCTTGGTAGAAACTGTGATCTCTAAGTTGTAATGTGCAAATGATAAACTGAGGTATAATGTTGAAATTTAATTTATTTTTCTTAAGAAATTTCAGGTTGTTCATAATGTTTTGCAAAAAGATAATTCCTTAAATGTGCACATTTTCAGAATGTACTTTTTAGCACTAAAACAAAGGAAAAAAAATTGAGTTGAGTTGTGGTTATTTATAGGTTATTATGCTGTGATTTTACTGATCACTTGAGGTCAGATTGGGCTGAATGTGGAACCTGAACTAAAACGAGTCTGACACCGCTGTATTACAGTATATGTGTGTATATGTGTGTGTATGTGTGTGTGTCTTACCTGGCCAGGTCCTTGTCCTTGTTCAGGTGTTGGAAGAAGGAGGGCTCACAGATGAGCTGCTCCTCCTGACACACCTGCTTGCAGGAGCGTCCGGGTTCGGCCAGTTTCACCTGCAGGGCGCTGAGAGGAGGCCACATGACCTGACCGTGACAAAAGTCCTGCCAACACAACAAGATGTCATAAAACAGAAACACAACACAACACCACTACAACACAGTGACTGGACAGACACTAGATCTCCAATAGTGAAATTAATGATTATGTCTCTGTTAGGAGAGGATTACAACCAGAGGGTTTTCCTTTTGAGAAAGAATACTTAAAATATATTGTATGAAAAAAAATCCTTTAAAATTTTCAAATTAGCAAAGGTAAATAAATACTTAAAACTAGCTCTGTTTATTTTGTAACACCTCTGAGGACACCATCCAGCTAAATAAAAAAAAAATGGTACTGCTGCTTTGTGAAGTTAAAATCTTCCCTCTTCCCAACACATGATTACTGTGTTTGGAATCACACTAAACTTATGAGACATCACATTTTCAACACATTTCACAGCTCTTGCTTCAGATACGATATTTTCCTATGAGTGAATTTTGTCTTTTTTCTAGTATCCTAGTAGTTAACAGGCGCTAAAATGAGCTATACATGACTTAATGACAGCAATCAGGGGCTAACAGGTGCTTTCTGGAGCTAACAGGAAGTTTTTTCAGCTAATAAGAGCTAACAGGAAATGTCAGACGATATCTGGAGCCAACAAACACTAATTGAAGCTAATAGATGCTACTAGGAGCAGACAGCATAGCGGCTGTAGCTCTGACTAACTCTGCAGACAGATAACAGGATGTGAGAGCTCCATTATCTACTTTTCTTCAAATTCATCTTAATGTACAGTTTCGTTGTCATTTATTTTATCTTCTATTTATTGTATCTATTTCAATAATTCTTCCAAAATGTAATCCGATGTTGATTCAAGCTTTAATGTCTGGAGACATTGTTCATAACATTTTTGATTTTTGATTATGAACATATTTTTATGATGGCAGGTGTAATAATCTCTTCATATCACTCAGTAGCATTGGAGATTTTTGGCTTTAGAACCTTCATGGGCCCTGTGGACTCCACCAAACACACACAGCTACTGTAATATGCTGATAAAGTGTATAAAAGTCAGAAAGTGCTCCTAAATGCATCCTCAAACAGTTTGGAAGAAATTTCAGTAGAAGTAAGATTAACCCTGTCAGACCCTAATATATATATATATATATATATATATATATATATATATATATATATATATATATATATATATATATATATATATATATATATATATATAAAAGAGCAAAAAAAATATAAATAGAACAAAACAAAACAAATCAAAAAAAATATGTAAATATATATATAATAGAAAATAATAATTTAAAAAAATAAAATTGATGTATTTTTGCAACAGTGGGTTTTAGAGGGTTAAGAAGAGCTGATATTCATTCAGTACCTGGTTCTCAATGAAGGCGTTGACTCTCTGCAGCATCCCCTCACAGGTGAACTCATAGGGCAGGTAGGGCTCAATCTGATCACAAACACAAAATGCAGACTGGTTACACAGCGTCAGGGAGGATTACTCTAACTACTGAAGCGTGACAAGTCGCACACTTTACAGTCCAGCTACAGAGCCAGGGAGGGTGTTTTGAGCAGAGCTAACAACAGCTTGTTTCTCTGTGTGTCTCCACATGAAGGCACACGGAGAACTCATCCTGGTGAAACATTAGCCTGTCTGCTCTTTGCACTGCTGTCTTTTGAGTTCCGTCGGCCTTTGCGGACTCTGATTTGCAGGAGAAAGCTTCAAACGGGGAGGACCAACAACTGCAGCCTTTGTTGTTACACTAAGTCACTTGCTGCTTTTTCGGAGTCTTTGTGCGTGGGGTGGAAGATGAGGAAGAGGAGAGGGAGGGAGCGCGAGCCAAGCCAGAGCCTGGTAGGCTGCAGCTCGCCACGGACCACAAAGCATATGAGGCTCCATCGGCTTGTCCAATGAACAAAGCCATTGTTCCGACCCGCACGGCGGAGCACAACAATACACGAGGTCCTGATCCAGCGTTAAATATGCATGGGCCTGGACAAGAAGACGGAACCGGATCTCTGTTTCTATCCCCCACCGTGCTTTCAATCATCCTCTGTCCCTGGGCAAGTCTCCTTCCAAGCAGTTTGGCCAATTAGGAACCAGTTTTGATCCTCTGTTATTCATTAAAGCCACTTATTTTTAGCATCTTCTCAGGTGTGAGGATTTGCTGCTTTTTTTTATACATTACATGATGCTAAACTGAACTTCTTTCAGTTTGAGGAAACAGTGAAGGGCATTTTTCACTGCTCTCTGACATTTTATAGAGCAAGTGAGTCATTGATTCATCCAGACAGATTGAGAGGAGGTGCTGAATCAATGTAGAGTATGAGAAAAAAAAGTGTTTTTTGAAGAATAAAGCACGTAAACATATCCTAGTAGAGCTCCACTAGTGGGCTCTTTAAACATTTTTTCAAGCACAAATATTAAAAATATACACATACTGGCTTCTTAAATGTGAAGATTTGCTGCTTTAGTTGGTTTTTCACACCATAAACTATTTTTTCTGATGGTCTTTAAGATTTTGGACTGTCAATAAGGATTTTGAATATGCATGTTTGAATTTTTGGTAAAAATTACGATATTTTATAGGCCAAATGCTGGCTCAAGTGAGAAAATATTCAGTAGATTAGTTATTAATGATAAAAATCATGACTTGGACTGTTGCACAGAATCTTAGAAAACACAACACAAATAGTCTGCAATTAAAACAGAAATTGCAGCTTTTCTTAACTGACTGAATTTTGGAAAATTGTGTTTTTAATTATCATACGATATTCTGTTTCCCTGTCATTTTTCCTAATTTTCCTCCAAAGATCATCAGGTGCATCGGCCCGGTGTTTACCTTCTGGCTGAGGATGGAACGGATGGCCCTCTCCACCTCTGCAGAGTTTTCAATATCCACCGTCCACACATGGGGCTGACCTATGTACACCTCGGCATACGGATGCTGAGAGGTCAGCTGCAGACAGGAAAACAAACAACGGGAGAGTAGAGGTGAGCAAAACAAAACACTTTTTAAAAGTCGTGTCATGAGCCAGACGGCCTGCAGAGTGAAAACCTCCTCCTCTTACCTCTCTCAGAGTGGGTTTGCCCTTGAAGAAATCAGTGTTCTTGCTGCTCTTCGGAGGGTTGAATTTGGGGTTGAGGAAGGCGCAACCGTTGGCGATGGCCTCCAGGGGGGCAGGACCCTCGTAGGGGAAGGACAGACCCACAAACAACTGCAATGGAGGAGAAAAAAGAAAGAACAAATTAGTTCAGAGATGTTCAAGCAGACTGTGGTTGAGAATTACTGTATGTCAGAGTCTGAATCCCTCACCTACTGCCCTCTTAAGCTCTCATTCCTGCTTTTCGAAGCATTTTCCTCCACATGATTTGTTGGTTCAAGAGGAAAATGTCAAGTTTGCTTTGGCTCAAGAAATGACATGACTTCCGTATTGTTGGCTGCTTCCAATGTCTTTGTTTGAGGGATTAAAAGGAAAGGCTAGAAGCCAAAACAAACCAATAAAATGTGCCTGATTTAAACGGAGATGAGACTCAGCTTTAACTCTGAGTGACATAAAGAAAACCGTGATGACAGTAGACTTGTCCTGACACCCAGAAGGACTCAAACACCAGCTCGGTTCACACTCCTCAAACTGCCAGGACGTGTTTCACAATGAAGGCAGGAAGGAGGTGGCGTGTGAGAGTCTGCAGCTACCGAAATAACCAGAATAACAAAGACGCCATTGGGCACAGGAGGGCAGGAAAGTTCACAGGCTGCGTTGAAGAGTCTCTGTTTGCTGATGGCAGCAGTTAGCCCTTGTTGAAACAAATCTCACAAGTTATCAGCACAAAATACGGCCGAGGCAGCACATTCTCTCCATGAAACACGGGAGGAAAAACGAGGAATAATAGGAAGACGTCGCTCTTGTTTTTATTCCTCCCATGGGCTGGCAGAAGTTTGGCAGAGGGAGCACCTTAGATATTTTGCAGATGGCATGTGGGCGAGAGTGTAACTTACTAAGGATCAAAGTCTGGAAGGCTTTCTGAGTCTTGTGTTTTTGAAGAAAAAACAGCATAAAACATGAACATTTCCTTTTAAAAAACATTCTAAAGACATAATTGAGGTGTCAAAGAAATTCTTCTGTAAGTCTGTTCCAAGATATTGTATGTACTGTATGTCCACGGACTCAGCCACACGTATATTTAAGTAAATATGCACATACTGCACATACTGAGGTAGGGGGGGAGCAACTGTAATAACAAGTTCTCTCCTCCTGATGGGAAGAGCAAATATTTGCGAGGCACTTGCAGCATGCCGTAACCAGAAGCAGCTTGTCCACATGGGCCTGTTATCGAGAAGCCGAGAGGGGAACGGGGGAGGTGGGGGGAGGGTGACAGGGGCAAACCAGGCGAGCTGCTTCATTTAGCAGAAAACCAGGCCTACAATGGCTGGTCTGTGTGTGTTTGTACTGGCCGCAACTGTACACAATGCAGCACTGTACCATAAAGTATGTCTGTATGCACACGAATAATCAGACCTGTGTTGTGAATTATCCTCCTTGTATGTTCCTGCAGCTACAACCAGCAGATTACAGCCAACAGGTGGCAGCAGAGCATGCTTCTGTGTGTGTGTTATGTGTGAGCGTCTGCATGCAAAGACTCCTCAAAGCTGAGAAACAGTCCACCACTATTTATAGGGAGCATGGAGGAGAGGGGGATGGAGAGAAGAGAGAGAAACTGAAGCAAATCCATACAGACTGAAGGACTCAAAAGCAGGAGTTAAAAGATCATTCCTGCATCGTGAGAGAGAGATCAATACGAATGTGGATCTTCTTATTAGTTTATGCTAAATCTGTGTCATACATTTATGCTCTTGTGCACGGCTACACATTCATGCAATGCTTCAGATCAAAGCTTCTATTGATTTGGACTCCTGGTGTTGGTGTAAATCTATATTCTGATTAAAACACATGCAAGTGCAGTATCAGTGGCCAAAAGGTGATATTTAATTTCTCTCAGTTATGTTTTCAGTGGAGGGCTGCAGCTACTTATTGGCAGGTTTAATGCACAAAATGGTTAAAAATGGCATTAACAATTTCATAAAAGCCATTCTGATGTCTCTAGCTAGCTTGCTAACACACAGAATCCTTAAGATATTCAAAAAAAGCAACATAATATTAATTCAGAACTCTGCTGCCAGAAAGACAGAACATCTATTAGAAAAAAATCTGTCAGCTTGAAATGATTCTTTAAAGCACCACTTGCACCAGCAGGCTTGTCTGAACACAGATGGTCTCCCAGGTCTTCTGGTCTTTTAGCTCTTCGAAAGTGCGGCACAAACACTTTTAGTGAAGCACCTTTTAGTTTTAATGCTCCCAGTGTTGGACCAGTCCACCTGAGGTCTCAAGAACAGCTGAGAATCTTTACAGCTTCAAATGCAACCCTAATATCTGCCTTTCCAGCCTGTCCTGGCTATATGGGTTAATTTTATCCAGTGCTATTTTTAACTAATTCTTTTAAATCTTATTTAATAAACTTTTTCTACATCACTACATTCATTTATTGTGCATTTTTGTCCCATATTTTGACACTGCTCATATATAAACTGTCTTATTATCATCAGTAAAAACATTTTAAACTGCACTAACTTGAACAAAACAAGCTGTCAGTCTTGAGTGAATGCTTGGCATTTTTGCTTTTAAAAATTCTGGAATGATAATTAAACAGTTGGTAATAAATTTTCTGTTCAATAATTTATGGAAATAAATATGGAGGCCAATGATGTTTGTGTTTATGGTTGTATTTATGAGATAACGTTCACTTGAAGGGTGAGAATTCCTGAGCAGATGATAACAACGACATGGAGAAAGAAAGCAAAACTATTATTTGTGGCTTTTTGGCAGAGCACTGGCTGCTAGTTTTGTATGGCGACAAATGTGGATGTGTAGTTGGAGCCTGAAAAGGCTTCAATAAAACAGATTTTACACAGTATTTTAAGATGTAAAGGCTACTTTTTAGCCATCAGCACCTCTCTACAAGATGCTCACAGCAAAACACAGACTTAAAAATTCTATGAAAATTGCAAAATCTAAAAATCTGGCCTGTCTCTGACCCAAACCATAATCTGAATAATTTATGCTGCTCCCACTATAATTAAAAATCAGACTGGAGCAAAAAAAAATCAAGACACTTTTGCCTGCAGTCTGAAGTTAGCTCATGCCTTCATTATATCTGGAGTCAACTACAGCATTATTCATTAGTAGTCACATTATCTAAAGCCCTTAAAGGGCCAATATTATGCACAATCCAATGTTTTTCAACATAATTACATGTCCAGATTGTGTCTACAGACCCACAAAATATGAAAAAGGACCATCCTATTGTTTGCTTTTCTTTATGGGGTATTTTACTGTAGGTATAAAACCTTTATACCTATTATAGGCATGGATGATTTATTGATCTGAGCAGTATTTGAAGCTGAAAGTGGAAAAATACATTCAGTTTACACATGAAAACTTCATTAAGTTGTTAATAAGGCCTAAAATATGGGAGATTTAATGGTACTGAGGGTGTTAGAATGCAGTTTTTTTCTATACTTGTTCAAGTTGTCATGTAAATCAAGTATCTTCAAAGTTATTGTCACAATCCACAGCTTAAGGCTGTGGACTGTGGTAGTGCTTCCTCCTCCAGCCCTGTTCTCTCTCTCCTAGGTGTGTGTTGGTGAAGCTAGCAGCAGGTGTGCTGCATTGTAATCAGTGGATGAGCTGCAGGTGGAGCTGAGTGACTGGTCTATGAGCGTCTCTATAAAAGCAGATGACACCCATCATTTGAAACTGGACCGTCGTCTAATCTCCAGTTAGTGCTGGGAGTAGAACTGTCCTTGCCACCAGCCTAGAATTGCCAGTAATTCTGTTTTCTGTGTTCAGAAAGCTGATTTCTGCCTGCTGAGTTGCCTGGGTTCCTTCGTCTGCTGGTTTTCCGCCCTGCCATGGATCCTGCTTTCTTCTCTGGAGGGTCTCCACCTGTCGCCAGCTTAACCTGGGAACATCAACGTACACCTGGAAAGAGGACTTTCTGTGGAAACATCTGTCACGACCGGGTTCTACTGACACCAACTTACCAAGCACATAGCGAACACCGGGAGAGAGACTTCTAGATGAAGTCAAACCAAAAGGACTGTTCTCAGCTCATCAGTTACGTTTCCAAGCCCTACTATCACCAGACTCTTTGTGTTGTTAATACGTCGTATTA
Organism: Amphiprion ocellaris; assembly: GCF_022539595.1. Lineage (NCBI taxonomy): Eukaryota > Metazoa > Chordata > Actinopteri > Pomacentridae > Amphiprion > Amphiprion ocellaris. The sequence goes on along the minus strand of NC_072789.1, from coordinate 7,852,934 downwards.
AATAATCTGCGTTCCATATTTAACTTAATGTATTTTATGCTCTGCATAGGATAGCTTTAGTCTGGGGTTTCAGCTCATAATTACTGGCAGTCTAGGCTGGGTTAGTTTAGTGTTTTCAGTTGTTTCCCTACCTTGGTGTTACCATATGTGGGTTAACCTTAGTTTCACTTTCTGTTTATGTAGTTATTCCTCCGTACCTCTAGATGGCTGTTTTGCATTCTAGTAGTAGTTTAGTTCTTTGTCTAAGATTTTAGTTCCGGTTCCTGTATAGTTTTTTTTTTTTGTTGTTGTGAATAAAAGCGTTTTTAAAACGTTCATGCTGGTGTTTCATTTCCTGCTCCTGAACCTTTTGAACCTGCTGTAACAGTTATTTTCTCTACAAAGCATGAAAAGAACAGTCTTTTCATATCAAATCGCTCACACCAGTTTATTTTCCTGTTATCTAGAAGTGTCTTGTTTCAGCATGTTTGCATTCAGGATTCAGTCCAGCTCACAACTCGAAAGATTACGTTTATAGTGGGAGTGACCTTGTAAATTTAGGCTTATGATGTGACAAGAATGACGGTTCTCATGCAAATGATGATGTAAGAACAAAGAAAACTCACTCACTATCGTGTGCTCCAGCACGAGATGTTTTCACGGCTCTGCACGAGCCCCTGTCATCGCTTAAAACATGGCGGCTGCTGAGTTTAATGACTCGGTGAGTTAATTAGGCTGTTTGTTCGTGGTATTTCTAATTCCAGCACCTGCCGTGGGATGTGTGTGTTTGCCTCTGCAATGATTACGACGGCAAAATAAAACAAACGGAGAAAATTGGTAATATAACTGGAAAACATGAGTTCTCCCGTGTCCTGCATATCAATTTATTGTTAATATAAGATGTGGTTGGTGTGTGGAGGAGTGGGAAAAACAGACAGCAGGATACAATTAAACAGGTAAAGTGAGGCAGGCATGTGAGATGGATATGAGGGGCAAAGTCATAAAATCTCAGATCTTTGACTGTCAGGCTGCAACATGACACGGTAAAGCTTTGTGACATGGCAGCGGTTTGATCACTGACACTATTCCCCTGATGCGGTGCAGAACGTCAGTTTATTTCAGGAAATTTGATTTTGCGCGAAGAATCTAATGTCGGGCGTCAACGGCAACATCTTCACAGCAGCGCCTCCACGCAGGAGTATTTTCTAAGTGCACTCTGTCGAGAGTTAAGCCCCACGAGGCCAATTATCTCAGGCAGTCTGCTCGCAGGTAACGGTACACGTGTTGCTTAAGCAGCACGAGGACGGTGAGCGCCCTAAAACACCTCGTTTTCCTTGTATACTCTTACAACAATGCAGTGTAAAGTGTTTGGGTTTTGTGGGATTTAACTGGCCGTTCCCCTATGCGCCTCCATGCTGAAGTGCATGTATTGAGAAGATATGGAGGCTGAGACGACATCCCACTTCTGGTTGGTGTTAACCTGCCAGATGATGCTAATAAAGCACTGAATGCAGCAAATCAGAATTCACCCCCTTGTTTGGACTGTGCTGTCTGGCACCAATTTTCATGTTTGTCTTTAGTCTTTAATGATCTGTTTCACTGCAGAATGCTTTTTTTCTGTCTCAGTGCCCCAAACATCACTGGGTCCTTGGTTTTAGCTGCTCAGTGCAGAGTTTTATGGCTAAAGCAATGCTGAAAATCATCTTCAGTACAAAAAAGGGCCTTAAATCTCAATTCTTCTTTTTTTCTATAAATGTCTGAATCATGATCTATGGCTCTCATACGCTTTCTTTCCCTGGCCCGGCTTGTCTGATGTCTCTCTCCTCTCTCCGTCTGCTGCTCTTCCCTCCGTCGCCTGACAGGGAAGTATCTGGTTTCAGAGGCGAAAGAAATCAAAGCTTTCCTACAACTTATTTTTCCAGAAATGGATGGAGACTAAAGACAGACTGCTGCTTTCAATGACAGAATTAATGAAAGTTTTCACCTTTTTTTATCCGACATTGGTATCATATGCTGTATGAAAACGAGTAGAACTTAAGGTTTTGGTGAAGTTGTGAGAAGAAATGAATGAAAATGGTATCTGTAAAATCATAGCAACCATATCAAGCAAGCATCCTAAGTTCTGGATGCTATCAGATGCTGTCAGCTCAAGTCTCCTGATGTTTATTAGAACAGGAGAGCCTCGGCTAACAACTCAAGCAGAAGTCTTCTCTCCTCTGAGGTTAAAACTGAAAGCAAATAGTTTGGCTCTTACATTTTCCCTTATCCTACTTAACTACCTAGCTCTACACTGCAATAAACAAGCAATTCTTTTTTATTTATCTGCATGTCTTCCACACAAATCATGATCTGGCTGGATGTTGATTTTCTGCCTGGGAATAGTAGCTGTATGTGCCCATAAAGTGCACCTGTGAGACGCTTTTATGGGGTTGTCCTTTTTAAACCAGTCAGCTGGAAACAGTAAAACGTCAGCCAACTTATAGTGCAAATGTTTGCTTAATCAGACTGTAGATGAAAAATTCTGTCGGCAGCAGCCTCCAATTTAAAAGTTCAATTTCTGTAGCGAGAAACAAGAAGCCTTCCACTGATTACTTTTGCCTGAAAATAAAAATTTCAAAAATGTCACCTGCAAATCTGTGGTATGAGAACTTAAAGCTTGACTGGTCAGAAACAGCAACCTTTGCTTCCTTTATTTGACTTACAATTCCAAGAGCAGTGGCTACAGGCAGAATCATACTTTACCTGAACTTAATATTAAAAATAAATGAAGTTCCAAAACCTGTCACTTTTCAGAGTTTGAGTCCCTTGTGGAAAAGCAAATCTTGTGTTCTACAGGAGTGGATGGTCGTCAAACTTGACTGGATAGCAGAATAGTCCAACAACTGAAGATAATCGAGATAAATGATGATGGAAACACAAATATTTAGTTTATTTTGAATGACTGATTGCTGATATATGATTGAGGAATTGTTGTCGGAAGCATTTTAGGAAAATTTAAAGCTAACTTTGTCAATTCTGGTCCACGGTTCTGACCCCATTAGCCATACTGAACTGGGAAGACAGGCCCTTATGCTGACTGCAAAGGTGCCAGAAAAAAGAATGGTGCTCAAAGTAAATGTGTGCTACAAGAGATTCTCCATCATCCAGACCTTTATAATTTAACATTAAAACAGCTGTGATTCATGTAGTTGCTGCCAGACTTTGGGAGTAATTTGTAGCTACTTGCTTTTCATCGACGGGCTCTAAACACAGCTCTAAGTTCTCGAGAAATCCCGTGCTATGTTCACCCACACTGCTCAGTAAATGGCAGGAATAATCATTCAACAGTCCAATCTGTAACCAGCTGTTAGGTCCTGTAAAAAAATGCAACATCACAGCTTTCCAGAAACTTCAACGGCAGCGTCATGTGTTTTCCGTGTTTGATGAGAAAATGCAATCATCTGTGGCAGATCAATGCATGCCTGGGACCTTACATAACTATAAAGAATAATATTTTGGAAGTTTCAAATTCAAGTTATTTTGTTCTTTTGTTTCAATTTTCTGCCAGCGTGATGTTTTGTCCTCCCCATGTGTCAACACTGTACCCTGCAGCATGGTTAGCAGGTTAGCCTTGAATTGTCAAATGTACAGTCATAAAAGGCATAATTTTCAGGCATTATCTTCTAACTAAATTGTCCATCTTGTTTCGTTTTTAGTCTTTTACTTCTGTGTAAGCACACTCTGTGGTAACACTGTGTCCTCCACTTTCTTTGCAGCCATAAAACAAATCTGCTGTGTTTACTATACATCGGCATGCTGTAAAGTGTGTGTTTAGGTGGCGACACGTGGTCATACGTCACCGCCCCTGAAGAGCTCGCTCCACGCAGTACAATCTGTTCTGGCTGCAGCCTCGGTGGCTGTGTCCTTGTCTTTGTGAATGAGAGTGGGTTGAGTGGTGAGAGGAAGGGACAAGTCATGACGTGAATGGAGAAGTGCTTCTGTGAACGGCCGGACTCAGAGAAAGTGCAGCCACTCGGCTCAGTGCTCTTTCAGAAGAGGGCCTCTTTAATTTGTTTTTTTTAACTTAGATTTGTAGCACTGAAACGTACTTAAAAGAATCAGAATTTGCTCATTTTTAGAATAATTCTTTTGAGAAATCATTCAAATTCAAAGCACTAACTAATATTTTTTTATTGGGCTACAATTTTGGAAAAGGCATAGGAGATAATTTGTAGTATTCATCGACATGTAATAAAAACCGTACCTTCACACTTTTATTTCCCTGAAGACTCATTTTTCCAGTCAATTTACAGCCTCACCTTAGTTTCTCGGAGAAGGAACTGCAGGTCTCGGCCGCTCAGGATGCCGTGGTTCTTGACGTAGCTTGGGAGGTGGACGGTGCTGGTACCGTGTACGGTGCCGTGAACCTCCATGTAGCTGTGGATGATGTCAAGGTATTTCTTCTTGTCCTGGAACAAAGACGGAGAGTAAAACAAAACAGGAAAGGTCAGTTTTTCATGTTAGAAGTGTAGAAACCAAAATCAGTCTATCAGTGTGATCTTTGAGATTGTCCTTCCATTATTAAACATCTACTCTTACAAGACGCAAACACAAATTGAAATTGATTCAATAAAACATTCAGGTTATTTAGGTTAAACTGGTATAATCCACAATAACCATCCTAGAACGCGAGCTTTTGAATTACATTTTCTCAGAGAGCGGATCATCATTAATTCATAATGTGGCCCGGTGAACTTTTGTTCGAGCTACCTGACTGACCATCTGGTCACAAAGGCAGGCGGAGCTAAAAATAGCACAGTGTGAGGAGGATCCATGCACACAATAGCTATTGTTATTAAGGTCCACCTGATCTGTGATGTCCTTGATCAAAAAAACATGAAAGCATTCAAAGTGTGCCAACAAACCCTGTTACCTTTATACCAAAAGCCATGTCCGACCTAGTTTTTTAATCACATAGGAATGCTGTTGAGCTGATTTTGAGGTCAGAGGTGGACCGAGGAAAGACAGAGAATTAAATCACATATTTAAAACTGGACTTCACTGATACTGAAGTGCTTCTTGGTTGTAAAATGCACTGTATGGCTGTGGATGAGCATCAGGATGGCAAAATGACCGCCAATGGGTTCATACATAAAACTTTTTTACAGTTCAGTTCTCATTTCAAGAAAAACAATGGTTGGTTCAGAATCTGCAATATTGTTGTCCATCGAGAAGCAGGCCATGCATGAAAACAATGAAAATAAACGAGCAAAATTTAGAGGAGGTCCGAAGGGTTGACCACAGAGCAGGTTTGACACAGCCAGGCTTTGTTTGTGTTGGAAAAAAAACCTCAAAGCCCAGTCAGAGATAATGGGTTCCACAACTTCCTTTGTTAACTGGGGCTTTCTTATTCAGACTTTAACTTGAATTCTACAGAAGTGTCATTTGCCACTTCTTTCACATAAACTGGACTGATGGGATGTCGACTACTTCAGTCAAAAGGAACGGGTTGTTAAAATGGAGAGCTATAAAGAAAATACAAAATTGTAATATGCTAATATGCAAGTTAATTGCTTACATCTGGCGTGACAGTTGCAAGCATATAAACATATTTATGCGCCCTCTGTATTACCAACTCAATGCATGTAGGTCCCTGTGGAAACACATTCACTGGTATTATCAACATTTGGCTTAACAGCAGTTGTAACACAGCCCCTCAGCTGAGCTTCTGTTCTCGCTCAGGAAATGAACTGGTGGTAAGGAGACACAAAACTCTAAACAGAACCTTTTCCAGAGCAGGTTAGGTTCAACATTCTTCACTAACCAATTAATCTTACTTTCTAGTACATCCCTAAGAAACTTCACTGGATTTCAGCAGCAGCTCAGAGGTTCTACTTGAAACAGCAAAGCGTATGAAGTTCTACTATACTTGAGTGTGGATTTGATGCTGCAGTCCAAATATTAGCATTCTAAGCAGAAGTGGTGCACAAACAGTAACTGAACAGGTTCTCTGTTGGTTAAAAATCCATACGTGACATCATGAGGGTTATTTTGAACTGAAATTGTGAATTAACTTACGCTCTGGGGCTTAGGGTCTGACATATTTTGAGCTTGATAGAAAAACTAGGCAGTAAGTCAGGACATCTCAGCTTCTGCTGCTTTGACAATTACATTTTTCAACATTTGTGAATTTGTTTTAGTTTTTTTTTTTATGTTGACTGCAAGTTATTTTAGCTTTGCTTTACAGTTAAATCATTTTGAGAATATTTACTTCAAGTGTGTTGCCCACAAAGCAAAAGACTAGATCAAACGGTTTCAATTATATCCACCTTGATTAAGACCCCGTCAGGTCAAAACCGGTCGCTGTTTAAAGCATTTATACGCCAGAAAAAATAGATGTGTGTTTCATCTTCAAGGACACGTTTTATGTGTAGTTATTGCACTCTGTCTCTGCATTCTTTCATACGCTTGGCAATCATGAAGTGAATCGGGGTGCTGACAGTCCAGAGTGTACTCGAACAGGATTGAAAATGATACAGAAGATGCTGTAAAGTACTAAAAAGTAAATCAAAGGTGTGAGTAGGGGGAAATAATATGGCCTCTCTCAGTTTAAAAGAGGTCAGCAGCATCCTGGACTTGCCTATGATGTGCTCACGCTGCACATTATTTTGTAGCTTCTTGGCAATCACTGTCACGTTGCTCACGGGAGCCTCATAAGACTTAAAATTAAGTCGCGCTAATCAGTTTGGATAGAAACATAACTTCCATAATAAAAGCCCTTTGATAGTCCTAATGCTGAGATTGTCACAGCAGGTGTTTGATTTTCAAAACAAGGACATAACTGCTGTGTAATCCAGCCTCATTTGTACAAAAAAAAATATTCCCCTGTGTCTCCCGCTGAATTGAAGTGGAAAATACTTTTTTCACTTTGTCCTTCCAAACGTTGAGCAATACAGGAGCAACGTACAGCGCAGCAGAGTGCTATTAAGGCTGAACTCTTCAGGGAGGCAGTACAGATGAAAGCCATTTTCTCCGTAATGACAGGAAGCCTCACACACACACACACATACGCAGGACTCTTATTGATTCCAACAGCTTCAACACTCATGGGGCAGCAAGGACTCATAATTGCTAAAAGCTACCTGTTTCAGATTTACACTCAGCTCCTGCACACGAGCCTGCCTTTGAAACTGCTCTGCCTCCAGGACATTTCTCTTCTTTGTGGAAGTGTGTGTATGTGTGTCTACCTCAGTGCTTCCTTTTGGGGCTTAAATTTCAGGTAGCCGCTCGTCAGGGTCCCTGGAGGCCCGGCTATCAGATGCCTCCAGCCTGCCTACTGTAACTAAAGCAGCTCGGTGTGTGTGTGTGTGTGTGTGTGTGTGTGTGTGTGTGTGTGTGTGTGTGTGTGTGTGTGTGTGTGTGTGTGTGTGTGTGTGTGTGTGTGTGTGTGTGTGTGTGTGTGTGTGTGTGTGTGTGTGTGTGTGTGTGTGTGTGAGAGAGTGAGAGAGACGAAGCTCTAATTAGAAGGTGAAATCACTATCCTGTAATCTTTTCACTCAGGAGAGCTGAGCTAGGATTTGTGTGCATGTTTGAGAGGGGGGATTTAGAAATGAAGGCAGGTATCTGAAGAGGAAACGAGCGCACACACTTTTAAAATTCATGCACAACAAATCAGAAGCTAATGAAAAAAGACAAGCTGAGACATCCACACTGTGTAACATGAGTGAAGAAATTAGTATTAAATCTGATATTGTAGAAGTTTTCTCCAAACAGCGAGGCTAAAAAACCCAATTTTTCCAATGCAGTCGGGTGATTCATATCGGCATTTTGAATAATTTAGGATATTTCTCTCACTTTTACATCAACCTATGGTGCTTTAGCTAGAAAACCTAGCAGGAATAGACTTAGATATATGTTGTTGTTCAAACTATATGGGTCAAAACTAATTTTTAGTGATCAATGAGGCCAATTTTTCTGAACCAATACACACAAAATGTTAGATATTAAAAGCATGTGATATCAGGGATCCTGTCACTCATAACTAGGCTTCTACATTAATTAGGATCACTATAACTGAATATGTACAGTGATGGGGTCAAAGCTTCACGTGACGTTGGAATACTCTCTTCTGTTCTATGTGTAATAGATAAATTAACAATCTTCACTTATTTTAGCATCAGCTGGAAAGCAAAAACACACAAAAAATGTTTTTTTATTAAATTGTAAATAAATTCAGGCATCAAGGGGTTAATTTATCGGTAATCACTTAATAAAATGAATCCCGATAATCTTAAAAATGCCTCCTATCGGCCCCTCATAATCGGTCAATCCCTTGCGAATCTTCCTTCAAAAAGATGTTACAGGTCATACAAATAGCATTAGCCACATGCTAAGAGGCACAGCAAGACTTGGTGGTAGCATTAGTATCAGCAAAATAAGCAGCTGCTATGACACCACTAAAAATGAAAATAATGACAATTGAAAAAAAATGCCGACTACCAGCCCTGATAATGAAGCAGGCCATTTTGGTAACTAGTAAAAAAAAAAATAAATGGGTTAGCTGTGACTGTCTGCTCAGGAAGGAAAAGAAAAAAAAAGGGGCACTAAAGGAAGACATCATGAAGTCTCTAAAGGCAGCAGGATATGTGTGTGTGTGATGTGTTTCTTATTGTGGCCGCTCCAGTGACTGACTGTGCAGAGAGGAACATACAGTGTATTGCAATGACCCTTCAGGGTAGTCGCCACACAACAGTTTACGGTCACTTGCCAGATGCTTTCTGGAGCGTGGCTGGATTCTCTCTCACACGCACTTGAGATGGGATAAAGGGGAGTATGTTCAGAAAGAAAAACAAAAAACTAGAAACAGGTTGAAGGGTATAAAAATCACATCCCTGGTAAAAGCAAAACAAAAACAGAGAAGTGGGGCAAAGAAACGCATCACCATTTTTAGCTCCATTGTGGACTTTCTTTGCTTTGCTTTCTCGTAACGATGCCTCTAACTTCTATTCATAATCCTGTTTCAGCTGTCAGCATACTGTCAAGTAGAAATTCCAACCGACTGATATCATGACGAGGCAGTTTTACCCTCTAATGTCCTCGGAGAGCTCATGTGGATTTCAGTGAGCGGCGTGTGTGTGTTCGTCTGTACTGTACGTTGATGTATACGTCTCAGGGCACATGCAATATGCAGCAAGAAACAGGGAGCAGATCGATTGCAGCAGCCTTGTATGGGAGCACATGCTTGGGGAGTTATAAAATAACTGCTTTAGCTGGCGAGGTTGATTGAAGCAGGAGAGAAGGAGGAGGAGGCGATGAGTTTTATGACCTTGTAAATCAGAGGGAATTTGTAAACCCTGGCTCTAAGAGGAAACAGGAGAGGCGGCGGCTGCTTTCTGACGGCAGAAGGGAGGGTTGAGGGATGAGTGTCCAGGGAAGAAATCTTACTAGCCAAGAGACGTCGAGGCCCAGTAAAGGCAAAAGAAAAATACACAAGATAGACAATTTCAGTTCAACTTCTGTCCTACCTTCAGTGTTTGTGTTTCGACTGCTGCTTCAGCTACAGTTTTTCAGCTATTTCAAATGTTCTCTGTTGTGTCAACATGAGCACAGTTGGTGTCGGAGCAGCGTGCACGCCAGACAAGCCAAGACTGGGTGTTTTTTTTTTCTACAAAAAGGAATACAAATAAAATCCCAGGCGAACAACTACTAAATGTTCCTTTTGAACCAAATGCAGCTGAATAACGCGGTTGCTAAGTGACACATATCCTGCGACCAAGTCACCGTTTCCTGCTAATGTGCAGAGGAACACACACACACGTTACTGGTACGTGCTGAAAGGTACATTCATGGGTTGGTATCAGCTCTCTTATCTGTGGTTGAAATATGAATCAACAAGTTTGACATGAAAGAAAACAATACATTTATTATTAAATTTCTCCTCAATATCTGTTCTTCCAGGGGCAGAGCTCCAGCTCTGAGAGCAGGTTTTGATATTTCAGTGCGTGATCTTGACAGGTAGTGGTGTCGAGACACTGGGAAATGAGCAGGTTAATCTTGCTTGACTGCACATTTCAACTGAAACCATCAATTTGTGCCTCCACGAGAGACACTGCATTTCATAAAAAGTCTACCTTCCTTGGGTTAGTTACTTATTTTCTTCCTTTAACATGAATCGGATTGTGTTTTGAACATGCACATCTCTGCATGTTGTCATTCCTTAGCTTGATTTTCTCCCAAGTCTTGACTAACAAACATTCTGAGGAGTAAGTTTCTGAGTCTACTCGAGCAGGAGCCTCATCGGGATGCAGACAGGTGCGCTTGGCTCGACTTACACGGCCCTCAAACTGCCTTCAACTTCAAACATCAAACGCACCTCAGATCATCCACCCATCTGAAATAATTTCCAACTGACAGACGGTGGGGCCCCAAAAGTGGAAGCTTGTCAGCCTGAACAAAAAATTCACTTCAGCCATTCTTCAGAGAAGGAGGGAAAAAATCCTTTTCCCACTCGCACACTCGCTCTCACATGCAGAGCCCGTTAGAAACGCATTCCTGCAGTGACGTCTTATGATGTTGAGTCAGTTGGAGATAACCATAGTGGTTGGTTTAAAGTGTGGTGATTTGCACAAGTGCACTTTAGCAACAGTAACAACTATCAGGCTCTCTTGCTTTACCGCCGCCTCTGTTTGACTCGAAACCCTTTTTGAAAGTGAGGATGTCTTCAAATGTGGAGTGTATCGTCATCATTACATGGCAAAATTTATAGAAAAAGACTGACGGTTTTCCAGTTTGATGTAAAGTAATGGTCATAATTCATATCAGAGCAGCTCAGGAAAGTGAAACGACAAATGGTCTGCACTTAGAAAGCACTTTAGCACCTTAGTGCTACTCAAAATGTTTCACAATGGTTTCCATTGTGACACAAATGGCGACAGAGCTGCCATGCAAGATGCTTGAAGGGTATTGCCTGAGGACACTTCAGCAGTCAAAGGAACCAGAAATCAAACCGCCAACATTGCAATTAGTGGAAAACCTGCTCTACCACTTGAACCACAGCCGCCCAGATGACATCCAAATTAGTTTGAGTAATGCATCTGAGGCGTTTAGGGAACACTGGGAAATTGCAGAATTTACTAATGCATCTGAGGCGTTTAGGAAACATTGGTAAATTGCAGAATTTACTAATAAATCTGAGGCGTTTAGGGAACATTGGTAAATTGCAGAATTTACTAATAAATCTGAGGCGTTTAGGGAACATTGGTAAATTGCAGCGTTTATTCATGCATCTGAGGCGTTTAGGGAACATTGGTAAATTGCAGAATTTACTAATGCATCTGAGGCGTTTAGGGAACACTGGTAAATTGCAGGATTTACTAATGCATCTGAGGCATTTAGGGAACTGGTAAATTGCAGAGTTTACTAATGCATCTGAGGCGTTTAGGGAACATTGGTAAATTGCATAATTTACTAATGCATCTGAGGCGTTCAGGGAACATTGGAAAATTGCAGCGTTTATTCATGCATCTGAGGCATTTAGGGAACATTGATAAATAGTTGCATATACTGATGCAAAGTGTTCAGGAAACACAGCGTTTCAGTAGTAAACAGAAGCAACGGGGAGTCAGAAATGACACTGAAACTTACCCCTGTTTATTACAATCCAAGAAGAGCTACCTTCTACTAACTCCATATGATTCTCATAAAAAAAGAAGATTAAATGTACGAAGCATGTATCTACATCTTTATTCCTGTTTATTGTAATTGATGTAATATGTTAAGAAATCCCGAATAGTTACACCAAAAATGTATTACATGCAGTTCTGGATGCGTCTAAATTATGCGCTGGTGCAAATAAATAGAAAACTTTAAGCGCACTAAAGCCCTGATTAGCATAAATGCTAGCAGCAAAATTGCATTTTCTTCAGGTAATACATGCAATTTTTGTAGTCATTTACATTTGGTTGTCAGAAAGTGTTGCTCACTCCTACAGATATAAAGACAGCTGGACTAACAGATCTATATAAGGCAGATGTACATGATTAAATAGTAAATAAATAGCTTAATGGACGTGCTGTAAAAATCTCCAGACAATCTGACAGACGCTTAACAAACCCCCACAAAATCCTGGGTGGTAAAATAGTAACTGGAGGTGCTTGGAGTGGAGTCAGGAAACGCTATTACACTTCGGTGCCCTGCCATGCCCCATTAGACAGAATAGTCCATAATCTATTAGAGTTTGGTGGCCGGCCAGAGCATGTTTTTGATTGCGAGACAGTAGAGGAGGTGCTACATGACTGCTGACAAGTGAGTCTCCGCCGCGTGGACGTGGGCATCATTAATCATCCGGGTGTAACAGGCTGACTGCACATGTGAGTTGCAAGCAGGAAGAAGAAATAAAAAAACACACACGGAGCAGCGATTATATCCCTGCCTGTCCTGCGGTGATGGAAACACCTGTATCCGTCTCATGCTTCATTGGGTGCAATTAAAAGCTTGTATACAGAAGCTAATGGCACTAAGGGGCATCTTAACACCATTTCCATACATTTAAACTATTGCTCAGTGAAGCATGCAGTGAAGGAAACAGGTGTCACAGTGAGGAGTGCGTATTATCCCGACATCAGGAGAGGAAATCAGATACTCACTGGTGGCTACCTCACTGTAGCCATTATAATATTTGAGTAATTATTGTGGGTTGTTTTCCTGTTGCATTTTAATGTTTGTTGTTTGCATCCTGTCTTCCGCTCATAAATCTGGATAAATCAATTACTTCTCCTGTGAATGATTACGGAAGCAAACAGTGTTGATATTCAATGAGCATTTCCTTGTTTTGCTCAATAAATTGAGAAACACTCCAGTCAGCTTAATGATTCACTTTGACTCGCACACAATTCAATCGCTATCATGGATTGAATTTCATCTTTAACGAGTGCAAAATTCAAGTATCCTTGTTTCAGAAAATGCTGCCTTTCTAGTTGTAAAATTCAACATTGCAGATCTGTGCAACAACAAAAAAAAAAAAGCAATAACACACCCTTCTGGAAATGTCTTGGGTCTAATTCAATAAAACATCTGTGACAGAAGGAGTCGATTTAATAACTGCAATAACATTTCCCACTCTCTCTCTTCAAACGTCAAATGCAGGTTTCTACCACGACACTCAGACCGGTTTAAAAACATGAAGAATTATTCTATCAGATCAGACAAACACATGAAGGTTTAATGTTCAATTCAGCTCAGCTATCCATCATAAAAGGGGGGCAAAACACATTGGTGCTGTGCATATGCCAGCTTCATATCCCTGTCAGCTCAGTGGGATTTCTTCACCGTGTCCTCTGATCCGCTGCCAAGGGCCGGCAGCTCTCCCACTCTGGACATCCTACTCATTCTCACCTTCCTCCGTGTTCCCTTCTGTCTCATGAAACGCCAGAAGGAGACGCCAATAAAGACAGACAGGTTCAGCAAGAATTATCCACCTCTGACTTGATAGGAAAGTTTATCTCGTCTACTTTTATATATCATTTTGAATTGTTATTTGTGAAATACGCAGACCAGCCATGTGCAGACGGATACACGCCAGTGTGTTTTCTACTGTATAGTGGGAAAAACGATAACGGGAGCTAAAAGACAGCCAGTCACTCTCGGCTGCCTCGCTCTGCATTTCTACTCCTCCGACTGGGTTGCCATGGAAACGGCTCTCTCAGAGGTGGTCTGGCCATTTTATTTCAGGTCTCACCATCAACGGCGCCTCTCAAACAGCAAAAATAATTACTCAGCGTCCCCGTTTCTTTAATCCCCGGCTGTTTTCACACACAGCCGTGTTCGTCCTTCAGGTCAGATGGGCGACCTGCCGCTTTGTTGTACCCCGAAGGTCGCGGCAAAATGAAAAATGGCTTAATTTCACAAGAAACAAATTTGCTGGGAATGACAATCAGAGCGTAGACAACATAGTACTGGATCCTGTGTACCTGTCTTTCTTACAAGGGATAGTGCTTAGTTTTAATAAATGATGGTTTAAAGAAGTATTAAAGAGGACAACGCACAAATAAAAGGTCCGAGTGGGGATTTGAACCATAAACCTTCCCATACGAGAGGCACAAAACTTACCTCTGCACCAACTTCCCCGCAAGACAACATTTTGAGTTTGTTTTAATGATGGTACCAACAGGTTCTCAATCAACCAAAGTCGGGGAAAAAAAATGCCTTCAACTGGATTTGAACCAAGAAGCTCCTGGATGCGAAGCACAGAACTTATCTCTGCACCATCCTTCTTACAGGGTGTAGCTCTAAGTTTTCATCAATGATGGTACAAAGAAGTATTGAGGAGGTGAAAATAGTAAAGGTACAAAGGTGGATTTGAACCAGGGACCTTCAACATGAGAGGCAGAAAACTTACCTCTGCACCACCTTTCCTACAAGGTGTTGCTCTAACTTGGCTTAAATGATGGTATCAATTAGTACTGGAGCATCCAAAGGACAAATAAAAGGTGTGAGTGGGGATTTGAACCAGGGACCTTCAACATGAGAGGCAGAAAACTTACCTCTGCACCACCTTTTCTACAAGGTGTTGCTCTAACTCGGCTTAAATGATGGTATCAATTAGTATTGGAGCATCCAAAGGACAAATAAAAGGTGTGAGAGGGGATTTGAACCATGGACCTTTAACATGAAAGGCAGAAAACTTATCTCTACACCACCTTTCCTACAAGGTGTTGCTCTAACTTGGCTTAAATGATGGTATCAATTAGTACTGGAGCATCCAAAGGACAAATAAAAGGTGTGAGAGGGAATGTGAACCAGGGACCTTTAACATGAAAGGCAGAAAACTTACCTCTACACCACCTTTCCTACAAGGTGTTGCTCTAACTTGGCTTAAATGATGGTATCAATTAGTACTGGAGCATCCAAAGGACAAATAAAAGGTGTGAGAGGGGATGTGAACCAGGGACCTTCAACATGAGAGGCAGAAAACTTACCTCTGCACCACCTTTTCTACAAGGTGTTGCTCTAACTTGGCTTAAATGATGGTATCAATTAGTACTGGAGCATCCAAAGGACAAATAAAAGGTGTGAGAGGGGATTTGAACCAGGGACCTTTAACATGAAAGGCAGAAAACTTACCTCTACACCACCTTTCCTACAAGGTGTTGCTCTAACTTGGCTTAAATGATGGTATCAATTAGTACTGGAGCATCCAAAGGACAAATAAAAGGTGTGAGAGGGGATTTGAACCAGGGACCTTCAACATGAGAGGCAGAAAACTTACCTCTGCACCACCTTTCCTACAAGGTGTTGTTCTAACTTGGCTTAAATGATGGTATCAATTAGTATTGGAGCATCCAAAGGACAAATAAAAGGTGTGAGAGGGGATTTGAACCAGGGACCTTTAACATGAAAGGCAGAGAACTTACCTCTACACCACCTTTCCTACAAGGTGTTGCTCTAACTTGGCTTAAATGATGGTATCAATTAGTACTGGAGCATCCAAAGGACAAATAAAAGGTGTGAGAGGGGATTTGAACCAGGGACCTTCAACATGAGAGGCAGAAAACTTACCTCTGCACCACCTTTTCTACAAGATGTTGCTCTAACTTGGCTTAAATGATGGTATCAATTAGTATTGGAGCATCCAAAGGACAAATAAAAGGTGTGAGAGGGGATTTGAACCAGGGACCTTTAACATGAAAGGCAGAGAACTTACCTCTACACCACCTTTCCTACAAGGTGTTGCTCTAACTTGGCTTAAATGATGGTATCAATTAGTACTGGAGCATCCAAAGGACAAATAAAAGGTGTGAGAGGGAATGTGAACCAGGGACCTTCAACATGAGAGGCAGAAAACTTACCTCTGCACCACCTTTTCTACAAGGTGTTGCTCTAACTTGGCTTAAATGATGGTATCAATTAGTATTGGAGCATCCAAAGGACAAATAAAAGGTGTGAGAGGGGATTTGAACCAGGGACCTTTAACATGAAAGGCAGAAAACTTACCTCTGCACCACCTTTCCTACAAGGTGTTGCTCTAACTTGGCTTAAATGATGGTATCAATTAGTACTGGCGCAACCAAAGGACAAATAAAAGGTGTGAGAGGGGATTTGAACCAGGGACCTTCAACATGAGAGGCATAAAATGTACCTCTGCACCACCTTTCCTACAAGGTGTTGCTCTAACTTGGCTTAAATGATGGTATCAATTAGTACTGGAGCATCCAAAGGACAAATAAAAGGTGTGAGAGGGGATGTGAACCAGGGGACCTTTAACATGAAAGGCAGAAAACTTACCTCTACACCACCTTTCCTACAAGGTGTTGCTCTAACTTGGCTTAAATGATGGTATCAATTAGTACTGGAGCATCCAAAGGACAAATAAAAGGTGTGAGAGGGGATGTGAACCAGGGACCTTCAACATGAGAGGCAGAAAACTTACCTCTGCACCACCTTTTCTACAAGGTGTTGCTCTAACTTGGCTTAAATGATGGTATCAATTAGTACTGGAGCATCCAAAGGACAAATAAAAGGTGTGAGAGGGGATGTGAACCAGGGACCTTCAACATGAGAGGCAGAAAACTTACCTCTGCACCACCTTTTCTACAAGGTGTTGCTCTAACTTGGCTTAAATGATGGTATCAATTAGTACTGGAGCATCCAAAGGACAAATAAAAGGTGTAAGAGGGGATGTGAACCAGGGACCTTCAACATGAGAGGCAGAAAATGTACCTCTGCACCACCTTTCCTACAAGGTGTTGCTCTAACTTGGCTTAAATGATGGTATCAATTAGTACTGGAGCATCCAAAGGACAAATAAAAGGTGTGAGAGGGGATGTGAACCAGGGACCTTCAACATGAGAGGCAGAAAATGTACCTCTGCACCACCTTTCCTACAAGGTGTTGCTCTAACTTGGCTTAAATGATGGTATCAATTAGTACTGGAGCATCCAAAGGACAAATAAAAGGTGTGAGAGGGGATGTGAACCAGGGACCTTTAACATGAAAGGCAGAAAACTTACCTCTACACCACCTTTCCTACAAGGTGTTGCTCTAACTTGGCTTAAATGATGGTATCAATTAGTACTGGAGCATCCAAAGGACAAATAAAAGGTGTGAGAGGGGATGTGAACCAGGGACCTTTAACATGAAAGGCAGAAAACTTACCTCTACACCACCTTTCCTACAAGGTGTTGCTCTAACTTGGCTTAAATGATGGTATCAATTAGTACTGGAGCATCCAAAGGACAAATAAAAGGTGTGAGAGGGGATTTGAACCAGGGACCTTTAACATGAAAGGCAGAAAACTTACCTCTACACCACCTTTCCTACAAGGTGTTGCTGTAACTTGGCTTAAATGATGGTATCAATTAGTACTGGCGCAACCAAAGGACAAATAAAAGGTCCAACGGGGGATTTGAACCAGGGACCTTCAACATGAGAGGCAGAAAACGTACCTCTGCACCACCTTTCCTACAAGGTGTTTCTCTAACTTGGCTTAAATGATGGTATCAATTAGTACTGGAGCATCCAAAGGACAAATAAAAGGTGTGAGAGGGGATGTGAACCAGGGACCTTTAACATGAAAGGCAGAAAACTTACCTCTGCACCACCTTTCCTACAAAGTGTTGCTCTAACTTGGCTTAAATGATGGTATCAATTAGTATTGGAGCATCCAAAGGACAAATAAAAGGTGTAAGAGGGGATGTGAACCAGGGACCTTCAACATGAGAGGCAGAAAACTTACCTCTACACCACCTTTCCTACAAGGTGTTGCTCTAACTTGGCTTAAATGATGGTATCAATTAGTACTGGAGCATCCAAAGGACAAATAAAAGGTGTGAGAGGGGATGTGAACCAGGGACCTTTAACATGAGAGGCAGAAAACTTACCTCTACACCACCTTTCCTACAAGGTGTTGCTCTAACTTGGCTTAAATGATGGTATCAATTAGTACTGGAGCATCCAAAGGACAAATAAAAGGTGTGAGAGGGGATGTGAACCAGGGACCTTCAACATGAGAGGCAGAAAACTTACCTCTGCACCACCTTTTCTACAGGGTGTTGCTCTAACTTGGCTTAAATGATGGTATCAATTAGTACTGGAGCATCCAAAGGACAAATAAAAGGTGTGAGAGGGGATTTGAACCAGGGACCTTTAACATGAAAGGCAGAAAACTTACCTCTACACCACCTTTCCTACAAGGTGTTGCTCTAACTTGGCTTAAATGATGGTATCAATTAGTACTGGCGCAACCAAAGGACAAATAAAAGGTCCAACGGGGGATTTGAACCAGGGACCTTCAACATGAGAGGCAGAAAATGTACCTCTGCACCACCTTTCCTTGACTTTGTTCTAATGATGGTACCAACAGGTTCTCAATAAGCCAAAGTACAGAAAGAGAAACAGCTGGATTTAAACAACAAGTCTCCTGGATGAGAAGCACAGAACTTATCTCTGCACTGTCTTTCTCACAAAGTTCACACTTGAGCTTCTTCTAGTGATGGTACTAAGACGTTTTGACGAGGACAAAGTACAAAAGCTGAACTTGAACCATGAAACTCCTGCACAAAGAAGCATAAGCCTTTTCTCTACACCACCACATCTCACATTTGCTCCAGCTCTAGTTTCTTCCCATCATGGTACCAGGAAGATTCTAGAGGACAAACTGCAAAATGTTTCCAAAAATTGGATTTGAACCACCAACCTCCAAAATGAAGAAGTTGTAACATTTCCACTAAATCACTGACTCAGCTGGTTGATCAATTCAACATGTCTTTGCCATGTTGCATATAAATATTTTTAAATGTATGAAATCTGCTTTAAAAAATTTAATTAACTCACTCACCACAAAAAAGACACAAAAATACAATGTGTGTGAGTGAATACAGCTACATTTTCTGTATGTTTAATAACTATTTCATTTTTTTACATTTTTTTTCTTTAGCAACATGGTCTTGCGTGAGGCTCTGAAGCCGTCTGCACACTCTTAATTAGCTCGCAGTAATTTATAATTGTAACATTTCAGCCAGACAGACCTTTCTGGCCATTAATATTTCATGATACAGGCAAGCACTTCTGACACTAATCTCCAAATGAGCGCCAGACTCATGGCCACATGTCCTCTCCAGAGAAGGTTGTAATAAGCAGGCACTTTTTTTTGGAACACCCCCTCTGTAAGATCCTAGCATGTGATTTTTTTTTTTTTTTTGGCTCATTAAATCTCTACAGGGCTTGAAAAAGGCCATGTTTGTCCAGTGCCGCCACAAGATTTCTGATTGTTCCAACATGGCAAATACGCACACTCAAGGTTTTATCCATTCAGTTTTCAAAATAATTGAAAATAGCTCCAATCCTGCAATTTGCTGTGATGGAAATCAGATTTTTGATTGTGGCTTGCTCTGTAAAAACAACAAAGAAACCATTTTTTTGCATTTTATCTGGCAGATTAGGAAATCTAATGACGACCAGCCACATGGACCACATTCATGTCTGCTGTTGTTGATTCTAAGAGGTTTGACGTTGCACACTAAACTCAAACAAACACCTCTCTGAAAATCTACGACACTTTTATGCATAAAAGCCACAAACTTCATAAGAAAGAGAAGAAAAACTTGGTCTAATTTTGTCACCGCCAAAAGAAATTAAATAACGAGAAACCCATGTGCCCAACAAAGCATCGGATGTTCATCAGAAACATTTTTTCTTCTGACATGCGGCTGCAGTGGTGTTGATAAAAACAAGAAAACCTGAGAAATGTGTGTGAATAGGAGCGAGTACGTGTGGCCGGGTGATTACTCAGTCTGCTTCACACGCTGATTCACTTCATACACCTGTAGGATGAATGAGAGCGCTGCACCTTTGCATACTGATCAGGCAGAGAGTGGGCCTTTCAATAGGCTGTATTCTTCTTGATGTGGTTGAGTCTATTACCTGACTCAGCCACATTAACCCCTTGAGAGAGAAAAAAAAAGCCAGAGCAGGACACGTTTTTTTAGACTGGTGCACATATTTCCAATAATCTTTCTGCATTATTCTTCTTTTACAGCTCAATAAAACAAAAGCATGTGATAAGACTTATCTGTTTTAGATGCAAAAATGCATTATGCTGCTTGTAAATCAAGTGAAATTAAATCATAATTTAATAAAAATCAAGAGGCTGTACATGAAGCTTTGGGTCTCTGAGGAAATGTTTAAAGGGGATGTGAAAATGGAAGCAGACTTGTTGCCATTTCCTTCTAAAAAGTTTGCCTCATGAGGGCTTAAAAAGGTTTCAAACAGCACTAAATGTCCTTTACTAATAACTGATCAATAGTTTCATGATCATGTGTGGCTTGTCTAACCAATAACATTTAAACAAACTAGGACTTAACTCAGTAAATGAACAAAGGCATAGAGGAAAAAGAATATAGTTGGAGACTGAAAAGACATTTAATTCCATCTTTAGATAATTTATTTCATAACCTGAATATAATTCCACTGTGGATTTTACTTCTATGCGAGAAATTATTATGTAAGTTTTTGTCATAGGTCCCTCTTTATACTTTAAATATATCATTTTGAGATGGAACCTCTCAAGTGCAGAGAAAGAGATGGAAGAACGGCACAATTCAAACGGACAGGGGAGGGAAACGGAGAAAGCCAGTCGGCTCCTTATCAGTCAGCCCCAAAATGGCCCTTTAATTAAAAGCAGGAGGTAATGAACACTCTCGGGAGTCTGATTAGCAGCTAATGCCCCTTGCTGTGAGCTGATGGGCTCCCCCGTCTGCCCTTTTTGAAGCTACACTGAATGGCAGACTACTGTGAGAGCTCTGAGTCAGTAGTAGAAGCCATAAACCACAGCAGCTCATCAGCTACCTCTGGATTATGAAGCTACAACACTTTGGGATTTAGAGTCTTATGATGTGGCTCTGAAATGAGACTGTGTAAGTAGCTTTGATGAATATGTTTTAGGAAGACCTGAACTATTTTTCTGATATTATTTTAACATTTGTGGGTGTTTTGCGTCAGGGCAAATCAAATCAGCATCTTGTGAACTATTGCCGTGTTTCTGTGCAAGTCTCAAGCAAATTTAAGCAAACTTGTACAATGTCTCAAATTTTTTTCAATAACCAACGCTTCCATGACTCTGCTTTGGAGCAATTAACTAGGCTGTCTATTGTATTCAGAAGGTGGTGCTGTAGCTACGTTACATGGCTATAATGAACAGTAGAAGAAGCTAAAAACAAAACCAGTTGCTAGCCAACTGCTAAAAAACCCTACAGAAGAACAATAGATTAATAAACCTTTGTCTATCTGCAAGAAGAAAATGCAAACAAGTCTTTAATAACTGTTTTCAGTCAAGAAAGTTGTAATTATTCCATCACGTTTCATGCTACTCGGGAATAAAGAAAACTAATTAAGTGGAAACAGTTGATCAGTCATGTCAGTTAAATGTTTGCTACATCAGAACTCATTCAGGAATGGTGTTTCCATCCTCCACTATTCCACTATTTTCCATTTTTGCCACTAATGTGATACTTTAAAACGCTGCTAAGTGAGTCAGCTAGTAACATCTGTTGTGACCAAGTGCATCTGAAAACTATTTAGCAAGCCAGTGGGGGAAACTATGCTCAATAACACCTTTTTGTAAAGCACTTTTCATGCAAAGATTGATTCTGATGTGCTTTGCAGACTAGATTAAAAACAAAGGTTAGAAAGAGAAAATTTTAATGTATTCATACTGCGTGTAATTGTGTGTTTTAAAATATGCAATACAAATTAAGTTTTACTACCAAAATAAATATGAAAAGACAAAAAAGTCAAGTAATGGGAAAAAATGGCTGAAATACTACACTAGCTTCTGGATAAATGGTTAAAACAAACAGCCAAAGTTTTATTTAAACACTGCAGGGGGGAACATTAGGCAGCTGTCTGGATATTCTGAGCATCAAACACTTAATTTCCTGAATTTTGGTGATTTTTTTTTTTTTAATATACCAATTTGTGCCTTTTCAGCATCAATTTATGGTGAAAATATCATGTATCTGTGAAGCAAAACACAAAAAAATGAGGTACTATGACAAAATGTAACAGCAGTTTTTCAGAAAAAAATATTTTGCTTCTTTGTTTTTACTGTGGGGAGAAATAGGTATGTTGTAAATAATGAAGGGAATGTTTACCCTCCATCCCGCCTCAAATCTTTGCCTATGATCAAAAGTAATGGTTGTATAGATGCAACAGCTAGTATTATGGTTGAAATAGTTAGCTAAATGCAATACATGGATAAAAGAAATAAATAAATGGCTCCTGTACAGTTAGATGTCAAGGATAGAAAAGTATTAGATAGAAGTACTAATGCAATTCATAAAACTGACATAAAAAGTAGCTCACTTGTATGATAACATCACTGCTTTATATGAAGCTTTGGTAAAGTGAACACATTTGAAATATAATAGGTGGATAGAGGAATATTTTAAAATCTAACCAAATCCGTACAAAAGATTGTAAGTTCTGATGCCATTGCTGCTCTAAAACACAACTACATAATCTCTCGTATGCTAAAAATGCACTAAAACGCCATCATTAGCCAGTCAACCGTGTGGAGATGAGTTGGTGAAGCTAATGAAGTCAAGCAAAGTCTGACGCAACAGTATTTGCAAGATGAGATCATTAGCGAGAAGGGTTGGGCTGCTTATTCATTTCATCTTCAACACACAGCCTGCTGCAGATATGTTATATGAAGACTTCTATTATTATTCCATCAAGTTACTTTAGACGTGGAGCGACCCACTCAAAAACATACATGGTGTCAGCTGAAAGCTCATCAAGGCGCGGGCTGTAATCCAACCATCCATGGCAAACCAAACAATGTGCAAATCTGTGCGAGTCTCTACGTCATTTTTGTCTAGGTTACAGTAATCCCTTGGTCTCCGTGCTGCAGTGTGAGCATGCATTTGAATATATTAAAAACTCCACGGAGAGGGCGATAAGCTGAATTTGAGCTCCTAAACCAGACTGTTATTAAGTTTCCTGTGAAAGTTTTACCCAAGGTTGTTCAAAGAGTTTCACTGCGCAGCTCCCAGAGGTCTGAAAATGGGTTATCCTTGGTGCAGTGGTGTTCTCCGGCATGCCGAGTGAAGTATGTCACTTTCATCTTCAGAAGGAATACGTACATTTATGTCGATGTGTCCATTTGTATATGTCAGAACGTGTAAGCGTTTGAAAATGTGAGAGTATGCAGGTGCATATATGCATAATGTGGGCTGATCTTCAGAAACTAGAGCTGCTACTTATCTTCAAGCACAGTGGAATGCAATGAATGTTACAAACTAAATACGCTCAATAATAAAATATGCTCATGTTTAATGCTTTAAAAGTCCTTCGAAATGTATGTCTCAGCTGGTTTATAACATTTCAAATGCATTTGAGTGCATTTAAGATCACACTACCTTCCAGAAGTTGTCGACTTTTCCGTACACCAGCGATTGGTTCTGCCTTTTGATGTCGTCAATGTGCTTGATGTCGCTGGCGTTGAGGTGCTGCTCCACAACAAAACCCAAGAAACTGTTGTCAGGGGTGTGAGCTGCAGGAGAAAGACAAAAAAACCAGCAGGTATTTAAAGGTGGGTAACAGCAAGAAAACAGGGAAGAAAAGAAAGAGGGAAGAGAAAGAAACAAAGATAGAGGTAAGAGAAAGAGAGGGAAAGATTGAGAGAAAGAAAGAAAGTAAGAAAGAAACAAAGAAACAAAGAAAAAGAAATAAAGGCACAAAATAGATAGATAGATAGATAGATAGATAGATAGATAGATAGATAGATAGATAGATAGATAGAAAACCATGAGATTTTAACAAAAGGTTAGAAAAAAGTCAGTGATTGTTTCTTTGAAATAAAATGATAAATGACTTCAATTTTGTTTTATGCATCATAGAGACCAAAATAAAAAATGCGCCAAATAAATCTTACACACACGTCTGCTTTTCAGAGCTTGAACAGATCACAATTCCAAAGCGAAGCAGAAACGGTTGCACAAAACAACCCATCGAGGACTCAGTTTCTTTTTTTTTTGTCCCTTTCATTCCTTATTGTGCGGCGATGACTGGTTACTATGGGAACCGCGAGCTGAACAGGTCAAGTGCAGAACCCAGAGCTGGCAGCGTTTAACTCACAACCATCTGCTTGTAAAACAAATGCGAAGACAAGGGTTTGGAGCGTGGACAGAAGAGACGTCGTCAAAAACAAAAGCGCTTAATGATGTAATTCAGAATGAAAAATGGAGGAAGTACAAGCAGATGCTGCCATCACCTCTGGAAGCGAATGGAACAGGCTGTGCCATGAGGGGGGAGTTTTAGTTGTGGTCTATGCTGGAGCCCAAGGGAGCTGCTGTGGTCAGAGCTCGTTTTTACCACAACCTTATTACCACGGAGGCAAATTGAGGTCAGTCAGTCATTCAGGGGAGATGGAATTCGCTCCAGTATAGTAAATAAAGGGTTCAGTGAGATCATTTCAGCGAAGAATCTCAACACAGAAGCTGCAAATTCTGCTACCTGCCAGCACTTAGACAAGTCAGATGACAAATATCCACTGGGCTTGAAGCTTTTACGTAACACAAAAGGACTAATCATGATATTTAAAAACAGTCATGACTTAGCTGCTATAGATAACAATGACATAATGTCAAAGTTGTACTTTTTTTTCAGGGTGTTGGCTGGAATGTGACACTTTGTCCCATTCGAAAAAAGCCAGTGTTTGCTCACTCAATCTCTCCGACGCAGTTCACATATTGGCTCTGGCTAAATACCTTTAGGCAAACATAAAAAAGAAACATGGAGCAGGAAATGTGTTATGCAGAGCAAATGAGCCCAGCAACAGTCCAAGCAATTACTGAACAATGACAAAAATGTGCAGTCTCATTTTTCCCCGAATGATTGGAAAAGGCCACAAACAGAGGGGTTTCTACAACACCCTGACTTTACATAATTCATCCCGCAGTCACAGAAATGGAAGTATATTTCATGACTCCATTACACTAGTGAATTGTTTTTTGGGTGGATATTTATCACAGGTTGCTTCACACTAAACACTTTCCTTTGTTTAGATTTTCTCCAGGCAAAGTGTCACTCGGTGAGAGTGTAAAGCCATCAAAAGCTTCATAATACATGCGATCAATGGCTCAAATCGTAATCAATCACATTCAGATCTTCAGAAACACACAGAGGAACACTCTACCCAGTGAAAACTGGTAGCTCGCTCTCGGTTCTGTGCGTGGGAGAGCAAAGGAATGTGGGAGTACCTGTTATGAAGATATCACTAGATCTGTGTGAGGTGTCTGTGTAGGCAGCAGCCCAGCGCAACAACTTGAAATACCTATAAATGCTATCTCAGGCCGGCTGACAAATACTGATACTGATTACTACACTCATGATCGCTGTTTTCAACAAGTACTAAGGTGATAATGAGCCAAAAATACAGTGTGGACAGTAGGGTCTGGTATTCTGGGAGCTGAAAATGAGGATATTTTGCCCTCCGCTGCCTTGTTGACCTTTTTATGCGTCTCTTTGTGAGTCTCTGAACATTATCTCTGGATTTCCCCTTTAATCCCCTTCAGCCAGCCAATTGTGTGCTTGCACTGAAAAGAAACAGAGGATTGAGGGATGATGACAAAATGAAAATGGAGGGACGACTGATTTGGGCATGACATAAAGAGACACCAGACTAGTATTTTTGCTTTCACATGGAAAAAGTATGTTTTTGAATTAGTAAGAGGTTACACAGTAGAGTTCAGTGTCTTCTTTAGCAATTAGCTCATTTTAGCAAGCATTTATATCGTCATACATTTTGCTTGGACGTGATGTCTCTAATTGTTATGCTATATTAGAAAATGCTAATTCATAAATAAATACAAATATTCCAGTACAACACAGAGAGGGTTTCTGACGGCAGAGAGGCAGACTTGGTCCTTGGTATTAGGAAGTGGCAGCACTAACACTCGTGCACCAAACTAACTGTGTAAACAGGACAGGCTGTTAATTAGTGTTCAGCCCTCTTGATGCATTTGGCAACAGATGCCTCTTCTCCCACAAGAGCCGCCACTCAAAATGTCACTCAACTTGCCACAGCTTCATTCGCTATTAGCTAACAAACAGCCAGGGAGAACAGCGTCGCCGGAGAAGCAGCTGCTTTGTCGCTCTCGACAAACTCGCGAGCAAGGAAGACCGGACTCGCTCTGCTAGACTGGGAGTCGATACTGGTGCAATCTGGTTGGACTGAGACGGGGAAGGAGGGTGAAGAGGTGTCAGGGATACTCTGACAGGCAAGATGTGTTCTGGCAGCGGCAGGGATGCTTTAGGATATTTGTTTGTCCAGTTTAGAAGCAGTAAAATCAGAAATAAAAGCTGACTATACATCGCTATACAAAGGCACCTCCTATCTGAATTGGCCCGAAGGGTGAACATAAAGAAGTCGCACCTGTAACGTTTGCACACATGCACCTCAGAGATTTTAACTGTTGAGCATTTCAGGCTAAATATACGAGCACGAGGAGAAGTGAAGTTTGATCGTTCGATTTGTTCTGGACTTAACAGGTGAAGGATCTGGGTATAGATTGCAGAACGAAGCATTTCTCTCCCAGAATATTCTTTGAAATCTTGCAATGCCCTCCAGCACTATGCACAAGTATAAGTCAATATGCTTTTTACATCTTAAATGGATCATCTGATCAGAGTAATTGTGGAAAATGTGGGTCCATCTCTGTGTTTGGCTTTTGATATGTTAGCTACCTGTTATGAAACACGCAGAAAGACACTGCATTGCCCACATTTAGTGAATATTAATAAAATATTAAAGACCCTTTCTGGTAAAAATCAAGTTTTTACCTTGTTATCATATCCATGTGCTGTTTTCTATATGTGAAGGGTTGCATAGTGAGCAAAATAAGCCACATCTGCACATTATGTATTAATGACAACCTCAAAAACACAGATTCAGAGTTGTAGGATTTCAAATGCAAATTCAGGAGCCAATCCTGTCAGACTCCCTGTATCATTCTTCATCTTTGGAATTGGTTTCTGTGTCAATTATATTTGACTGAATGACTATAATATTATGACTTGACATTGCTACATGGGAATTTAATCAATGACCAGAGAGGGACAATTTCATTTTCAGTAAAAAAAAAAAATCACGCAGTGCATGTAATGAAGCCATATTATGTTTGCACGGCATTTCTGGACTCCAGCGTCAAAGCATTTCTGCACCACTTCTTATGTATTAAACCACTGTAATCAATCAAAGCAAGCATTTGAAAAGGCTTGAAATGATACAGGGTACGATCCCAGCAGGAAGTGCTTAATTACGCTACAATAGGTGTCAAATGGTATTTCTGTTGGTAATCCTACCGATGATACTTTGAGGAATTAATTTTTCCGCATTTTCTAGTGTTGTATGAGTGTTATCAATGATTGGACAGCATGCACAGAAGGCTTGTTGGAGAGACACAGTCAGAGACCGCACAGTGCTGGTCTATTGATCCCTCACAGATAGAAAGAAAAGAAAAACTTAAGTGAAAGGGTGTGCCAGCAACGTTATCAATCACAGCTTTACAGGCACTATCAGCCTGGCAGATCTCAGGGTCAATTACGCAGTTGGCAATGCTTCAAAGATAAATACTATCTGCTGCTGCGTTCAACCTCTGACCAGTATTAATCATTATTGCCGGAAGGGATTAAACATTCAGCTGCTGGAAAGCACAACGGAAAAATGTAGATGAGGCATAAAGTGGACTTTTGGTAGCAAGTCAGTGCATTTAGAAGTATCGTGATTTCGTAAACCTCCTATGAAAGACCTGGTTAAGATACTTTTCAATGTATGCGCTTCACCAGATTTTAGGAATGCATCCGCCCCCACATACTAGAACGTCCTTCATAACAAACTTCAAGCTGATAAAGTGCTGCATGATTGAATTACACTTGAAAGAACTTGAACCCCTACATCTCATTCTGACCCACAGCAAAGCATAACTACATTATATTTGCAAGTGTTGAGCTCTCCGGATTATGAATGAGTCGTGCTAGCACACAACTTAACTAAGACAGCCGGGTCAAACACAAATTGTGTACTAGAAAATACTCGCAGCTATCCCGACTCCGAAATAGATTAATGAGGTCAATTTGGCCTTGTCTTGTCTTATTGACCAGAGGCCACACAGTCCCAATTCCCCCAACCAGTGATTTATGGAGCACTGCCTAATCGTAACAAATGGACCAATCCAAATGTAGAATAAATTACCTGCTGGAGCCTGATTTGACCGTTGTTACATCTACATTTAATACGTGAGTTGAGATACAATTTAAAACACAAAAAAATACAAAGATTGCATTGAATAAATTTGTTACAAAGGGGCTTTAAAGTTGGGTTCACCTTCTTGGATGAGCTGAATAAAAAAACTGCAACAACAATTAAATATGGGAGTTGCCTCAACGTTGCTAAAATGTCCGGAAGCTCTAAATATCACACAATGTCAATCCAAACTGAAAGAAACACATGTTCAGACACTCACACTGCTTGTTAAATATCGAAATAAAAATCCTACACAATCTAATGACAGTAAGAAACAAGAGGTGGCTACTTTCGTACAGTTAATTGATGGGACATGCTGTTCTGGTGCAGTGTTAATTTCACTGACGAAGACTATGACGAAAAATATTCATCAACGAACCTTTTTCACTGACAAAAACTTAATAAAAACTAAGTAAAAAGTCCGACATGAAGACGAAGATTGTGATGAAATATAACAGACACTTTAGTCAATGAATAGACTGAGACTAAAACTCTTAGGATATTTAGTCGACTAAAACTAGACTAAGACTAAAAGGTTACAGATGATGAAAATATGACTAAAACTAAATTTTGTGTTATTTACTATCAAAATTAACACTGTTCTGGTGCATGGTTCACCTATTAGTCTTTAGCCTGAAGGGAAGGTGTTGCACCGCACAATAGAGAGTGTCTCTCATGCCTGGAAGTGATGCCATTCTGTGGTTTTAACACTCGACCAAACCGCCGTGCACTTGTTTCACCAGCGATATCATCTAACCCAACGACTCTTAACTGGATTTTGAGCAAAGGCCCCAGTGTGTTATGAGAAAGACATACCCTATTCAGCGGACAAAGGGCCCATTCAGGTGCAGTGGCATTCTGGACAGCTCCGGGCCTCACCTCGCAAACAGGTATTGTAGGGGTAACATTTCACTTTCTCTTAGCCACGGGGAAAAGGTCAGTACCCTCGGGGGCTGGCTCCCTTTCCTCCCCAAAAAATGCTCTCTCGTCTGCAGCGCTGCCACCGCTCATCCGCCTCAGCAAATGCGGTTGACTCCAGTTACAGTCTGATCTCACGGTAGGAACGATGCATGCACACACAGAGCTATTAAACCCTCCACGTCCTACATTCATAATCACAGCAAAATGGAGAGCTGAGTGCCTGACCTCTTACTTACTAATCTGCTTGATGATAGTCCATTAGCTAGCACCGTGCTGGATTTTCAGAGGAACTTTGATGCCTCTTTGCCAACAAAAACATCATTTTACAGGACAAAATCTCACTGGAACTGTGCACATTGAAAACGACCAAGAGTGCTGAACATTTAAACTGATTTATGTTGGAAGTAGCTGTGTTTAGCAGCTCGAATGGGGGACTTAAAGAGATGATGGAATCTATCAGACCCATGTTGTGAGGAAGAAAAGTGTTATCCTCAGCCCTGCTGATCAACATGCTTGAGTAGCTTTGCATTTTGGAAGCATCGGGGATCTTTTTACACTGTTAACCTGTTGATTTAGAGGTGCTGGTTTTCATTATGTAAATAGGAATACACTATTTTTTAAAACCTACCACAATTAAACCACATAGGCTGTTTATTTCTCCGAGAGATGAAGCTTTCTGGTTATTTTCGTGATGACTGTATGTGTGTTGGTGACTTACGGAACATGGTGTTGAACTGCTGTGGGTTGAGGTTCCACTTCCCCCAAGGCGTCTTGTGACCCTTGGACTGGGCGTAGTGGGCGTGGTTGAACTCAGGTTCCGTCCCAAACGAATCCAGCACCCGCAACATGCACCTACGACACAATAAAGAGAAAGACAGGACAAAGAGATTTAATGGTTGTTTGTGGCCAGAAGCACAGATGTACTGTATGTATAAAACTTCAACATCAATTTAACAATCACAATATCAACTATTTACAGTGATTTTATTGTATGTGCTCGAAGCCAGCTACTTGAAGGAGGTGCTTTTTTACACAGCTGTTGTCTCCAATGTATATTCTTGACTTGGTTTATAAGTGTTTATTAGAAACTAAGTGAAGCACACAGCAGTAAGTCCAAGACAACCTAATTCTACACCTACTTATACCATCCTAGTAAGCCGGAAGACCCACAAAACATGATACTACTTGCAGTTTTGTTGTGGTGACATTGCCATCAATAATAACAGTATTCCACTAGATCCTCAGTTCCTCAAATCCTGGAAGTATACAAAGACTCGCAGTCAACAGGAAAACATTTGGTGTTTTCATTCTGAATGGCCCACCACTTCTAACTCTCCGACTCTTTTTTACCCAGTTTTTATTTTACACCCCACATACGAGATACAATAAAAATGGGTTTTTACCATATGGGATCATAGAGTGAGTGTGAGCTTTTGGATGCTGCAGAACACGTGTTTTTGTATGTGTTCTCAGTTATGACAAGTTAGGAAAGGTCATCAATATAAAAGTTTTGAGGAACGTTCTTCAAAAGATGCAGTGCCACAAAGGGAAGATAAACGCCGGTGTCCAGTCGTCCAATCATATATGTAGACAAAATAGAAAACTATTTTCAAACAGCTCCATTTAAGATGACGAAAATAAAGCCTCGGAGTCAGATAGCAACGTCCTGTCCTGTGGAGGTATGAGACTGTGTATGAACATCATGGCTGACTCAAAGGTCACATTGCAGGATTAATTAGACCACAACCGGAGGAGGGAATCGTAAACCGCCTGCTGACATTTAACTCCACGCTCTACAGTCGCCGACTCCCACATTGTTGACTTTGTGTTGTCTGCACTGCCCTCTCCTATTCACGTTTTTTTTTTTTTTTTTTTTTTTTTAATCTTTTTTTGTAAGAAGGCAAAGGACCAATGAGCTGATATCAATCCGTTGACTTGGACACAAATTATTCTTTTTTCATATCGAGCCTGTTTTATTGACCATCTCGTGCCAGAATTTTCTTTGAGCTAAATTATCAGTGTAATTAGAGGCAGCTGGTTGTAAGCAGACCAGGTAGGCAGGGATATATATGCACTCATCTCTCTGTATGACATCTACAACAAAAAAAAAATCTCCCTCTGATTGTCTCTTCGCCCACCCAGACGCTGCGCAGCTGGCTGTGTGAACTGTGAAGTGCCCTGGGAGAGCGAGGAGCCTGGAAACAGATTCACCAGGAGGAAACTTTAGACTGAAAGCAGAATAACAACAACAACAACAACATGCCCACATGCCATCTCCGGCCGCTCCAGAGAAAAACAACCCTCATCTGTCCCCGGTAGATGTATTCTCAGCAGATGGTGATGCGATGTTGGAGCCATAAACATGATGTAAATATGGCTGCAGAGAGGCCCGTGGCTCGTGGGCGTCATGATGTGGCTGTTCAGCTCAACAAGTATGCACTGGGTGACACTTGGTGTGTTATTCCAATCAAGATGGGCTGAGTGAGAGGGGATGAGAGTATAGTTTCCCCATGATGTAATCCACCTGAAGTGATCCCAACTGGATAATGAATAACAGGGGTTATTGTAAATAATAAGTTTGTTTCCTGTCAAGATTTTCTCCCATGTGAAATAAACACAGCAATCCCACGTGGGTCATTAGGAAACAGTGGGATCACATGGGAGTTTTTGTCTTATAAGAATCTAAATGAGGGACATATCTGAAAACCCCTGAGGCTAAACACAACAGCTGGATGATATGCAGACATATCAGTTAATGGTCTGCCTTGTAAAAGCACGAAAGTCTCATCCAGCTAATAACGTCTCATTATTACCTGCTATTTTTAGCTCACGTCTCCACATGAATAAATGACAATCCCATTTATTGACAGTGTGTTCTAAGAAACGTTGACCTAAATTGCTGCCATTTAAATTTATCAAGCAATATATTAATCTAGACAAAGATTCTGATTAGCTCACATGCTACCTTGCTTTATTAAACATGTTGTATTCAGTTGATAAGCTGACTCTAAACAGCAAATGTTCAGTCATAGCTTAGAAACTGAACCTATTTATAGATTTTCTTTAGCATGTTGAAAAAGCCAACCATCTGGATCCATCCATTATCTACACCATTTAATCCTCATTAGGGTCGTGGAGAGGTCAGAGCCTATCCCATTTGACTTAGGTTGCCAGTCTATCACAGGGCTACATATACAGACAAACAATCACACTCACAGACAATTTAGAATTACCAGCTAAACTCAGCATATTCATATTGGACTGTGGGAGGAAGCTGGAGCACCTGGAGAAAACCCACGCATGCACAGGGAGAACATGCAAACTCCCTTCAGAAAGATCCTGGGAAGGCCAGGACGTGAACCAGGGACCTTCTAGCTGCAAGGCAAAAGTGCTAACCACCAAGCCACTGTGCAGCCCAACCAGCTGGATGATTTCCAAATTTGCAAAGATGATCCCTAAACAGTTGAATGTCACACATGTCTGGCAACTAAGCATATCACAAATCGACAAAAAGTTTTGGCTGATGTTTGACCTGCATGCTCACAAAGTGTAACTTAAGGTTACCAACCATGGCTAACTGTCATTTTATAGTAGGTGCTTCAACTGAACCCTTCTGCACAACTGACCAAATCAAAACCATGTTTTTGGCAAAACAAAATGACAACGTGACAAATGAAAATAGAAAACAGAAGAGACGAAAAGACAAAGAGCTGGTCACAGGACAAAGACACAGATGATGAAATCAAACTCGTGGAACATCACAAAGCTGATGACTAATTTTTCATTGCTTCAGTTTCACTTCTGCAATTTAGTTTTAAAAGGCAGATATATAACTTGTATACATTTGCACACTTTCTGCACATTTCCACTAAGACGCTACTCCACTAACTTGTTGAATGGGATTCTGTTTTACACAGAGACAACAATAATTGAGAGTATTCCCATTCCTCTGGAGTTGTGTGAAACACAGGTATCATAAGACGGATAGCCACAAGACTGGAGCAATAACAAAACACATTAATCACAAACAGGCCTGCCAGACTTGCTTATTTTGTCCCTAAACACAAAAAATAAACTAACAAAAAAGGCAGAGTTTATTGGAGGCTTGACATACAAACAAACGTTGCATGTCCCGTCCACAGGGCATCTCCCTGTATAACAAATAAAGATTGAAGTGGCTTCACAAAGGGTTTGTGGGACTGTCGGGCCACAAAGGCAAGAAATGTAATTCACTTCTACCAGGAGACAGTAAAGTAAAAGACACTCTGGCAGAAGGAGCAAGCAGGGAAACTGATTAGGTTACACTTTGTGAAAGAACAAAGAGTGGAAAGATGTTTCCAACATGTTCTCCACGTCTTCTTTTCACAAAGCGCACACAAAACGTACAGTGGCATTAAGTGCTCCGACATAAATGCTCAATAATGGTGGGAGAAATAATGCAGCAAACAGCATCTGGACCTTACATTACGCCTGAGGCCGAATCAATTTCCTCGGGGCACAAAGTGAGCGGATGCAGTTTAAGGTGTTATGTCGCAGACAAACAAAACCTGGTGACAAGCAGGAGGAACCAGCGGGGCCATTAGTGCCCCCAGACTTATTGTTCCTTCTCTTTTCCTGTCAGTCGGAGCTGACGGGAGCTTTTTCAAAACAAACCAGGACGGCCTAATCTACAGTCCTCAGCGGAGCACTCGGAGAAAGAATAGACTCGGTCGCTGACAACATCATGAACAACAGACGCTCCTTGGGCCTTTTGGGAAATTGTGGTAATGTACGAGCAGAAAATAGACTCATTGTCCCAACAAGTGCCAGACAAACCTCAACCCAATGCCCTGTGCCCACTGCAAACCACAGTGGGAAGCTGCAGCACAGGGGTAAAGACCTGAACAAATTACTGAATTCATTGACTGGCTGACATAATGAGATATAGCAAGAGAACGCTTGGCCTTGTTCAATCAGTAACTTACAATGTGTGATATTTAACCACTCGAGCAGATTTGCGCAACAGCCACTTCCAGCAAACTAAACTCAAACTTTGACCACACTGAAGAAGTGTGAAAATATGTGAGAGTGGGGGTAGTTAAAACAGACAGAGTATGCTCAGCGGAAACTCCATGGATGAATGGAAGTTATAAAAAAAAAAAAAAACGGAACAAAATTAAAGCAGCAAGTGTTTGATTCTGCATCTGTCAGCGCATAAATTTATACTTGCTCTAAAACTTAATCGGTTTCTTACTATATAGCAGATGTGTCAATACGCAGCATAAAAATAATAATGCTGCTTCTCATATCAAATAACAAAACATCTCTGTACTTATTTTGCCTAAAATATAATGCTGGATGTTGTCTCATTGTTAGAGAAAATGCATTAATGTCCCAAAAATGAGGTTGAAAAACATTTATGGTTACAACTAAATGGCGTAAAAGCAAACTGACCATATTAGATTTGTTTGTTAGCAACACCACAACCAGTGCTACTATCAGATTTTGATTCAAATATGGCTTAAATCCTAATTGGCTCATGGAAACGCATGAGATTCCATGCTGCAACTAAGTCCTTAAACTTAGAACTAGTGGAAACTAAGAAAAAAAAACACAAATAGTAGAAAGTGCAACAGTCATTGATTGAGAAAATACATTTTAAGAGACTTTAAATCCATAATATAAATGTACTTACTGGTAATGGACCCAGGAAGGCCCCAGCGTCTTTTTAAACTGGGTGAGACCCACGATGTCGATGTAAATAAGCTCTACCACCTTGTCGCCCTGAGTGGGGCAGCTGGATTTGTTCCCCATAACCTTCCGCATGATCCTGGGGAAAAAAAGCTCAGAATTAAAATCAGTTTTGAAACAACATATTGATCCATATGTGTCAAAACATGTTTCAACGTGTCATTTTTGGCTTTCTGGTTTCTGTATTTAATGTCACTAAACAGCCTCTAAAAGGTCAAATGTTAAAGTCAAGTAGAGCACATATACCAAACCGATACTGGCTAAGAAACCATCAAATCAAGGCCTGATGGAAAAGAAAAGGACCAAATCCTTCAGTACTTATACAAATTGTAAGATATGGTGTTTCTTGATAAACAACAGATTAAAAGGAATTTGCCTAATTCAGGTTTCTTGATGGTGCAAAAAGTTTAAAACATGCAGGACAGTTCTGTTTGGAAGTGGACAGACAATATTTGTGTATTTATTCAAATTAAACCTCTGTGCATTTGTGTCCTTAAAAAAGAAAAAGAGAGAATTCACCCCTGACATAGTGAGGACAGATTATACAAAACACAAAAGACAATACGTTTAGTTTAGCCTGAAAGACAAAACTTGCAGAAGCAGTTCATACCAAACTGTATCCAAACAGCATGTAAATACTAAACAAGTTAGGTGACAGTTCTGAAAATGCTCAAAGTCGACCAACAGGTCTTTTTGTAAATAACATAGGAGTGACATTTTTCTCCATTCAGGCAACTAAGCAAGTACTGTTGAGTATGTAGGTTTATTTAGAAAAACAAATGATGCGAAACAAATGTTTGGAAGCCTGACTATAGACCTTATTCACATAGAAGTTGGATTATATGGTGATTATACAAAATATTAAGCCCCTTGAACATTTTCCTTCTTTACTGCTTTTCAACTTTGAATTAAGGAGTGATCATTAACCAGGACATATCCTTGAACTCACACATCAAACAGGTCTTTAGAGTGGCCTTCTTTCACCTGCACAACATCATCAGAATATTCATAAAATCCCTGTCTCAGAGTGATGCTGAAAAACTGGTTCATGCATTTGTTACAAAACCTTTTCTGCTGTCTTTGTTTCTGAACATTTGCTGTTTCAGTGAGTAAAGCGACCAACAGTGCAACAGAAATTTAATACAAACACGATATTTAGTCCACTACAATAGTATGCCAAAATCATAGTATGTACGAAACCTCAGTGTGAACCCATTAGTCCGCGAAGTGCAAAGTATTTACAGTTAATATGACAGGATGTAAGCAACATTATGTATATATTTAACAGTGATGAACAGCAACAAAACAAGCTCACATCTACCATCTACTACTCCTAAATTTAAGTCTAAGAATAAGGCTTCACTTTCCATTGAGACTGAGATGTTGTGTAACGTGTTGACAGTTCTGTCTGATATCAGGCAGATGCCATTAGAGGAAAAGGGAATGAGGTTTGTGGGTTACCACCGTAATGTGCCTCTAATTGGCAGTGGAGCTTTTAGGAAGTGATGTGTTAATATGCTGAGAAGCTGCAACAATTTATTCACACAAAAGTATGTTGATATTGCTGTTTTTGTTCATTTATAATTATTTTCTGCAGTTTCAGTTCGACTTAGAACAAGTCACAGTTGTCTGCTTTCTCCAAATACATCACTAGGAGCAATTTATAGTCGATTTAGGTTGGACTTATGGCAACACTCAGTACTACTCACTCTTTGAGCTCAGTCAAGGAGGCTGAAATACGAACATCGTGGCCCAGCAGGTACAACGTGGTTATCAGATCACTCCACTGGACCAACTCGCCCAGTGGGCCACCGCTGAAGGCATTTTCTGCTATCTTAAAGCCTGACTCCTTGGTCAGCAGACCCAAGTGGACCAGGATCTGTTGGAGGAAATAAGTGACACTGGTGACTAATGTAGCAAAGTATTTAATTTATAGTTTGAGATGTGGCTGTTTTTCAGTATTACTGAATGTATTATATAAGACAGGATGCAGCTAGCAGACATTTCCCTGCAGAACAGTGACAGACAAATAATTCAAAGAGCTCCACTGGATTCCTATCTGAAAAGATTTTACATGGAGAGTGTAAAAAAAAAAACAAAACATGTTTATCCTAGTCGGGGACTGGGGAAGCAGCTCCACTTTTTGTCTAAAAGCTGTCAGGTGAACAATGCGCACACTGAGAAAAACACTCAAGTAAAGTATGAACAACACACACAAGCGAGCACACGGGAGGGTTTTCAGGTGCTGAGGGGAACACAGTGTTCCACAGCAGGAGCAGAAAGTAACAGCAGACTTTGTTTGAAGTGACCGATTTGCTGTTTTTTTTTTTTTTTCATTGTTGACATCCAGCCTCGGTGCCAGAGCACACCAGTGGAGGATTAATATGTGCGGATTAATATCCAAAAGAGATTAGCAGCTGAAAGAAAAAACTGGCTTTAAAGGGAGAAGGAGAAAATGCTTTTTGTTTAATTATAGACTGAACAGATTCACAACAGTAAGGAGGGGTAGGTGAGAAAACACACATAGATGTATAGATGAGGAGATTTCCTGTTTCTCTCAGCTTTGCTAAAGGAGATGCTGCTTTGCATCGGCACCAAGGTATCATAGGAATGTGATGTGAATTATTCACAAGGCCGGTGGAAATTGTGAAGTACATTATTCAGTGCTGGGAGCTGCTACCAACTTGGTACACAATGGAATATCCATGTCACTCCTTTCCCGCCACCATTTCTTCTCCCAGCAAAATTGGGGTGGTCTGCAAGTGTGAATAAGTGCAGGAATGTGAATTTTTGTGTGTCAGAGGAGTGTTTATGTCAACAGCCTGACAGCTTTTGGGAACTGGTTTCAGAAAGTTCCTGCTTCTACTCACTTTAAGGGAGATAAAAATTAGTATTGTGCTAAATCAACTAAGATTTTTTGTGAAAGCAGCATTCTCTCCCCTATTAGTTAACCAAATTCAGAGTTTCACTCTTTTTACCTGCTCAGACTGTCCCTGTGTGTCTGTTAGCTGCTTAAAGTAATAACATCAGACATTTCACATGGTATTCTGTCACCAACTGATATGCTAATTACACCAACAGTACATCCAGCTCACAAAAGCTTTTCATCCATTATTCTGAGCACTGTGTCTATTCAGTCCTTCCTGAAAAAAATTGCCATGGCATAAAGGAAGCGGCAATTTTATGCTTCAGACAGCACAAACAAAGGTTCTTTAGCATAAACAACTGTGTGGTTAGCGCAAATATGAGCAGTGATCCTGCCTAAAGAAACCAAAACAAACTCCACCGACATAAAGGGAAAGAGAACTCACACTGACAGAGGCGGGTTCTCATTCTAAATCTGAGCTATCTTGCTTGCTTCCCTAAATTCTCCAGAGCATTTCATGTCATGCCCACCTTCTTCCTCCGCCGCTTGGCCAGGTTCTGCTTGGCAGCCAGCGATCGGATGGCGCTGACCCACGGCTCGGCCATGCGTTTGATCCTCAGCATCATCCAGCGAAACTCCTCCCGTTGTGACATCTTGCGGTAAAGCTCCTCGAAGCTGGTCCGGATATCCGCCTGCACACACAGTTTACACAGTTTCTGTTTATATGCTGCTGGAGGTCGATGAGCAAATAAGATCAGATTATGTTCCTTATGTTACATTTTCAAATATGCACATGTAGTTCAGTGAATGTATGCTCTCGAATGCTCTTTTAACTAAGCAGAAAATGTGAAGGCTAAGCTGTTTATCTGAACATCTAAAGATGCTGTAACATTATGTTGAGGTTGTTGTTGTGGGTTTTCTTCTATGTGCGTCGATTTCTCAAAAACATTTACCAAACCTACACTTGTAGCTTTGTAGTAACCAAATCCCAGATGCGTACACTGACAGAAACTTTCCTGGTGAATCCTGTATTCTTCAAATAACAGAATACAAA
This sequence comes from Amphiprion ocellaris, assembly GCF_022539595.1. Classification (NCBI taxonomy): domain Eukaryota; kingdom Metazoa; phylum Chordata; class Actinopteri; family Pomacentridae; genus Amphiprion; species Amphiprion ocellaris. The sequence continues at coordinate 7,814,105 of NC_072789.1, read as the reverse complement.
TCTGAAATGATTGGGATTCACAGAATAGAGGGCACTGAGGCATCAGGTGGGTGGTTTGCTGGGGCTCAACAAAAGTTCAATCAGGTGAACCAGATGGCCAGTTCAGCTCTGAGCAATTAATTCAAAACTGCAATCAAAGTTCCTATTAGGATTCTTCATAATAGAAATTATGAAGAATTTGTACAATATGGCTAAAGTAACATTTACAGACTACAGTAGACTCTGTCAGGGATAAAGTTACTATGCAACCGCACGCTGTTACCATTAAGTAAAATGCATAGAAGGTGACCAAGACTCCAGAAGACCAGTAATTTTATTACAAAAATATAAGAAAAACACATTTTATGACCCATTTCTTTGTAAAAGAGCCAAACACACTTTGCATTAAAAATACAAATAGAAGATTGATCAAGTTTTTCGGATTTTCTTGTTGTCGTTGCACTGCTGATGCACCTTTCATTGATTATAATGGAAGTGTAGCATTTGCTTCATGAATGGTCAACATGTTATATGTTCAGGGTAGCCACAGTTTACATCCTGTTAGCCCAGATTCTATAGGGGGTCATTAATACTGCTGTGCTAAATGTACTCCATAGTCTACAATCACTCTGCAATTACAGCAACAAAACACCAGCAAGCAGCAAGTGGGGTTTCTATGCTGCTCTGGTGAGTTTCTTCATGTATGTCATGCAGATCATGTTGGACATTGAAGCTAAACAACAATGAATAATAGTTATTTTTGCCTAAATTATTGCAACACAGAGCTATGAAAACAAGAAAGCAGCACATGACTACACTGGCTCATGTATTATGAGCAAGAGAGATACAATTACAGAATATTACACATGCAAAACACAGCATGTTACTACCAAACAGAACAAGGACAGTTGTTGTGGTCTGTTTCCAAAACATGCAGTTACATTCAATGGAAGATGCACATCCTAGATTTCACATGACACTTATCCAGGTTGTTTTCTCCTGACTAGATCCTTGCTTGTGTTGTTTCTACTCTCAGATATACGTCGCTTTGGATAAAATCGTCAGCAAAATGAAACTGTAGATAACCAGTACTGTATAAATCAAGCTTAAGCCACGGGGCCTACTGGCTCAAACCATGTCAGGTAAAGAAAAAGCAGATTTCTGGGAGACCAGAACTCAGATAACAAAGGTCTTATACACCTGGGATGTGGATCAAAGTGTCCCAGAGTTGTAAGTCTAAGCTCTACTTTCATAATTTTAACAAGTTTAGAGTGATCATTTGGGGAAGCATAGTCTTTTAAAACTCCTCACAATATGTTCTCTGTCTGTGATATGCTTTGCTGAACGCGTATCAGTTCCAGTATTCATTGAGCATGACAGTTTCTTTCAACATTTGTTCCCCTGTTGACTGCTGTATTATCGTACATACTTTCTTTGCAGCTGATTTTATCTTTCTCTCTGCAGCTTCCATGACACAAACCCAAAGCAATCTTTAAATTTTTGATCTAATCTAATTCAGAGTTGCAATATTGACTTCCAAACTGCCAAAGGGCCATTTTCTTGGAGTGAGATTCTTCTGTAAGAGCTCCACTAACACCACAAAGAGCCCCCGCTCAAGGCAAACACTGCATGGTTACGATTAAAAGGTTTATCCACGCTGACTAAATCTCATATCTTACAGCTCTAGATTGGCAGATGGATTAAATGGATAGGGAAAGGAAAGCATAGCTGGGCTGCAGATGGATGAGTGGATGAATGAATGTTGAATATGGGCTTTGATGTGCTGCACTTGTCAATCTCTCTGTGTTGAATGTGTCCAATTCAAGTGATTCTTTTTCGGTGACAGTAACCATCGTAAACTGTCAGAGACATCTGCAGAGGAAATAATATACGGAGGACATGTTTCAGAAGTCTGAGGAGTGTAAATTTACACAGAAAAATATATATACTGAATTCACAAAGCGCCATCCAGTATTTATAGTGACAGAAACAAATACTAAAGCACTCACAGCGCCAAGTCCTCCATGTTACAAGCAAATGTGAGTTTTGGCTGCGTAGTCTGAATGGGGTGAATACATCGGTGACGAGTTTATTAGCTCATTTATTTTTTAAAAAAAGGCTTTATGTAGGAGCAGAAAGGAAATAATGGAGAAGAAATAAAAGGAAAAGAGAATATCACAAAGGAAAGGCAAAAAATGAAACAGAAAGAAGAGAGAAGGAGGCAAAGGAAAGGAAAGGAAAGGAAAGGAAAGGAAAGGAAAGGAAAGGAAAGGAAAGGAAAGGAAAGGAAAGGAAAGGAAAGGAAAGGAAAGGAAAAAAGAACAGGAAAAGAGATGACCCAACAAAGGAATAAAAGAAAATGAAAGAGAGGAGACAAGGAAAGGAAAGGAAATGAAATGAAAGGAAAAAGGAAAGGAAAGGAAAAGACAAAAGATGAGAGCAAAAGCAAAGGAAAGAAGAAGGAAAAGAAATGCTAACAGACAGGCTTTAGAGATCCAAAATTAAGATTTGGAGGTCAAATTTCAAATGATAGGAGATTTCTAGAGACATTCTACTAATGCTTGATTCTATGTAGTCTATGTTATGTTAAATAAAACAAATCATGCTGTGAAACGTTGTGCTAATCCGTTCGTGTGTCATTAGAGTGCTGACTGACTGGAAATCAAACTAATGTACAAAACACGGAACTGAAAGTGGAGCCACTGCCGACCACAGTCACGAAATCTGTTGAACCTCATCGCACTGTTATATAAACCTGCCTCACCGGAATACGACACGGAGCGTTACAGGGTGAAAACGGTACGACTTCTCAGCTGTGCGTTTCAGATATTTTTATGAACGGCCTGAAAAGAGAAGCAGTAAATGAAACAGAGCTGGTGTGAGAAAGAGAGCAAAGGAGAAACCACAGTGCCATTACCAGCTGCTAAGGTGGCTGAAACAAGGCTGTTGCAGGGCATTAGCATCCCTCATCACGACAGGAAATCGCTTCCGCAGACTGAACCTATTAAAATCTGGGCCTGAATTAAAATCTCCAAAGCCTGTCAAATGGCATCTCCCCACCGCGGAGGGCTCAGTGCTGTTGATGCATCCAAGAGGGGGGATGAAGAGTGCTTAATATTGATTCACCCGCAGCAGAGGGAAGGCGGTGCGGTTTTTCGTGATACTGTGGACTGTGCACAAGCCTGCCGGCCCAGAGAAGCGCTCTAAGTGGGATTTGAGTGAGCCGCCGCACTGGCAGGGATAGAAGATCATTATTCCAGATTTGTCCCAAGGTCCCGTCACTCCGGCTTTGGTCTATGAGATGAGCTCAACTCTTTTATGCTATCGAGGCATGTTGACTTTGGCTCAGTCCGTTTGTTCATTTGCTGCCTTGTTTTGACATATCATCATACAGGCTACAGTGTAAACTGCTTGTTGCTTTGCTCATTTAAAGTATGTATTGTTCTGTAGTGTGGAGTACAAATCTGCTAAAAATGCTACAAATTCTATTTTTTTCCCAGATGACTCCATAATTTAGAAAGAATTAGTATTTCCAGAATGACTGAAGTGATTTTGTAGTGGAGTGCATCTGCAGAGGAAATAAAATTCTCTTTGGTGTATCAGTGGCAAATCTGTCTGACATAGTTTTTCTGCTTGGGTGCCATTCAAATCTGGGCTTTCCCTTGCCATAGAGAGACTTGTTGTGGTATATGCTAAAACAAATTAGATGTGTTCCCTCATGTGGAGGCAACAATTTTAAGGCATTGCTGACAGAGAATCAGTTTCCCTTATCTTTTCTGGAGCTGAATTATTTCCATACAGCTCGCTAAGGGCTGCCAGATTTTGGCCAAAATGATTATCACAATTGTTTTAATCAACACTGAGATCAAAATGAGCCAATTTATCATGATTATTCAGTGATTCAAGAGACAAAATATTTTCAGAGCATCTCCGAGGGGCAAAATATACATTAAATAGCGTCTAAAATTCCCACTGGCTGAATATCTGCTCAGCAATAGATAAGTATACCAGTGTTCCATAAATGCCTCATGTGCAGTAGAAGCTAGCTGGTTAGCCGTGCATAGAGAAGCCTCTACTCTCCACTACACAGGTGTGAAAGCAACAGTTAAAAACAGAGTTGTAAAGTCAGATGTACTCAAGATAAAACAGGTAATTTCATCAACATGGACTGCTTTCTGTGAGCGGAGCGTTTTAACCATCACTATCACAATCGATTACACTCACTTCCTTGTGGGAAGCCAGAAATCATAACCGTTAGTAATGTTCCTTCAACTGTGCAGCCCATCCACTGATGTTGTATTTCGTTTTAGCAATCAAATTTTCCTTTTATTTCCTTTTCATTGCTAATTTTGCTGTACAGCCTGCATGTCAACAAACTCTGTGTCTCGTAAACAAAGTTTCATTAAACTCAGTGTATCCAGAACCTTCAAACGGGACCAAGTGACGTTCTATCAGGCAGACTTCTTTTGTGGATAAGTCAGTCCCTCCAGGAATTCGTGATGTTGCGATGGCACCAATTCACGCGAATTCAACCAATCTCCACGAATTCTGCGCGACCTTGCAATTTTGTCCAATTCCTCGAGTGTTCACGCAGACTTACAGTGGATACAGTTATATCACAGCAGCAACTACAAGTAGTTACCATCAATCACACCTGTTTCAGCAAAAACAAAAGTGTGTTTTTTAACAGTAGTGTGAGTACACCATTAACTATCTTGGCACAAGCAACGCCTTGTGATGTGAGAGCTCTCAAAAGGCTCATCTTGAAAGAGCAGCTGTGGTGGTGAAGTGCTTTAAAGCACCCGTTGTGTTTTGAGTTTACTGTTAACAGGAGCTGTGTTGCTTACCTGCCCCCTCCGGTCCGTTTCGTCACTCAGGCTCTTCGTCCTCCAGGGCAGACGAGGACACCAGTTCTCCACCTATCAAACAGAACATCTGTTTAGTTCGCTGCATTTTCATCTTTCAGCAGCTCCTAATGACAAAAACACATAAACACAACAAAGCACCTGAGAACATACAGACACACACAAATGTCCATTTATGAGCATTTAGTGTGTTTTCTTTTATTCATCTGCATGATTATTCAGTTAAACAGTGTATTTACAAAGAACTGCAGATGTAAATGAGCCCAGCTGTTGTTTTCTGCTGCTGAACTTGGAACACTGAATATCAAAACACAGCTGCCCGAGTCCTCACAAGATCATATACGCCTGATGGTGCATCTTAATGTCTTTGCATTGGCTAGCTATAGAAGGACTGCTTTGAAAATGCTTCCTCTGACTTACAAGGCATTAAACGGATCTTCTGCATATTTCCTGTCTTATTACTCCGCATACTCTAAGGGGGAAAGGCTCTGTGGCGATTTCGAATCCAGAACACATCTTTCCTCTGTTTGCCGAGGCCTCTATTAGTGTAAATGGCCACGCAGGATAGAAGTTAGGACACACCTGCATGCACTTTGACTCTGCAGACACTTTGGACTCATCTCATTGTGATTACATCTGATGCAAATCAGTTCCTCTCTCCGCTACTTCTGCCTCAGCAGTTCCTTCCCTTTTTAACAATTCTGATTGGTATTTGATCATACAGAAGGTTATGGGGAAGTGATGGGTTGCTTATCTCAGCAATAAGCGAATACATTTTTTTCTGTACGTGTGTTTATTCCCCTTCTGGAACCACAACACACACTTCACGCTACTTGAGCCTCGACCTTCTACCGCTGACATCCATCACGACGTGTTGCCCTCTCTGGTTTGCCCCCCTCGCAAGGTTAATGCGGTGGTCGACTCGTATGAATTATACATGGGTGTGTATTTGAGCTTGAGCCTCTATGTGTGCTCTTAACGGACGGGCTAAGATGGATCGAGAGACCCATCGCAGCTGTCTTTGAGATGGAAAATACATGCATATTGCCATGGCAACGCTGAGATCACATGACCAGGAGGGGAGGCTGAAGGCTGTTAGATTAGGAGAACTCGACGGAAAGAGAGAGTAGATACATCTGTTTTGATTTCTTTGTTTTTTTTCATAGCAAATATTTCTGTTTGTGTCCTGCTTCTGTGAACTGAGAGCAGGACTGAAGAGGCTTCTCTCCCCCTAATGGATTTCACTGTTGTCCATTTCACTTCTATTTCCATACAGAGCAGGCCAGGCTTTCTGGGTTCCTTCCTTGTTGACTGCAAAGCTTTCAGCTCATATGTAATATTCATAACAGGACACTGACCTTTCCAGAGTTGGAGCTATGATTGAAATCTTACTTTTCTGAAAAAAAATTTTTCCATTAGCCATGTTTTCTAAAAATAAACATAACAAAATTACCAAGGAAGAGCTCTCCACCACTCCCCCTTGAATCAGCAGTTGATGAAACAATTTGAGACAGAAAAGACAAAGAGGGATGAAAAGCAATTAACTGCTATGATCTATGGAGGATCTTAGAAATGACACATCACATTTGAAATATGAGAAGTAGAGGTGCTTTTTGTAATGTTTAAAAAGTGCAAAGCAGTTTGTAAATCAGTTTTTTATTAGCGTACATTTTTGCATTCAGAAGTCGTTGGGAAATATGTAAATCATTATCAGATTCCATTTTTGTTTGGATTGTAATTCAGTGAAGAATAAAAGCAACTGCAGAGACTCTCAAAGGCAAATATTAAAATCCATTCCTCAGCTTAATAACATTTTACATCAGACTTTAATTAGATTTAACACCAAGATTAATTTCATTACTAGAGAATAAATATGTGGCCATTTGGCAGAGATAAATCATACAAAATTCAAGGTCTAAAAGTGTGCCTTGAAGGGACACAAGCTTCTATATGTTAGTGCTCGTAAATAATGAATGATCCCGCCATGATGGTCTGGCAGCTTTTTCTCTGGATGTGTAGAGACTGAGGCAGAGAAGCAAAGTCATTCCACATCTTCCCTTGTAGGCTGAAAACTCATCCCTTGAAAAAGCGCCTCACACTACGGCGCTCCTCCCCTCCCTTCCCACTGAATCATCTCCTCTTTCTCCCACACTGTCCTCTTCAACGCACTCTAATTTGCTCTCATAAAAAATGAAATCCCCTTTACCTCTCTCCTTTGCTCTCATTTTTAGCACTTCATCCTTATGTGATCACTCTCAGATTACAGGAAGCGTTCATTTCTCAGGGCTGTAGCTGTTTGTTGGAGTTTGCTCTTGCTTGTTTTTAATGTTTGACAACGTGGAAACAATATTGTGGAGTTTGAGTGTTTATAGACCGATGGGGAGAATATAACATCCCTCAAATGCATGCATGAAATATTTAGAAATGCCACATTTTCATCAAGTCTGGCATTTGCCTGGCACTCTAGGGGCTTTTCCTGGCTCTGAATGGGCCTTTGAGGGAGGGTTACGCATGACAGTATGCATAGTTTTTGTCTTTTTTTCACAAATATCTGCATTTTCCTGTTGGTTTTGCAGGCAAACTAACCAGCCTCATGTCAAATAAGCACTGTGAATGAGAGAGGAATTGACTGCTGGAGGTCAAAGATAACATATTTGGGTTGATATTCTGCTTGTTCAAACAGCATTTTCATAAATTTCTATTAAACAATTTGGAGAGGATTTGAACAGCTAGTTTTATTCTCAATTGTTATCATCCTGGTGCAGGTGATTTTCATTTGGCGCCGGCTAACAAGCAAAAAAGCTCTATGCAGGAAAAACCATGCACTCATGTTGCTGCGTCCTCGTTCTGTTTAATTGTTTAAAGGCAGTTTAGCCGAGTATTAGTGGATTCATTTGCATTTTCCTTTGCACATCTTACAGAAATCTGGTTAAATTATGCACAACATTTGAATGCAAAACCTCTCCATGTAACCAGAGGAGTAGTTGTTTGTGAAGTTAGTTGTCATTTCTAAGGAACTGAACTGCTGTTTCTTCTTCAGTTTACATACATTAGTCAACTAAAACTGACCACATGATCAAATGTTAGATTGACTTCATGAATGCTTCATAAAGTCATCATGTTGCAATGAATGTATATACAAAAAATAACTTAATATCATATATCATCTTAATATCTTGTTTTCAGTAAAATGGCTTTTACATGGCAGGAAATGAACTGACAGACTAGTAACAGAGATTAACGACCTAAACAGGAACAAATGCGGATCTCAAATAAGCTTTTTTTTAAATTACCTTTTTAGCTGTTTCAAAAAATAGAAGGATATTTTGCTGTTTTTCATCCTCACTAGTTAACATACAGACAAAAAAATGTCATTATGTTGGCAGCCACCTGCTACTTTTAAGGTGGAATGCTTTCTTGAATGTTGCTGAATGCATGAGTTGACATCAATCAACGCATCCTAAATGTCAACACAACAACTCCAACCACGTGTTCTTTATTGGATCTCTTGCTTGACATGCATTCTGGTGATGATTGAAACTTCTGGCATTTTAAACCACGTACATACATCTAAAACGGATTATACAAATTGAATTTTCCACCTCCTTACTCAGAAAAGAAATGCAGTCTGACAGCATTACACTTCTGCATGTAACATTTAAAACTTTACGTCAACAAATAAAACTATTTAAAGTCCATATCTCAATCTAACAATTTAGGACAGTCACTAATCAGCAAAAAAAGTCTTAACCCTGTAAATTACTTCAGCTTATGTCTTTATTATTATTATTATTATTTTGATTCTTATTCTAAATCTAGATAAAAATTAGGAAAAAAATTTAATAAAACAAAAATGTTGTATATATTATTTTCAGTTTCATTTTTAGTTACTTTTTTGCTCATTTTTTTCTATATTTGAGTCTTACATGGTTAACCAGATCTATACTTAAATGTAATCCCTGTTGATTTTTTTCCATGTGTGAAGTGTTTTTTAATGCTGCCATCATCATTCAGCCCTCAAATACACATTTACAATTAAAACACACACCCACACATACCCACGACTCACCTCGCTGAGGTAAATGAAGAAGGAGCAGGTGGATCCATCCACCCCATAGTTAGAATAGCAGGAATCTGAGCGCCACATCTCCTTCATCCACTAAGAAACAGAAATAGAGGGCAAGATTAGAAGAAGTCCACGTACTAACTCACCCAAGCTCCAATATCCAGAAAATATACTGCCTACGAGCCTGCTGAGTCTTAATAGCAGTCTGATGTATTTTATCAGCAGCTGTTATTCAATTCTACTCCAGCATTCACACTGACAACCTAACAACTGTCATTTTCTTTCTAATAACAGAGCTCTTTGGCTGAATACAAAAAAGTCGAGCCTGTGCGCCAATTTACCGGTAACTGTGGTTGGTGTGTGGCCTGCTTGTGAGAGAATATGTAACACATAATGTACAGCAGCAGCCACCTATCCTCGGTTTGAGAAGCAAGATTGTGACAGTTATTGGCTTTGCAATGTCCCCTTTGTGTAATACATGTAAAAATTATACAGTGAACTGCATATCCCGGCAAACAGAAAAATAGTGAAGTAGATTTCCTGTGTGAATATGTGGGAATAAATCGATGTGAACATGTCACTCTTGACTACAATGGATCTAACCTCACTAACACATTTTCCAGAAAAAAGGAACATAGAAAAACAAGGCCAGAGGAAGAGTCTGGATATGAACTGAGATGAGAAAACTGTGCCTCTATGTCATCTGGCGGGCAGATTTCTGTGACACTGTCATTAATGTGGGAGTAGAAGGGCTACTGAGCTAAAATGTGGACTGACAGTTATCCGGATCACTTCATAGGCCGGAGTACATCTTGCATGCTGACTTGTAGTAACCTAAGGGAGTAGCACACAACAATTCAAAGCTGTTTATAGTAGGAGGACTTGGCAGATGGGCTTGAATGGGAGTAGTTTGGGTGGTGAAGTCATAGAAACTACAACCAAAAGAGGTCTATAAAGAGAGAAAATGTATTTGTCAGATCGTGCAGAACTGAGTGCCGATACCGAAATGGCTGTGGAAAACCAGCTTAGTGAATTCTGAACTGTTTAAAGCAGAAAAAAAAAACAGGCTCATGTGCAGAATGTGTGTCCATAAATGATGTGTGTGTACATTTGTGTGCTCGTGCACATGTAGGGAAAGCTCTGGCATCGCCCTGCGCCCAGTTGGAAATGCTGACAGTATCGGTGGAGGCTTGGGACTGGCTGAGCAGATGGTGTGTGTGACAGGAGACTATCAGCTTCAGGGCCACCGGTGAATACACACAGAAAAGCTAAGACATTGGACTGAAATTGTGCATACAGCCGTGTGGTGTGTGTGTGTGTTGTATTTGTGTGTTTGCACCTGTGCCTGTGTGTCGCTAGCACCCTATTGTCCCTAAAAGTGAAATTAAACCTGCATGACATCTGGTTTTCCAGCTTGCTTATAGGAAACCGGGTTGTATGGGACTCTATGGGAGTTTGCTTCCACAACTGCAGTGCCACATTAGATGTGTAACGAGGAAGAAAACTGGGTAAATAGTCTGTCAAATACTGAATAATTTCATAATCAAATATTGAAGTGATTCAACATATAACTTAACAACAAAAAGCTTTTAATGTAAGAGAAAGAGTAAATAAGAGAGGAATTAAAGTAGGGCTTGACCCGAATATCCGAATATCTGAATATTCGGTCGTGACGGTGGTATCCGAATATTTATTTTGAGATCCGAATATTCAGATCTCAAAATATATTCGGATCCCCCGCCCCTCCTCCCCGCATATCATTCAGCTGGAACTGAATGATATAGTACCTTACTTTAAAAAAGACAAAAAACAAGAAAAACAAGACAAAATCTAACAAAAATGAGATACAAAACGGCAAAAGCGAGTAACTACGAAAAAGAGACAAAAAAATTGACAAAAAAGTTACAAAGTGACAAAAAAAATAGACAAACGAGACAAAAAAATGACAAAAGCGTGACAGAAAATGACAGAAACAATCAAAACAACTTGTCATGGTCTAGAAATTATTTTAAATTTATAGTTTTACAAATTTACAATCTGCAGTTAATGTCTTATCTGTAATTTTTATACTTGACAAAGTCGTCCAGCGGACCGGATTGCACACTCTGGAGGGCCAGTTTTGGCCCACGGGCCACATGTTTGACACCCCTGGACTAGACCCTCACTCAAAGAATATATATAGTAATATTACATTAACATTTTTATTAATATTATTTGCTAAGAAATAACAAAACTACTGTGTTCACAGTATGCTAAGAGGATAACAGGTGCCTTAGTAATCACACTCTAACATTACTTAGAAATCAGCAATTCACACAACGGCCTGACAAACTCCTGCATAGTACATCAACACAATATGCCACCTATCTGTGTACAAGCTGCACCCCCGATGCTCAAACACTAAACATTTTCTGTGTTTGCGCTTGCACTTCCCACAAGATCATTTGTCAGTCAAAATGTGTGGGCATGCGGTTGCAGTGTCATTGCTGCAGGCAGTACTCTTTTCCAAACTCAGGCTACCTCCCCAGTTCTTTTACATATTTGAAACAACCCATTCACGGGGATAAAACTGTGTGAAAGACATGCAGCGAGAGTGAGGTGGAGAGGCTTGTTTTTATACGTGCTCGCATGTGTGATTCACCTTGAGCTTGTCCTCGCAGTGAGGGAAACCATCCAAAGGCGGCAGCTCGCACTTCTCCTGGGCTCCATTTAGGAGGTCTGGAGGAAGAGAGAGAGAGGCAGAGAAAATCAATAAGGTCTAGTCAGTGAGCTCCAAAATTCCTCATCTGTCTGGACCTTTAACAGGATGTATCATTCTTACACTGGAGACGATGCAGATGCAAAGGACTCACAATGAGCGTCTGCATCAAGAGGGAAAACATGTATGTGTGCAGAAAAGGGGTAAAGGAGTTCAGCTACTGTCTTTCTAAATATCACGTGACTTAGAGAATCAGGAACCACTGTGAGCCAACAGGACGCCAAGACAAATGTGTGGGTAACAGCCACAAGCAGCTGGGCACGACTGTGTCGCAGAATCACTCAAAGCAGATTAAAATGCAGTGGAATGAATTGTAGCCGTGTCGCACATTTATCTTTCAATCTCCAGCCATGCAGCCAACACTTTCATTGTTCCTTTGTTGACTGTTAGATTATCCAAAGGTTCCGGGATAACAAAATTATAATCCCGAAAGCAAACATGGAATTAAAGCTCTATTTGCTGTAGTATTTATGGTCATTATTTTACAACACTATCAACTCAATATCTATACTTTTATATTTGAATTTTTAGTGGCATCAATCTCTTTCAATTCCCTAACTATGAACAGAATTCATGGGCAACGATGCAAGTACATGAACCCTCATTACTGTTTTATCTCACTGATATTAACCCACCATTCACTCTTATAAATCTTCATCAGATTTGTTGTGGAGTATCTTGTTTTGACTTGTTTTCCAACAAAAAAAACATTAGCCTAATGTGCTCACACTTAAGGCAGGGGCTTATTTGAATATTAATTTGCATATTAAATCACAGCAGGTAATCCAAAAACATCTCATTCCAGTTCATTACTCACTTGATGCTCTTTCAAATAAATACCACACTGGTTCCTCCTCATGTGCATTACCACACTCATCACCACTCATAAAGTACAACAATATAACAATATTCTACGAAGTTAAAGCAAAATAATAGAACTAGAAACATGATCTTAGTGTAGTATGTGATTTAAAATACGCTTGTATGAACTGAAATGATATTAGAATATGAATAACACATCACAACGCATTTCAATTATAGCAACTTAGAATTCTAGCCCCTAGTTATAAAGCAGGAGGGCTACAGCTGTATTAACTTAACCGCTAACGTAATCCAAACATTTTCTACCACTGCTGTTGTGCAGAAAACATTGCATGCTGAGTCACAGTTAGTCATGACGTGATGGAAAAAGGCAAGTTAATAGTTTGTTTGGTTGCACTGTCAACAACCCTGTGATACATGTATATGAGAGAAGTACAGTAGTAAAGATGAAGTTATGACAGTGAGATGTTAGTAGAAAGTTGTAAAGAGTTTATACATAACCAGTTATATTTGTTATTTCATTCAAACTGTGAATGGCTTTCTTGCAGATGTCAAAAGATATTTCAATCGACTCTCATAATGGAACCAAAAGTGAGCGAAGCTAATTAATTGAGCTAATTTTACCTATTTCAAGTGAGTGAACACCTTGTCTGAAGAAAATTATCTTTTCCAGGCCTATCACAGCTCAGTGGCTTCCTTTACAACTGAAAGGAACCTTCAAAAAACAAAGCAGCTGGTACAAAAGCAGCTTTTAGAAGAAAAACGCTGCACCCTGATGCCAAGACGTGTGGATTTTTGGTTGATTAACAGTGTGAACTTTCCATTCAGGTCAACTGACAGATAGAAAGATACACAGATGGAGAACAGACAAAGCACAAAAGGTGTTTTCGGAAAGCACAGGTGTGATATATGAGTATGTACTTCCTTGTGTTTTATCTTGTGTATTGACATATACACAAAAACATGAGGAAGAAAGAACAGAACAATTCAGAATACAGTAACGGAACTCAGTAGGCAGCCCATGTGACAGCCAGTAACGCTGTGCTGAAAGAAAGTGCCAGAAGGTGAAATTGTTCTAATTGCTGGCTCAAACAGACTCCAAAAGAAATTAAGGAGAACAGAATTTGGTTTAAGAGTGACTTTTAGTTTGGTCCGCACTAAAATATCTCAAAAACTAGTTTTGTACAAACATCTATGGTCCCCAAAGGATTTCATCTCTCAAAGTGATACTGTGCAGATTGCCAGCAGTATTTTCTGTAGCCTCATCTCGCACAGTAGGGCCTGAGATAAAGTTACACAATGACGGCTGTCACACAGTCCAAAGTCGTCCTTCGTCTTCCTATGTCTGGTACAATCTCAGCACTTTAGATCAGTTGCATTATGTTGGGAGCCTTTGGACGGACAGATGGCGACTGCCCAATACTCTGTGGTCAGGGATGACTGTCAGCCAGCACAATCACCTTCGGCTCTGTAATCTGAACTCTATAACAACGAAAACCACAAAGAGCCCAGAGCTGTGCCAGTCGAGGCCACAACGATGCAAGCAGATCAAGATTGTAAAACCTCTATTCTTCTGAGCTCCAATAAAATCATCGTGTAGCTGCATTTAGGGAGGTAGTTACTCCGCATGGCTTTAAATATCCCAGGAGGCCAGTATCACCGTAGGATTAGCATGCACGGCTCGCATGCAAACTTCCATTTCATATAATCATCTTTTCTGATATCGCCATTCAGAGACACACACGTCATCACTGCTGACCTTTACAGCCAGAATATAAATAATACAAAACAGTAGGCTATGGGGAGAATAGATAAAGGGCTCAGAGGTAAACGTCAGACTGATGTAACGAGTTCACTGGTGGTATTGTTAGGTAGGAAGGTGCATTCGTTTATGGAGGTGTTTGCATGAAGCTAGTCAGCAGCTCCAGCGGTGGGTCTGGCTTCTGTCGGTGGGGGTGGTGGGCAGAGAAGTGGCTCTAGCGTTGATTCGGTTTATTTGCAATGATAAGCAGCTGCGATAAACAGATATTCTACTGGTGAACTCTCTCTCTCTCCGTCTTCTCAGATCAGTGTGAAAAAACAAAGTCCGCTGACACTCTGTGCTCTGTGGTTGATATCAGGGGAGAATGAGAGATAAAAGGGAAATGATGACAAGCTACTAAAAAACCTCAGTCAGATGGAAAACTACAAGTTTCCATCCACTGCTTCACTCATTATCTGAAGAAAGTGCAAGAGGGGATTTTGAATGCGTGCCGGGTTGTATGAGGTTTTGACGCAAGTACAGAGAAAATATTCTGCAGTGGCTATAATCTTTGGTTATAAAGGGGAGCTCATTCTTGGTTGATTGAAAATTCACATTCCTTCTGTATAGCTGAAATAGTGCTAGACCGATTATTGGCCTGGCTGATAGTTCGCATTTTAGTAAATATTGTGTTCTTTTGTTTTTTTCTAATTGGCCGATTATCAATAAATTAAATGAAATACTTCAGGTCTGATGCCGCCTCCTCTCTCTGTCTGTCGTCACTCAGAAAGGTCTCTAAAGCAGAAACTTTTAATCCTGAACAAGAAACACAAGACGTTGCCACAAACCAGGAAATTTGCTTCTGTCACAGCAGCTAAGGCTACACTAACTGCTAGCGGCCAAGTTAGAAGACAGCCACAGATTAACCTGAAACAATAATTTAAAAAGCTTTAAGATGTGGCCCTTAGTCAACAGTAAAGTGACAGAAATTTTAAAAAAAGAGAAGAGCAACAGATGTAACTGCAAGAGACAAACTGATCAATCTCAGTGGATCTCACATAAACAGAGGAGAGCGTCCTAATTTAATCAGTCCTATTTCTATTTTACACATTCAGCTACAGTCACCCTTATTAACGAAGAAGTCTAGTTATGAATGACAGGTTCCTGCTATCATGTGCTGTTTAAACATTCCAAATGTCAAATATTGGCCTTTCTTGATAACCAACAATCAGCACCAGTATCGGCCCTGGAAAACACATATCGGACGATCCCTTAAGTTCTCACATTTTCTTACTGTTGCACTGAACACACATATGTATTTCACAGTGTTCTGCATTGTCTCCTTTACATGAATCTCCCTGGATAGACGATAGACAAGCTGGTTCTCTGTTAGTTACATGTGTTAAATTAATTTATCTGTGATACTGTGATCAACGTAAGGTTATTCCTTTTTGCAAAAAGGAACAAAATAGAAGACAACCAGAACTGCTGAGACTTTTATCAGAACACGAATGCCAAGCATGCTGAATGTCAACACCTTTTGTTTTTTATTACAGGCCACAGTAAAGTGAATTTCCTTGATGCCTGGTTGTACCTGATCCTCAGTTTTAGAGGTGGAAAGTTACATGGGAGGCATAAAGAGAGAAGAATGAGGTGCATGCCAGCAGGTATTGTGTTACACTGTACTAGTTGCTGCTCTGGTGGTAATTATGGGACCCTGAGCCGTCAGAATTCACACTCTTTCTTGGGGGTCAATATTCAGTCAAATCTCAAAGACACCCTCTGGTGCAAATTAAGTTTTCTGCCTTGTTAACACTTCCATATGGTGCTTTTTTTTACATGCTAGAGGATGAAAAAAAGAGAACCCAGCGCCATTCCTGAGCTTTTTTTGCCATGGAACTGAAGTTACAACATTTCCTTAAATTCCTAAAAACCTAAAGAGCCAATCTTTTCTACTTACAGGATAGAGATTTCTATATCATTGTCGTTTCCGGGCGGAAGTGCATCACTATTACAACTTGCAATTGTGTAGTTTTACAGTGTTTGAGCACAGTTGTAGCTGGTGTGCTCCAGCTGCAGTGTGAGGAAAGGGGTGGGTGAAGAAAGAAGTAGGGATAGATCTGTGCATTCAAGAGGAAGCAATGGTGCCATTATGAGGCAGGAAGGGATTATTTACATGGAAAAAATGAACACTTTAGGGGTGTATTAAGAACCAGAGAGGAATTTTAACCCATTTATTTGATGTGTGCATTATTACATTTAATGCGACTTACATTTTCTGGAGGATGCTAATATACTATGTAGATTTCCAGTGAAAATTCAAGTTTATTAACCTGCAGAGAAATCATGGAAGATTGCAGTTATTTACTGTCCAAACACTTGAGACAGAGAATCATCTTATTTTCAAGTTTTCTTCAGTATAGAAGATAGCTATCTATCTACATTATGAGGATTCTACAAACAGGAACTGATATGACATAACAAACATTTGGAACTATATATACATTTGCCATAAAAATGAAATCTCTACCTTCAACTCTAAAGGGAAAACTTTGACAAAATACCCTTAATAATTCATGTTTTACATGTTTTGAATTAAAAGAAACCTTTTCAACAATAATCTCTTTGTGCTGATAACTTATCGCATTTTTAAATTAATCTACCAGGCCGATAATCATCCTGTTCTTAAGTTTCCTTCAGTGTCTAAAACAGTTGTTTCTACATCCACGGGTACATTACCAGCAGCAACTGATAAAAGTTAATTCAGCATGCTTTTAATGATGCCCATTGGCCAAAATGTAAACTAATAAATGCTTAAAAAAAAAAAGATGGCTGGAATTTTGCCCACAGCTGACTAACGTCCTCCATGGCAGCATTATCCTTCCAGTTAACATCAACCAAAGCATCACGAGAACCGGTCCAAACTCTGGGGGCTGTGTTCACTGTGTTTACTCAAAGCACAGCCTAAACAAACCTGACTTGTGACTTGGGGTTTGGTAAAAGGGCTGCACACAACAGACACAGTGAGTTGCAGTTGCGTATCCCTCAGATACACCCAGCCGTTCAATCAGCCTGCCAACCAACCAGTCGACCAACCAACCAAACAGCCCATCATTCACCCTGTCACTCAGCCAGTCGGCCAGCAAGAGCCAACGCCACCAGGCAAATCTTCTCCTAGCTTTAATCAAGCAGAAGAAGCTGCTGCCAAGGAGGAGCTAAATATAGCTCCCTTCATAATCAAACACTGGAGAGGTGGTGCTGTTTCAAAGGGAGCCATTTCCTCGTTATTCACCTCCACCACACCAATGAAGTTCGACAAAATGACTCGTTCCATAGAAAAGCATTATTTTCACAACAAATCACTTGCTGCTTCACATTAAAACCCACAAAGACACGGTTAGAGCAACACCCACTGGCAGACTGTCAAGGAGTATTAGTGGAGCTTTTACTGACCAGGGAAATTCACATGCAAACATCAGCTAACTGAGGCAGGAGCAGCACATTTGCTATCTGACACAGAGTGTGATGCTGAATAGGGCGACACGAGGTGTGACTGACGCGCTGAAGCGATAATGTGAGGTGAAAAGCCGAGCACCAAATCACATCTCAGTCTGGTGAGCACAGGAGCAGAGAAGCCAGGGCAAAAATATTGCATGGAATGACAAACCTTATTCATATAGTATTCAAACAGTTCACAAAGTGCCTTCAACCCCTATCAAATGAAAGCCGATAAAGAGGTTCATTTGCAGTAGCAGAGCAAGTAAAATGATCCAAACTGAGGGTGGACGGGGGTATAAAACTAAAAATAATGAGGTAAAGGCACATTAAGAAGTGTTATTAAATGTTCAGGGAACCAGAGGCAGAAAACAGATGAGATCATTCAAACTTGCATGAGATGTCCAAGAGGCTCTCGCAGTACTGAGGTCACCATTAGCTCGCTCCCAGCACACAGTGTTAGCCATCTGATAGCCCTTAAATAGCATCATCTCTGAACAATATGTGCTAGTCCACACACACACACACACACACGAGGTTATTTTTCCCCTCTCCGTCCCTGCAAGTCCATGAGGTATTCTGACATTTGACAAGTCCAGAATTGGATTGCGGACATCTGGTTTATGTTACATCTGTTTTGTGTTATTCTTTTTCTTGTGTACTTTGCTCGCTTTCTTTTCCCGGCTCTCCCTATTGCTCATTTATTTAATTCTCAGGCGCTCTAAACTAAGAACCTTCCTTCAAATAATGTGAAATCTGCCAAGGCCCAGCTTCAATGACAGAATTTGGTCAGTGGAACCCAAATTAGTGACATAATTTACAAGCATACGAGAAAACAGTTTGCATGCTGGTTCTCAACAATGCAGATTTGTTAACAGAGATGCTCCAGTAATGAACAGAAGTAAATAACGTGTAGAAAAATGTCACCATGGACATGCTGCTGGGCTTGAAAAACAGAAAAAAAAACCAAGGGTGAAAAGTGCAGTTTTTCCCGTCACTGTGTCCTCTGATCCACTGGCTTAGACGCACTAATTTTAGATGCACTTTGCGAGAAGAAGCAGATGTATCGGCGTGTGAGTTTGTGTGTGTGTGTGTGTGTGTGTGTGTGTGTGTGTGTGTGTGTGTGTGTGTGTGTGTGTGTGTGTGTGCGTGCGTGCGTGCGTGTGTGTGCGTGCGTGCGTGTGTGTGTGTACATCTCAGCGGCGGCTCATCAATTAGACAGGAGGCAGGCTGGGTGATGAACGCCGCAGCCGCAGAGCATCAACAGCTGTGCAGGTGGAGAGATCAGGGACTATCAATGAGGAGGAACAAGAATAAGTTCAGCTTAGCTTGGCTGTTTTTTTGGCTTATGTGGCTTCACTGTGCCAGGCGTTGGAAATCCTGAATAACCAACATCATGAATTATCTACGGACTCCTTAATACTTGATGAGCATGTTCTGGCGACTGACCGACCTGTTAAACGGGCCGACTGAATTGGCAACAGGGAGTGATACAGTACCTTAGTTGTCAATACGTTTATGAATGTTAAGTGCAATCAAATTAAAATTTTCATTCATTTTTCTTTTTGTTCAATAAAACAAGTGCTCAATGCAGATCTTTAGTTAAGTTCAGCAATTTGGTGTCTCTTTACAACATCACAAACAATAGCAACAACACAATATCAGCATTTTATGTTTGTTATTGGCCTCTGGTGTGCTCTAAATACCAGCATCAGGTACTTTTTTTAATTGGAAATCAAATGCAATTTCAATGGAATCACAGGCAGCAAATGAAAAATGGCACAAGATGACAGTGATATTATGAAAGAAACGGGGTCACTAAGGCAATAAAATTTATCAGCAAAACAATTGGAAAGCAAGGGTAAGGCTAGGTGAGTTCATCTAAATCCTTTTGACTAAATATGTAAATAAAAATAACACCATATTTTAATCCTGCATTTATTTTTTTGACATTCTTAACAAGCTAGAATAAAAAAACTGTGAGGACAAAGTACCTAAAGTGATAGAAAATCATTCAATGAATGCCTGAAAAAAGTTACAGTTCAGCTCAAAATGACAAATTTAGATTTTTAATGATTTTTTTGTTCAACTAGTTATTTTTTCTTGACAGGAAATTACATTAAACAGACACAAGACTTTTGGTTACAAATGCTAATATTAAATGTTAACCATATCTGAGCAGTTAATGAGTAACATTAGCCTTAACTGGACTTGCTTGTCATTTTTATCTCCTCATCTGACAGGAGTAGAGCATGAAAAAAGCTCACAAACAGAACAGGAAATTGCATGACAGCCTATCTTAGAGGAACATTAGATAAAATGTCACGTGACGCTGGTTAGACCCAAAATTTAGCCCCAATCAACAATCAGCAATCTGCAGCTCTCTGCCTCCCCAGCTGTTTGTGTACATAGCAAGGTTCGATTGAAATCTCCAAGCATTATATTAGCCCACTGGAAAGTATTCCTCTCGGCCTGCCTGCCACCTGAAGGCACACAGCAGGATAACACACGCCAGAGGGGCTTCCCAGTGTGAAGGGCACGTGTTTGGAGATGGTCAAAACACATGTCTCCCTCTGCCTCTGGTCCACACAAGTGTTCCACAGAAAAGTCCTGGAGGCAAATAAACCAAATCCAAATTTCCCCATGTAACCCCGATCTCCGGCCCACATTGAGTTTCCTCTTTCTCTCCCTTTCTCTGCTGCACAGACCGCAAAGTCTGGCTGTAATCAATCCCTCTTTTGTGCTCGGGCGATCTGATCGGCCCACTGTTCTCTCCGAAAATATCCAAGAGGAAGATGCAGATTCTGCACCAGAGCGGCGCAAGGACACGAGGCTGCCAGAGAGCCTTGATTGCAGAGCTATGACTAATGTTCCACTGTTGATTCGAACAAATGGTGGAAAGCTGCTGGTTGAGGCTGTGAGACTGGCTGGACTTTGAGCGTTGTGTCACCAAAGAACTCGTTATTGCCATGAGAGGCTTAATCAGAATCTGTCTGCAGAGTCTAAAAAAAACAGCGACACGCTAGTTCGACAGAAATGTACTCTTTTATCTGAAAGGCTCACAACAAGGAAACGTTTGGGACCACCTGCTCGCCATATGCATTTCCTGTAAACAAAGGAGTGAGAAACTGCTCCGTTTGCTTTAGTTTAAGTCACAGGCACTGCAGTGGAGCTGAGAAAAATTGTGCGTTGTCATTAGAAAAGCAGCTTTAGAGCCACCGAGCTGCTCCATGTAGATGCAGAAGATCATCACACTATACACACTTCTAACACGCCTATGAACAAGTGTGTGAGATTCTACACTTATCAGTCACTGTGTGCAAATATATGCCTACTGCTCTCCGCGCTGGTGTGGATCCTGCCACTCATGCTCGAAGAAAAACCCTCTGCAGTGAATATAAGATGAGGCTGGATGTTTGTGTATATTATGTACAAGGGTGTTTGCATGTCCAATCACAAAAAAGAGTGTTAATACAAAGCTGTACCCGGGGAAAGGGTTGATATTTGGTAGAAGGATTGAGGAAAGATTATATGTCCTGAGAGGCCGTGGCAGAGGCTTCAGCCAGCACAACAAATCTGGCACAGAGAAGGAAGAGACAATGAAGGACAGAGGATGCAGAGAGGGAGAAAGAGTGCAGCATACAAAGAGGAAAAAAAGCCACGGAGTATGCAGCAAGCGAGGACAGACGAGGC
Organism: Amphiprion ocellaris; assembly: GCF_022539595.1. Classification (NCBI taxonomy): domain Eukaryota; kingdom Metazoa; phylum Chordata; class Actinopteri; family Pomacentridae; genus Amphiprion; species Amphiprion ocellaris. The sequence goes on along the minus strand of NC_072789.1, from coordinate 7,792,686 downwards.
AAAGAAGAGAGGGAAAGAATACAATAGAAAAGAATGTAAGCAAGAAATTCTAGTGCATGTTTTTGTTTATTTCGTTTCAAACGCTGGACTTCCCTAATGTGAAAAAGGTTCCATGTGCTGAACACACCCAGAAATTGCACAATGTTTCTGAAATTCCATAATTAGACGAGCCCCTGCAAAACAGTCACTGAACAGAGTGAAAAACTGGGGTGCACGTGTTGCAGCCAATGGTGCGTCAGTCCCAGATGTTCCCTCCCATCCCACCCATTCCTTCTCAATCAGCTACAACCTCAAGGGGACGAGCCAGGCTGTACGGAAAAGGGTAGAAAATAGAGACGGAGTGTGAATGTGGGGGATCAGAGACCTGGCGTGTGGATTCACAGTACATGGACTTCCCTGGAGTGGCCTCAATTCAGTTTTTATTTGAACTAAACTCATCTACAGTTGGCTGGCAAAGATTTGAATTTGCAGGAGACGTTATTAATTAGGAATGCACTCTTCTGTCCACTAGGATCCACCTGCAACAGAATATGTCGATGTATTATTTTGAGATTTCATACTATAAATCTCCAAACGGTGTTAAGGATGGAAAAGGGTACCACAAGATCTATCTTGATTTTTCTTGCACATTTTTGGTTTCACCCCATGATGAAAGGACCATTGGTATATTTGTTTTCAAATGCTTTAAAGTGAGAGAAATAAGCAACATTAACCTTTGCCTGTTTATTGCAGCTTATTATTTGTAGGTGACTTTACCTCAGTGGTGATTTTACTTGCTTTGTGTATCCGAAGTGTTTCAAGGTCATGTAACTCCTTCATCTTTATTTTTATTTATTTGTGTGACTATAATTACCTGTATACGTTAATCTAAAATTAATACCTGTGTGATACATTAAATGGTCGAAGTAAGGTAGGGTAAGTAAGGTGATTAAAGTCAAAACAGACCTTGACATGCAGTTTCTAATTATTCAGCATCTATTATGCACGTTTGCTTCTGCTATTTGGATAAAACGGTATTTTCTGGATGCAATAGAGCTCTTTCACTGGTATGTGGACTATTATTTTTCCAAGCACCGGTGCAGTAGCACCCTGAAGGTCAAACAGTAGACTTTCAGCTGCTAATTGGAAGCACTGAAGCAATGAAATTACAACCTAAACAAAGCAGTATTACTTTTATACTTTCCTGTTCTTTGCCTGGTTGAAGAAGGTTTAAAATGACCTGGGAGTAAATGAGAATCTCGGAAATATGTTAAAGAGAATCTGCTGTGTGTCCAGCAGCATACAGCTGGTATCCCTGATATGAACTGTATGGCTGTGAGGCAGGGCGCTGCTGCAAATGGTGCATATTCTCAGTTTATCTTTCTGTCTCTGTGGTAAACGACATGAGCTAACGTGGCCACATTTGGCTTACATCTGAATATGTTGCACATATTACAGATATTGTGTCCTGAGGGGATGTTTTCTCAATTCTGCTTTCAGGAGTGCAGGAATCAGTCTGATTAAAGCATGAATATGTGAAAGATAGAGCACATGCTGTGTGATGATCTCACAAGTCCTGTCAACAATGCTTCAGGATGCACTCTGAGGCTCTTACGCGGCGCTGTGCCAGGCAGAAAGCTGTCTGCAGCTTCTTGCCGTTTGTTTACAACGCTGCTATAAGAGATCTGATGCACTCCATATGGGAGGGATCTTCAGGGACCTGAGAGAGCACAGCACAAGATACAGGCAGAGAATTTACACTCGCGTACACAGCACAGTTTGCGGCGATGGCTACCATATGGGAAAGAAAATATGCACACATGCAATCACAGTCGCAGTGGAGGAACCTGTCTGTGCTTGTTGCCTGTTGATGTGTGAGGAGAAAGTACTGGAGAGGTTCAGTCCGAGTCGAGCTCTGAGACGAGCAGGTGAGCGCAAGATGTGGAGGCGGTGGGGGGAAGAAACACTTTCCTTTCAGATTTCTAAATCAAAAGCATCAAATCCAGTCTGCAGGTTCAGATCTGACTGGCATCAAGAACTTTTCACTCTTTGTTTTAAATCACTGTGCCAGAACGCTGCAATTTATGTTCCACATAAAATGAATACTTGGCTCTACGTCGACTGAAAAAGGAAAAGCAAAAAAATGAACTTCCACTGTTAATTATTCTCTTGAGTGTTTGATTAGTAGTTTAGTCTTCAAAGTGTCGATGAGTGTTTTCAGATGTCTGTGTTTTATCACAGACCGAAAGACATTCAGCTTTCTAACTTAAAGGAGTAAAGAAATCATAATGTCAATTAATTGAATTTTTCTGTGTGAAGTAGCCGCTGGAAGCATTGTATTTGTCATCGCAGACCAAACCAAATCAGCCACAATCAACAATTAGAAATTCAAACTTGCAGAAAAAGAAAAATGGATACCAATAATTTAACTTTACCTTTTAGCAACTTTGTTTACAAGGTTGTTGTTAAAGCCGCAGTGCCCAAACATCAAGGTGAGCAAGGGTGAAATTAAAACACACCACAAAACTGTAAATCACTGCAGCTGGGAAACTATTGATTGAAATTCTGGTTTCAATTATGCTGCTACTCACTGTACAGTAGGCTACAGGGTGATGAGTGTCAGGATTCATGCGAGTGTTTCATAGTGTGTGGGAGTGGACAGCACCTCTCAGCAACTTATTAGCAGCGAGTGGGATTATGTGCATGTGTGTACTTTATTAGTATTGATCTGTATACTGAATGAGTAAACAGGCCTTCGAGAACATAATGGAGCCCACAGACTCTGCTCTAAATCCAAGACAGTTTTCAGTATTAAAATGGTAATTGTATGGTGATTGAATACACTACATGCATAGATTCAGTTTTTCCGCAAAGAAAGTTCTCCTCCAAGTTGTTTTGGACAAGAAACAATGTCAGCCAAAAAATAAAATAAAATGCAGGGACCGGTGAAATCCTGCAGTAAGCAGGTCAACTGCAATCCCCAGCAGAAACACTGTCCTTGTCTCTTTTCTTTGTTGACATTGAGGCCTTGGATCTCATCTTTCACAGCGAATGGCAAATAGAGATGCCGGCGGATCAATAGCTGAAAGAGACAAAGTAGTGAAGATGCCCTGAGCTGTGAACGCAAACGTCTCTGTTTATGGAAAAAAAAAAAAAAGAAGGAGCCGTAAATCAGCCAAACATCAGTGTGGCTGAGATGGAGGGAACATTGATAACCTTAAACACCAGCAAGGGGTGGAGAAATACATCGCAGAGGGAACAAAATGGAGAAAGAGAGAGAGCGAGGGCCAGCGAGATGGCTGCAAATCACCGCCTGACCGTTCATTACATCTGTCTCCACGCCTGGGTCTCAGTGTGTGTTTGTATATGTGTGTGTAGGAGGAGATTATATAGACTCCACGCCACCGGCCAGACCACAGATGAAACGCTGCCGGGGGAGGCTGATTAGCCTCATCAGCGAGACATGGCAAGACGAGGCGTCGCAGACTGCTGTTGGACCCGGTCCCATCTGCCTCCTGCTAAGCAGCAACCAAGGCCGGATCGAGTTGTTTTGATCCTACGCGGGGTTTCTGCGCTTGTTGTCCTTGGCTAAATGCAAAAGCATCACAAGGCCGAAGCTGCTCCTCTGAATAGACGACGCCGGCATTGCAGCGAATAACAACGTGGCGTTTTAACTCCTCAAACTTCCAGTGCAGCTTTTACAGCACTGCACACAATGGAGTTTGCATGTAAAGCAATGAACCCAGAGAACTAAGAACTAAAACAAAGAAAGAAGCAGTGTTCCACAATGTGTGCACAGCTGGTAGTTCACAGCAGCAGCAGGAGGCTCAGTATGACACTAGAGGGTGTGTCGTCCAGCTCCTGAAGACCCACTTTACAATCTGTTGGCTACAACAAAGTCAGAGAATGTTACATGCGTGTCATCAAACAGGTATTGCTGGCACTAGATTGTGATTCTTGGAAAATGTAATTACATCATTGCACATGAATCATCAGAGACTTTGTATCCCTAAACATTTGCAACATTCATTCATGCTTTACTTTCAAAACAGCCCCAACTGTACTTGCGCAATGTGATTTAAAACAAGGAGGGAATTTTTTTAAAAAAGGGGGGGGCAGGAAGAGCGAGATGAACAGGTTTTAGAACAGTTTCAACCCTGACAGGTAAGAGCACGATGGTGTTAGTAAGTCACTGCGCACTATAGCATGTAAGTTCCCGAATTTGTTTTCCATTTCAGATTAAAGAAATGTATGAAAAAACCATTCAAAATGTCACGTAACATTTTTTATGGCCTGGCTGAAAGGGAAATGCTCATAAATCAACAACAATAAAATGCAAATAACTTCCATGGAACAAGGCTCAGCAAATGCATAAGATGACTTTAACATCCATTGAAGCAAAACAAAAAAATGTGTGGAAGTGTGGGGAAAAATGGAGGCACTGAAACAAACAGAGAAGTCATATTTCTATCATGTTTCCTTGTTTTTTTGTTTGAGATTTGACTGTTTTTCATTACGTCATCTCATTGTGTCTTCGTCTTTTGACGTCACTTCTTGAGTTAATACTCAATAATGTGCAGTAACGAATAGAACTCATTAATATTTATTAATTTCCTTAGAACAATGCACATTTTACACTTTATGCTCATACTTTTTCTACTTCTGTTTATATTCTGAGGACATATTTTTTGTACTGCTTATGAGAATTTGAATGGAAGCAACTGTAACATAAGTAGTTTCCCCTCGAGGATCAATAATCTGATTCTGATTCTGGCACTTAACTGTACAATTAGCACCACAAACAGTTTAGCTACTTACACTGACACAACGGCAATGGATGCTAAAATGCATTAACTCACATTTTCTGGAAAATTTGTTGAAATTTACGCTAAATTGCTCGCAAGCCTGACTTTGAGACCTTGGCTAAGAAAATTTATACATTGGAGGTGGAAACAGTGCAGTCCCAGGGCTGCTGCTCAGCTCCATCTTGATAGCAGCCTCTCTGAAAGGCAGGCGTGTTCCCCTCACTGTCCAGATTCTTATCTCTGTAATTGCGTTCCAGTCAGGGAGGAGCAGTAGTGGAGCTGGCAACGGCGCTGCCTGCCACCCACTCCAAGACAGGAGACATGGTCCAATAGAAACTCTGGAGTGCCGGGGCTTTTAGTTCATTGCCAAGAGAGACGTGGGTGCCGCTTTGTCAGCTTGACCTGCATTCTGGATCCAAACGTTGTCTCTCAAGGGTACCGCTGGAGGTTTATAGCAAGCGGGGCAGTGCGAGTTTATTGACATGTGTCACAGGTCCGGCTACTATCGCTCCAGAACACAGGCGCTCAAGCCAAGATTGCCTCGACAATGGTATATGAGATAAGTGCCTCATTTCTACCGTCCACAATGGCTGGACTCAGAGCAGACACTTGCTGCCAGAAAATCCTTTCCTGTACACCACGTCTGAGGAGACTTGGCAGCCAAATTCACTTACAGTATATTATTATCTCCTGTTGTTTTTCCTGGATTAATATGTGAGCTTAATATGCAACACCTAGTAAATTTATACCACAGTTGCAACTAACTTATTTTCATTAGTGATTAATCTGCTGATCGTTTTCTTGATAACTTTATTCATTGCTTAGTCCATCAAATAAAGTTGAATAATGTCCCTCAAATGTCTTGCTATTTTTCTCTTCATTAACTAATGTTTGAGTTTGACTGACAACTGTAAATTTATTTATTTTAAACAATTAATATCCGTTTAAAAGCCCTTAGTACACATGTTTGATTACATTATCTTTAAGTTCTTTCGGTGTTCAAATATGTACATTATGAGGAGTGACAAGCACTTTAAAGGATCAGACAGCAAGATTCTAAGGCAGCCTTTCAAAGACAAAGTAAAGGAGACTAGATGTTTGTTTTAGCATCAGGTAGAAGAAAGCAGACAGACGCCACGCAGATGTGAGAAAGGATGTGGGATTAGCGGTTCTCTGTTAATATGAAAAAAAAAGCACTGAAAGGAGAAACAAGGCCTTTCGAGTCATTCTGAAATTCAGACAGCTGCTTGTGACGTCAATCGTATTGACAAAGATCTCTCACTTTCATATGCTGATGTCTATTAGATCAACTTTATTTTAAATATTGAAGTCAAGGTAGCATCGTCATTTGCTAAATTTAACTGACATTAGAATTGAGTTTATTCAAATGTGTCTCCATCAGTCCAATCTAACTCTGCATATATTGCTTCAGAGTGCACTGTAGACTCCACTTTTCCCAGGGACTCAGAAAAACCAACACCGCGTTCGCTCAACTGGGCTGAATTCATCATCTGAAAGCTGGCAGGAAAATCAATGAAAACTAATAAAAGGGTCATGCAGCGTGAACAGAGGCCTTATTTGAATCATGTCCAAGGATGCGGTCTGGTCCACTAAAGCGCACGGAGTGAGCTATGCAATGCTGGCAAAGTTTAGCGAGTTGTTTGCCTTGGGAAAGTTATTCACTCAAGAGGTTTAAAGAAATGCTCTATTTTCAAAAAGGAAAAAAATGCCATAATCAGCTAAACCTCATTTCTTTAGCCTTTTTCACCCATTGTATGCTTACTTACACTGAACCACAAAGTTTCTGTTAGCCTAAGTCTGTGGATAGATTTATTTACTGGCTTTATAAATGGCAGAGAACCAATAATAACAATATTTCAGTTCTTTGAAACACGATCCCTGATTCGGAATACAAGCACTTGTTCATGAGCAATAACAAAGGCTGCAGCACATACCTGCCACGTTGACTTTTTCTGAGTTTGTAGCACTGGGTGTGGCGGTGCTGGTGCCGTTGGTCAGATTGCCCCCCGTGCCGTTGTAGATGTTCTCCACTTTGGACTCCAGCTTGCCCAGCCTCAGCATGATGTTATCCAGCAGCACTGCCAGCGTCTTCTTCAAGTCTGCAGGAGAGAAATTCAGGAATTATTTCTGGCAAGAGAGGCTCTGTCAGGTGCTTTGTAGCGCTTTAGGGCCAATGCATGAAGTAATCCCAGATCTAATCACTTTTGTGTTGTGGTTAATGTCTTTTTCGAGTCTCACTTCATGTTGCCAAAATCATCCTTTAATACTGTCTTTTCAAATCACCAACAAAAGCATGATAGAGTAGCAGGATATTGCTAACTATGATCATGCTTGTGGCTCACAGTGCTAGGACGTTAATGTATAACTGGTTTGCAATGATTGCAATGTTTAGTTTAGTGTGTTAGCATTGCAGCTGTTTGTATTTTAACTATTCTGATTCTGTTTATCTTCTTTTGGTTCTTATCAGGAAGTTACGGTTACTGCAACAGAAGAATCTTGCTTTAACATTAATGCATGACTGATTATCTAAGATACTGCATGACAGTAAAACAGGCACAGGTGATTTTTTTCTGCATTTAGTACTTTTACTTTTAATGCCATTTTTTATGAGTATTATGATGTGCAAGTATACATGTGTATGTATATATTTATGTGTGTGTGTATATATTTAAATATACATGTTTATATATATATATATATATATATATAAATATATATATATATATATATATATATATATATATATATATATATATATATATATATATATATATATATATATACATATATATATATATATATATTTATATATTTTTTTAACATGTATTGGAATTGTTTTTTATTTAGAATAATTTTTTGTTTTGTTTTTAGCAGTCCCATGGTGAGTTTTTGCATCGAAATTTCAGTCATGATGTGCACCAACTACTGTATGTTCTGGTTGACAATAAAGTGTCTATTCTATTCTATTCTATTCTATTCTATTCTATTCTATTCTATTCTACTTTATTCTATTTTATTCCATTCTATTCTACACTTACTTTTACTTTACATTTCAATGCAGGAATTTGCAGTATTATAATAGTATTTTTATTTAACTGAAGGATCTCAGTACCATCCTGTCTCTATCATACACCAAATGATTACAGGAAACACTATAGTTTTTGTGTTTTTTTTTAACAGGTGATGTTAGTGCAGCCACATCTCGCTTCTTTTGTGAGCGACTCTCTCCCGATGTGTGTGAGAAGTAGCAGAACATTGTTGCTGTCACCGTAAAGTAAAGATATAAGTTCAGCAGAGCTACTTTAGTCAGTAGTAATGCGCCCCAATAAGTAGAATAGCTACTGATAGTAGGCGTGTTGTGCTTGCTGTCACATGAGAGAAACAAAGAGCTAAAACATACAATCATAGAAGCTAAAAGTTAATAATTATTTCGAAGACTCAATACTAATAAATCCTTATGGATCAGCTCCATTTTATGACTCAGGAAATAGATGGTCAGTAGGTGAAGCATCAACAGAAGCTTTGATAAGGATGTTTTGTGAGCACGCGATGGGAGACATTTAGGCTACAACGTTCAAATTACACGATGTACTCAAAACAGAGATTGTAGTGGTTTAGCGTAAGCAAAGCCTGTGAGGGTGATCACACGCAATGTGTCGATGTGGTTCATGACAGAAGGTGTGAAGCAGATGATAATCATACTTTGGGAGACGTATGACGCACGTTGTCTGACCAACATGCATCACAGGTCTCAATGTGTGTTCATAATTGTGTTTACGTTCTTTCTGTCGCAGATTTAGTTGACTCAAGACTAGCTCGGTATGTTGTGTCAACTATTAATCTACAAGTGGAACAAAGTACACCACTCCTTTTCAAAAGCCTTTTATATTAATGCAGTATTATACAGTAACTGTGAGTGTGGTACTCAGATTAACATTTCACCGCAAACCCGTTTGTGTAGTGTCACTACAATGTCATCTTGAATTCTTTACAGGTGAAATGCTTCTCACAAAGGATAAATGTTAGCAGCCAAAACACAGAGCTAAATAACCAACCATAACCACAAAGACAGTGATATGTTTTCTGGTTTATATTTACTCTAACAATAGCTGAGTGCAGTCCTGTCCTTGTAAAGTGTTTTGCAACATTTGCTTCAATCAAGGTCCCATAAGGTGAAGACACATTTTTATTGTGTTTTGTGGTTGTTATAAAGGTGTAAAATAAAAGCTGTGTAAGATATGAAGATGCTTACTTCTGGTATTCCTCAATTCCTCAAAAACTAGTTAGCCTCCCAACTTTACTAACAAGTAGGAATTTGACCCGCGTGTTATTTATGAAACGATAGTCGTCCAGCTCAAACTGTGATTGACATCTTGTTCTTTCTAAAAGGGGCGGGAACAGCTGCACCTCACTGGTTCTCAGAGCAAAACAACCTATTAAGAACAGCCCGCAAATCAGGGAATATACAGTCAAGCAGAAATTAACCATCCTTGCAGTATTTTTAGCTAGAGACTTTGCGCAGTTTGCTAAAAAGAAGCACAATATGGGACCTTTACAGTGATTATAGTGAGAAAAATGATACAGTTCGTGCTGTCCACCTGCTAATCAAGCAATTACCAACAGCTGAGTAGGTTAACTGAGATTAATGCTGGACTCCTTTATGAAAACAAATGCATCATGGGACGGGAAGACAGTTTCGCAGGCATTCAGATGACAGCAGGTGTTTATTATATACAATTCACAAATGAGCAAAGGAGAATTAAAATCAGACTTTCTTAATGATTCCAAATCCCAGTGTTCAACCCTTGTTAGTCTGCTAATTTTCTAAAAGCTCTTAATACAGTTGAGGCTGATGGGAATGTCATTAAAAGCCTTTTCACTCAAAGCCACATAGTCCAATCTCTTGGTGTCACGAGAGGAAAAGTCAAAGGCTAAAATCATGTGATAGATCCTCTGACAACCATGAATGTCTGTTTGCAATTTCAGGGCAATCTATCGATGAGTTGCTGAGATATTTCCAAAGTAGTGGCCTAACCAAGCAACAGAAGTCTCCATTTTCAGAATTCTGCCAACTCACAAACACAAAATTACACTAAGATATAAAACTTTTTGCATATACCAATTGTGTATCAACACAATTAGGCTTGAAACTGTTCAAGAGAGAATGTGAAATTAATTACAGATGTTTTGGGTTTTCTAAATGTCTCTGTATCTCATTAACAGAGCTCTGAGGTTCTGCATTCTGAATGAAAAAAAGCTTCTTTTTATTAGCAGCATTCTTACCATTACAGTGAACACATGCATGACATTTAAGCTGCTGCCTGCAGTCTGGGGAACGTTGCTCAATGATGTCTGAAAAAGCACGGCCGGGGACACTTCATCTCCCTCTACAACGAGTCTCTGAGATTCGAGGCACTCAGCTTGAGGCTCATTTAAATGTAAACCCAGAGCCGCCGCATCTTTGGAAGTGACCTTGCTTTTTAATTTGGCTCTTTTGCATTTCCGTGGGCATCTTTCCTCCCCGAGCATTTATCTGTATAGGACACGACTAACGGTAGAACGGGCAGGAAGATTGCTGACCGGTAATGAGAGGGATAGGGCATCAATTCAAAATGGCACTGTCACATTGTTAATTCATGGCATTTTTTGGCCTTATTTATCGTGGCATTTGTCTGATACTTTAACCTGCAGCAACTGTAATGACATTTACAGAGAAATTTTAAGTTGTTCCAAGCTGCTTCATATTGTGGAGAACAGGAAACATAATATGATGATATTTGTCATCAGCAAAGAGCTCGCTGATAATCATCAAACCAACAGTACACTGCATCATTCCTACATCAGCTTGTATGTCGAGAGAGGCTCATGCTTGCGCTCCTCAGATGGTGATAATTGCCACTTGTCTATCACATACGAGCGGCACTTTTCCCCGCAACGTGATGCATTTGACACGCCAGTTTTCATCACGTCAGAGAGATTGGCAAGGGCACAACGAGGCCTGGCACAGCACACCGGCCTGATTCGTGGGAAGGGAAAGGCCAGAGCGTTTGTATGATTTGGACGAGCTGTGTGCGCTGGGAGGAGCAGATGTACAGAGAGCGGCACAGTGATACCAGAAAGAAGCCAAATGGAAAGCTTTGGTGCAGCGGCCTTGCCAAGCTATTATAGAAAAAAAGAGGGGGGAGTGAGGATTGAGTTAATGCTCCCCTATGCTGACTTGAGTAACACAGGATTACTGTATGTCCATTGATTTCAAGCTCCATATTACAAAGATTCACTAGGTTGTTTCATCACTCTGCACCTTAGTTAATATCTACATGCTACACAATAATAGATACAAAGATACAGAAGCTTAAAATCAGTGAATTTATTGAGAATAATGCCTAATATGTCCAACAAGATGGCGTTTAATTATGTCTAGTTTTCTTTCAACAAGATTTGGTACAGCAGTCTTGCAAAGCTATTACAGGAAAAAAAAAGAGGTGAGGATTGAATTAATGATTCCCCATGCTGACTTGAATAACACAAGCTTATTGTATGTACGCTGACATCAAGCTGAATATAAAAACAACTGATTTGGCTTGTTTAATATCTCACTTTGTACCTTAATTAATATCTACATGCTGTTTTTATTGGAGACAGGAAAATATCTAAGCTTAAAATGAGTACATTTATAACAAATAATTCCTATTATGCCCAAAAGGATGGCACTGAATCCAAAGTTTTCCCAGTAAAAAGAATCTTTACTTTGTGAACCCTTCAAGAAATTAACTGACAGTTCATGAAATATGTCTCCTCTGGTAAAATAAAGGTCTTGATTAGCTCCCACGCAAGAAATATTTTTCAAAAAATCTTTCCTATGAACAAAAATCTGTGGCTAATATACCGTTACGCATGGAGCATCTCTTCTTTATCTTCTACGCTGAGGGCAAACAAATGAGAGACGTCAAAAAGTACCCGCTGCACATTTTGCAATAATTAAATGTGAGGTTTTGAGTCAGAGGCCTTCATTAGCCGGTGTGTTTGAAAGGTACTCATGGTCCTGTGAATAATGCTTCCGCTTGTCCTCCTCGTGCACTAATAACACCGCCAGGTAACCCGATGCACACCTGGGGGCACATTTCTGCTTGTCTCAATAATTCTTAGGCAGGTGATGCAGTAGGCAAAACAAAACCTCGAGCGGTAAACACACTGAACTTCACTCCACTTCTAACAACAGTGTCAAATTAATCTGGATGCACGACGACCTGGGGATTTCTCATTTAGCTAATGAGCATTAAAAAGCAGTGATTTCACAGGAGCATAAGCCCGAGGCATTCATCGGTGATCTCCATTGTTTACTGTCATCCATAAGGCGAGTCTAAACCCAGCCAGGCAGCAGACTCCATGTTGGTCAGACATAATATAACAAAGAGCAGACAGACACAGGAGGAAGACACGGTGACCTTCCGCCCAAGAGAGGACGAACAGGATTAGAACAGCAATATGTGTAAGCTTACACTACACCCAGGCAGCCAGATTCTTCTCAGTTCTGAGATCGGCCCTGCGGAGGAGGCCGGAGCAGAGAGCACAAGTGTGATATGTTTCCACGCCACAAAAGAAAATCCACAACAAGAAACAACAAGACACGGTGTCGGGTGGCTCGTCACACCTGGCTGCAGGGGTCAGTTTCAGGAGGGGAGAGACAGGAAAGATCATATCCTTATCAGAAGATGGTATGACAAATGTCCTGGAAAAGGTGTCAAGTGAAGATATGCTTGTGGTTCTGCTGTTTTTTAGACTACAGACTTACAGTAAACTGACACATTTATATCTAATTAATTCTTAAGTTAGAGAAAATTAGCCATAGTGTGATTTAACCAGACTTAAATCACTAAATTCTTTCAGGCATTAACACAAAGTATCTAAATCTGGCTTGGTATAAAAAGACAGACTGCAAGCTGCTTTTCAACAGGTGTGTTTCTTGGAATTATCACCACTAATAAAGCAAGCAAGTGGCCCAAATCAGCTTTCAGGATATTAAACTCATGCAGTAGGATTTTATGGGTCATTTTTAAGCAGTAAAGGAGGAAATCTAGTTTGCCTTTAAACCCGTTGCAAGTCTTATCAAGGCAAACACTGGTGGCACAAAGCATTCTGCTGCCTCGCTATCTAATCAAGGACTTGAAATGGATTTTGATGTGACACTGGACGCCGGTCAGCAGACTGCTGCAGCACTGTGAAAATCAATCCATCATATAAGGGAACAAAACAAACTGGACAGGAATCTGTTCCCTGGAAACGTTAGTTGATATTACAGGAAAATCTATCGATGGGGCTCGGATCACGTTACCCCCAAATTGATTTAGAGTAACTCCTCTGTGAATGGCTGATATAAGTCTGGGGAATTAAGGCAGCACAAAACTTATTCTTCACACTGTGTTATTAATGACAGAGCACAGTGAAATCAACATTATTTATTACCAGATATAAAGTTCCAGAAGTTGAGGTTTCACTTCCTTGACGCTGCTCAGATGATACGGTTGAGTTATTTATTAGAAGTAAAGCCGCCTGCTAACAATACTTTGTATATAGTTTCCACATTTTGCATATATCTTTAAATAAACGGAAGCATTTTTATATTCCAACAAAAGAAAGCGTGGTAAACTTCACTTCTGACCTTAAGCCAGCAGTGCACTTGCTTCTTTGCATTGTCCAGCTTCTCCTTTACTTTCTCTGGGAGCTGATTTAATCTCCAGAAGCTTTACTGTATCCTGTTGTTTCTCTGAGCATTAGAGAACAATCAATTCCAATCTCAGGTTTCTAATGAAGCCTCCCATCGAGCCATACAGGTCTATTAATGGCATGAATAACTTATTGATGGGTCTTCTGGACCTGTGCTATTACAGTATTATGCTTCAATGCAGCTGTATCAGCGTTAAATCTCACAGACACTATTTTTTTTGTGTATGGCCAATACTGTGCCTGCTCTGCACGTACACAAGTGGAACCATTCTATCCAATTTAAAGAAGGCGTAAAAAGAGAGGGAAAGTAAAGAACTGAATTATACGACTTTACTCAACACTGCCCTTTTTGCTACTATAGGCTGGTTGTAGTCTTAAAAAAATTAATGCATTCATTTGCTATGCTAACAGGCTAATTCTATTACCTTGCCAGACCTGGGAAAGAAATGTGTGCATTCCTCTTTCAGCAAGTTATAAATCCTTTCAGATACATCCAGTATTAGTTTATAATTCCTTGAAACATCTGACCTATTGATGGACTTTCACTCTGCACCATCAGTCACTGAGCAATGAACCCTAATTTGTCTGTAGTTGAAGAGTTATTCTGTGGGGAGTTGTTGCAGTGTGTATGAGTACATATAAGTGAATGAGAACACATCTTGACCTTGTGAGAAGCGTATGTGGTTACAAAACTTCTTGAAGTTAATGTAAAAGCATTAGTCCTGTTCCCTGAAAGCACCATAGCAATTACTATACATAAACCACAATTAGGCTGAGTGTCCATACAGCATTTCTTCCCTAAGCACCAGCCTCTTTTATCAGTTGTTCCCAATGAGCAGACTCTATATGTGGCCACATTTTTTGTGCAGCCACTCAAAGCACTTCGAGCTGAAAGTCTCTGAACATTTCAGAAAGGCGCTGGTCTTGTCACTGTCGCTCATTTTCATGCAACTAATCAGATCTACCATACAACAGCGGTAACAGTGGTGATATGTTGTCAAGATATTGACAAAACCCTGAAGCATAGGAGTGCATTTTTGATTAAGTGTCTCTGCCAGAGCTTTTCTTGCAGAAAGAAACACAATCTGGACACACACCCTCCCAGTCGACTACTCACCATAAGCTGTCATGGTTCCCACATATGGCCCATCCATGACACTCTGGTTCTCCTCAGCCAGTGCTTTGATGTAGCGCTTGCTCAGGTCCAGGATCTGCTGCCGCAGCACAGCGCTGTTCTCATGGCTGGCTCGTTGCTGGATGGTGAAATGGAGTAGCATCATGCCCCAGATGAACCCAAAGCTGACCAGGAAGAAGCCCAGCTTCTGGGATGACAGCTTCCACAAGAAGGGTGTAGCCATGCTGACTAGACAGGAGGGGTCGGATGGGATGCTGTCTCTGTGATTCAACCGAGGGAAGGTGTGGAGGATGGGGAGGAAAATCAGGAGGGCAGGCGGGGCATGGCTGTGTCAGTTGGTGTAGCTGCGGTAGCTTTTGAGGGGTGGTGGACGGCTTGTTTGCCTCACCGGCGTGACTTCCTTCTCTGACCCATCTTCATAGATCAGTAACATCTCAGGGGACGGAGTCCAGCCTACTGCATCCTGCTGCAGAGAACACAAACAAAAGAGGAAGGAGAGACGAGTGGTTAGTTGGTGGGTTTGCTAAACACAGATAACGAGGGAGTTCCCTCTCCCAACCCAATCCCTTTTGTACAAGATTGCAATAAAAGCACAGATAGCTGAGAGTGAGTCAGCAGCTTCACCAAACACTTTGGGTGCAACCAAAGATCAACTGATGAACAAGTAGTAGCAAAATAAAACACTGGAAACTGTCAATAAGTCAAGCCAAGATTGTCAAGTGGCTTTTTTTGTTTGACTAGCAGTCCAAAATTCAAATATGTACACTTTATAGTCATATTGAAGACAAAAGAGCAACAAATCCTCAAAGTTGTGACACTGAAACAAGCAAATGTTTAACATTTTTTTCAACGATTATTTACATATGGAAACTGGCTAAATTCAAAATTGTTGTTTGTCAGTTCACTAAAATTAATGGATAAATTGTTGCAGCACCAAAATGTAATCTGTAAGTATTTCTTTCAGTGAGATGCAGACCAGAGAAATATGGTCTGCTGTACAAAATAATGCTCCACTGGTGCTGAACTGAGAGAAGTGTGAGTTTGATTCTGCGGAAAAACCAATGGATTTTCAAAGGATGAGGCACAATTTCACAGCTGAAGGCCAAACACTAGAAGTGATTAAGTGTGACGGCGCAACATTACAGTGGCTGAAAACCAATCCAGGTGAAAATCATACAGTTTATTTGAATAGTTTCTAGCGAATGAGGAACCAGCCATGAATGGGTGAACACAGGAGGTGTTAGAAATGAGCGCAGTGCAGCTCTCCAGCTCAGCCTGTTACTTTAAGCAGAGCAGCCAGTTTATAACTGCAGCAGACCACAGAGCACAGAGGCATACTGTATCCTAACTGAGGGTTGCTGTGTGGAAGCTCCTACGGTATGCATGCAGTACGGTGATGCACCAAACTGTTAATTTGACTCGATGGGAGAGGCTGAATGCAGGCGTACAGTGCAGTCAGCCTGCAGAAACACTTCTTACCTTGTTTGGTAAATACTGCATTAATTACATTTTTTTTACACATGGAAAACAAGACATTAATTACATAGGGATACATCCTACTAAACTATATATGTTGAGTGTAGTGTTATAGATTATGCCTACTGGGGCAACATTACAGACTTTAAGCAGGTTTCCATTCTAAAAACCCGATAAGTTCCTTCAAAGTCATTCAAGTTCAACGCTCCTCTCACTCCTAAAATAAAGGCTCCACAGAGCTGCCTTGTTTAATCCACACAGTGTGATGTTTATGATTGATGCGGCTGTATGGAATTAATGCAAGACAGTGTATAGTCCCCCCAAAATACAAATATTTGGATAGACTACGATTTATCTTTCGAACTGACAAGCGAAAACACGAACAGAATGTTAAATAAGCTCTCTTTCTGTTATTAAATTTTGACCCTTTTTTGTTGTAAAATGTTCAGAAGGCCTTTCTGCCAGATAAATGAAGAAAGCTCTCCCTCTTGGGCCATGTGTGGGTGAACATGTGTATGCACGGCATGTTTGAGATGTAAACTAAAGGTCGCACAGTGGCTCAATTATTCTCACTTAAGGTAAAATCTGTAGGAGGGAAAAGGTCAAGGACGAGTTGAATTAGTCAAGCTAAGTTTCACTTAATTTGTTCGTCACAGCATGACTGAGTTGTTGCATTTAATACATTTATTATTTAATAGACATAATTATTTTAATTCTCAATTAATCACTTGATTTATTGTGTCAGAAAATAGGAAAATGCTGAGAGTCCATAGCAACTGTCCAAAACTCAGAGTGTATAAAACACAGGAAAGCTGCAAAAGATGAACATTTCACAAGCTGGAACAAGAGAATATTTAATTCAAGACACATTCAAAACAGATGGACATGTGAGACAGGTTTTATCCAGGTGTAAGTGTTCAAATGCGTCAGTCTGCCCACAGCTGATCCCAGATCAAGTAAACTACTGAATAATCAGTACAGGTATGCAAATAACTGTCAAGTGAACATTTGAAAAAGTGCATCCATCCCCAATGAAGCGCGATACATCAAAATGCATACAAAACATGTTATGGAAACAAGATGAGTGTGAGTGAGAGATGTTCATAAAAGCAACTGCTCCATTTGTTTCATTTAACAATGCTGGTCACTCACTACTAAAATGTTATTTTTTCACAGATGCCAAAAAGCTTCAGGTGTGCAACCACCACTACCTGAGCGGGAACAGAGCCAATGACTTGCCTGTAGCCTAAGAAAAACCAGATGGACTGCAATTTGGGCAACAGAAATGCACATATGTGGCTACAGACAGCAGCCGATTTGCACACTGTCAAGCATACAAACATATTTTAATACATGCTGCAGTCAGGAATCTGCGTATGCACATGGGATTATCAGTGTACAGCCGTCAACTGTAACAAGAATCCATATTTTTAGGGCGAGGGCTAGTTTTTCACTGCATATTTACAACATGCTGACTCTCTAGGCTTGCTTTTACATGAGGCACATGAAAATAGTAGTTCTGTAAATCACAAAAATACAAACTTCTCTATAATATACTGCAGGGCTGATCTATCACAATATGGACAAGTGTAATAAAATCGAAGGAGCTAAATCATTATTATTTAAGCATTGTGGTGCTACAGTGATGTCCCCGCCTAAAAATCGACACAAAACAAATGAAAACATGGCCACTCCCTGTAAAGTTGTGACTCATATCATAATATCTGTGAAAATAATCACATTATTCATAATATCACTCAGTCCTAATGTACTGCTTGTTGTACACAAACATCTACAGCAACAGTTGCAGCATATTTATTACTGGCGCAACAGTGTGGATTTTATTTTCTCATCTATGCTGTAAATATACAACTACTAGATAAAAGACTTCCTCAGCAGGCATCTATACTGAGCGCATACTGTTAAACAAAAAAAAACGTTTCTAATGATAACATACTTCCCTTTTCTCTGCTGTGAGAATCTTAGATCTGTGAGAAACCTCACCAAGCTGAATTACGTAAACACTAAACTGCAATATGCTTCTATAATCCCCTCTATCGTTATTGCTGATTGAACACAACCGTGCCACTAACAACACATTTGGCTTCAACCATCAAACTTTTTGCTCATAATCCAGAATGAGACGGCCCTGCAGCACTTTGGAAGCTGTTAAATAGTTCAACAAGTCTTAACTGACAACCTCTAGGCGATCTATGCTAAGCTAAATAAATGCCTCTGGCTTTAGGCGCTAAGCAACAACAAAAAAAAATCTTTCCAGCACGGAATCAAGCCAAAAGAAAAAAGATGTTAGATGTTCTCTCATCTGCATTCAACCACTGTAGCTGTAAATGAGGCTAAGTGTGGGGAGGGGATTTCTGCAGCCTTGCTTTTGAACTGCGTCTTTCTTATGCTCTTTCAAAGCAGCTCTAACCAGGTCAGGACCGCAGCTGGCACGAATGCAACACTTCTAAACAAAAAAAGAGATATTCACTTGAGCGAAACAACTAAATGACTCACCTGTTCTCACTGTAATGTGTTTTTTTGATGATTTACTAGGAATACTTATCTAGTTCATAGAGCACAGCAAAGACGGTTACATCAGCATCAAATTGTCGAAAGAAAATCATCAGCACCTTTCCAAGAAACACAAAAGGCAGCCACACAAAAGGCTCTTTTCACCTTACATCCATCAGCTTCATAAATAGGTCAGAGACAGCTGCAAGCAGCTTCCAACAGGGCTGGGATCGCACAGCAGGTTATGACACACCATAATTGTTCAGTCATTTAGGACAAAGGCTTGTGTTTGTTTTTAAAATGGACAGAGATCTTTTTATACATGTTAACAAAGCAGAGATACTTAAGTACATTGTCTGAAATAAGACGTGTGAAAATGAAATTCCGCTATCTTTTTTTTTGTTGCATTCACCACAGTCTAATCTGTTTTGTGATGTGTGCATAACAGGGAGAAAGAAAGAAAATCTCTGCACTTCACTGTGAATTCATGGCACAAGCCTTTGGCAGTAGCACTGTGCGATCTGCAGCACCGATAACATCGGATGTCTCTCATTGCTCGGAACTCTGGTGGAGGAGGGCGGGAAAAGGCTGGCAGTGTGCTCTGGTTGGGGGCTGACAAGGATGGGAGGCTTTGGGGCTGTTTATCAGAGAGGAACGCTGCTCTGAGTACCCCATGGTACATCGCTGTAAGATGCACGAGCCAAAAACTACACAGAACACTGACTCAACCGCTTCTGTTTCTGAAAACACACATTTCTCAGTTGGAGCTGGCTCTCTCGCCTGGCCTGATTGCCTACATCCATCCATCTTACTTAACACTGAAACTGATCATGCAACATCACCCCTTTGTTGGGAAGTTTTCCACTGTCCAATGATCTCTGGAGAAAGTTTCAATGCAGCCATTTAAAGCTCCACCTCCCTGCAGCACATATATCTCCTCTCGTTACCTTCTGGTTTCTAATTCAGGATCTTAATTTGTCTGGCAGGGAGCCCTCTGGCTCTCACCAGCAACAGCCCAGAGAAACTCTGCGATGACAGCCAGCTAAGGTTGCAGAATATATGATCCTTCGCAACTTGAGATGATATCGTAACAACCCGCTGAATAGTTTCTTCATTGTTGGAAGAAGTAGCAGCACATAAAACTCCACAAGTTAAAGAGGCGGTGGAGACAGAAACAATTGAATCATTCAAGCCTGGGAGAAATCAGTGTCCCCCCAAATCTGCTGCTGCAAAGGACTCTGTCCTGTCGGGGACAAAAGAAATGAAATTTCAGCTTAGCTGTTCAGTATAAAGTACGCAGCACACTGTAACACTGATAAGGACAGCCAGGCACGAAAAGAGGAAGCTGTGTTCTACTCTGCAGTCAAGAAATAACAGAAAATATTTTGTAAGATGGACGTGCTGAATGTGACTGAAATCATGCAATTTTTAGCTGACAAAAAGCACCAAACTGAAAAAGTACAGCAGCAGCAGTGATTAAAAAACAGATAATGCTTATTGACTAAATGGCCAAATTTCCATTCTGAAATATTAGATTTGGTTCAAGCGGCACACAATGAAAACTGTTTTGTGTTGGTTGTACTGATGTCTTTGTTATTTAACAGAAAGGCTTTCTGGTCCAGAATGAAGAGGAAAGCTGAACAAAGACTCTCTATTGTTAAGGCAGAAAAATTCAACACCATCTGTTTGTAATCAAGGGGCTACAAGTAAAGTTAAATTAAATAAAAGTGTATCTGGGAGGTCTGACAGATGGGGAGTGAATGTCATTGTCAAAAACGACATTGTGAAGGTAAGAATTCTAAAATACCTCCAAGAAACAATTACTAAAAAGTAGCAATCACTGGAAGAATATGGGAAACAGTAATTAACAGGCTCTGCAGTGTGAAGACAGACACACTGATTACTCAGGAACAAAACATAAGCAGGGTTCATTATTTCACTCAAAGTTCCAAAGATGAGTCAATTTTGAATTCAATACCAGTTGAGCCATCCCTGACTGAGCATTCAAATAAAAATGTCTAACATCATGTTTTTCTGCTTTCCAGCTCTCACACATACCTCCTCAGATTTACCAAGGTTGCTCTAGGCCATAGCAATATCCAATCTAAACGCATGTAGTGAAAGGCTTCAGTTTATCCTGCAGCAATCATGCGTCCTTGGTTTATTTTCCCCTTCCCAGATGTAACTACTTCCTGATAAAGTCACAGGGATTAGGGGTGAACAATGATATCGCATCACTGTCAAAACAATCATCTCAGGCTTTAATATCTTTCCACCGGAGTCCTAATCAGCCTCTGCCCTTGTTCTGTCATACACTGAACTGTTAAGACCAGGACAGATGGCTGGGCGAGGTGAAGACTCCATCCATTTCTCTATATCTGTGATTACAGCTGAAAATAGGGCCTTTTAAAGTGTAGTTTGGGGCATATTCTATCAAGGTAAAGCAGGTTGAAGGAGGTCTGGATTAATTCCACTGCATTACTCCGGGTCTAAAAGAGACAGCATTCTTCTGAACTAAAATAACATACACTAAGAGCTTGCTGCATAACCACAAAAGGCAGTGAAATATGCTCTAGATGTAGCCTCGTCCATCAATTATGGATTAGCTTTGAAAAAGTATCCATTTTACCCCAGAATATAAATAGGTTCTTGACTTCTCACACCCAGGTAGCTGCTGAGATCTCTGCCAGCAGCGTTATTATTTTATGAAATGCATATTTTTAGATTTAGTGTGTCTTACACTTTTAGATGATATCATTATCCCTGATGTCCCACTTAACATTACAGGGAAAGATGCTGATGCCTGAAAACCCGCATGTCTTCAGGTTTTCGTCAGTGTTGAAATGATCTAGTGATAACTGTCATATCTTCTGCTGATAGCTGATCAGCTGCTGTTTCAAAAGTTTTAGTCGAAAGTGTCACTTTCACACCTGTAGTTTGGCTTTTTTTTGGTTTCATCTGAGCCAAAAACCCCAAACATATTGGTTTTAAAATCATAGAAAACAAAGACAAGATTACCATTTAAAACATTTTAACAATCCCAACTCCCAAACTCACTGGTGGATTTTAAAGGCATGTTATCTCTTTTAAAAAAAAAAAATCACCAAAATGACACAATTTATGAGAGGCTACAAAATCAGAAAGAACCATTATATTTTCAACCTTTTGACAGTTTCATGTGACAAAGTTCTGTGGGGAAAATGAACTAAATCTGACTTTAAAAACCTTGATATTTAATCAAAATCACTTTATTCTACACATCTTATGTAAAAATCAGCCAAAAATAAACTGTTTGCTTTAGGTTCTCTTTAAATAATAATTTAAAAAAAAGCAACTGAGAAGCCACGGCTGACTCATTCACATGGCAAAAATACTGCCGAGAGTTTTCAGTTGAACTGCAGGCTGTGTTTAAACAGAACAGAGGAAAGACAAGTGTGGACAAAAATGAAAAATTATACATATAGTACAGGATTACAAAGAAAAACTGGACATGTTCATTCCAGGTTTCGTAAAATAAATAATCAAGGAATCCCAATTTGCATTTTTTTAACCTTTTTATGAGTTATGGCATTATAACTTTATTGTACTGCATAAAACTCAGTTCTCTCTACTACTAGCCACCTTTGTCGTGTATTTAAAGAGGTGCAGGACTTTAGATGCAGTAAAAATGAGCCCCAGAGTGATTAAATATGCACTAGGAGCAAAAGACACTCAGAATTTTCTTGGAGTTCAGATGGCTAAACGCAATTGATTACCTATAATGATTTTTTGCAGATTGATTTTCTGTCAATAATCAAATAATTTCTGTCCCATACGACATCTAAACGTAAAAAAAGACAAAAGCGAATGCGCATCAAACATGTCAATATGAGATCTGTTTTCTTTTCTGACAAGCCTCCATTTGGAACAGACACTAAAAAGGCTCAGATATTAGGGATTATTGAAGTATTTAGCGAGTACTATTTTGAAAACTCATCCAGCAAAGTGAAATTCCTCCTTCCAGTCAACGGGCAACCTCTCCCAGACTGTGCTAGTTCAGCTGCTGCCTGGCCAAAGGAGACGTGATCCTGATGATATGGCCCTGCTGCCATGGAGACCAGTGTGACTTTGCATCTTAATGGACTTCTTCACATAAGCCCCACCTCTTAATTATTCATTAGGCCCTCCAGAGAAACGGCCCATGCTGCAGCTTCGTCATCTTACTGGTGTGAATCCAGCTCATAACTGGATATCAACAGCTAACACCGCGGCTGGAAACAGGCTTTCCCTGCTGCTGCTGCTGCTGCTGCTGCTGGTGGTGGTCAGACAGTTTATCTAAAATGTGAGATGCATCCAGATCAATGCTAATGTGTTCTTTATTGAGTCATTGATGGGCTCAAACGGCTCTTCAGGGGTGCCGGTTTGATGCTCCAGTCATACAAACATACACATATTCAAATGGATTTCCGAAGAGCATAAGAGAAAACAGATGCTTCTGTAAGTCTGGTAATCTTTCATAAATAAATGTGTCTGCCTTTGAACAGGAACAGAATTCCAGTAAGTAAGGTGATAAAGTCAAGAAGAAAAGTGATGCACCAGTGCGACCACGCACCATAGGAAATAACGCACTCATTACCACAAATGCAAGCCCACTATATTTTACATGAAACAGGAAAAACAATGCAATCTGTAAATAAACACGTGCCGTTACTCAGCTCACACAACCTCTAACTTTCTCACTTTAGCTTCTTAACCTCACATCACTCTTCTCAATTCAACCTTGCTAAAAATAGGTATCAGACAGTGACCAATTAAAATCAGTAACAGAAATATTAAAGTGCTGATTTCACACAGAACATATTTACTGATAACATATTAATATGAGCTAAAAGAAGCAAGAAATGTTCAAATCTACATATCTGCAGATGACAGTAGCAGTATGCAACACTAAATGAGTACACCTCTGTGCAATATTTTTTCTCATGAACGATCAAAAACAGAAACTTTAGAAAGACTATGTTGAAAATCCAGGCTCCAAAGGAGAAACTCCCTGTAACAAAAGCGAACACACCTGTGACCCACAATTTAGAAAACCTGTGATCACTGAGACTAAACTGAAAACACCTGTGATTTCCAATCAGGCTAACTGCATGAACATAGCTATAAAAATGACCCGTGAACACTAAACTTTTGTCAGTTTTGAAGTTGTGATGAGTTTATTTGCATGTTTGCATCATGGCGCCATGTAGAGGAGAACTGCCTGAGGAAATGAAAAAAGATCAGTGACTAAAATAAGTTGAAACACAACTTCAGCAGTCATCAGATGGTATAGAATGAGCCATCATAATGCTAATCAGAGCTAAAGGGGCTTTCCTCCTAGAATGACGCCATGGACACGGCATTTCTTGCAACAAAATCAAAATTGCTTGCTCTTCCTAAGGAAAACTAGGATGAAACCTTACCTGGAACATGAAAAAAGGGTAGCAAATAAATATTTCTAGCACATTATTGAGTCAGATGACACCAAGCTAATTTGTTTGACTAAAATGGGGTCTAGGATGTTTGGTGTGATTGTGCCCAGGACAGTAATGCATAGTCCTGGCAGTAAAGCACTGAGGTTGACTCAAGCGTCATGTTCCTCAGCATGTAGGACTGACTTTGTCGTCAAAAATAAAGCAAAAATTATCCATTCAAGATTTCAGTCTCAGTAATGAAAAGTGTACTGACTTTTGTTGCACTGAATGCTACTGTGGGGCCTGTATTTTTAATATTTTAAATGCAAACTGTTGTTTTTTTTTTTTGCTTACATTAGAGCAAATACCCTACTGTTCAACTCAGAAGTAATACAATAATTGTGGGGTAATACAATTTAGAATCATTTATTATTTAAGTGATATTGCGCAGGATATTGCACAGGATTGCACACACTGCTGTGATCGTGCACTTTATTTCTCTATTTAATGTCATTTGTGGAACATTAAAATGTAGCTAATGTAATTTTCCTACGTTCATTGAAGTGAAATATGTTTAATAGCGTATCAGATCTTGAAAGCACCCACTGAGGTACTGTGTTTCTTACTGCATACTTATGCAACTGATTTTTATTTGACAGGTACGCAGAGACAAGTTTTCTGGTTGGCGAAACTCAAGAGTTTAAAGCCCAACCCCTGATCTCCACCTTTAACCTTCACAAGAAGCATTCCAACACACCCTGGAAGCCGAAATCCAATGAATTGTGATCGCGAGGGACCTTTGAGAAAGAGGTCGCACTGATTGAGCAGAGTCCCTGAACAGCCTCAACGCCCAGAGCGCCAGTGAAGACGAGCATTTTTCCCTCACTGGTGGGAATCAGTGAACTCAACACTGTCCTCACAACAGGAATCGCCTCAGCACTTTTGCTAAAGCAAAACAGAACATGCTGAATTTTACACAGTTGTCAAGAAAAAGGAAGTCAATTTGGAGGTGATCCAAAAATTGCCTTTCAAATTTTCAAATTTTAATTCTGGCTCCCTTTCATTCCTCTTTTGTATTTATCATTTGGAGACAAACTACAGAGAAAAATTTGATAGCCAAAACGCAAAGGAAGAAAGAGACAGGATAGCTTGCGGTAGGTTTTGTTAAGAAAAAGAATGTTCTCATTTCTGGGAAATAACCGCGACCAACAAATACCCAAGAACTGCATTACTCACTTCACAGGAACTGCTCTATACGTTTCCTATTCGACTCCCCTGATGTCTGTGGTCACCCACAAACCAAACACAAGCTCTCTGCATACCTTATACACGTGATAGACAAATTTCCTTTGCTCTCTGCTGCTGTTAATACCAATATATTAGGTGTGCTTGTTTAAACCACTATATCTGTTAAGATGTGACTTTCCTCAGACTAGCACTGACACGTCTAACCTGACACCACATGACATGAAATGAGAAAGAGAGGACAAGACCACCCGGAACCTGACCTGCATGTTGAAAACATGCCCGCTGACAGGCCAGGGTACGAATTGCAGATGAGGCGCTGAAGCTAGACACAGCGCTTGCTTCTTCCTGTCACCACCACATACAACCTTTGTTGTTAATGATAACACAAGGTGGCACAGAAGAAAAACACTACAGCCATAAAAAAAAAAAGGATGGCACACACACACAACCAAATTCTCTTACTACAAAATTATATTTAAGCCAAAAACAGCTAATTCTTTTCAGCTGACATGGCTTTTCTACAAATTAAGTGCTGCGTTCAAGGGCAGTGGACTGTTATGCAATGGGACGTATGTAAACGCACATGCACTGATACCAGGAAGCCTATAAGGCCTTTCACTGAATACATTAAATCCCTAAACCTCTGCACTAACTCATGACACTTCCCCTGACATGAAACTAATCCTCATTCTGGCCTTCACTCCTAATGCAAGTCTAAATCCTCTAAAATGCTTTAAAGACATCAGGAGTGGCAAAATGTTGTTACCTTCTCAAGTCCAGCCTGGCATGCAAGATGTATAGTCACAGTGACTGTCATCTATGTTGTCAAGCAACTACAACCAGTTGATTTTGATAACTGCATTTTTTCCTTCACAATTTTCTTTTCAGTATCTCTTTTGTTCTTGACTCTTTGTCCTGAAACTAAAAACAATCTGTCACTTTACAGCTTGAAGAAACGAGGGCTTTGCAAAAGTAGAGCACTAAACAGCAGACTGACTTTAAGAAAGGGAATGCATGTTGCATGGAGTGAGGTGTCTGGCTGAAGTGCAACAAACAAGGCACAGTTTTACCCGCAAAAAATTGTTTTTATCCCTCTACCTGGCATTAAGTATACTTTATAGTGAACCTGACATTTAATAGCATTAGAAATTGAATCACTGTTAGGGATGGCTGGCTTTGGAGATTTGGAAATTTTCGTCTTAGCGATCAGGAGCCAGATCGACCACACAAATGAGAAAAGGCAGGTGTGTACGTGAGCGTGTGCATTTGTGCTGAGAGAACAGGAGCCCTTTAATCACAGAAAGGCCAAGTGCTCCACTTTCCTGCGTGGCATCCATCACCACAGCTCAGCTCTCCCCGATCCCTCCATCTTCAATCCCTCTTTCCTCATCCCTCCACTGCCTCTGCTGGCTCGCCACCCCGAGCCCACCAGTGCACCCCCCCACACACTCACACCCTCCAACGATTTCTTGCCAGTGAAGCATGCCACCGAAGCAAAGCTCCTTTTCCTCAGGATTTATAATCCCAAAGGCTCCAGCAAAAAAAAAAAAAAAAAAAAAAGGCAGCTGAAAGAGCTCTTTATAAAGCCAGGGGCAGTCAGTGGCTCACCTCTGGATGGTCACTACGCTCAGAATTAGCTCACAGCATGTGTTCGAGGATCATAAGCAGGACGGAGGAGATTTTTTTTGCTGGGTCACACTGACTAAGATAAAATATATTTGACTGTCATCACCCACCAAAAAACAGTATCTCGACAAGCTCCTCATGGAAAGTACGCACAATTACATTTGCAGCCTGCATGTTAATGACACAGGATACATCTGACATAATCAAATCAGCAAGTGGAAACCTGATTAGATGTGGGTGCTCATGGTGCAGGCTGAAAACGACTGGGCTGCACTGGTCTGCTAAGAGCTTCTGCAACAATCGTTGTTGTATCATTGTTACTAACTATGGCTGCACAATTTATCATTTCAACATCACAATGTGTACAAAGTGCAATGGACATACAAATGAAAACTTGCACAATTTTCATTATCCATGACTAACCTACAGTAGAAGTCTGTCTGATTAAAGGGTTTTTGGATGCACTGTTTTTAAGAGTTTGTGGCCATGCAGGCTCCACATCTGCACTGCAAAATATCTGAGGAACAGGAGGAGGAATAATCTGGTTACAAAAAGAAACAGAGAATCAGTTGCATGGAAATATTAGAGCGACAGAAAGGATGATGTTGACCAAAAACAGGTACTGTGTCAGCAGTTTCTCACGACTAATTTGTCTGACATCAGCACAGCTCTGCA
Organism: Amphiprion ocellaris; assembly: GCF_022539595.1. Classification (NCBI taxonomy): domain Eukaryota; kingdom Metazoa; phylum Chordata; class Actinopteri; family Pomacentridae; genus Amphiprion; species Amphiprion ocellaris. The sequence continues at coordinate 7,765,051 of NC_072789.1, read as the reverse complement.
TGACGTGTAAAGCCACATCTAAATGCCATCCAAAGCAAAAATAAATATTCTGGATGTCTTTACCAGCATTATATGATATGAAAGATGTTCCAAACAGATCATTCTAGACTGGATAATTGTTTTTAAATGGAGCTATTCAAGCCAATGCTGGTGAAAAATGCTGTATTTTTTCATATCACATGGCAATGATTCATTTACTAGGCTTAACTGGTGTTGCATGTCCTTAAAAAACACTTCATGCGCATTAATTTTGGCTTGCGGGCCTGCCACAATGAATTAGTTATGTAGCAAACACAGCTCTCAAGGCAGTCTCAGGTGTTATTTTGTATTATGCTGGCCAAAAATACAGGTAATACCTCTTTCCAACGAAGCATATCTTAGGGAAAAAAAAGAGGAACTCAAAGTGGACCCAGAAAAACCCAAAATTAACTTTCACAGCCTGTGTCATCAACATCATATCTGGGAGTTGTTTGGTGGGAAAAAATCAGCAAAGACGTCTAGCTTGTGAAAAAAAAGTATATTATGAATACAAAGGAGATCAAGGATGAAGGTGCAGGAGACTACAGCTGTAGATGTCAACTATATTTCTGAATACTGTACAGACAGTAAAACAACAAGAGTCACTTGTGGTAGGAATCATCATTATGAAGAGGAGCTGACTTGGAGTTAAAGCTTTTCCTCAACAACCTGTTCGAGATTCATATTAGGGGGGGTGATGCTAGCTGCTCGTCTCACCCCACTGTAATATCATTTATAAGCTAGCTAAATCGGCTGTGTAATAACAATGGGACCCCCTGCTAACTGCGGCTATTAACGTCCCGATTCCCCGAACTGGCTGTGAGAAAAATCCGCTAGCGTTAGCTCCCCGGCTCCGTTACCCAACAACCAGCCGCCTTTACACGCCAGCTACGACAGTCCCAGCCTCCACTAGCTTCCCTTCGGGTGGGTTTTGCTAGCTGCCTCGGTCGACCACCACCACACATCTCACAACAACAACACGCACCGCCGCAATGACAAGTCGCCCACTCTCTCTCTCTCTCTCTCAAACGGCTTCAACACTGCGCCTTCTCCGTCCGTCCGCCGGGTATTTCCGTCGCTACGGAGCGGCGACAAAAACGGGCTGGGCGACAGCAACGGGTCTTACCTCTTAAAGGGTTTCCCTCGCTAGCCCCCGGGGGTGGTTATAAGGCGGTAATAAACGTTGAAAGCCCCGGGAAAGGAGCGAGAGGAGACGTCGTAGGGTCGCTCAGACTTGAGAGACAGGATTCGAGGCGCAGAGCACGAGCCTCTGTGTTGCTCTGCCCACTTGCACGAAGCGAAGCGGACGTTAGGGAGCGTGTGTGTGTTACCGGCCCGAAGAAAAACGAAAAATAACACCATATTAGGGATTGACAATAATGGAGAGTTAATAAATAAATAAAAATTACACCTGCAGACGGTCGTATCACGAAACAAGTTCAATATAGGAAGGCTTTCTTTGTATTAGCTGTGTAACTGTCCAAAAGGAAGCAATTTTTGAGATTTCTCGTTTCAAGTTAGTTATTACTCCACCAAGGAACAGAGTTAGGTGACGATCAGCTTGCAGAGACACACACAGACAGATATTTCCTTGTTTATTGGTACAACTGCCATGAATTGCAGTTAGAATTACCTCCAAATTGACCAGTTACACTGTAAAATTCAGCCAGAATTACATTCATACAGCTGCATTGATCATAAAATGTACATTTTCGACATCAAGTGCTTGTAATTGTCATACTTCAAGTGCTGGTTGCTTATAATACTGCCATGATTATAATTAAATGGAATTTTGTATGCAGAGCTTTAACTGCAGGGATAATATTAACTACTTTTTACCCCACCAATACTGAAAGGAATCTGTGTGACCTAAAGCTAAAATAATAATAATAATAATAATGTTTATTTCGAATAAGTAAAACAATACAAAGGTCCACAACAAAAAGAAACAATAATAATAATAATAATAATAATAATAATAATAATAATAATAATAATAATAATAATAATAATAATAATAATAATAATAAAACAGAACAAAGCAAAACAATATAAACAAAAGAACATTAACATAACTGTCTTATTCGAAAAGGAGTAGGAGAAGCCGTGGCTTGTCAAGTCCCACCCTTTCAACAAAATAGCAAAGTCCAAAAAGAGAGAAAAAAAAATAGGATTCTTGAGGAAAATACATGTCTGAGTCCCATTAAAGTGCTGAACAGAATATGAATAATGCAAAGAAACAAGATCTTTTAGCGCTGTTTGACATTCATCTTTTCTTTAATTAAAATGAAGTGTGAAGAGAGAAAAAAGAAAGTAAAACAAGTGCTTTTTAGGAATCTGTTGCTAATTTAGACAATAAATCAGAGTGCTTTAAGCAAATATTTTATAATATATTTACATTAACATAGTCCACAACTAGTTATCCATCCAAAAAAGAACAAAAAGGAGAAAAATCTGAAGCATTTTTTGATCCCCAACAGGCCTGCATGGTGGATATAAACATGACAGTTAAACAGGCGGTAGGAAACAAAAAGCAGGATGATCCCTAAGTGTGGATTCCTGCTGCTGCAAACCAGTGAAAGCTTTGTGTTTTCTGCCATCTGCTGGATGTCAGCTGCTACACTCTGCTCTGACTTGCATAGGAATGGGCGCCTTTATGTTTATGTGAAGCATTCAGGTATTGCAACTGCTGCTCTATTATCAGCTAAGGTCCGTATTGGACATCTGCACTGCCAGTGTTGCAAGCTGTGCATTTTCTGACTGAGCTAGTAACCTGTAATTAGAATCTTGAGCTCAAGCAGACCTTTGTAGCAGTTTTCAGGCAATAAAAATAGATAAACGTGTAGCGGTAATACGCCCACCTTCAGGAACGATAGGTGAGGGAGGAAAGTAGGCTGAGAGCAGGGTTCTGTTGTGAGGAGATAACAAAAACTAAAAATAAAAAGTAGACAGAAAGCGGTGTACACATGCAGCAACGCCTTTTTTTCAGTTTATTGATCATGAGAGATGAAGGGGTGATTGTGACAAGTTGTTCAACTGTAATTGGGCATGTGGTTTTATCATGCGAAATGCATGCAGATGAGGTTGAAGATTGGACAAGAACAGAGGGTGGATTTACTTGCATGACATACCTAAGATCACATGCATTTTCATCGACAAATCAACTTACTTGCAGGCATCTCTCTCCACTTTTTTTTTTTTTTTTTTGCATGAGCACACCACATTCATATGCCAGTTTAATGTATGCAAAGATCGGTTTCCAGTGAAAAACCACAGCCCTCAAGCTCAGTCTCTGAGAAAATAGATTTATTATTCAAATGCGCAACATAGTATACACAGTGGCTTCGAGGTTCTAATCATCAGAAAGATTATGAATAAAGCTGCTGATCATATACGGACATATTAATCTCACTCAGAGCAGGAAAAAGCCTTTGGAAAATTCACATTTTTATTATATTTAAACATAATTGACTGTACAAACATAAAGAGCTGAAGGCGGAGGGGAGCTTGATTCCCACTAAGGCACTCGTAATTAAAATGACATTCACTACCATCAGTGTGCATTAAATCACATAAGAACTGGATGGTTACATTGTCTTTTTGGTGATTGCGTTAAGACAAATTTTCAGAATGAATGTATGCTCTTAATCTGAAATACTAAGACAGGCCTTTTTAGATAAGGACTGACACTATAATGTGTGGGCTGTAAACTGTGGTGGGAGGCTATAAAAATACAGAAAGAGATTTGTAACTTCAAAAGGAAATGTGTCTGAAACACAAAATTTAACAAGTCAAATAAAATGTTCATTGCCTCCTTAGGAAAAGAGACACCACATCTCTGAAGTCTACCAAGCTGACACTGCAGAAGTAAAAGACTTTGGCTGAAACACATTTGTAGCAGTGTTTTCCAATAACATCCTGCAGTGTGGAAACATACATTAATGCAAATCACACATAAAATCACTAAAAAGAAAAAAAAAAACACAGGTAGTCCGACTTGGTTCTAAGCATCTCATCATTTCTGTGAAGGAAATTTATAACATGAAATAGTTAGAATTTAATTAGTGAGCGGAAAATACCTCATTAGATTTTGGAAAAATACACCTGTAGCACTAGCTTCATCAACAAAACTTTCTTTCCTTCAGCTTTGACACCTCTGTTTGACTGTTTGCCAACACCCATCTTCCTAAAGGTAGCCAAAATATCTCTTTCTTCCAAAAAATTTTGTTCTTAATTACAGATAGACATTAAGAAAATATTATTTTTAATTTCTGTCCAGCTGCTGTCAGTTTAACCAGCTAAAATTCCAACTGTTTCTGGTTAACGTTAGCTTACTGGGCTAGCTGTAGCTGTAGCAAGCTAGTCGAGGAAGCTAACTTTAGCTTCGCAAGCTACTTGAAAATGCCTTCTCAGTTTGTTTCCATATCATTTCTTTATAAACACGAATCAATAGAGACATCTTTAATGTGCACTTCAGAGGTACATTAATGATATTATGATAAAAGACAGCAGCTAATTAAGTTAGCTCATGTCGTGCTTCTTGGATTTTTAGCAACACTCCATTAGGAAGTAAGGTAATTAGCAAGACATGCTAACATTTGCAGCACAGGTTGAAGCAGTTAAAAACAAATTTGAAGTGATTCTTTGCACTTTTTTATTGTGTTCTGGTCATGTACCACTTTGCAGTTCTTTGTTTAATTCGCACCATTAAAGTAAATCAAATGAAAGATGGATTCGTTAGCAATTTTTTCCCCTATTTAGTTTAACTTGTTCATGTATGGTTGTAGCTTCACAGTTAGGTTTGTAGACAAAAGCAATTATTGACTCATTATTAAAACGTTCAATTCTGTGTTTTGTGCTTGCAAGCATGAACAAAAACAACTTAAACTGACAGACATTTGTCAATTTACAAAAAAAAAGACAACACAAAATGTATAATGAAGGTCTTTTCTCTTTAGATTTTTTTTTTGATAATGTAAATTGAATAAAGAATTGCAAAGACGTACACAGATGATGTTCCAAGTGCTTTGTATGAATTTTTTTCTCTTATTACAGCTCCATATAAATTGATGCACCCTAGCGAAAAATCCTTGCTATGGTTTCAAACTCATGATTGGACAGTTGTTCAAATTCCGGATTTAGCTTATGGTCTACGGCAAGATAATAAAATTTTTTCTTAATAAATAAAAGTCACCTTGTGCTTTGAAAAATCACATATATAATCATCACAATCTTAACCGTTTTCAAGGCATCTGACTTGTGATGACTCATTTAGTAGTGTTTAGTAATATTTACTATATTAGTGTTAAAAGTGACACATCGTGTGTCAAGAGTGTGATTCGATGAATTTTTTAAAAAGAGACAAAGGTATTTTAGTGCTTGCGGTTGAGGTGCGTTCATTTCCCCAGCCTCTTGGCTACGTCCCTGTAAGCTAGCTCGATTTCCTCATCAGCTGGGCAGGTGTTGGTGAACTCGTCTCGGTCATAGGCGTTGCCAAGGTAACGCCACACACCTCTGAACTCAGACGGGATGTCGTATTTTCTGTATTTCTTTGCAACCACCTGCCAAAAACAAGGTATTAGCAATTTCTGTGATCAAATTAACCAAATGTAAAGAAACCGCTCCACAGCAGGTTACCTTGACAACGTGAAGTTTGGGCAGAAGATTGCAATCGGCCAACGTCAGCTCATCCCCGTCCAGGAATTTGCGGTTGGACTCTCCATCACCACTGTGGCGTCCAGACTGAACTTCCTCAGGCAGGGGACTCATCAGATATGCATCCAGGTGAGCCAGGGCCTTGTTCAGACTCTTCTCCAACGCTGGAACACAAAACACAGATCATTAAAGATGTTAAACTAGTGCTTCTGTTGAGATTTTAAGGTTTCTGGATAGCATCCTCACCATCATGTTTATCTGGCCTTGTATTTTTGACATACGCTGAGAACCTGGCGAAGATGTCGTTCCCTGCTGTGTTGGATTCCCGGTTCCTGGCAGCGAGTTTGGGATACCTGAGGAACAAGGTGTTAACATGATGTCAGGGTGTCGGACACCCTGTTGTCTAATCCCATTTGTGCGAGTGTGTTTTGTGTGTGAGGCCTACTTTGGTGGAGAAAGCTCAGCCTCCAGGTACTCCTCTATTTTGTTGACATCGGTGAGAACCTCTCCCTGGAAGCTGATGAAGGGCGGGTGTGTCCCTGGTGCCAGGTTGTAGAGATCGACCGGTTTCCTTATCAAAGTGGAATCATTTAATAATCTCTTCCACACGTGTTTGCCAGTGACAACATTATAGTTTGCAGTGAACTAATGATCGTGTAATGGAGCTCATTTCTCCGTAACAATTAAATGTTCTTCAGTGTGAACCGCAGAGAGTTTGTTTATTACTGTCAAGTATTTCTCAAAGCAGCATTTGGAGTCAGAGGATAATTAAACACATCTCTTACAGGCAACATTTTTCAAGTGTGTTTTCAAGCAAACGTGTTCGACAAATGGACAAACCATCATTGATATTCTACAGCCGGACCACAAGTGTTGTTTTAAAAAGCCAACTCCAGTTTCAGGTTCTTTCAGCAACCAAGCTGTGATTATACTAGCTTGAGGATGTTCACACAGGCAGCTGCAGACACCACGAACATGTAGTTGTTAAAAAAATAATGTTTTAGTCCACAAGAAAGTATGCAGAGTGATAACTTTGGGAGGTGGTGAAATGGACACAAACCCAAGCAGACTCTTGGGCTACTGTTTATCTCAGGGAAACATCACTGTAAACTGATAATTACATCATGCCTAAGTGTAAAACTTCAGCAAACAAATGACTGAAATGAAAGTTTCATCTGTCCTACTCATATGAATCGCATACTTGCATTCTTTCATCTTCTATACTTGTCTTTTATAGCATTTTAATGTGATATAATTATGATGAAATACCTCTTTAGGTCAACAGTGGTGACATTGAAGACGACTCCTTTCAGCCACAGGATCATGAAGAGCCTCTGAGAGAAAGGACAGTTTCCGATGCTCTCCCCATCACTTCCAGCCTGCACGCACACAAAAACACACACGGTGAGCGACTAAGACTGCACACAAATGTACTTTATGACTGCGTACAAATTGGCCCGTGTGTCTGTTTGTTATGCTGACAAACACGTAGCCTTGATACACCGCTGGCTGACCGAGCGCTGCATCAATTACTCAAATCACTGACATTACACATGAAGAGGAATCAGTGCCTTTAGTTTGAACTCGTGTGTTTGGGCTGGGTTTGTGTACATAGAATCAAACACGCTGGTTGAATCTGTATGTGTGTGTATGTGTGTATACGGGTGTGTGTGTGATTCAATGTGTGTGTGCGCAAAGCTGCAACAGGACACTGTAATGAGACACCAAGTCCAACATGAATAATCCACACTGCTTCCATTTGCTGCCTCACTGCCCATTTGGACCTCTAGTTCCTACATAGTGTAGCACTGTGTATTTAGCATTTAACCCACTATGCTACCATTATTGTGTCTTTCACCAAAAATATACATGCCTTGTTTTGAGGAGTCCTGAAGCAACAAGTGCAAATTTACTGTAGTTATTACAGAAAACATCCATAGCATATGTTTTAGTGGACTATAAGTGAGCTATGTGGTGCTGAATGAAGCATTTTCACATTTCCATGCCGCTGTAGTCGATGATAGGCAATTAGAAAAACACTTAATGTTACATTATCATTAATAATGTGGGTATTTTACATGAGTTGTAGGGGAAGTGCTTGGCTAAGCAACAATATTGTGTAGTATACATTTAAAATAGTCAACAAAAGGAGCTCAGGCTTGCAAAACACTAACAGGTACAGCTAGATGCTAGTTAGCTTAGCATTAAGCAATGCAGGTGTGTGCTACCAACATTGGTCCTTTTTTTTACAATAAAAAATTGTGACATTTCTTTTTTTTGGGGGGGTGCTTTTCTTACACTGTTTGCTTTTGTTTGTGCAACAAAAATACTTTGTTCAGTTTAGTAGTCAAAGCTACATGGTTAAGTTCGGAAACAATCATGGTTTGTGTTAAAATGCACCAGTGCAAATACTAAACACTAAGCTCCAGTTGTTTTCTACATTGCTAGAGGGGCAAAACTGCCAAACGAACTGAATAATTTCACAATTTTGCAGCCTTTTCCTGTGAAAATAACACATTTTGCCTAGCATACCTGGCATAACCAGTGTAAACCGGTGTAAACCTGCAGATGGAATTATTTTAAAACACTAAATAAATAAGGTTTATATTTTAATCTCAAGTCTGAGAGTTAAACTTTGAAGACATTGTTAATGTTTTTTTTGTTTTTTTTTTACTTTCGAACAGACAATGGCTAGCCATGTTAGCTAGCTGCTGTCCTCTTATTTCCATTCTTGATGCTCAGCTAAGCTAATTAGCTACCTGCTCTAGCTTTGTACTTTGATGATATTCATTTTCTCGTGAAAAAATATGTATTTTCCAAATTGTCCCACTTTAGATATTTAGAAATTTTAAGATAATTTTTAAATTAATTAAATTAATTAATTAATTAATTAATTATTAATTAATTTTTAAATTCAGTTTAAAAAGGGAATAGATTTTCACTATATGTAGATATATATGACTTGCCTAATGAGCTACAGCAGACTGTCCCATTCAAATATTTAAAATACAACAATTTTTATTGGCTATATTCACTTAGAAACACGGTTATGCTGTTATATAAGAAATCAAAGGCTCATGCATAGGATGAATACCTCAACCTGGTGAAGAGCATCCTTATGGGGAAAGCATGCATATTTAAAGGTACCAAAACACAACAATTGAGCATAGAACATTTCAAAATGTTGTTGAGGCATCAGTGGACTCTTAACAAACATGTCGTCTTTACATTTGTCTACGTTTTGTCTGATATCTTCAATGGGAAATGCAAATTTGGTTTGCTTTTCTTTTTTCCCCTATTTGACCTTATAAAAAAAGACACATGCTAAACGTTGTGTATTAATACACACAGATAGAACTCCACACACAGGCCCACACATACTGTATCTTAACCTTAGACTATTTAAAGCTGCTGCTCTCAATACTGAAAGGACCCCAGTAATAATTCAGTGGCAGAGAGAAAGAGAGAGATTGTCTGTGCACGTGGGTGTCAGATTAACACACGGAAAAATCAGCATGCAACAACAACAACATGGCATGCACACGCTTAAAGGAGCCACCAGATCACAACACAGCTTATAGTTTGATGGCAAAGTGTGCATATGCAGCTTTAATTTGACTTAAATAACGACTATTATGAGCAGAATGGGTGAGATTGCGAAATAGACACAAAAATTAGACACACAAGACCAAAATGCACACACTAAGAGCCCCACCTTGACAAATAATTCAATATCAGGGTCCTTGTCCTCCTCGACTGCAGTATCCGTCATGGTCAAGAAAAAAAAAGCGCTTTGTTTGTGTGTTTTGTGTCTACAGTGTCAGTGTGTTTGTTTGTGTGTGAGCTGTGTGAGCTTCCTATCCCAGGTCCACTCGGTGAATGCAGCTCGGTCCCATAGCAGCGCTGTCAGACTGTCAGCGGAGGATGAATGCGGTGTGAGCGTGACACCGGGAGGGAGAGAGGGAGCGTGAGGGGTTCAGTTTGTACCCGAGGCCTCAGTGGCGGGGCGTGACAAAAATAACCCCCCTGTGGTGGGGTGGGACGGGGGGCGGGGGGGTGTCAGCAGGGAAAGGGCAGAGCAAGTCACCCAAGGGTGCCGTACTCCGCCCACCTCTTCCACTGTGACTGACAACAAGCGGGCGACTTTGAATCACCTCCTCAGACTCATCAGCACCCATCAGATCCCACGCTGTCCGTCAGGGCTGCACCCACTTGGCCTTTCCTGCAGGGTGACGTCAAACTCTAAGAGAGTTTGTAGGAGGTTCAGGTTCTCCCTGGTGTCTGATGTGATGGGTGGGGTGTGTTTGATGTTCACTGGCAGCTCGGATACACATAGTTTTTCAGCACGACGGCACATTAAGCAGACTACATTTACAATATATCGCACAAAAAACAACAATGAAATGATCCTACTATCAAACATCACCAAAGTAACACTAAACATCAAGTCATCCAAAGATTAAAATAATTCCCAGTAGAACCTCTACGTATCCCGAACTACTGAGTGAAATTTAACAAGAACTACAGCTGTTTTAGGAAGTTATGGAGCATTTTTTAACAACAAAAAAGAAATAACATATTTGTGACTTAATTAATCCTCCTGCTGTCTTCATTTACGGGCACCAAAAATTGTTGTTTCCTTGTCTGAAAAAAAAAAATCCAAAAATTCCGCAAAAAAAAATTCCCCAAATTTCTGAAAATTTGCAAAACCTTCAGGAAGAAAATTCCAATAATTCCTTAAAAGTTTCCCTTGAAAGTTTTATTTAAAAAAAAAAAAAAAAAATCCCCCAAATTTGGCAAGAAAATTCTTGTAAATGTTTTTTTTTTAAAAATGAGTAAAAATCTTCCAAAAAAAATCCTAAAAATATCTAAAATGATTACGTATATGTCAGTAAAACTTCTAATATTTTCTTTAAGAACATTCACAAAAAAAAATTAACCAAAATTCAGTGAATTTCGCTGGATTTTGGTTGATTTTTTTGTGAATATTCTTAAGAAACATTTTTAACATTTCTTTTTTTCCACCAACAAATGTTCAAAGATTTCCCAGAAATGTTGAAAATGTGGACATCAGAAGTTTCACTGTGGAAATATAGATTTTTTTCCACATTTCCAAACTTTAAAACGGGTCAATTTCGACCCGCAGGACGACACGAGGGTTAAATTCAATGAACACAAAATTGCATTAAATAAACTTGAAGAGATGAGTTGACTAAATTACTTTTTGATGATTTACAGCATTAAAGCCAGTGTATGCTCGTGTCTTAGCATGAAAATCGTTGGGCGTGTGGATACTTTGGTGCTAGACTTCGGTCTTTGTAATCCCTCTGAGTTATATTGCTATAATTTGTGTAACATTTATGACCCCCGCAGGCTCCAGTACAACTGGACTTTAGCTTCAAACGTGCTGACTGTGTAATAAATTCAGTGTGTCTTATGTAATATTATTATGAATCATCTTTACATTATAATGCACTATACTTAGATGTTTTCATTCAGTATCGTGAGTCTCTTACAGCACAATTACTGTAACACACTCACGCGTATTCACATGGCAATGCTACAGGAATCGTCCACAACTATCCCGCTACTGAGTCAGAACATTCCTGTCAGTTCAAGTCAGCTTATATTTAGAAGCAGAGGAACACCGTCCAACACACACACAGAAATGACTGACAAACTATAAATAGAAGTGTGTGTGTGAACGGTACAGTGAGGTGAATACGAGGCCCAAACAATGGAGCATAAAGTGACAGATCACAGTCATTGTCCACATGTGCACATATAAGGAGATACTCTCTGACCTTGTACACTTGTTCATCTGATAGGAATGTAATTATGACTGCGGTTTATGGGGCCTGCATGTTGCTAGAAGGTCTGATAAAACTGGGAGTGTGTGTGTGTGTTTTGACCTGTGCATTTTATTTATTTATTTTTACTTAACCTTTATTTTACCAGGTAAGTTAGTTGAGAACTAGTTCTCATTTTCAATAATGACCTGGTCAAGAGGCAGCATACAACAAGATGAACAACAGGTTACATATACAGCAAATCAGACAGCATTACAAAAACAAAATACACAGACTTTTCAAAAATAGAAAGGCTAAAAAGGACTGTTAAAAACAGGAAGGCTAAAAAAGGCTAAAAACAGGTGCAGAGGTGTTTTAAGTGTTTCCTTAATGTGTAGCTTATTAGATATATTTATAACACCAATCACTGCTGTTGTTTTAATCAGTGCAACATAAAATCATATTACCTCATGACGTTAATCCAACCACTTACCTTGGTAAAAAGTGTGACCTTGATGCCATCTTTCTCAGGCTCAGCTTCCTCCTTCTCAGAGGCTGATGATGAAGATGATGAAGACGAGGATCTGCGTGACGAGTTCATCTCCACAATCGGTGACCTCCTCTCCCAGGCCGCCACTTTGCTGCTAACGACCTCTCTCTTCTCCTCTTCCTCTTCCTCCTCTTCATGACTAGATCCCTCTGATTCTGATTTCTGCCTCACCACCACTTCTTCTACCTCCTCGTCGCTACTAGATCCCTCAGATCTCTCTTTCTGTCTTTCCACCACTTCCTCTATCTCCTGTTCACGACTAGATCCCTCCGATCCCCCTCTCCGTTCGTCCTCGTGGTGTGAAGAAGACGAGGAGGATGAGGAGGATGAACTGCCTCGCCTCTCCTCTGAAGGACGGTCCGGTGCTGGCAGAGACGGCGCATCTGGTATATCTGAGCCCCGACGGGTGTTTTCATACTCTGTTGTCACATATATGTGCTCTTCGTATCTTGTCTCGATGGTCAGGTCATAATCGCCTGTGCTCTCGTTCTGGTAGGTGGGATTCGGGGTCTCATACACGTTCCCGTCATGGTGATCCATCCTGGCTGAAGAAGGAGAAGTGAGGTTGTCCTGAGACGGTGGAGCGAGTCGAGGTGTACAGCGGAGTGACCGTGATGCCAACAATCGCTCTCAGTCTTATCAGAAAACACCCCAGGACTTTGGACGGGGATGGCTACAAGGCCAAGGAAAGACAGCGGTGGATAAAGGAGAGCTGCTTTTGTTGAGCGGTGTCACCAAAAAGTTAATGATTCATTTTCAGCCCAATACAAAGAACTGACTGTAAATTATAGCTTAAGCACGCTCCTGTTGTGGTTGACCTTCTTTGATCCACTTTATATCCAGTTTTATACACAGAGGCAACAGATTACGTGATTAGAAGGGCAGAGTTCCGTAACGCACATCTGTTTCCAGATTTTCTCTAACTTGATTTTTGGTGCAACGTTGAGTCATTTAAATATTCAACGACTCAGACGTCTGAACCAGACTACAAACTCCACAAGTCAAAAAGGTTGGAAACCACGATTTTAATCTAAAAAAAAGTTATGTATTTTAAAAACTTATTATAATATTCATTATGTAAAAAAAAAATCATGAGTTTAAAGGACAGTATTTCCCTCAGAAATTGTTGTGGGCTGGAAATATAAAGTAGCAAAAGTGCAAATATGCCCCTGAAATTTGTGCTTAAGTATGTATTTGAGCAAATTAATCACTTTCCACCACTGTAACAGTGCTCAGATGTGTAAGGTCAAACTCAAAAGACACAAAAATGGAGAATTTAGTCTCTATATCAAACCATCTAATGCTGCATTAAACATTTACCATAATGCAAATGTTTGGTCTCATGCAAGTTCCAGCATGTGTTTATTAAAGTAAATTAAAACGCCTGGAGGGTACAGAATGTATAGAGAAGGGATACCATCACATTTGTATGCAGGAATGCATGCTAGCCTCCCTGCTGAATTGCAATAGAATGCTGCAATGTATTGTTGAGAGGCATTGGGTTGGTCATGCATTTCTAATTTAGACTGCCACATTATTATCTTATCGGGTTATTTTCAAGTGACTCCACTACAACATAGACGCACGCAATCTTGACTGCTCAGTGTAACTTCTATATAGATTACAACAATTTTTTTAACGTGTACAACAGCTATTTTAAATTTTGCACTTAAATGCATCAAATAGCGAACCACCTGTAATTGTCCCGCCCCACAAGTGATTCTCAACGCTGATTCGCTGTGTGAACTGTCAGTCATGGTAAGACGGTTGCGTAAAGTCTACTGTAAGAAAAGTAACGGTAGAAAGTTTGTGCATCAAAATAAAGGCGTTGCCTTTTAAAAAGCCATAAATAAAATAATTCACATAAACTATATGATTTCTAATAATTATATTCAGCAATTAAAATGCTTTTATAATAGAAAACGTAACAAAAGAAGGCTGAAAATAGTGTTATTTTTCATTATGATATTTGATGTTTCGAAGAGGGACTTATTTTGAAATTCTCTATAGGAGCTTCTTGAATATAATATTAGCTAGCTTGATAACGTCTCAGCATTTGTGTATTTCAGTGGAGGCTGCTTAATTATGTTACCGCGGAAATAGAAAGCTATTCAACCGTACTATCTAGAGAATATAGAACCTTTCAGCTCTGTACCAGGTAAAATGAATAAACAGACTGTTAGCTTTGTTATATGAACTGTGACATTAGCAGGCTAAGGTATGCTACTCTGACGGCTAACCAGCTCCTCCGCTCATAGCGAAAGTAACGTTAATATCTCCTTCCTATTTAATATAACACATTTTTCGTTTGACATCTGCGTTATGTTCAGTGTTTTTCGTGTATTTATAATTGGGGTTTTTCGGTATTTTCCGTGTAGGAAGCGTCGTCTTCCTGGTTGCGCTTATGTGACCTGTTCATTGGCATAGTTTTTAACTGGAAGTCAGTGGCGTCGCTCCCTTATTGGCTCTATAATGTGCTTATGTGTTACATAAATATATATATAAACTAGTAAAAATGTTCAATATTGTTATATAGACAAGGGAGAATTACTTTTGTAGTACCCGTAGTGCCTCTAACATTGCCTCTAATAGACAAGGCGTGTGTACAAACTTAACCACTTTATTTGAAAGGTCTGGGGGCTTATTTAGTTAGTTTCTTCCTCAGTTTGCACCATTACAGTTGTGATAGTCACAAATTTGATTTCACAGAAGTCTTGAAAGCCAGTTGATTTAATTTAATCAGGTGAGGAGAGGAAGAGGTGGAGGTAGTAATCTGTCTGTCTTCCAGCTGTGTCTGAAATCAATCTTATTGCTTTAATTTGCTGTAATTTAATGTCAATAAGGAACTTAAATTTCACAGAAATGAGGACTAACATAGCCCATTTAAGATAGTAGTCATTATCCTGTATAGAAAAAAATTTCTATGTGTATTGGTAGGATGTGTGAGATCTAAAATCTGTTTTAACACAGGCCCAGTATCTGTTTCACTTCTCTGTAACTGTGTTTTTATCCTCTCAATATGTGTGTATGCGTCCTGTAATCTGATACGTATGAAAGAGGATATTGCACTCTGCAGTTGACAGTCCTTCATTAAAATGCCTAATGGAAATTGTGAATAACATCTCCACTCTGCACTAGACATTGCAAGTAGCAGTGAGAATCTCATACAACCAGTTACTTCACCAACAGAATGGAAAGACTTTATTAATCAGTGAGGGGAAATTCAGTTTTTACAGCAGAAAGAGTAAAGTTCCCACCACCATAAATACAGATAATATAAGTGTTAAAGTGTTTAATGTGCACGAGTAGAAGAAAAAGTGTGCAAAAGGCATTTTCAAATGACAGAACCAGAAAAATGTAGAAACAGAAAGATGTTACAAGACCTAGAGGGCTGAAAGGTCTCTGCTAGCCAGGGGTGATGTATTGAACAGAGTTATTGCTTGTGGCAAGACAGATTTCCTAAATGTAACACAGCTAATTATTAGGCTAACCCCTTCCTACCTCTGCTTCAAGCAAAATACTTTGACCACACTATGAGCAAAAAGGCAGAAAAAGTCAGTGATGCAAGCGGACGGGACTAAAACTCTGCTAACTGCCAGTTTTGCTTGTGGTTTCAACGTGAAGGTATCACTATGTTTCACTTCCTACCTAACAAAAGTCGACCACAGAAGAACTTTCTCTCTCTGTGCTTCTGTGTGTGACAATAATGCTTCAAATCGATTAAGAAATTTATGTTTTTGTCCAGTTTCGGCATCTGTTCTCTTTGTTTTTCTGTTGTTTTACTTCAAAAGCTAACTTTTGTTTCCTGCTGAGTGGTTTCTAATGTACATACATTCCTGTAATGACAGTTTAACTATGTAAGATTGAAACTACACCACCAACAGCATAGTGGGTCGTAGAGCAGATAGGAAAATATCATATGATTCAAGTGCCTTTCTTTCTTGTGCTTTCAGGATGCTGTTTAAAATACTGCTGGGCTTCCTGTGTGGCGTTAGTGCTGCGGCCACAGACAACATCACAGCCCAGCAGGGTCCTCCGCCGCTGCTGCTGGTGTCCTTCGACGGATTCAGAGCCGACTACCTGCAGAGGTTCCCCATGCCCAACCTGAAGCTCCTGTACAGCCAGGGGGTCCTGGTGGAGCAGCTCACCAATGTCTTCATCACCAAGACGTATCCAAACCACTACAGCCTGGTGAGCATTTGCTGTGAAAGATGATCTGTGAGATGGCGGCGTGCGAGGCTTGTCTGCAAACACGTCTTCTAAATTGTTTATCTGATAGAGTAAACAGATAAAAATGTAGCTGTGTATGCTGTCAACCAGTCGGAGAGTTTAAGATCAGTAGGTTTTAATGTTGTCATAGCAACAACTGTCAAAACACCCCTGCTGAGACATTTTCACTAGGTTGACCTATATTTGGGACCTATAGAATAGAATATATACTTTTTTGATCCTTAATAGGAAATTAATTTGTAACAGCAGCATGTTAACATAGACAACCGAGGCAATAGAGAAGGAGGAGTGAGGTGAGGTGGGACTGAGCTGACGGAGGTCACCAGAGCTGGTAGGGGAGGGACAAGCTTAAGAGGATGAAGGTAGAAGTTGGGCTTGAAGAGAAGTTTGACTTGAAGGAGAAGGGTGGGAGGAGATGGTCGACCTGGTCTCTTCAGTTTCAGCGTGTGCAGTAGGAGGAATGTAAACAACAATGGCGATGATCACAGTGAGAATATGTAAAATAGAAATAGGAGTGATTAAATTAGGACGCTCTCCTTTGTTTATGTGGGATCTACTGATATTGATCAGTTTGTCTCCCGCTGTTATATCTGCTCTTCTCCTGTTTTCTTAATCTGTCAATGTTCTCTCACCTTTGTTTTCCACTAAGGTTGATATCTTAAAGCTTGATTGATCATTGTTTTCCAGACTCTGTTTCAGGTTAATCTGTGGCTGCCTTCTAACTTCGCTGCTAGCCGTTAGCATAACCTTAGTCACTATGAGAGTAGCTAGTTTTCTGGTTTGTGGCCACAGCTTGTGTTTCTTGTTCAGTTTTTGCTGCTTGAGAGACATTTTTGAGACCACAGAGTGATGTCAGACAGGGAGAGGAGGCTGCATCAGACCTGAAGTAGCTCATTTAATTTATCAATAATCTGTCAATAATTTACAGATATTTTTAATCAGTAAAACGCCAAATATCAGCCATGATGATCGGCCAGGCCAGTAGTCGGTCTGTCCCAAATACTCACGTACAGTACATCCACCCAAATTACAGAAATGTAATAGCAAATACAGGCAAAACGTATTTGTAGGTTTCGAAACTGCTTTGCACACTGGACTGTTTAAGTTTATTATAACTCAAATGTGCAATATATTAGCATAACAATGACTTTTAACAGTCACAAGAAAACTAACAGTTGTTCTTGTTTTCCTCTCCAGGTGACGGGTTTGTATGCAGAGTCTCACGGCATCGTGTCCAGCAACATGTACGACCCCGTCACCCACAAGCATTTCCATGTCCCCAACGACACTGACCCCATGTGGTGGAGCGAAGCGCAGCCCCTCTGGATCACGGCGCTCGACTCCGGCTACAAGACGGCGGCCATGATGTGGCCCGGCTCCGAAGTGATCATCGGCAACCGCACGGCGACGCACTTCTCTCCATACAACGTTCATGTGACTTTCCAGCAGCGACTCAGGAACGTGACAAACTGGATATTAGGAAACGGAAAGGTTGAGAAGTTACTTAGTGTTGTTAAATTTGAAACGTCTGGAAGGGTTAGCAGCTTTTCTCTGACATTCTGTAATGTTCTTATCATTATGACAGGAGGAAGGAGTGAAGTTCGCAGCTCTGTACTGGGAGGAGCCAGACCGGTCAGGCCACATCTTCGGCCCAGATAACACCACTGCCATGGGCAAAGCGCTGAAAGAGGTGCAGTGATGTGCTCCACTCTGCTTTTTGGATGTCTCCCTTTCCTTAAGATTGCTCCACTTTGTGTCTATAAAAGGCTTGCAAACTTGCCAAAGTCCACCTCAATGGGAGTTTTTCTCCCCCACAGAAAGCGTTGCTCCTCAACTGCCTCGATGTTTTGTTTAAAGTCCAGGCTTTCCCTCTGTTACTTATCTACATGTGACACATTTGCATAACACCTGCCCCGTGGCTAGTTTGGCACGTCCTCAAACAAAGAGTGAGCAGCTGCCTCACAGTCAGCCAGTCTTCCCTCAGATAGATACAGATTCGGCTGTTGCATCATATCGTATGATTATGATGTTTGCTAATCACAATGGGCAAATATAGCACAGGATTTCTGGAGAATTTACAACTTCCCACTTTGTTTGAGGACCATCGTCCAATATCCGCAGTGATTACTTCAGGTCCAGTAGTATAATGGTCATTCCACCTATATTCACCAGTTTTTTTTTTAAAAGTTCACACCTGACTATCTCAAACTTGTCAGATTTTTTCAGTATATGTTAAGTGAAACATCTGAGGTCATTGATACAGTATGCATCTGACTGGCACCATACTCTACATTTTTAAAGCTCCTATTTGTGTCAATCACTGCTGAAAAATTCAGCCTCTTAGAGTGAAAAATGAAAATTGTCGGTGGAATATTGGAACATTTTTTGACCAAACTTTGCCCCATCATATAACTGGTTTGTATTGTTCTGTTAACGCAGGGTTGTATCATCGAAGACCATATGTACATATCAATGAGCATGCAAAACTGATGATGATCACTACCTACATTATTCCTCAACTTATGGCACTTCAAACATTGATCCACAGATTGGCACAAAGAGAAAAGAAAATGGCACAAAAATCAGCATGACCTTAAACTTTTTTAAGAATGTTACATATGGCCGTAGATTTTACACATGGTCAAATCAATTAACAACTTTTAAAAAAAATCTGTCAAATTGAAGAAAGTCAGGCATGGGGCATTTGGTGAATTTAGGCAGAATGATGCAAAAATGATGAATTCTGGAAGATGTGATGAAACTATATAAGTCTTCTTGTATATCTCTGCCCATAATTAGCATTTATTCTGAGTGTCTTTGATAGATGAAGAAATTAACAGACGCAGAAAGCATGAATTGGCCTTTACAGTGTGTAGCAATATTGCATTGTTTTGGTTGAGCCAGCTGACCAAAGAGATAGCGGCTAGAGATGCTGCAGCATATTAAAATAAATATGTTTTTTTGAACATTACATATCTAAACATATTCCAGTAGACCCCCAAAATACAATTTTAAAGCAGCAAATGTGCATAATATGGGTGCTTTAAAAGCTCAATGAAACTGTTTGTGTCCTTTTTGTGCTTAATGATGCCAACAAGTCTGTTGTCCTGCTTGAGAAAAACATGTTTACACCTATAAAATTTTAATAAATATGGAAATTTGTTGCTGTAATAGCATAACCTTGGCATGATCCAATGACTCATGACACTTAATGAAATTTGCACTGAGCTGCTTTCACTCAGAATTTGCTTGATGGAGATGCTTATTGACGGACGTGTCTGTTTGCGTACGATCAGGTCGATGACAACATCGGTCTGCTGATGTCGGAGCTGAAGCGAACCGGCCTCTGGGGTCGCATCAACATCCTGATAACCAGCGATCACGGCATGGCCCAGTGCTCAGCTGAGCGCCTCATAAGACTGGACAACTGCCTCCACCCCGACAACTACACACTCGTGGACTTAACACCTGTCGCGGCACTCATCCCCAAAAACAGTAACCAGCATTTGTATGATTGATCTCAAATTTGCTTCTCCGTTCTCCAGTGGCGCTCATGTTTCTTGTGTTCTTCAGACACAGAGGCTGTCTTCAACACTCTCAGGAAATGCCACCCTAACATGACGGCATATTTAAAGAACACCATCCCTGATTGTCTCCACTACCGGAACAATGAGCGCATCCAGCCCATCATACTGGTAGCAGACGAGGGCTGGACCATAGTGCAGCGAGGCGACAAGCTGCCGAGGCGTATGTATCTTAATTATTTGTGATTCCGCATTGTGATGGAGAAAATTCAGTCACTTGTGATGTTTCATGCAAATCATGTTTTTCAGTAAGATGAAGCTTTTGACAGAAATTTGTTTCGAATAAGAATCGTGACAAACCACGACTAATTAATGCATATGTTATTGACAACATACAAATAAGTCATCATAAGCTCTTAATGTACCTCCACCCACCAGCTCTCCCTCTTATTTCCTCTCTCAGTGGGGGATCACGGCTACGACAACTCCCTTCCCAGCATGCACCCCTTCCTGGCAGCGACGGGGCCCAGCTTCCGTCAGGGTTATCAGATCAGCAGCTTGCAGAGCCTGGACGTTTACCCGCTCATGTGCCACCTGTTGTCGGTGCCTCCGCGGCCCAACAACGGCACCCTGACCCAGGCTCGGTGCCTGCTGGCTGCTGAGACCTGCTGGGACGCCCCCATGGTGATCGGCCTGGTGGTGGGAGTCCTGCTGGTCCTCACTGCGATCACTGGTAAGGACGAATGATTGCAACTGCATATGTACTGCTCCTTTCAGACATACTACATGGAACTTTGTTGGGATATTCAAACCTTAATGGCATTTTGTCAATCAGCCCCTTTCCCATACAGCTCACTTATCCATTAATGTTCCTCACAGCTGCATCCCTACATAACACCCACACTGCTAGAGAGCACAGCAGTAATTAATACACCACATGATGTAAAAAACATTTGGTGTTGCAGTAGCAGACGAATACGAATCTAAGAGCTGCTGATCAAAGTGTCCAAATAACTAACATCCCAGTTTATTTTTGATTCCCTAAATACAAGTTCAGGACTCAACCTGAAGACAAAATATTAAACAGCAGATGATAAACTGTGACTATCTGAGATGAAGAAATATAAACAGCTGCTGTTAGATCCTGATCATCCCTTTGTCCAAGTCTGGATAATTTGTAGTTCAACCTAATTTGTAAAATTACTTCTGTTGCTCCATTTGTTGATGCTTACAGCTCTCTGTAGAGACTCGTGGATCCTACTGCTGCCTGATGCTGCAGATTTATAATAAACTACAGAGAAATAATCCTAAACATCTGGAAACTAAACTGCCTTTCCCCATGTGAAGACATATAGCTCTACACAGTGTGACCTGCCGTCGGATCCTGATTCTGATCCGCTCTCTGCGATAATTTATGAGTTACGGTGCTGTTGTTTTTCAGTCTGATGCTGCAGATATTAAACCAACTCAGAGCTAGTAGTTCCAAACAGCTGGAAGGAACAAACTTCAGTGCCTCATAACGTCTTTTGGGGGAAAAACACTTGTATTCATTATTGGTATCATTTATCTTTAAGCTGTCTGTTTTCATCCTGGTAAGGTTTTCTTATTATGGACATTTAATTTTCTTGCCTAATAGATTTGAAGTCATAGAGAAAAAAGTGTGAAACAGGGGTGTTGTGATTTTGGCACAAGAACTGTCTATTAAGTGTCTGTGTGACGTTTTCAGATGAATGTTGATGCTGAAACGTGGAAAAATCCTTCAAATCAACACATTGTGCCACTGCTTGTGTCTGTCTGTTAATGTTCACACTTGTGCCATGTTGAAAGTTATATGGAAACATTATTAAGTTTTTATGGATAAGTGATCAAGGTGTGCATTCACACATGCAGCCTTGAAAGGGGTTTATTTATGCCCCAAGGTAGCTTGTTGTTTGAGAATAGAAGAGGACCCAGCATAGACCCCAGGGGAACCCCATAGAGGGAGGCTTCTTCTACCGAAACCTGTTGTGTAACAATAACAGCTCATTTATTAAAAACCTGCTGAGCCACATTTGTGAGTTTCAGGTTCTCTGCTCAGCCCACAACCTGTCATTATGAATGCCCTGCAGAAAAAACAAACTAATAAACCTTGTTTCACCTCAGTTCTGTTCAGGTTCCTGAGCGTCCGCCGCCGCTTAGGGCCACGACCCTTCCAGAGGCTGCAGGTCGACTACGACGACGACGACCCCTTGTTGGAATGAACCAGTCGGAGCTCATCCGTGTTTGTGCTCTAGTAGGTATTCGACATGTTGCACATTACTATCCCGTTTCACTCCAACGTCAGCGTGTTTGTGTTTCGTAACACATGCAGTGAAAAGACGTGTTGTTAAAAAAGCCTTCAGGCCTGTTGACGCCTACTTTTGGAGGTGATGTGAGGAGAGTTGTTGTTAAGACTCCAGAAAGTTACTGTTGTTAAAAATCCCTGGACTTGAACATGTGATGCGAAGCCAGTGGTGTTTTGCCGTGGAATGTAATTTTTATTGAGGAAATATTGTTGGTGGGAGGACAATAATAGAGAGATTTTATTCTGGGAGAAGAAAAGAAAATTCAATCTGAGTTACTGATTTAAGCGATTACTTGTATTGTGTTTATATATTTTAAGTGTGCATTTTTTTTGTATTTGTAGTATCAACTTTTTGTCAGCAGAGGGAGCTCGTAGTTCATTTAAAATTTAACAATCTCATTCAGATGCTGAGATTTGATTGGCATTAGTCGGCAGATTTCCTTTATGTACTGTCAGTTTCTGAGTTTATTTTTCTGCAGAATAATGGTTTTGAATTTCATTTGCATGTTTGAAAGAGAAATTAATTACTAATGACTACTAATGGCTCACCAAGGTGAAATCGTGTTTTCAGGAGGCTGATTTCTATGCAAATCGTTCACTTCGAGTGTAGATGTGTCAGGCGTCCATCTGTGCTTCTTTATGTGACTAATACCAAAGACTATTATTATTAAGATGCACAGCAGATGCTCCAGATAATCATCGCTTGAAAAAAATAACATCTTAGATGGATTTGTATCGCAAAACTAAAGTACCTATTATTAGCATCAGGTGGGATAGCTGCACACTGGATCACCTAGATTTTAAAAATAGATCAAATTCAGGCGGCAGGTTGAAACTTCAAAAATCATTTAGGAGGCGTATTTTAAAAATGTGTTTAATTGATCCGAATAGAGGCTAAGCAGCCAAGGGTCTGGTGTCTTTCTCGAGGTACTGAAACGGGTGTTTGCTGGGATCAAAAACAGTGGAGTTCTGCTGCTTCAAGGTCACAGGAAGAGTCTGCTTATATTCTCTATTTTCTTATTATACACAAGTCCAATGAAAAGACCAAACCCAGCAATGAATGCACCAAATTAACAAGTATTTGTCTGAATCCAAAGCCATTGTCATCTAAAAGCTGTTAAAAACATATCAGGGAGACACACTATTGCACTGAGTGACAAATTTCTTCATATACAACAGTTAATTTTGACTTAAGGCCAAATACACCCAGTAATAATCCCTATTAATGAGCATTTCAGTAGCATGTGATACATATTGCAATGCCCAGCCGTTTCAGGAGTTGCATAAGATGATGGAAAATGCAGAGACAGGCTAATACATTTTAGTTTTTTGCTCTTTTCATGGGATTTGTTTACAGTATCCACATCGTAGAATATTGCAGACCTTCTCCTTCAATGCTTGCATGCTTCTCCATCCATGTACATAGTGATATGTATATATTCTTCGTGCATCTTTTTGTGTATGTAACTCTGGGTACTGAAACAAGCGAAGAAGGAAAAATTACACGTCCAAACTCTTGCCATGTTCTGCTCTTTCTTCGACACTTTTGCACTTTTTCGACTTAGAAATCTAGAATTATTTCTTGTAACGCCCTCTCTTGCACTGTTCAAAATCCACACCTGATACCACATGAACACAATCGCTCAAAGTCCTCCGCTTACCAAGGAGGAGAAACATTTTAGAAGTAATTACAGAAAGAGAAAAATGCTTCCCCATTTCCACCATGTTCCAATTCTGGGCAGTTTTGTGCCATGAAAGAATTCTCGAGTCAAATTCAGGTCAGTGGTGTCATTTAAAAGTCAGTATGTATGTGCAAGACGATGGTTATATGTTTAAATGCAGCACCTATGCACTCGATTTGTGTTTGATCGTCAAGGTTACTGTTTTTAGAAGTGTTGAAAAAAGTCCTTCTTGTACTATGCAACTTGTGCCTGGCCTGTAGAGAGATTTGTGTGATTTATTGAGATTTAAAATAAATAAAAGTTGAAAATGTGACTTTTTGAATCCATGTGAGATGTCAATGGAAAGGAAGAGCGACACACGTTTGGAAAAATTAATTTATATTCCTTTATATTTTTTTTTCTCCATCGCAGTCACAACATTACAATGTAATAAAATGGTAAATATATAAAATCAAACTCAATACTGACGCATATACATTTCTGTATCGTGTTCAAAACCAAATGAACTGTACATGTTTTCATTTATATCTGTTTTACATCATTTAAAATCTGTCATAATTTCTATGTAGTCATCTGTATTATTGTAAATCTTTGTCTCTTCACAGATAAATAGACTTTATTTTCAGGAGGTATTGTAACAAAAATAACACATTTCCTAATGCTGGCCACCTAGAGCCATTGAAAATATCATTCAACTCTTCCCCAGAATGCTTTTACACTATCATAGACACAGAATACACAGACAAACCAGAGATACACCACGTGTCTTCTCGTTTCTCTCCCGTCTCGTTTGTGGTTGGTCTGAGATATTTGGTGTGAGTTTGGGAAATCCATCCCCAAAAACCAGAAGATTCCTGAATGGTGTGTTTATGAGCTGACGCAGGAGTGGTTTGAACACGGTTAATGACGGCAGCCATCATTTCTACAGTGAAGTCAGGAGATGTTGGCCAGACAGCTCAGGTGTGAAATCAGGTAATTGTTGGATGTTTTTTATCACAGTCACCTGGGCTACATGGCTTTGGTGTCATTGAGTTAGCTGGTGTTAGCTGGAAACTGAAGGAAACGGCTAATATGGTTCTTAAGTTTTGAATAAGTAAAACAAGGTATAGTGAATTTTAGAGTTTCTGGTTGACAAATTTTTGGTCAGAGCCAGGCTAGGTTTCATTCATAACTTCCTGCCTTTATGCTAAGCTAAAATTTGGAATTTGGGTGAAACATTTTGCCAATACTGTTACACTTATATCTAATGCAAACCTATGTATTTGCAATAAATGCCTGTTTAACCTTATTTTAAAGGAACCATTTTATATTTCGGAAAATTTATGTAACACTTTATGTCATTTTGGCTGGAAATTACTAAAGATAAAACACCACTCTTATGTATGCTGTATGCTAACATGAAGCTAAAGTCTAGAGATTCATTTAGCACAAAAACGGAAGCAGAAGAAACAGCCCAGCTCTGCCTTCAATTCTTTAAAAAAAAAAAAGGAAGCCAGTAGGTAATGTATCTTTTTGTTGTTTGTTTAATCCATACACAACCAGGTAAGTGGATTTTAATTTAAATGTTATAAGCAGCAACTTCGAAACAACTTCTTGGTCTCTTTGCCGTCTTTTGCCAGAGCTAGTGAACTAGTTAGCTAACAGGGAAAACAGCTAGCCTTGCTTAGTCCAACATTTTAGGTCTTATTTAAAAAAAAAAATTCTAGAACCAGCACATCTAAATTTTTAACCAAATAATACTTTGTGACTTTATTTTATTATTTTAATTCATACAAAACCAAATATGTGTTCTTTTTTCTCATAACGTGTCACTTTTATGTCTCTGCTTGTTACTATCTTTGGCTAGACCAGGCTAAATCGCTAATTAGCCGTTAGCATATAGAGCGAAAACAGCTAGCTTGGCTCCCTAGTTATTTTTTAAAAAGTGTGCAAACCAGCACTTCTAAATTTTAACCATTTAATAGTTTATCCCCCCTTTTTTAGGTTAGCCCATACACAACTAGATATGTGAACATTTTTTTCATATATCCATAACGTCATGTTTAGAGTATGCTATCTAGCTAATTAGTCATTAGCATAACAACACGAAGTAGGTCAAATAGCTAACCTATAGGTCTACATTTTAACAGAGTAATACTTTATCTTTTTTACTTAATTTAGTCTATACACAACCTGATATGTGACATTTTTTTAAGAAGCAGAAGTTGATTTGGCTCTTTGCTAGTTGCGATCTTTTGACAAAGCTACCTAGCAAGCTAATTAGCTGTTTCCCTCTGCTCCCATCTTTCATGCGAGCTGAAACTAAATACTTAGCCACTGGGCACAAAATGTACAGTTTTAAATTGACATTTTTGCAAAATCAGAAAATGCTAATGGTTAAATTATATTGTCTTCAATAATCATACACTTGTGGAGGACTTCATTGCAGAGAGATTAAAAAGCAATGTCTTTAGCGACACAATAAACAAATTACTTCTCATTTTGTTTAATTTGGACTCTTTTAGAAAGAAACTGAGCCAAAGCATGACTATAGCTGTCTGGCAAATCAGCTCCAAAAACTTCATCCCGTCTACAGATCTAATATCAGTATGCTTACACTCATGACAACACGATGGCACAGATTCCTACGAAAACACAGTTTCCAGTCGAGCTGTATTTTTCTTCTCTCATTTTACATTCTGGATATTTATAAAGAACATTTACTATCATTACATTTGAAAGAGCCATCTAAGCAAACCCATGGAACATAGATCCAACTGAGGACGATTACCAGAAAAAGGTATTTACAATCAAAATGCAAACCACGAGAAAATAAAAGCTACTTTTGCACATCAAATTTGCTAGAGCTACTTTTTTTTCCAAGCTGAAGAACACAGTAGAAAAGCATGACCCCGACAAAATAAAAGCTCATGGTACATCTTATAGATACATCCATTTTAGGGTTTAGTTTGACCCTGCCCTGTGCTTGTAGAATCCAAACCTGAGTCAAACCACTGAAATCCTTTCCGCTTATTTTCTGATTAAATCTGAGTATTTGTGCCAAAACAAGCGAAAACCCCCTTCGGTTCCAAAAGGAAAGAATTGTCGTTGGACTCAGATCTGGTAGAAACTGGTCTGAGATCAGAAACAGCTTAGCGTCTGGCCTCAAGTCCCACAAAACCATGATGAGTAATGATACTTTCACAGCTCTGGACCAAGCAAGTAAAACTTTGGCTGAAAAAAAAGCATATGAAGCATTAGTGACACGTACTTGCACTCGCACATACACGTACATCATACACAGCCTTACCACAGGCCTCATATGCTTTGCAGACCCTGATAGTGGAACATTTATGT
This sequence comes from Amphiprion ocellaris, assembly GCF_022539595.1. Lineage (NCBI taxonomy): Eukaryota > Metazoa > Chordata > Actinopteri > Pomacentridae > Amphiprion > Amphiprion ocellaris. The sequence continues at coordinate 7,737,944 of NC_072789.1, read as the reverse complement.
ATTTATCCAAAGAAAAAATAACTTTCTGGTTTAAATTTTCACAATAAGATGCACATTCCTCAGTCGGGAGGCTGCATTCATCCCAGTTATTCCCAAGGTGAAGGTACATTACACAAGTTTTCCCCTCCTGACCAATTTGAACCCATCAAAGGACAATCTTGACAGAGAAATATAAAACAAGTCCATAAAAAGTGACCAAATTATCATAAACAAATGCAAAAAGCTTAAAAAATGTAAACAAATGGTACATCACATTGTGGTTTCATCTTTTTCGTCACTTCTTCTTTGCAAACTACCAAAAAAAGAGGCAAAAATAACACTAAAATACATGAGAATAGCGATGTGCTATTTTTTGTAAAGGTTATCTAAGCCCAGAACCTTCTTGCCTGTAAGCTTGCATAGCTGTGGATGCCATACACTGACTGGAATTTAATTTCATACAGAGTGGGGCCTGGCTAAGGCTCTGGTTTTCTGGGTGGAAAAACAACAAAAAAAAGCTTTTATTTTGTGGCAGTGCAGACTCAACTGTAGACCCAGTGTGGATGAGTTTTTGACTGCTGGGTGAAGATACCTGCACTTTGATTATGAGGTCGTAGTCGAGTCTGAATGCTACAAACTTGTGTAAAAAAAAAAAAAAAAGGAGCTGTATTATTTGGTTGTGTCCGACCTGATTTGGCTGTAATAAACCTGATCTCTGATTGGCTGTAGCTCTGGGTGCAAAAGGAGGCCGTGGTTTGGGGTTAAAGGATCAGAGGTCAGTGCTCGGGGGGAGAAAGAAATCTAGCGGGGACAGCTGCTCTGAAGCTCAAAAATAAATCTCCCTTTAACAACCCAGAAGCACAAGCTGTGACTCTCCAAACCTGTTCGTTTGTGCCCTCAAATCTAGAACATTCATGCAAGGAATTCACGAGCACAATCTGTGAAACGAACAAGAAATGCCTGACTGTGTTCTCGACATGGCACATATTCATTTTTTAGGATGACGTGCTAACACAGTATGCTGTTCTCCTTTGATTTCTGACACCATGCTTAATGTACAGTGCATGTCTGGATTAGAGCACACATAAAAAGTGGCTCCACCCTCGTACGTTCTCGGTTATCTTCAGGCGAGCGGATAAGGCATTGTAGCTTTTATGTGTCGCTCGTTTTTTTTTCACAGAGACAGAATTGTTGCTGTTTTAACCCTCCTGTTGTCCTCATTTACGGGCACCAAAAAATACAGTTTCCTTGTCTGAAAAAAATCCAGCAAAAAAATTCCCCAAATTTCTGAAAATTTTGCAAAACCATAAGGAAGAAAATTCCAATAATTCCTTAAAAGTTTCCCTTGAAAGTTTTATTGTCAAAAACAAACCAAATTTGGCATTGACAATTCTTGTAAATATTTTCAAAAAATGAATAAAAATCTTCCAAAAAAATCCTAAAAATATCTAGTGATTACAGATATATGAGTAAAACTTCTAATATTTTCTTTAAGAACATTTTTAACATTTCTTTTTTCCACCAAAAAATGTTCAAAAATTTCCCAAAAATGTTGAAAATGTGGACATGAGAAGTTTGACTGTGAAAATCTATTTTTTTCCCCACATTTTCACACTTTAAAACGGGTCAATTTTGACCCGCAGGACAACACGAGGGTTAATGTGCACTCTGGGAAACCCAGAATTTGCGGTCTGAATGTCAGGTTTTCTAAACATATTTGGCTAAATTCTTCACTGGAACCACGACTATACAAAAACCATCCGACTTTACTCAATAGCACCATATGAATATTGTTCCCAAATTATAAAGGGGTAAGGGATTATTGGAGATTGGTGTGTGTGTTTGTGTGTGTGCAGTGAGGTAGGGGCACATCTCATGTTGTGACACTACTTTTCATTGTGTATTTATGAAGCATATCTCCCTGCTGCAGAGGAAAACCCTGTGTGTCTGTGTGTCTGTGTGTATATGTGTGTGTTGTGTGTACACTAAGCACATCTCCCTGCGTCGGAGACTTGCATAGCTTCTGCAGGACAGGAAGAGCAGTTGTCCATTTGGACGGAGCCTTTGGCACAGCCTTGGCCGACAACTGAAGGCAGTACTCAAGTTGCACCATAGAATTCAAAGAGACAATCTGCCCTTATTGCACCATAAGTACGTGTGTTTTCATATTTGCACCATATGAAGTGGGATTAGCAGCCGATTGACTCTGTAGCTTGAGAGTGTTGCACCATATGAATACCGATGCGGCTGCTTCTGTTGCGCGTCACTGATTCTATTCGCCAGTTTTGCAGCAAAAATGAACTGATTTGTCTTTTTTTTTTTTGTTGTTGATCGGCTTAGCACCACGGAAAAATAATGAAGGCTCACTTCTCGTTTTAACTTAAAGGGACACTTCAGCATTTCGAGTGTTAGTCTCCATTTTTTTTCTCCACATTATGATGATAAAAGCCTGCATCTCGTAGTTCTGATCAATTATTTTCTATCACATTTTGAACTACTAGACACAAATAAGCAGCTGTTGTTTCATTTTTAAGTGGGTACACAAGCAAAAAGGTTTGATACCACATACTAAAATTAGTTTCTAGAGCCAAACTTTGAAGATGACATCTTAAAATTGCATGTTTTGTCTCACCAATCATTCAAAATTTGAAGATCCACCAATTTGAAAGGCTGGAAATGGGGAATATTTGCTTGATTTGTTGTTTAACCCTCGTGTCGTCCTGTGGGTCAAATTGACCCGTTTTAAAGTTTGAAAATGTGGGAAAAAAAAATATTTTCACAGTGAAAACTTCCACATTTTCAACATTTTTGGGTAATTTTTGAACATTTTTTGGTGGGGAAAAAAAAGAAATGTTCAAAAAATATGTTTCTTCAAGAACATTCAGGAAAAAAATCTACCAAAATCCAGCGAATTTCGCTGGATTTTGGTTGATTTTTTTTTCTGAATGTTCTTAAAGAAAATTTTAGAAGTTTTACCAAATATGTGTAATCACTTTAGATATTTTTAGGATTTTTAGATATTTTTTACTCATTTTTTTGACAATGTTTATGAGAATTTTTTTGCCAAATTTAGGGGATTTTTTCCCTAAAACTTTTAAGGGAAAATTTCAAGGAATTATTGGAATTTTCTTCCTGAAAGTTTTGCAAATTTTCAGAAATTTGGGGAATTTTTTTGCTGAATTTTTGGATTTTTTCAGACAAGGAAACATTTGGTACCCATAAACGAAGACAACAGGAGGGTTAAATCAGTCAATCAATCAAATGCTGTCAACTTTGTGGTGTTTATGAGTTCTCACAAACACATGACGAGGAAAAAAAAGAAGAGACCAAAACTCCAAAATATGTTAAAGTGCCCCCTTTAGATTCTCCCTATGCGCTCTAACTATTTCACCTGCTCAGTCCTCTTGGACAGCAGCAGTGTTAAGAAGCGTGTGTGTTTGTGTTCATCTTTTCTAACTGCACTGTCTGAAATGGCTCACGGCCGGGTTTCACCTCCCTTCTCCACTGGAGGAAAGGTGTGGAGCGTTGGACGCTTTCCCCCAAACACCTTTTCAAACCTTCGATTTTGTTTCTACTCGCCACCACGCTGCGCGAAGGCAACCCTCCCGACAGCGTGTGATTACAGGAGATGCGACGTTCTCGCTGATGACTGATATCTCGGATCGTTTGTTGTCGCCTGCCAATGTAACAGCTTGGATTAGAGGAGATAAACAAGCGAAAAAAAATAAATAATGAGCCGTACATCACAGCTCAGCCGTGGGTGGCTTCGGAGGAGTTGATATTGGACGCGATGCCAGAGAGGACAAGTCATCGGGAGGGTTGTGACAATTGAAGTCAAACTGTTTCATATCGGTTTCAGTGGCAGCACCCTGTTAGCGTGGGACCAACATGATTAGGACATCACAGACAGAAAAATGATCAAAAATAGTTAGTCTTGCATTCATTGAAATTGGAGATTCCTCTTTTTTTTGTTGTTGTTGTCGAGCATTGTTAGCTGACAGCGTAAGTAGCGAGAAAACTTAACCTCACATTAGCCCTGTAAGCATAACAGGAAAAGATGGAGAACGGTTAGATCCTCAGAAAACAATGTGATAAGCATATACGGCCTTATGTCCCTTCCTGTGTTTATGATTATCATAAATACTGAAAACATCTGCTGGCATTTCTTCCACTAATACAGACTTTGATGGTTCATATTTTGGTTTCTTCTGTTTGTTTCTGAAGTTAGGAGCAGCTTTAATGTTTAGTGGGTTGATTTTCAAAAGTACACAAGCCTGGTAAGCATTTTTGAGGGATTGTTACATTAAGAAGTGTACATTTAGGAAATAGGAACTGTTCTAAGTTGAAATTTAGTACACTCTTTAGCATACAACATGCTTATTAAGACAAAATGAGCTGTTTTAGCTTTAGGTTAGCTTTGAAAACTCACCAGAAGCTCCTGTTTCCACTACTCAATCATTTTTGGGTCACGTTTGAACATTTTCACACTGCCTGGTGTTCAGCAGCAAACAATATATTATTTTAGTGCATCTGAATCCCATTTTAAGCAGCTACTAGACTAATTATTTTTTCCTCACTTGAGGGCTAATGCTGCTAGCAACATAATGTATGCAAATGTTAGTGTCCTTAAAGAAACAGTTGGACTTATTTGCTTTTTGAGAAGATATGCAATTATCTTTTACCTCTCAGATAAGTATGAAGCTACAGCCAAGAGACTGTTAGCCTCGATTAGCGCAAATCTGGAAGCAGGGACAAACCGTTAGCTTTCCAAAGGTTAAAAAATCTAAATTAGTAGACATTAATTCTGACTATCCCATCGGCAAGACTCCAGGCAGTCTCTGACACCTCAACGAAACTCAATAAACCACAGATTGACATTTTTCCCATTTCATATACGCACAGGACTAGTATCACCACAGGACCAGAGGTAATTTGTAACGATTGCAGAGGTTGTCTGCATTTTAATCCTGTGCAAATCTGCTATGTCCGTAACAAGTAAAATAGAAACTCCACCACAAATTACCTCCCGTATTTAGCTAAATACAATGAAATTGAGAAATATTTCGGCAGTATTTTGGATGCAAATCTTGGGATAATATCAGTAAATTTGCGTAATTTGAGTGTTGGCAGGGAGAATTATTTAACTTCTAACTTAGCTAGGTTAGTCGTTTCCACCTGCTTTCAGTTCTTAAGCTAAGCTAAGCTAATTGACTCCTGGCTCAAGCACAGAGATCTTCTCTTCTCTGGCAAGAAATAAACCTGCTTCCCAAAATGTCAGACTATTCTTTTAAGAGGTTTAAACTAAAAGTTTGGCTTCATTTTTTAATTTAAATCTATTATTATTCTATTATTATTCATTCTTGCGGTTTCTCCATCTTTCCCATCATGCTCCCCTGTTGACCTTGTTAAATGGCTCCAAATACTGATGTGTCCAACAGCTTTGTCCAACAACGACATAACGGCACATTAAAAAACAAATCCGTTCTGTACATAGAAAATATATACACTACCCTTTGACTAGACTAACGACAACATGTTCACAAACTCCTTTTATTAAAAGTGACGTTTGTTCTTTCTTTGTGTCACATCTTTTGATTCTACTGAAACCCGCGACGAGCGCAACATAAATGGCTTTGCGGCGGTCAAGGACTCTGGTGTGAAACGGCGCTCGTTTTTTTCTAATTTTTTTCAATTTTTCTTCACAGAGGAAGAGCGCGCATGAGTGAAATTATAAGAAATGAGACCCAGTGAAGAGCAATTAGAGGCGCTGGATAAAGAGACAGAAGGATCGAGAGAGGAGGAGATGGACTCGCGCTGAAGCAGCTTGTTGAGTCATGGCCATGGGACTCGCAGGTCGAAGGTACCTGCAAGAAATGTGTGTGTGTGTGACTGTGAGTGTGTGATAGATTGCTTTTGTGTTTGTGTGTGCTTATATTGAGTGCGACTTTGTGTCTAAATCTGAACATCCACGAATACATACATGTTTTTTATGGTGCTCGTGTGTGCTGTAGTGTGTTAACGTGTGTGTGTGTGTCAGAGTGAGGACTCGTACTGCAACAGTTCATACAGCAGGGGTCCGTCACGGTAGCGGATGCCCACAGCAGCCGGCGTTATGTACTGCAGGATGTTTATAGTCCTCCGCAGGCGCCTGTCTACGTAGTGGGCGTCCCACGCTGGGTAACGCTTCCTGGGCATGTCGATCTTTATGAGCGGTCCCTCGGGCTTGGCGGTGGGGGGCACGGACCTCACCTGGAAGACGGGAAGACACGTCTCGGCCACATCCTCTTCCGTCTGGGACTTGGCCATGTGGGCCGGGGTGGGCGGGGCAGTGGGCGGGGCTGACGGGGGCAGGGGGAGGCCCCAGAGGAGCTGGGCGCAGCAGGACGAGGCGGGGCTTGGCTGGAGGTGGGCGGTGGCGGGGTGCAGGAAGCCGTAGTACAGCAGCATGACCAGGACGCCGCCGGCGAACGTCAGGTAGACACTGCACAGTGCTGGGACAGCGTAGGAGTCGGTCAACACTGGGTCCCTGTAGGCGTACCTGCAGGATGGTGGCAACACAATGGTTAAAGACAAGCTTGTGTACTTATAGTAGCATACAGTACAGCATTTATAGTGAAATATTCCACCATGTAACAAGTAGGGATACACTGATTACCAGCCTGGCCAATTATTGTGGCCGATATTTGGCATTTTTCTGGTTATTATTGCGCCAAGGAACAGTGGAGTTATGTGACGATCAGCATACGTTTGTCTGTCTGTTAGCAACATTACTCAAAAACGGACTAACGGATTTGATTGAAATTTTCAGGGAAGGTCAGAAATGACACAAGTGCCAACTGATTAGATTTTGGCAGTGATGCGGCTTCTAGTCTGGATCCACGGACTTGTTAAAGATTTCTGTATCATTGCGAGATAGCTGCATGGTGTCACTGTAACTATGACAGCAAGTGAACACTACATCAGCTGCCTGCTGACGGTCACATGATTGCGATCCTGCTACAAATCAAACATTGCAGACTTATCAGGACTTAACTGTCAGAAATGATACAAAGAACAATTAATTAAATTGTGGGGGTGTTTCCGAGTCACATGCATAACACGCCTGTGCTCAGCGCAAGGTCATTTTGTTTGTGGGTACATCTGTATTAAATGGACGCATTCTATGGTAGCATGATTTCTGCCACAAATTTTTTCAAGATTTCAGCCATTGGAAATGATACGGCTGAGTGGAGTACTGTGCTCTCTGAGTGCTTTTTTGTTGCTATCTGTGTTTTTCTTGACCGATTATTGCTCCATTAAATGTGCTATTTCAGGTGTGATGCAGCCTCCTCTCTCTATTTGTAGTCTTTAGTCTCAGAAATGTCTCTCAAGCAGCAAAAACTGAACAGAGAAACACAAACCGTTGCCAAAAACCAGGAAATCAGGTACTCTCACAGTGGCTAAGGCTATGCTAACGGCTAGCGTCTAAATTAGAAGGCAGCCACAGATTAAACTGAAACAGAGTCTGGAAAACAATAATTAATAATGCTTTAAGATATGACCCTTAGTGAAAAATAAAAGTGACAGAAGAGTGAAAGATTAAGAAAACAGAAGAACAGCAGATATAACCGCAGGAGACAAACTGATCAATCTCAGTTGATCCCACATAAACAGAGGAGATCATCCTAATTTAATCACTCCTATTTCTGTTTTACATATTCAGTTAAAGTCACCCTTAGTAATGAATAAATCTCACTATGAATGATAATTTCTCTGCTATCACATGCTGTTAAAATGTTACATCAAATGTACTTTGGCTCAAAATATCAGTGTCAGCAACAGACAATAATTGGCCTCGGTATCGGCCCTGGAAAACCGCTTTCAGTCGATCCCTAATAACAAGTATATTAACGCCCTGTTTCTTTTTCTGGACTTGTTGCTGCCTCCTACACACATTTGAACATGCAGTTTTAAAGGATAAGGGTAAAGGCCTCTACATTTTTATTACTGTTGAACAATTCCATGAAAAGACCAAAATCAATAACATGTTGTTCCGTCTCTCCATGCCCTGCCTGTAGCGCTCTGCACCAAGCCTTCCTACTGCCTTTCTCAAACGGGACTGAAGCAAGCATTTGTCGGGGACTATTTAGTTAATGCACGTTTATTCCTCTAGTGAATATTTATGGCATCTGCATGGTGTGTGTGGGTTTGGAAAAACAATGGAGCTCTGTGGCACAGAGGAAGAAGAAACAGTATGTCAGGCTTTACCTACTGATAAGACCAGATTAATATTTGGTCCGTGTTTTTGATAATTAGAAAAATGTCAGCACACTTTCTCAGGGAAGCTGGCTCCCTTGCGGCATTCAAATCTGTTTGTTCTTACTGTTGATGAGAGTTGGATTTAGATTGTAATACTGTCGCTTTAGTGTATTTCAGATTCAGCCAGCTGGCTCACGATTGCAGCCTTATTCGCACACTTCTTTGACCTGCCGTGTCGATGTTTTAACCTTTTCCAACTCCAACCTCACTAATTAGCCCATTTTGAGCATCAGTGGTGGACTTTAACTAAATACTATTGTACTTTTCACTGTTCTACATTTATCTGACAGCTTTTGTTGCTTTATAAATTAAGATTCTGAGCACCAAACATATGAAGAACCTATAAAATATGATGTCTTGTTATACATTAAGCTGCCCTAAGGTTTACACAAGTTCAGCTGAAATGATTGGTTGATTATTTAATTCACTGGCAACTATTTTGATCATCATTTAGAGCCCATGTGATGGCATTTCTCACTATTTACTAAAGTTTCACAAACCAAACAATCAGTTAAATTCTGGGGAAATAGTCACGAGACTAATCTGTAATGAAAGTAGGGAGCATTTATCTGTATTGACTTTGACGTTTAATCCCTTTAGTAAATTTTCATGGTCATACTTACATAAGTTTTGCAACGCAGAAGACTTTTAAAGTACGATATTAGCAATTTTACTTAACCCTCCTGTTGTCTTCATTTACAGGCACCAAAAAAATATTGTTTCCTTATCTGAAAAAATCCAAAAATTCAGCAAAATAATTCCCCAAATTTCTGAAAATTTGCAAAACTTTCAGGAAGAAAATTCCAATAATTCCTTAAAAGTTTCCCTGATTAGTTTTATTTTATTTTATTTTTTTTAAATCCCCCAATTTGGGAAGAAAATTCTTGTAAATATTTTCAAGAAATGAGTAAAAATCTTGCAAAAAAATCTTAAAAATATCTAAAGTGAGTACATATATATCAGTAAAACTTCTAATTTTCTCTTAAGAACATTCACATAAAAATCAACCAAAATCCAGCGAATTTCGCTGGATTTTGGTTGATTTTTATGTGAATGTTCTTAAGAAACTTTTTTAACATTTCTTTTTTCCACCAAAAAATGTTCAAAGATTTCCCAAAAATGTTGAAAATGTGGACATCAGAAGTTTCACTGTGAAAATATATATTTTTCCCCACATTTTCAAACTTTACACCGGGTCAATTTTGACCCGCAGGATGACACGAGGGTTAAATAAAGAACCTGAGTCCATTTATACCTTGGTGAAGATTCTCTGAATCTCTGCTGTACATTTTCACAAACCTACTTCTTACAACTTTGGTCTTGAGACCTAATTTATTCATCTCATTATGTTCCTAATGTTACATTCAGGTTGAACTTGCTGTAGTGTAACCATTGGACTTGTATTTCTCTTCTTTTTTTCTGTCTTCTGCTTTAATTGCACACAAAACCACGCAAAGAGAGCATCCTCTCTTGTGTTTTCTTCTATTTTCATCTTCATATGCCGAGTTTTTTTTCTGTGTTTTCTTTCTTCTTCCAAACAGAAAGCCCGCTGAGACATCATCACCATCTTTTACTACAGGCCCATGTAGCCAAGATTTCTTCTGTGATATTACATCAGTTGCATCCAGGATGTAAGAAAATGCAAATGACGGCTGCCGCATTCTTGGATTCACTCACCACAGGCCGGTGAGGATGGTGTTCTCGGCCAACACCACTGTGTAGTACGCCACCATCCTGTAGCGCGTCCGGCCCTCCTTCACGTTAAACCAGCAGAAGATGTAGACGATGCCGACCACCATGTTGAAGAGCACCTCCTCCCACTTGGACATGCAGAAGTCGGTGCCGCCGTGCACCACCCAGAAGGCCATGGCGCACCAGTGGAGCACCACGAAGATGCCGAAGTAGATGTGGAAGAGGGAGGCGAAGAGGGCCAGCGAGAGGACGCGGGACGAGATGGTGAAGAGGCGCCAGAAGAGGTGCAGCAGCGCCCCGCGGTAACTCATGCTGCGCTGGTCGTCACGAGAGTCTCGCAGCAGCTTGTGGTAGGAGGCCAGAACCCAGGCGAGGGAGAGGAGGGAGGCCAGGGAGGAGATGCCTGCAGGGGAGAGACACAGAGGAGGGTTACGAAAGAAGATTTTAGACACATCAGAACAAGGTAGAATCGTGTTTTCAAGGTTCGTGAAGTATATTAACACTTTATTATGACTCACTGGGGGTGTTTTGTGTAATGATGCGTCTCCTTAAATAAGAGTTAGTGTGTGACATGACAGTAACATTTGGTAATGATGCGTAATGCTCTCAAATGTAAAGTTATTTTTAATGTCCCAGCTGCTGTGTGCGTACACCCCCCACGGACTAGTCACATATTTGCATTAAAGTAAGAAGGTGCCCCAAAACTGCGGAGTGATCGGGATGAATAACACCAAGTGGGTGGCCGCCTAGATGATACATTGCCTGGATGAATAAGGGAGAGGAGGGTGAGGGAGTTTGGCTAGCACATCCCCCGAATGTTTCATGATTGTGCTTTTTCTTCTCGGATTACCTGACCAAAAAATTAAATAAATAAAAAAATGGTGTGAGAATCCAGAAGCAGCACCATCTGCAGCCACACATCACTGAGCACAATGTGCGGAAATTGCTAATTACTGTTTGTGCAGCTGCTGATTTGTATGTGCTTTGTTGGTAACATGAAAACACGGTATTATGGTGGTAAATGTTCATGCAGAGCTGATCTGTGTGGATTTTGCAGACAGCACCGTGTGGCCCGAGCTCCACCTACACTGCAGCGTCTCAGCTCGGTTCTCCTGGATCATGATGCAGAGCTGCAGGACCAGCTGAGGCGCCGACTCCAGGAAGGTCTCCAGCAGTCGCAGCATGTTGACGTCTGCGTACTCGAACATCATGGCCCAGTACCACCGCCGCTGGTGCTCCTTCTGCCGACGCGACATGACGCCCAGGTACAGCGTCCTGATGTACCTGCAGGAGGTTCAGAGGTACAAACACACAGTCTTCAGTCTCATTCCTGTTTTCACTCAAGGTTTTTCCTTTAGTTACATACTTCATGGGTATCTAGCAATGTCAAACATTTAGTAAAATGTGCCAAAAATGCTGCAAATTTCTTTGTAATTTTCAGCATTCATGTAAAAGACATGTTTTGTTTTCAAACGTTCCTTAAACGACAGATGTTAGAACCCGGTCACTATTTTATTGTATTTACTGCAGAGGCATTAATTCAAATCCTGAATGGACTAGATGTTAGTTTCTTGCCACAAAACACAGCAATAACAAATCATCAGATGCTTAAATCATATCAGAGAAAAGATAAGTTTTGATTTAAGCAAAAACTTGGTTTTTAAAAAAGCTGACTTTTCAGAATAAGACAGATCTACTGGTTCTGGCTGCAGAAATGAAAGGATTTCATGCTCAGTTGTGTTTTTGATATAGGATTATAACCTAAATATCTTTAGATTTGGTATGTTGGTTGGATAAAAAAGCACCTTTAATCGGTCATCACTGCAAAAGTGTAGTGGCTATATTCACTATTTTATATGATTTATTGACCTGCTAATGACGCCAAGATCAGTTTGTTTGCTTTGAAACTCCATGCCTGCTGAACTTTTAAAACTTTTCTCATCGTGAAATCTTTTGGAACTCTCTGATTTATGTCTTTATTTATAACTTTCTTACTCAGATAGATTTGATTGTGTTCGTTGTCATGTTTGTACTTACCCGTACTCAAATTCCTCTGCCCTGTTCTCATTTTATCTGCCGCGTCTGGCGAGGTTTCTTCGACAGAACAACCACTTGACTAATCACGAAAAATAATCAGCAGATGATGCAATTATGAATAAAAAAATAGCAATCTACTGCAAATAGCAGAGTGACAGATCCCGAGAGGAAAAACAGCTTGCTTGTTGAGACATTGGTGACTAAAACAACATCCAAATTTGGAGCATGTGAATCGTGCAGCGTTTATTTCACCATTTAAGACTCATCTGTTCATGTTAAGCAATATAAGGGCAAGACGGGTTTTCAAAAAAGTCTGTTAAAATGCTTGATTAGTGCAACATGAAGATCTCAATAAAACCAGCTTTAAACGTTCTCCGTTTTAGGTCCAGAGAACTCTTGTTATTAGTGACACCGGTGAGCGTTCCTCTGCCAAAAACTGATCAGGATCAATTATAATTATGTCTTGCTGTATTACATTACCTGCTCTGTGCCCTAGATTATAACTAATCCAGTTGTTCTCCGACTGAAATAGCTTTAAAAGATCAATTCAGCTCATATAATGCAGTTTTCCACTGACTGTAGCTCCTACTGTGTGACTAAAACATTATTTAGGCATTAAAATGACTTGATTTCATTCATGAGGGCTACATTTTAGGGATTATAGCCCTTAGAATAATTTAAAAAGAGAGAATTTCTTCCCTTTCTACAGAAAACCCATCTGTCAATCATATTAATTACAGAGTAAATGAGGACTAAACATCAGAAACAATATTCTGGGTCACAATTTTGTTTACAAGAAATGTTCAGAAACACCCAGTTTTCCTGTTACCACGGATGTAAAGTTCTGTGCATTTCATTTAGATAAAAGCAGCTATTCAAATGGGGTAATACAGCTTTAACAAGAAGAGCACAGTCAGTTTTTTTTGGCACATCATGTTGATCGATGAGGTTCGTCTATAAACTATAGACTAGATTTGACTGTCCAGCTCTGGCACAGCAGTAAAAAAAAATGTGATATTAGTCTGGCTATGCAAAACCGCTAGTATGTTTTCACTAATGTTCTGGTTTTTCCCTGTCTTTGTGAATTGAACGCCCTGCCAGTGTTGACCCGAGTTTTCCTGTTTGTCCAGACCAGCTTCTCTAGATTAAATTATTGTGCTTAGGTGAAGCTTGTGTGGTGCTTTCAGTCAGTCGCTTGTTTGTAAGCTAACACTTTCACACACCAGTCTAACTTTCTCAGAAGTGGTGGCATTTGTCTTCATCTGAACAACATTTGCAGCCAATTCTCTTATTCATTTCACATCGTTTGGTTACAGTTTGATTTTTCAACAAAATCCCATGTGAATGCAGCACAGTCAGCAGCAGACCTTCTTCCTAACAGCACCAAAAGTAAATCTGCCACTAATTTAAATTGATTTCTCATTTTCCACCCCCTCTTTTGCCTAATTTGACAAATAAAAGTAGTTAATTTCCAAAAACTGTAACCTGGTAATTTAGAAATCACAGTTTGCCTAGCAGATCGGCTTCGTTTCCATCGTCAACAGTTTGCAGCACATGTAGCAGAGTAGCGTTTTGCAGCAGAGCAGACGGTGGTGCCAAGTCAAGCGGAAGAATATCAGCTGATAAATCAATAGTGCAGTTTTCCACTCCCAAACAAAAAAAAAAAAAAACTGGTGTCAGCATCTCCCCCAAACATCCAGCACTGGATCGAGCTTGAATCTGAACATCTAAACTATGAACCAACAGCCATGACGAGAAGTTGATCTATACATACTGAGCTCATCTCTGTCTCTGGGAAAGTACAGCTGATGTGGGTGGACGTAGGCAGCGAGTTCAATTAAAATGCCTTAGGTCACTCGCTGAGCGTGTGTGCGCAGCCATGTATGCACATGAGCGCAAATGCACTCTAATGATCCCCCTCCCGCATCACAGCTGTACGTGCTGCATGTGCTTCTTCATCATAAATGGCTGTGTGTGTACGACTATTACAGCCCATATGGTCTGAAACATACCAGCTTAATTCACACACCATAAATAATGCACCATGAGGAGGAAAACGCTCCCATGTGCACACACGCCACTCGTACACGGATACTGCTGCTTCATTTAAATCTGCATTCACGGTTGCTTTAAAATGAGGCACAGACCCCAAAATGCTGCGTGTCCTTGACTCAAGATCAATGAAGGATAAACAAACCGCCGTCATTTGTTTGGCTTTTTTTTAAAAATCCGTAAACAGGAAGTCGTGTCTTTAACATTCACGCCAAGGGTCGAGGTTTTTGCTGTGCGGGTGCGACGGCCACTTGACATGGAAGGATGTGGTTTCAAACCATATGTGCCGAATACAGTAGATCTTCCACCCCACCCTACCCCCACCACTCTCACTTTTCTTCTTCCCTTTGGCTCTCTTTCCTCTCCCCTCCCCCCGTTTTTTTTTTTGCCACTTTGTGTACATCCTCACCCCTCCTTCCGCTCTCCAGCTCCAAGCTTTCTGTCTCAATCAGGCCGTACCATTTCCTCAGCTACAACTACCCCCTTCTCCTTCTTCCTCCTCCTTCTCCTGCTCCTCCAGGTGGGAGAGTCCATTCTGCAGGCCAAGGGGTGTGATTACTGGGAAGAGGTGGAGAGGAGGGGGATGGATGGAGGTAGAAGAAGAAGGTTTGTGTGCAAGGAGGGGGTTGTTTTTAACCCTACAACCGAAGCAGAGGAGCTGAGTAGCACAGCGGGATGCAAACACACAAGCACACACATCACTTTGTACATCTCGCTGCCCACCCAGAGGCAAGTGGACACCATTAAGGAGTCTTCAGAGTGAACACCGTCCTTGTATAGAGGAGGCTGGAGACAATCTAGCACACTCCTGCTACTACTACGACCGCTTTCCAACGCTTTATACATTTGTATGAATCGAGAAAAAAGTGTGTGTGCAGCAGAAAGAGGGGGCATGTGTGTGTGTGTGTGTGTAGTCTTTTAGCGCTACAATTAGCACCTAATCTTGTCCAACTGTGCATATACATGTGTGTGTGTGTAATAGGGAGAGAGAGGGAGATAAACAGTGAGTGTGTTGCCAGAAGCGCAGATGCTTTTCCTCTTTGTACTCTCCATGCATGCTGACACTCACGGGAAGAGCCGTGACACCGTTTTTCCACTGGTCTCACACACACACACACACACACACACACACACACACACACACACACACACACATTTACACACACATTTACACAAACGTGCGCACAGAAACAAGCCTGACTTCTGTGTTCTCCAGCTGAAGTGAGGAACCCTGAGTGAGACGCTCTCCGTGGTGCTGAATCCACATCCAGCACCACGGAGAGCGCTTCAGTCACACACTGGATGTGTTTTATTTCATCTTCGGGTAAAATCAGAGGTTTCCTGTAAAGTGTGTCAAGGCTCAGTCTGAATTAGTGCACTTGTGGACAGTAGTGTCCACACTTACTTGCAGCCCTCTCAGCCTTGTGTGCTGCTCCTTTTCAGTCTGAGCTACTGAATTAACTTTTCATGAGATGACCCGAAAATTTAAAAAAGTTCAGTGAGTTTGTCTGTGGGAGGACTGTGTCTCTTTTAATATCTGTCTGTCATTCCCAGATAGTAACTCAAGCGCAGGAGAGGTTACAGAGAGCCTTTAACTGTCACTGTGAGGCAAGATTTCCTCTCTTGTAGCTACATCAAGTAGACATCCCACTCTACCCATTAGCAGCAGTCAGTGTGTGTGACACCGTGTGAGAGAGAGAGAGAGTTGTGTGTTTGCAGGTACAGATCAGGTGTGTGTTGTTGTTTGTGTTGTGACCTCCTACCTCCACACTTGTCCCAGCTGGAGAATGTGTATAGTGGCCTGCCACAGCCAGATGGTGGCCAGCTGCAGGCGGTCCCTGCCGGGATACAAGCAGCCCAGAGCCACCGTGCCCCGCTTGGTCAGCCCCTCCACCTCCCCGAGCCCCCCGCCGGTGTAGTCCTGCACGAACCAGCGGAAACTCAGAATCTGGACCAGCACCGACGGCACCAGCACGAAAAAGAGAGTGAGGCCGAACCAGAGGTAGTCCTGTCTCTGGTAGTAGTCCACCGCCAGGAACAGGTCCGTGCCAACGTCCCAGAAGAAGACGAGGAGGGCGAGGATGATCCAGAGGCAGTCCAGCCACAGCTGCTCCCGGGGCGGGCAGTGAGTCTCCCGGATGCCGACCCCTCCGGCAGGCTGGCCCCCGCCGAGCAGAGAGCCGAGGCAGGCGGAGCGGCAGCCCCAGTAGCAAGCCGAGGAGCGGCAGCACTGACAGATGTGGATCGCGGCGGAGTCCAGAGGCTCCTCGGCGTCAACATCGTACAGCTGGGCGAAGCCGCCGCCACCGCACCCGACCCCGGCTTTGCCGCCGTCGGACTGCGCGGCCATGTTCCCCTTCCCGCTCCTGCCCTCCTGCGAAACGCACGACAACCGCACCGTGGTGCTTTCTCGCGGGGCGCGGATTCCACGTCACTTCCCAGATACCTGCTGTCCCCTTCCCTCTCGCGCCGCGGCGACTGCTGTGTCTCTTTCCCGCCCGGGGCGCGAGGAGCCATCAGAGCCGGCGGCCGCGCGACGGCGGCTCCCCTTCTTCCTCGTGCGGTCCGGACACCGCCACCGGGCGCTCGCGTGCAGCAGCAGCGGAATCCGTTCCCGTTGTGGTCCAGCAGCCCTGCATCATCCCGTCCTGCGCGCGCGGTCAACTAGGGCGACGGGAGGCTATGACGTAATGCATCTCCCGCTGTTCTTAAGACGTGTGTGTGTGTGTGTGAGTGTGTGTGTGTGTGTGTGTGTGTGTGTGTGTGTGTGTGTGTGTGTGTGTAAGGGAGGGGGGGGCTATAATGTGCACCCCCAAAAGTGACTCAAGCGCGTGCGTGCGTGTGCGCGCATCGGTCTCCACACTATTCTGTCTCCTCCTGTATCCTAAAACCCTCTGGAGGTCCCCCGACTCCTGCCTCCCTTGTCGCCCGCGCTCAGGCCGCAGCTACCCGGCATCCGCTTCCCTCCTCTTCCTTTCCGCAGCTCCAGCCCTCTGCAGCTCCTGCTTTCCCCCCACTCCTCCTTCACTTTCTCTCTCTCTCTCACTCCGCCCTCTACCGGATTCACCCCTGAAACCACATCTGCACACACCTACCGGAGGATGGGAGGGGGCTCGTGCTATACTGCACTGTAGCTCCAGCAACACGGTGATTGTTTTCCAGTGAAAACAGCCACTTTGCTCATTCTATAGGAGGAGGGGAAAAAAAAACACGGATTTTCACCATCTGCCTTTTGCTGCTCCATCAATCATCATCATTTCTGCATCCATCCCCTCTCTGAGTCTCGCCCTCCTTCACACTCTCCATGCATCCCTCCATCATCCCCTCCAGTGGGCTGCCTGCCCGGTGGCTCTGCCAGCCTAATCAGCCCTAACATATGTGTGTGTGTGTGTGTGTGTGACTGATCTCTGCCAGGCCAGCACACTTCAGCACATTTTCGTCTAAAATTACAAGCTGTATTTTTTTAAACAGTTATTGACTATATTCTTCATTATAGCACCACTCTATAGTAGAATGTAATATTTACTGTAAGAGGAGACATTCCAATGATACACTGTATTATAGTGCTGCCTCTGTAATCAATATTCACTTTAACTGTAGTTACATGTAGTTTACAGCATTTTCTTCTGCGGAAACCTATAAATGCTATTCTGAGTTGCACACATGCACCACAAATGTCAATCCCAGCAAACAGAAACCTACAGAAAACATTCAAAGAACATTTTCTGAAGGTTCTCTGAAGGTTCCTGTGTGCATCCTTAATATATATGATCTGCAATCTCAACCTACTAACTGTTTTTAACATTTTAAAATGCATATATCAATAGAGGATAAGTTGAGTTTCATGGATAGTTATCATTTATTCAAAGGCAGCAATGTGTGAAAAATGTACTGTGGTAAATACATCATAGAAACCAATAAAAAGGACTTAAATTTATGTTCAAAATAAACCCAGAAATGAGTCTGAACAGTGCTGCCTGAACATGCAATTTTTACGTAGCCTGCTCCTAACATCATTCTTGTTTGTGGCTCGCAAAAAAGTATCATATTTAACAGTATTTAGCCATATTTTTTGCTGCGTTTTACAGTAATTTACTACAGTGCAGCGAGACAGAGAGGCAAGAAACGTGAGGAGCTGGGATGGGCTCTGTGAGAGGAGAGGAGGGGGAATATAGAGGGACTATAGGAGAGCTGGAACGCTGAGGGCCGGATGGAGAATGAGAGAGGGATGGGTTTAGGAATTAGAGGAGGGATGAAAGCAGTGTGTGTGGAGAGCAAGATAAAGATAGAAGAGATGATTCGGGCCAGAGCAGTTTGAAAGGATGGAAAGACTGACGGGGAGAAAAAGGGGAAGAGAGGGGAAGATTAAGGAATTGTGGCAGGGATGAAAAGGGTGTGTCAGAGAGGAAAGGGAGGAAAAAAGGGGATGTTGTGGTGGGATGGAGCGACGGAAAAGAGAAAATGGGATTTAGTGTAAAAATTGGGGAAGGGAAAGCAGATAAGTGGCGAAGAAGGGGGAGATTTAGGGAGAAAGAAGTGAGGATAGGGGAGTAAATAAGGATTTTTTTTGGAGAATGTTGAGAAAAAATGAAGCACAAACTGAAGAATGCTGGTTATCATGTACAAATATTATATTAAAACCTGTGCACTGTTGTGAAGATATAGCCAGTGATGTCATTAAACTGAGCTGGAATGTGCAAACACACACCTAATTTATTTTTCCCTCCACACACACACACACACACACACACACACACACACACACACACACACACACACACACACACACACACACACACACACACACTGTAAAATATGCAAGCATGCACTGCATCTCTTTATCACACACTTTCTCAAAAGCACGTTCCTGCGCGAGCTCCTCTTGCACTTTCTCTCCCTTTCGCTGTCCACTGGAGATTAGCCGTTCTGTTGTCATGACAACCGTGGCTGTGCGGCTGAAGGACAGGGGGGGAGGGGGGTCGATGGGTTTTCGCTGTTCGCGCACGAGCGAGAAGACAATGAGAGCGAGCGACGGCAACACTCGAAAGCATTCAGCTGCAGACTGTTCTCCCCGACACCCGCACTTAAGGATAATTACATCCACGTCTCGGAGAAAGAGCAGCGACACGTGACTCGCGGGGACTTTAGAATATAAAGAAAGCATGAAATTCTGGAAGTTTTACGTGCAATGAATGACACACGCGCAGTCAAAGACAATCCGCTTCTCCCGAATCATACT
Organism: Amphiprion ocellaris; assembly: GCF_022539595.1. Classification (NCBI taxonomy): domain Eukaryota; kingdom Metazoa; phylum Chordata; class Actinopteri; family Pomacentridae; genus Amphiprion; species Amphiprion ocellaris. The sequence goes on along the minus strand of NC_072789.1, from coordinate 7,718,647 downwards.
CAGAGAGGCGTGCAGCTGCAGTCCCACACGAAACTATGCAATATTTATCCAAATGAATGCCATGAAAGGAGAAAACAAGCAGCAAAATCAGCACAGAGTCCCAAATGATCAAAAAAAGTGACCTTGTTCGGAGTTGATAGGAATCAGAATGAAAGTTTTAATCTCCTCGTGATTGAGGACAGAGTTAGATAAGGTGCAGACGTAATTTAAAAAGTTTTTCTGTTCACTGTTCAGGACGTCTCAGATATGCAGGAAGTCTTTAGAGGGAAAACAATGGGAAGTTAATTGGCAAACTTAAAAAACAGGAGGGTTTTACTATAAAGACGGCCACAAAGTTTCACAGATTGTTGGAAAAATACAATCAAAATACATGAAAAGCTGGGTTGTTATGGAGGATGACTGGTGAGAACTTCCAGCTTTTGAAAAGAGTCTGACAGTGGAGGAAAGAAGTAGTAATTCTGCGATGTGCACTAAACTGAGTGAATTATAAGTAAATGTCCTGCATTAAAATGTTCCTCAGGAAATACTACAATAACTTATGAAGCTCTGACTGCCTAAGTAACCGTATTCTCAAACATTTTTTTAACTTTTGTTCTGTCTTTTCAAAATGTTTTTCTCTGCCTCATGCTGTTCTGTTTTTTAAAGAGGGAGCACAGAAGCAGAAACAGATTTGTGTAGTTAATGTTTGTGTGGTTAAAGAGATGTTTTAGTGACCAGAGAAAGAAAATTCTATTGTGTTAAACAGAAAAGGAGACACTAAAGAAGAACTGGGTAAAAAAATAACTAAGATATCACCATGAAACTTTCCCAGTTGATTACATTCATAAATAGATTTATTTCTTGTGCGTTACAAGTTTCTGAAATGTTATGAATATGCAAATGAAGGCAAATTTAATGAAATCTGTGCTAATTTGCATAAGTTTCAAGAACAGAAAGGGGGTCTTGGATATCTCTTTAACCCTCGTGTCATCCTGCGGGTCAAAATTGACCTGTTTTAAAGTTTGAAAATGTGGGGGGAAAAAATAAAAATTTCACAGTGAAACTTCTGATGTCCACATTTTCAACATTTTTTGACATTTTTGAACATTTTTTGATGGAAAAAAGAAATGTTGAAAATGTTTCTTTGGAACATTCACAAAAAAATCAACCAAAATCCAGTGAATTTCGCTGGATTTTGGTTGATTTTTTTGTGAATTTTCTTCAAGAAAATATTAGAAGTTTCCCTGATATATATGTAATCACTTTAGATATTTTTAGGATTTTTTTGGAAGATTTTTACTCATTTTTTGAAAGATTTTTACTCATTTTTTGGAAAATTTTTACTAATTTTTAAAAAATATTTATAAGAATTTTCTTGCCAAATTGGGGGATTTTTTAAAAAAAATAAAACTAAGGGAAACTTTTAAGGAATTATTGGAATTTTCTTCCTGAAGGTTTTGCAAATTTTCAGAAATTTGGGGAATTTTTTTGCTGAATGTTTGGATTTTTTTCAGACGAGGAAACAATATTTTTTTCGTGTATTATATGTATATTATATATTATATGTATGTATGAAATATATGAAAAAAAAGCCTTTGACAAGACCTTCAGAATATAGATAGGAATAAAAGTGGAAAGTTTGGTGTCTGCAAGTGCTAGTGAAGTGGAAACTTTTGGCTAAAATTAGGAGAAAAATCACATTTTGAGAAACCAACCTAAAAACCCATGTAGTATAGTTTAAATCTGCATACAATGTGTATTTTGGATGTTTTCTTTCCATCAGACTAAAATTTTGGTAAGCAAAATGGCCTAAAATCTCAAAATTGACCAATTTTTTTTTTCCTGCAGTGTCTCAACTTAAACAGAGATAATATTGTCAGTACAGAACTTTTTTCTTCTCATCATTCTCTCCCATTGCTGATAAGACGTCACTTTAATCCTGTTAGTTTTGTCGGATCTGCTGAGGTGAGATTGCATCTTTAACATTCATGAATTTTGGTGAACTCACATAATTCCCATTTTAACTCCAACCACATGCAACCTGAGCAGAAGCCTAATCAGCCAGAATAACTCCTCTCAGTGTTTTACAATAATCTTCATTTCAGTATTGGATTGATACTGAAGATGCATCAACATCTAAGCAGTTTTTTAACGTTGCAGTGGATGGAGGCGTGGCAAATTATAACTACTGCTTTATGAACTCCTACATGGATAGAGAAATTGGTAACTCAGGAGGTCAGATAAAGCCAGTGGGGTAAAATGCACCATACTCCCCTCTGAAATGCAGATAAAGAACATGCTTACAGTGACATAAAATGGCCACGCTTTAGAGTAAAAATACCTTAAAATTATACCTGTAAGGACAATACTTGGGAAATGTGTCTGTGTGGCCTCTAAACACAAACCTGACTGTCATAGAAGGAAGGGGATCTTTGAAAAATGGAAGTAGCTAATGTGGGAATGCATTTTGTGCGTATGTGTGTGAGTTGTGGAAGCTAGCAGACTGAAGCTATAAAAAAGTCATTATGCAGCCAAAGTGGTGTCATTTTAGATTTGTTCAGTTCAGCTAGCAGAGGCAGTTTGGTCTCTTTTTCATTGGAAATTGATGTTCCTCCATTAGTGTAAGAATCCCGCTTTTATACTGTTATAATTTTAAAAATGAGATAAATAAGACATTTATAGTATCACATGTATAATGTATTGTGTTCTATTTTTAATACAATGCTGTCATTTTTTTGCAGCATCAAACAAATTGGTTTGAGCTCAAGTTCGTGACAATGTCAGACAGAAAATTACAGCAAAGCTAAAAACAAAATCTTCTCCTCGCCGCACCCTGAATGAGCCATTTTCTCTGCCCGAGTTTTATGACTAATAATGAGAGGAGCCACTTAAGTGTTGATGGCTTCCTTCCTCCTGTGGGAGCAGCGATTTGTCAAGAGCTAAGAACAATGCCGAGAATGAGTGGGATGGGGAGGAGATCCTGCAGCTTCTTCTCAATCGAAGGACCTTTCATGGTTTGCTGCCAAGGTCAGTGCAGCTTGCAGCAGGCTGGACGTAGAGGGGGTCAGCTCAGGAGGAATCTCTTATTTATGAGGTGCTGCTACAGGTTGAGAACACGTGCATGTCAAAGGCACAAGTAAACATAGTTGGGAAAAGAACAAACTAAGTAAAATCGGAAGAAACGAGTTGTTCTCACCAGCTGAGGCATGAACACAACAAGAGACTTTGTGCTTCAGCTCCTCCAACTGTATTATGTATAAATTCAGACATTGTTATCAGCTGGTCAACAAGTCTGCTGCTGCATCATTCAGTGAGAGAGGCGTGTTCGGTTTGTGGAAAAATGCAGCAGAGCGGCTTCGCTGCTCTGAGTCGTCACAGGCACAAAACAGGCATTTACATTTTAAAAAGCTGGTGAGATTTGTGAAAAATTCAAAACAAGGAAAAGCAGCGAGGATCGACTGGAATGCCGTTTTGTGCTGCAAACACAGAATAAAGAAGAAGAAAAATAGCAAAAAAAACTGTGATAATGTCCTGTGTCTGTGCCTCTTCACCATCTGTTTCCAGCTCTGTGGGAAAAAAAACGATTATCACTCAGGTTAATTAAAGAGTCTGATGTGATTGGCTGCTGAACTGTGTTTTTCCAGGGCTGAAAACAGAGCTGGTTTTGGTTGAACTGTCTGAAATAAAGCCCCTAAACTTACAGACCCTTTAAGGTCTGATTATTAAAATGAGATTTCATGTGAAATAAATGACGAAATGAAAGTTCAGATTAACAATTGAATGATTTTTTCACCTGCTAGGAGGGTCTCTGCTGGCCTTCTGCATCCCAGGACAGCAATCGGGCTTATTTGATTAAACACATATTTAAAGGGATATGCAGAAATACATCTGAACTGAAAAAGTTAACATCTCAGTGTAGCATTTTGACACAAGAACCATCTTGGAGGATGAAGCAGGACATAGATTAAGATTAATTTCACCATGTATGCTTAGAGTGTAAGGAAAGGTTTTACAGATGATGATTTTTTTAATTTCCAAAGGTAGCTAAAGACTTGAAAATCTAAGATTAGTCCATATGAAGGCACTCTTCTTGTGATATTCTCGACATTGTAAGTGGAAACTCACAAGTTGTGAGGTATTTGACAATGTTTTCAGAGATAGTGTAGATCATGGAAGTTAATTTTTAATGTGATGTAAAGATACTGTAATTTTAGTTGTATAGAGTTTTTCTTACTAACCTAATGTCTGAGGAAAATGTGCTTTGCATTTCCTACCCGCTCGTTAGTTAGCTAAATAATTATCCCCAGTGGCTTCTCAACACCGACAGTATCATCCATGTTGAATGCTCGTAGCAGCAATGTTTTCATGACTTACATCAAAGTTACCAATTGGACTCCAAACATTCGACTTCCTGTGTTGTGGTCACAAGCTCACAGACTCCTGTTTTCAATCCTTGAAGTTGTTTATTGTCATTTTTCCTCTAAGTGGAAGCATGATTTACAAAATGAACGTCATTCTGTTTTGAAAAAGACTTGAAACTATCAATGGAGACCATAAACATATTAGCAAAATGTTTACCAAAGTAACAAATCAAATGAAAAGTCAAGTCATTTTCTTATAGACTTCTGCACAATCAGACTTCTTTTTGCAACCAGAGGAGTCGCCCCCTGCTGACGGTTGGAAATAATGCAGGTTTAAGGCGGTTCTGCTTCACTTTTCAGACCTGGATCTGTTTAAACATCCAGTTCCAGCATTAATACTTTTATGCACAATGCCAAATGAGAGGCAGCTAAAACAGCAACAATTAATTGATTCATTCTCAACTCTTCTTAAATTAATTGCCAACCAATCAAATAATTGGTTTAATAAACATGGAATTTGTCTGATTGTAGCCTCTTAAATATGAATATTTTCTGGTTTCTTTCCTCCTCTATGTCAGTAAACTGAATATCTTTGGGTTGTGGACAAAACAAGATATAATTGTGGGCTTTGGGAGACATTGATCCATCATTTTCTGTCATTTTATAGACCAAACAACTAATCTATCAATCAAGTAATGATGAGTTTTATTTGATTTTAGTCCAGTCTGCTTTGTCACTGAATATTCTAGCTTGGTGCAACTGTCCTGATTTGACATATCACACAGCCCCACGCACAGCTCTGGTGTTGGACTGACTCAGAGAGGTGAACACCAAACCGTACCTCAAATGTCTGATGTTATTAATAATCAGCGTGAGCCGCTAATGATTCATGCAAATGCATCACTACAGAAGAGTCGTGTGTCTTTACAGGAAATTCTTTTCATGTCAGAAAAAAAAAGATGTGACACGAAGGGAGTGTTAGGAGAAATAATATTAGTCTTTTCTTTGCTGATGGAACATGATGTGAAAAATGTCCTCGCAGTGGAGTCACCAACAGCAATTAGTCGGCAGTTATGAGAGACTGTGGTGGGAGTTTGGAGGAGTGATGGAATGTATTAGACTCCACAATCTGCTGTGGTGTAAATATTTTCTCACTGCTGAGAATCAGTTGGATCTTTGGGACACTGTAGGGTTGAAAAGCATGTTTGAAAATCGTGGCAGGAATTTCACTGTTAGAGGTTTTTATTTATACTGAGCCAACACTCTCGGAGCTGAGATCAAGGATTTTTTTCTTCTTTTTTTTTTTTTTTTAAACAAAAGCTGTCTCATGCTGATTTTTTAGTTTGATATCTGAGCTCCGACTGACTTGCTGTGGTACATTTTGTGAATCAGGAGTTGGAAATGTTTCGCTTGTGATTGGTGAATGCAGTTTATTTCCCATTTAACAGGTGCTAAATTTATTCGCCATGACTCTACAGGTGTTCTTTGTGTTGGTGTGTTCCTTTAACACCTCAGTCTCAAAGGTCTCCAAGTGAACTTTGTCACTACAGATAGAGCGGCACATGTTGTGGCTTTCCTTTTGAATGCTGGAAAAGAAACCGGCTGCACATTTGTTGCTACAAACTGTTTTTGGCAGGAAACTACAGATTTGTGTAAAATGGCAAAATCAGATTGGACTTGTAGTCTTTCTGCTATATGTGAATGGGAGGTAAGTTTAACAGAATGTTAAGTAATATTTTAAAAAAGTACATTTTTGTGGCAAATATAGTGTACAGCTACAGCCAGGAGTTAGCTTAGCATGAGGTCCAGAAGCCACAGCGCACGGCTACAAAATAATCTGACACAAAAACAACTGTGAAATAGAAGCTTGTTTGCATCAAATCAATGAAAGTAAAATAACTAATTGATGTTCTTGAAAGGTTCTAGTAGACCTTTGTTGCATTTAAAAGGAGCCAGAAATGCTTTTTCCTCCAATTTCCAATGTTTTTGCTAGCTAAGCTAACTAACTACTATTTACATGTTAGCTTAGCTACATGATAGAGGTATTAATTTTCTTTTCTAACTCTCAGTGAAAAAGCATGAAAGAAAATTTGCCAAAATGTCAAAAGTCTCCCTCAAAGTAGCCTATTTTAAATTTGCTATTTCAATAAAAGCAATTTTATTAATGCTTTTCATCAATGACAATAGTCCAACACAAAAGCCATTATGAAATGGAAATTTTTCATTTTTACATGATTTTGTGTTTAGAAAATTAAAGTAAAATAGATAATTAGTGTACTCGGAAGATGCTAGTCGACTTAAATTGCATTTAGAAGAAGCCAGAATTACTTTTTCCTCCAATTTCAAATGTTTATCCTAACTAATGTAGTTCACTGCCAACATCTAACAATCTTCTTGTGTAAATCAGTGAAAAAATAGGAACGAAAATTTCACAAAATGTCGAACTCTCCCTCAAAGTCAGTTATTTTAAATTAGCTTTTTTGATCAATGCTGTTTTAGTAGTGCATTACAAGCCATTTTGAAATGGAATCTTGCCATTTTTACACGTTTTAATTAGTGTACTTGGAAGATGCTAGTAGACTTTTGTGACCAGAACTGCTACAGTTTCCAATGTTTATGCTAGCTAGCTAGCTAGCTAGCTAACTGCTAGCTCTATCTAGCTCCGTGTGTGTTGTTTTGTGTTTTTTGGACTTTTTCCCCCAATCTTTGATGCTTTGGGGAGATTTTGGCTCATTGGAACATTTTAGGAAATGAAACCACATGAGAAATTTAGAGTAGGAGAGACAGTGAAGCTGTTTCCAACTCATAAACATCTAAAATGTGACCTGATTGTACACAGCATCTGTTGTAGCATCTTGTACTAGCCATTGTGTCAAATCTGCACCTTAAATAAAGCTACGAGAAAAATGTAGTGGGGTAGAAAGTGTAATATATCACCCTGAATTGTAGAATAGAAGAATGAAATAACCTCAAGTAACCTCGAAATTGTAATTAAATCCAGTACTTCAAACAAGATAAAGTTTTTTAATATGTAGCTACACTTTACAATTTGTAATCATTGGAATAAAGTTGGTTTGATGTAAGAATCTCAAAGCAACACATGTATCTAATTATTCTTTTTTTCCTCATTTTTTGTCTCTCAGTCCCCAGATTATGAACCTTCTCTCCCTGTCTCAGAGAAGTCGAACCCTCTAACTCGTGACATCGACCGAGCATCAGCCAACAGCATTGTGAAGATGCTACAGGCCTGTGACGCTCAGATGTTTCAAGAAGAAACAGGATCAACCTACCATGTACGGGCATTCCATTAGCATTTACTGACAAAAATGGATTCTAAAAGTTCAAGAAATAACTATTTGAATGTCATTTTTAGAAGCTTTTGAGCGACCAAGTGGTGACAACATTGATGGAGGTTGCTAAAAGAGTGGAGCTCGTTCTGAAGGTATTTTCTCTCCGACTCTATCTTCAAGTGTGTACTTTTATTTCTCAGCCTGGTTATTGTGTCCTTTGTTTCTTTAACAGGATCCCGAGGACAGCCTTGTTATACTGAGTGGTTGTGGCACTTCTGGTCGACTGGCTTTCCTCATCACGGTAAAAGTTACTCTGGAATGCTCACAACGTGATTTAGCACCCTGGAAACCAGAAATGAGGAGGCAAACAACTGGGCCACAACACTTACTTGAGTGTTCATAATGGAAAGATAAAGGCAGAAGCAGAGAAAAGCATGCCAGTAATATCAAAATAATTGCACTCAATTAAGTTATTTCATCAAATCTTGCTCGGTTTCTGGAAAAATTGCTTTCTGTGGTGTGTCTTTGTGTGTGCGATGTTAGTCAGGCTTCAACAGAGCGCTGAGGCAGCTGAACCAGAGTCCGGTTTATTCATACATCATTGCAGGAGGAGACAGGTGTGTTGGAGTAGAGATAGTGTGAATCATATATCATAAAAGTACAGTAAAACATACAAAAGCAGCTGAAACAGACTTACTTTGTGTATAATAACCCGCTGGCTAGTGTGGTTTTGATAGTTGTTGCTGTGAAAGTGTGTTTTATTGCTTAAAAAATCTACTTTTCCCTTCTAAGAGGAGAAATGTGTCATGTCTTCCCTTTAAAGTCACTTTTTCTTCTCACTCTTTTTCCTCAGAGCTCTCCTTTCCTCACAAGAAGCTCCCGAAGACGACCCCAAACTGGGAATGCTCAGTCTGAAGAAGGTCAGTGGCATTGTGGAGAGTGTGTGTTTGAGTGGAAATAGTGCAAATGTTGTAGAGAAGGTCCAGCGTTCTGCCACTACGTGTTTTTGGTTCTCTGCAGGTTTGCGAGGGAAAGAAGAGAGTCTTGTTCATCGGCATCTCGTGTGGATTATCTGTAAGTCAGCCTGATAGTTCAGAGAGTAAATTAACATGTAAACCTGAGGACAGATGTTTGAGAGTTGTTGTTTATTTTGCTATTATTAGTGAAACAACCACTGCACTGCTACTGCTGTTTTTTTTTTTTTATTTCTGGTCCTGTAGGCTCCATTTGTGGCAGGACAGCTGGACTTTTGTTTGCAGCACCCTGAAGTCTACACTCCTGTACTGGTGGGCTTCAACCCTGCACATCAGGCCAGGTGTGTGAGTTACTTCACTTTGCACACTGCATTTTTCTGTACTGTATATTTTGCTCATTACAAATTACAAATATTTTGATTACATTACTCTTTGTTTAGGGGCTGCACAGTGGAATAGTGGTTAGCACTTTTGCCTTGCAGCTAGAAGATCCCTGGTTCGCGTCCCGGCTTTCCCGGGATCTTTCTGCATGGAGTTTGCATGTTCTCCCTGTGCATGCGTGGGTTTTCTCCGGGTTCTCCGGCTTCCTCCCACAGTCCAAAAATATGCTGAGGTTAATTGATCATTCTAAATTGCCCGTAGGTGTGGATGTGTGAGTGATTGTTTGTCTATATATGTAGCCCTGTGACAGACTGGTGACCTGTCTAGGGTGTCCCCTGCCTTCGCCCGAGTCAGCTGGGATAGACTCCAGCCCCCCCCACGACCCTAGTGAGGATTAAGTGGTGTATAGATAATGGATGGTTGGATACTCTTTGTTTTGCATGCTTTAGTGCTTCCATGTATTTTTTGTATTTTTTTTGTTTTATGGGTCACTGAATTCACCAAATATCCCATCTTTAATTTTACATTTTTTTAAAAGTGGTCAACATTGATTGAGTTGCCCCTGTGTCAAATCTGGGGTCATAGATAACATCTGATTTAGAAGAAGTTTAACCCTCCTGTTGTCTTCATTTACGGGCACCAAAAAACATTGTTTCCTTGTCTGGAAAAAAATCCAAAAATTCAGCAAAAAAATTCCCCAAATTTCTGAAAATTTGCAAAACCTTCAGGAAGAAAATTCCAATAATTCCTTAAAAGTTTCCCTTAAAAGTTTTATTTAAAAAAAAAAAATCCCCCAGACTTGATATTTTCAAAAAAAATTACCAAAAATCTTTAAAAAAAAAAAAAAATCCTAAAAATATCTAAAGTGATTCCATATATATCAGTAAAACTTGTAGTATTCTCTTTCGCTGGATTTTGGTTGATTTTTATGTGAATGTTCTTAAGAAACATTTTTAACTTTTCCTTTTTTCCACCAAAAAATGTTCTAAAATTTCCCAAAAATGTTGAAAATGTGGACATCAGAAGTTTCACTGTGAAAATATGTTTTTTTTCCCACATTTCCAAACTTGAAAACGGGTCAGTTTTGACCCGCAGGACAACACGAGGCTTAAAGTAAAGACAGTCTTTGTTTCATTGTGTAGGGATGAACCTCTACCAGGCTGCACATTCACATTTCTCAGTGTGGTGCAAAGGATGCAGGAGCTCGCCAAAAGCCACCAGGCCTTCCTCATCAACCCAGCAGTCGGGGTACTTGTGCTCATCGCGCTCCTGCACACATTATTGCCGTTCCTCCACTAACTGTTCAGGTTGCATTTGCGTCAAGTGTCAGAATTAGAAACGAGGGGGAGCTTTGTCGCTCTGCTCTGTCCGCTAACTCTGTGTGTGTCTGTTCAGCCAGAAGCCATCAGTGGCTCCTCCAGGATGAAGGGAGGCAGCGCTACCAAGATTCTCCTGGAGGTCGTCTTATCTGCCGCTCACGCTGCCGCTTTCTCACACACACCCGTCGCATGCAAGTAAGATGGAAACGCTGAAAAGCTTTTTGAATTATTTCACCTGCAGCTACCTGAATGCACTCGCGCTTTGCACGATTCTATTTTAGTTTGCTGCTGTTGCTGTGAGACTTCCAGGTGGAGGTACAACCACCTCCAAGTGCCCTATAAATAACAATAAAAGAAAGACACTTGAAGGAGTTAAACACTTTAGGAAATAGACAAAAAGTTAGGTGGCGAGATTGATACCCCTCCAGTGTGAGCAGATGATTATACTAGCTTAACTTAAAGAGTGTAAGCTTGGAGAAACAGCTGTCTCCCTCCAAAGTTAAGAAACACAGATTAAACACAGAGAACAAGCAGATGGGATACAATGTGTGAGCTTTAGAGGGGTTGGTAGGCATATTCTCTTACATTTGGACAGAGGAAGCCCAACTGTTTCACATTTCTTCCCGTCTTGATTCCAGCAAACAGTCTGCTGGCTTTGCCTTGAGATTCAGCATACAGACAGACTGGTATTGATATTTTCAAATAAACAGACATTATTAAAATGACTAAAAGGTCAAGTGAATTCCATTGATTATCCTGTTAGAAACGGGGTGGGATACATTAGGCAGCAAGTAAACAGTTGGTTCTGGAAGTTACTGTGTTGGAAGCAGGAAAATGTGGGCAGTGTAAGAACCAAACCGTGATGGTAAAGCATCTCCAAAACAACAGTTCCTATGGGATGTTCTCGGTATTCAGTGGTTAGTAGCTAAGAAGGCGATCCAAGGAAGGGCTTTCTTAAATTAATTTCATTTTAAGAAAGTAGAATACATAATACTCAGGGAAGACAATTCAGATCAGATTTTTGCAAATGTGTACTTTAAATGGAAGAATATCTAAAAAAATACCAAAAACTAGCATTGTTTTAGAACCATTTCCTTGTATTTAATAGGCTTAAAAATGTACCAGTGCCTGTCACATACGCAGATACCATGCCAGTAGACAGTCGACTAGCTCCTCGCCATCACTTCCATACCCCATAGCACCTTCCCTCGCCTCTTTCTGCACCCAAAGGAACAACATGTTGCTTTCTAAGTGCTTCTTTGGGTTTGCAGCCATCAACCTGCAACCACTTGTGTCTAATAGCCGTCTAAAAAAAAAACCTTTACAAGTTTTTCACATTACGAGTGTTCTGTGCCTTTAAGAGTCACATGTATCAGGGCATCTGCTCAAATTCTTGGGTGTTAGTGAGTGACAGTTTGCATGTTCAGTGTCAATTGTGTAAACATTTATTGTTTTTTCATCTCTTTCAATTCAAGCCAAATCGAAGCTTCATAAGTGGACCAGCTGTCTCTCATCACTGAACTGTCGACTGCAGCACAAAGCCAAACCGTGTAACATTCTTAAAACTCACATGGCATTTGTCAAAGTGTCCTTCAAGCTGACAGCAGCAGCAAGTCCAGGATCGCCACAGAAGCCGTTATCCTGTGCAGAATTAGTGTAACGGCAGCGTTTTCATCGTGTTTCCGCTGTGCGTTGCTGACCTCTAGAGGTCAATGCAGAAAAGAGAACATTGTGAACATGCTGAGATGCTGCTGGTTGGGTTGAAGGTCTGTAATAATTTTCTGTGCTATATGTAACAAATTTCACTTTCGTCTTTCTTTCCGACAGCGGTATTCTGCTGCACCTGAGAGCTTATGAGAAAACTCTGGATCTCACTTATGCTCAGAGTGAGATAATCACTGATCTGGTGGAAGCAGCAGGGGAGAGGTAGCACATCCTCTGTGACACCTTTTACTGTTGCCATGGATTTTATTTAACACAGACTCAGCATACTTTGATTTACAGCAGCGTCTTTGCTCTGTTGATATCACTGAATGGAACTGAATTAACAGAACAAAAATATAGAAAAGAAATGACAACACTTAGTTAAAACCCAACCATTATCACACCTACTATTCTCTGCAACATCAGTTATATCTGTAACAGTGATTTTAGTCAGATTTTTGCCTATTTAAATGTAAAACTTTCCATGAAAACCTGCAATATGTAATTATTTTATCACAAATTAGCATTAGTAATCTGCTGCTCTATTCGATGTGTTTCAGTTTGCGTTGTGGCAGGCGTGTGTGTTACCTCGGTTGGGGATCTCTGGCTTTGTTGGGCCTCATTGATGCCAGTGAGTGTAACCCCACGTTTGGAGCAGGTGAGTTTTGCCGACTCATTATCCGCAAAAACAACGCTGCTTCATTTGCACCTGAAAGAACATTTCCTTCCCGTTTGTGCTCACTCACATCTCATTAATTTAATTCAGCATGTGATGATAAACAATTACATATGTGCCTCTCAGATTTCGAAGATGTTCGAGGTTTCGTCAGTGGAGGATACAGAGAGCTGAACAACAAAGAGGGACCCTTGACTGCACTGGTGAGCGAAAGGAAACAATGAATTAACATCTATTTAAACAAAAGAGGGCCATTATAATGAATTGCTAATTACTGCATCAAAACAAAGCTTTAATTTTACACAATGCATGGTGGTGCTGATATTTTCTCCTCTGCAGAAAACAGTGTGAGTACGAGCTGACTGCAGACATGGAGATTTATGTTCTGTCTTGTCTGTGGGGTTTATAAGTATTAAAATGTCTCAAATCCAGTAAAATCCAATTAAAATGACATCTAGGTCTTGTTTTGCACCCTGTAGTGACACATCTGTCTCTGCGGCGTGCGACTGGTAGATTAACCCTGAACCGGATTAGAATAAAACACACCCCGCTGTACCTGCTTTGTGAAACCCTGTTGGACTTCATGTCTGTTTTCACTTAATCTGCTTCAGTCTTTTTTTATAATACTGCTCACTGGTCTTAATTAAGTCCTCAGTTCAACTTAAGTAGCACTGAGAAGGGATTCTAAAGCAGTTTTGCAGGGAAAAAACAAATTATTCACTCCAGTTTCCACCTGTAGGCTTCCTTCTGTGTTGCTGAGCGAAGTGTTTCCCTGTGGGAAGTGACGAGGTCAGAGCCCATATTCCAATTATGAGATTAATGCAACTACTTCAAATGTGTTGCCTCAGTGTATGAAACTATAGAGAAACTGTGACATTGGCCTCTAAATTACCTCAGAGAACAGCAGTAGTGTTTTTAAAACAGTAAAAAACACTTTCATCAGCATTCCAGCTGCCACAATTTGAATATATGCATATGTATGTAGGCGCTATGTGTTTGTGTCTGCATGTGTTTATATGTCAATCAATCAGTCTGCTTGTGTAACACTTTCATACAGACAGACAAAGTGCTTTAAATAACTACAAGAAAAAAGTCTGAACAGCAAAATAAGACAATAATAGACAGTTGAAGTATGCTAAGACAGATGAAACGGGCAAAAATGCATAAATGAATAGATAAATCTTGAGATGGCATTTCAAAATATCAACATTCTCTGCTGCCCAGTGTGTGCCAGTAGGTCCTATTACTGTTTTTATAAGATCAGCAAAAGTTCCCACATAATTTATTCTATCAATTAACATGTTTTATGCCATATTTTGAAGGCCCTTCTAAGGATGGGAATGTAAAATTAACAGAAGCTATGAATGTTGTTGCTTATCAGAATAGCAGGTGTTTTGCTGCTATATTTTACGTGATGTGGCTAATGCTTAAAACAACACCATTTTGGAGCAAAATTTGCAAGCAAGCTAGCGAGCTGGGAGACCAAAGGGTTTGTGAAAGGTAAAAAGCACAGTATAGAAAGAATATGAAGAAGCAATTGTTTATTTTACTCCAAATGAAACCATAATTTAGTAAATGAGCATCATACTATTTAAAAACAGTCTTGAAACTAATAGTTGACAGAATAAACACATTAGGAAAATGTTTACTGAAGTAAAAAATCAAGTGAGAAAGAGGGTCATTTTTTTTTTATAACACTTCTTTAGAGCAAATGTTAGAGGACTGCTTTGAAAAGCTGCTCCAGTAATCGGTGTAAATAACATGCTTCCATCGTTCCTCTAGGGTCCTGAATTTTGCATAGCACATGAGGATTTCCTACATCAGGTTCTTCCCCGTCTCACTGACAAGGACACTGTTCTACTCATATACACACACTCCGGTGAGGCAAGATTTTTTTTTTCCATGTTTGGATGCTGTCCAAATGGAATCAGCAAGTGTTTTGACTGCCTCTCTACACAGATGATGTCGGTAAAGTGGTGGATTTGGCACGCAGGGTGAGAGAAAAGACGGCTAACCTCCATGCTGTTTATCATCAGACTGACGAAGACACATCAGCTGCTCTGCAACAAGTACATCTATCTATCTATCTATCTATCTATCTATCTATCTATCTATCTATCTATCTATCTATCTATCTATCTATCTATCTATCTATCTATCTATCTATCTATCTATCTATCTATCTATCTATCTATCTATCTATCTATCTATCTATCTATGAGTCAGAATTGATTTTTTCTTGCAGGATGAAATCAGTCGGCTGTGTTTATCTACCCTAAAGATTGCTTGGCTTCAGGGAGCATCTGTTTCAGCGAGCTTACTACACATGGTACACTCCACTACATCACTTCTATGACTCACTAGAGCATGATGAATAACTGCTTTGCCTCATTTACTCCCTTATTGTTGGCCTGCCACCCTCTTTCCACAGAGACTTTTGCAGACATACAAAGAAATAAGCACACTGGACAATAGGAACGCCTGTGTGGTTAAATGCAAAGATTCCCTTTTTATCGATTTTTAGTTTTTCTTATTTATTGCACTCTGTAGGTCTCATTTTAGGTGACGGGTTATATTTTTAATGTTTTTGTTAATGTTTCCTCTCAGTAGAGCTTGTATAACTGCAAAGGGAAAGAAAATCAATTGCCTCTCTCTCTCTCTCTCTCTCTCTCTCTCTCTCTCTCTCAGCAGTGGGAGCTGTCCACTAAGCTGGTGCTGAACGCTGTGAGCACCGGAGCTCACGTCTTAAAGGGGAAGATATACCAGAACCACATGATCGACGTGCAGGTCACCAACAGCAAACTGTACCGCAGAGCCACGCGTTTACTCCAGGTATAAAAATTAAACAGCAGACAGAATGAAAACCACATATTTACCTTATTATATCTGAGTTTTCCCAACTGGATATACTCATTCAGTAGAGCAGTGCCAGTACAACTCCTGTTTGTGACTGCATTTACCATTTTTTTCCCCCTTTTTTTGTCATGGAAGACCTTTTTCTTGACTTCTATCCACCATATTTACAACACACTTCACACCCTGTGGAGAAGATGTGCTAAACAATTTCGAAAAAAAAAGGATCAGTGTTGATGCAACACGTTCAGAAGTGTCTTTTGTTATTCCACGCATTTCTCTTACTTGCTACAACCTGCCACCTACGTTACCCACAATGGAGATTTGGGTGTTGCTGCTAATGTGAAAAGACATCTGCACAGGTGTCGCTTCCTCCTAACGTCACATTACCAGACTGTTTTCATTTTCTAACTTGCCTTGAGACTTCAGTACTCCCACTGGAGATACAAGAGGCTTTACAGTACGCACCATGTTTTGTACACACAGTTATGCCTCCAACAACAACAGTTTTATTAACCAGGTCCGTAGCACAAGTCTGAACAACATACCATGACAATAATAGGTAGACTTGCACAATACAGGCTACTCTGAGTCATTTAAAGTGATTTATGAAAGGATTTTTTCCCACATCAGCCTCAACATTGGTCCAAAAACATCACAGAGAGCAAAAGATGCAATTTGTGTTCCAAAATCAAAAAACCACCCTCCTCATTCCTTTACAATTTTACTTCTGTTACAAACTTAATCATCAGATGTCCTACCATGCACCCCCTGTCCACAACAAAATGCCACTTGATTTTTTTAACCTTTATGATGTCCTAAATGAGACTTTGAGTGTAACAGTAAAACAACTCATTCCCAGTGTACTTTTATATGTTATGTTTTACTTTACAATGCGATATTTTCCACTAATTTTTCGGTTCTTTTTTACCAAAAATTGACGTAGTTATTGTAGCAGTTTCACTCATGGAACTCACATCGTGTTATACATCAAATAAAAGCTTGGAATCTGTAGTTTGCGAATAAATTCATATTGTTCTTGTATTTTTATTACAATAGAAATGTCATGTGATAAAATTACAGCGTGTCTCAGAATTAACTTATTTGTGGAAATTTTTAATATTAGCAAATCAAATTGTATATATTTCTGTCAACTTTTTTTTATTGATATGAATTATATTCCTGATAGAATGTATTCTATATTGCATATCTGAGCTATAATGTCTTTGGATCAATTTTTGATCACTTTTCATTCCGTTTGTTGTTCTTGTTACTTTACGTCATGTTCTGGCTTAGTTAAGGATGTTCTAAAGGCTTTTCAGTAAAGGATGAGGGTCCATCATGGGTTAAACCAGCAGATTTCACTAATTTTCAGATTTTACCCCAGCAGTGGCAGATGAAATGTATATTGCAATGTAAAAAATCTTTGCTTGAGCATTAACATTTTTTGACATCAAATTTTTGGAAAGTTTTATTTCAACTTTACATTTCAGTTTCTGTTTTGAATTCAAATTTGAATTTATTTTAAATAGAAGCCTTTAACAGGTCAGACTAATGACACTCACCAATTCATTGGAACATTAACAGGAGCTTAAGTTCAGTTTGTAGGAGTCTTTCCTTTGATTTTATTCATTTCCTGCAACCTCAAGCAGCTGCAGGGTCGATATGACCCTCGTGGAACAACAGCAGTAACTTCATTAACTAACATTTCACATGGACAGAATTTTCAGAAGTTAAGAAATCATACAAAAACTTAAGCTATTAGTTATTTGAAAAGCTGCTATTAGTTTCGTTTTAGTCTTTTATTAGTGCATTATTATGTATCATCACTTGATGTTCTGTCTATAATCGTATGTATGACAAATATTGCATGTGTACTGTTCTCTGTCACGTAGATGGATATGTTTGTATGAAGCTGTGAGTAAAATTAATGTAAAAATGATCTTTGTCTGAATGACAGAATGCCGTCACTTTAAGAAAATCATGAAGCAGCAATGTTTCCCATGTCTGTAAAGGGTATAAATTGCTTGTTTGGAAAACGTTTTAAGACTTTTTATCAAGTAACGATGGTACGCAGCTAAAATTATACAGCTACAAATGAATTTAGGGATAAATTAAAGCTCGCTTGTCCTCCTTCCAGAAGCTATCTGGTCGTCCGGAGTCACAGTGTGAAGAAGCTCTTTTGAAGACCATCTACGGAGCAAATAAACTGACTCTGGACATGACAACCTCTGACGTCATCACACACACATGCACTGCCGTAACCAGGACCAAAGTAAGGAAGCAGTAAAGCATAAAATAAACTGAGTGACCTACGAGAGATGGATGCTGTTTGTATGCGAAGTTCTCCCTGTCCGCAGGTGGTTCCTCTGGCTTTGGTCTGTTTGCTGACTGGCTGCTCTCTCAGGGAGGCGGAGTCTCATTTGGAGCGACAGCCAGTTGTTCGGGAGGCGGTGGAGGTGTGGTTGTCATAAGTGACGTCAAAGTCGAGCTGAGTGTCTATGCATACAGTACAGTCATGTCTCCAATTAGACCTCACTTGTGAGTGCACAGAGAGGTCATTACTCAGCCTTAATGTCAGATGAGCAGATTTCTATGCCCCCAGTTTCTACTGAATTGTAAAACTGAATCATATTAAAAAGCCTCAAGCTGATACTGAGGTGATGCTTAACGAACATTTTCACCCTGTGTTCTGTCACAGTTTTCTGGAAGTAAAAGCTTCAGGCCCATGTGTCCACGTGATGTAAGTCAACCTCAATCCCCGTGTCCCGGCGTGGCTCAGCACACACACACACACACACACACACACACACACACACACACACACACACACACACACACACACACACACACAGAAAACACACTCACAGGTACTGGATTAGTGCGATGTGTGTGTGTGTGTGTGTGTGTGTGTGTGTGTGTGTGTGTGTGTGTGTGTGTGTGTGTGTGTGTGTGTGTGTGTGTGTGTGTGTGTGTGTGTGTGTGTGTATCTTGAGAGCAGTTGAGCAGCTTTGGAAACACCTTTGGAGCCGAGCCAAATGCAGTAGGGAGGCGCAGAGCAAAGGCAGGGCCCAGGAAGGTAAAATACACATCAGGTCTGGATCAGACAGCATTAGCACATAATATAATTCTCAGCTCTGATACTGTATATGGTGATAAAAAACGGTGCTGGTTGCCACCTAGAGACGAATACAAGCACTGTGACTGTGCATAGTAAAGCATGACTGACATGATCAGCAACACAACTCAGGTGGCTGTGGTGTTTAAACGATGTTCACTTGTGGCAGGATGCTTGTATGTTCCATGCTTTCATGGAAAAATAACTAATAAAGTCAGAGAGAAAAAACTGATATGTTTTCCAGAAAAACAAAACAAAAAAAAAAAATCAAGTCAAAACTCTAAATAATATTCAGAAATCTGTATTTTTACAAGTGTAATCTGTTCTTTCACAAAAAATCAGGAAAGAGGTTAATATGATGAAGAATTCATCCAAATTCTGACATTTCTTTTCTCCTAAACATTCTTGTTTGTCTTTGGTTCGACCAATACAAGTTTTAATATTTCAGGAAAGAGAAACCGTTTAGATTGAGCAGTTATCTGGGAGAGTTGGCCTTCATGTTGATGATTTATCATAGACTGAGAAAGTTTATAAATAGGGGACAGGGAGAGAGTTAGATTGTTCCGTTCTGCCACTCAGCTGAATATTGTGAAGCCAAGCTACTGGAAACACAAAACCAGATGGAAATGAAACCCGACGTTACGACAATGGAGAACAGCGCAAATACAAGCGAGCCCACTGACAGAGGAGAAAATCCTGAACCCACTGTGGGATCTTTGATTGAACAGGTTCCCGATGTTCAACCAAACAGTGGAAAGTTTACATCCAGACATGCTGAGAAGCCTGTCTTTCACAAGCATCCCAGAGATCAACCAGCAGGTGAAGTGATTTACTGCACTGGACAAACTGTTATGCATTGGGATGAACCCCAGAACGGGCCATATATTCAGTCCAGTGGCTGTATCCACTGCAATATTCTGTTATAATGTACACCATTATTTTCCTGCTTCAGCATCACTGTCAGTATTGCTTCTCACTTTTCTAATTTAGTTTTATTTTAATATAGTTAATTATAATTAATTCATTTTTCAAACTATTTCTGCTGGACCATCTCTGATTGACCTGAGATTTTTGTGGCTTAAAATGTGGATATTAGTATCTTTTATTGTTACATTTAGAAATTGTCTGTAAACCCACTTTGAGCAGGCTTTCTAGCACTTTACAGTTTGAAGCTCAAATGTTATTGACATCTATAGCTGAAATTTCACAGATATGATTTTAAATATCTGTAGTTTAAAATAAAACAGTTTCAAATCAGAGACGGTCAGCCACAAGGCCTCTGATGATTATAGACTGAATAACACTGTAATGTGTCGTCACATCTTTTCTATTAGACACTACATTTATCCTCATGCTATTGTATTTTTTTCTGAGCAATATGTGGCACAAAAAAAAATCCCTTTAAAATAATAAAGTTCCATCGTATTGTATCTTAGCTTAGCTTGTCTTATACCTATATAAAAACTGTTATTTTTACATGGCCATTAGTTATTTTGTTGTCATAATTATTTTATGACAAGGCCTTTTTTTTCAGGGCTTTTCCTATGAAAATAGATGTATTTAAAATCGAACTGAATCATTACCTTTCAGTTAATGTGATGTGTAAAAAGTTTCTACTGTGGTGGTTATTTTTAAACCCACTTCAACTTACATGTAAAACACATAAAAGTCACTTTTTAATGTAACGTCTTCACGCAAAATCCAGATTAGAATGATGGTAACATGAAGATCTGGTGCTTCAGTTAAGAAAAAAGTGTGTCAAGCCATCCTGCCAATCCTGATGCGATTTGTTTCAACACCTGCAGGACAGATTAGAAAAAGGAAGAACCTGGAAAACTGGCACACATTCATATCAAATTATGAGACAATAAAGCCAGCAGGCGATTAGCTTAGCTTACAAAAATGGCCTGGAATTTAGATTCCTCTGGTATCTTGTACATTTAATGGACAGAAACAAAGAAGCTAATTGTGAGCGATAACCAAGTCAGCTTTCAAGCCTTCTCTCTGTCAGATCCTATGCTAAGCTAATTACCTGCTAACCTTAGCTCCATAGTTAATGCTTAGACACTAGAGTGGTACGAATCCTATCATCTAACATGCAATAAAAAGTAAATACGCATTTCTTCACAGATAAACACCATGAAAGCAGCCGTTTATTGTCTGTGTAAAAGAAAATGTCAGATTTTTTTAATCAGTTGGACTGATCCTGTTTGTGTATCAACACACACTGTATTAATGAAGTGGATGTAGCCTCGGAGACATCATCTATTGGTATGTGGATGGACATTTTTGAGCCTCCAGTTTAGAAGTTGGCCGTTGTCATCTTGTCTTTTAAAACTGGAATCTGACTCAGATCTCAGCCACGCTTTGCATGCCCATAAGATGGCAACTTGTCAATCACAAGGTAGCCGCGCCCGAAAACATACACTGCTTTTCGATAAATTTTTCTAAAAAATTAGACCATAATTTACTAAATGAACATCATGTTTAACTGGAGATTTAAAACTAAAATGTGAGACCATAAACATATGAAGAAAATATTTACTGATATAATTAATCAAGTGAGAAATAGAGTCATTTTCTCATAGACTTCTATACAATATTCTGTCAGAGGAGTCGCCCCCTGCTGGCTGTTAAAAGATTGCAGGTTTAAGGCGCACAGACTACATTCCTCTTCTTTATACAGTGTTTCAGTGACTTAACTGAGACCGTGAAACATCGCTGAAGTGTCAAAAAGAAGCAAATTTAAAGTTTTTGGATGGTTACTGTACCGTACCTTGATAATATAATCAAAGAATTAATCCCCAGAAATAATATGAGCATCACGATCCTGTGCATTTATTTTATTTATGTCATTGTTAATACATTCATATATCCATTTGCTCTAGGTACTTGATGTTCCCATGGCGACGACACAGATTAATGGACAGCCAAATGGACCGATAGCAGCGTAGGCACACACACCCTCTTGATACCGCAAATGGGAGGCTTCTGTCGAGCTGAGCAGTAAGAGATGAACTCGCCGTCCAGCTTTGTTGGGGTTAAATGTTGGAAAATACTCCACAAGGGGTGTTAAAAAAGTCTGATATCCAGCATTTGAAATAGCAGCTTTGATCCATTTCAGCCTCTTTAACAGGCTCTGTGATTCTCCCAGAGAGCCACTAAGAGAGAAGACTTAACCGTGATCCCCCCTTCTGCTTCTGTCTACCCTCATATAATCATGGATACAGTAAGGCATCAGTAACACGCTTCACGCTGTTGTTCCACACACATGGCCGGTTATGCAAACCCCACCTGAATGTACAGCATGTAACACGCGCCTAAGAAAAGCTGTTAAAGAAGCAGCAGAGAAAGATTTGAACCTGAAATTCAGACTGTCGCCTCCTGACGTTTCCTGTAGATATGCTCAGTGTCACGTTGTGCAAATTTCTGAACTATGTTCCTGGGATAAGATATGCATATACATAAAGAGGAACGGTTGCTGTCAATAGTTTACACGTTTATAGGTTAAACACACCCTGAATGTCAAGAATTTAAAGATAATACATCATGTTACTAAAATATAGCTTGTTATTTGGAATAAAATACTTTTTCTGTCAATTTTAAAGTAATTTATAAGTAACTGAAACAGAATAGAATGACATTTTTGGATAAATTCTTCGCTTTCTAGCTGAAAATGCTGCAAGAAAATTGCCACTTGTCATGTCTGTGTGCTAAATCCGGAATTTTTTCATGATTTTATTTATCATTCTAACAATTTCAATAAGACAGATGAAAAGTTGTCACTGCTACCTATTTTAAGCTCCACACAGAGTTAGATTTGTTTTATTTTACAGCAGTTGGCACAGATTTTTGAGTTAAAATGAGTGATTTTTACGATACCGCAGCGCCACACATCAATATACGCATACTGGTATCTTTATTAAAGCCAATTAATCACCCTCATGCATGAGTCATAAATCAATATTAGCCAATTTTCTGCATGATCCATGATGACGGAGATCCAGAAAAAATAGAAATGCATGGCAGAAATACCACAGAGATGCTCCAAAATTAACTAAATCAAGTTTTCAAGGAAGTTTATGTCTAATTAAGAGAAGCCAAATGCCCTCTGGCTCAACCCTGTTATTCAAACCCTGCCAGAGTGCAAAAAAATGTATTAACTTACCAATTAAATCTAATGGTTCCCATTGAATACATTATATCTGACCTGGCAACCTCGTGTTGATGATAAGACTAATGAAAGTAAAGACACGTGGCACAGAACTCCCTTTAAAACTAACCTCTTAAAGTACTTTTTTCACCAGGTTAAATAATCGAGAAAATGCCGATTAGCTCTCGAGGCAGGATTTGTTGTGACACAGCAGTTTTGAGTGTTGATGCTAAGCTGAGCAAACCGTCGTCTGACTCATATTTAGCACACAGACATGAGAGTGGCGTCAATCTTCGCAGCAAACTCTCAGCAAGAAGGTGAACAAGCCTATTTATAACGGCCTACAGCTCAGAGCTTGTACATGTTTAAACAGAGGACTTCTTAACAGGCTACAGATTTAAGCTGGTGGTTAAGTAACAGCTATAGGAGATGACCTTTCTAAAAGCAAGCTGGCCGTCCAGACCTCTGAGAAACCAGCACTGACTTAATGAGACCAAAAAGAAATAAACACAAAACTGATAAACCACGTACTGAAACACCGGTTCTGTTGAATACTACCGAAACAGTTCGGTCTAACTTGTCTTCGAGGTACTTGGTATATTAATGGCTATATGATTTAATACAACAATACACCTGTGGTCCACTGGAAACAAAACTGAGTTCACATAGTTCACCCAGAGGTGGCAAAAGTTTCAAAAATATATTGATGTATGCCTTCGTAAATCCAGTTAACTTCAAAAATATACAAATGTAATTCATACAGTCACACGGGATAAGGTGGTGGTTTCAAGTTTCAGGTTTCTACAATCTCTGTAATGTAGATCACTGTGACTCCTCCTACCACGATAAAGTGCTTCAAGTGTTCAAATGAGTCTTCAAAGCTACACAAAGAGCAAGTTTACAGGAGTTTCTGACCTTTAACGTACAGTATAGTCTTTCCGAGCACCCTGAGGAGTCTGTGTGTGAGCTAAAAGTTATCCACTTCGTCATCTCCCTCTTTAGGTTTGCGGCGTTTGACCCTGGCAGGCGAGCGGCTCCTCCTGTTTCCCGTCCCGCCGCCGGTAGAAACACCGTTAGCCACTTTGGGCACTTCTATGGAGTCCACGGGGTTTGGGGTTGAGTCGATGTCCTCCAGCGAGCCGGGCTGAGACTCCACAGAGGTCCTGGTGAACTGATGCAGGAGAGCGCCGTCCTCCCCTTTGTCTCCATCCTCCTCACCCTCAGGCTTGAGCTCCACCACACCATCTTCCTCTTTCTCTGCTCCTGACTCATCAGCTGCACCGTCACCCGGACGTTTGCCGTCGTCGTCCGAGTCTTCGCCGTCGGCTTCCTCTCCTTCGGTCACACAGACGGTTGGAGTGACTCCTTGGCCCTGAGGGGTTCAACAAGATAATAGTAAAATTAACTCTGAGCAGCTGTAATTAACTAAATTGGGCATTAATGAGGCAGAAAAGTCAGCAATTAGAGCTTCAAGTTAGTCACATAGCAAGACAAAACTAATGAGTGCTGTTAAAATTAGGTCCACTTTATCAGTGCTGCAATAAAAACTGAATATAGCTGAATTTTAACTGTTTAACTTTAACCTTCCTGTTGTCTTCATTCACAGGTACCAAAAAATATTGTTTCCTTGTCTGAAAAAAATCCAAAAAGTCAGCAAAGAAATTCCCCAAATTTCTGAAAATCTGCAAAACCTTCAGGAATAAAATTCTAGTAATTCCTTAAAAGTTTTATTTTCAAAAATCCCCCAAATTTGGCAAGAAAATTCTTGTAAATATTTTTTAAAAATGAATAAAAATCTTCCAAAAAAATCCTAAAAATATCTAGTGATTCCATATATATCAGTAAAACTTCTAATATTTTCTTTAAGAACATTCACAAAAAAATCAACCAAAATCCAGCGAAATTCGCTGGATTTTGGTTGATTTTTTTGTGAATGTTCTTAAGAAACATTTTTAACATTTCTTCTTTTCCACCAAAAACTGTTCAAAGATTTCCCAAAAATGTTGAAAATGTGGACATCAGAAGTTTCACTGTGAAAATATATTTTTTTCCACATTTTCAAACTTTAAAACGGGTCAGTTTTGACCCGCAGGACGACACGAGGGTTAAAGATCTTTGAGGTGGGAACACAATGATTTAAAGCTTGAGAACTTGTTGAAAACAGCTTTTGATGACTGACAATAATAGCAGACGTCCATCAGAGGAAGCTCCGTGCTGCTGCCGAACAAAACAGATTTGTTAAGGCTGTCTAATTGGATGGTGAGATTATCTTTTCCCACAGGCTTAGAATTAGTGGCGAGGCTGCAGTAGGTCAGATTCCTCTTTAAGGTACAGCAGGTACAGATACTTTAACCCAACGGTCATGTTCAGGGACTCAGTGGTGCTTAGACAGGAATGGTGTCTGATGTTATTCAACCTAAATCTTCATTATATTTTTGCTTAAAAGAACATCAAATGTGGAGAAACCGCTGCTGTGTAGTTTTGATAGCTTCATTTATAAACTTACTGAACAAAAATAGGTATCAAAAGTGGGGTTCTTTTCAAAGTTTTGAT
Source organism: Amphiprion ocellaris (assembly GCF_022539595.1). Taxonomy (NCBI): domain Eukaryota; kingdom Metazoa; phylum Chordata; class Actinopteri; family Pomacentridae; genus Amphiprion; species Amphiprion ocellaris. The sequence continues at coordinate 7,693,286 of NC_072789.1, read as the reverse complement.
TATTGCTTATCAGTAGGATAATATGATACTTGACAAAAAGTAAAATCTGTGAACGAACGCTTTGTTGATAGCTCTATTTTGAGGTTAAACCAAAAGTGAGCACTCTTTAATTACAAGCAGCAAATACTTTACTTAAATCCTGACATGTAATTTAGGTGATGTAAACAGTTATGCTCTCTGCTTTTCATTTTCTAGTAGATAAACAGTTCCTGTATGATTCATATCTCTGTATAACAGGCACACAGGCCACCGCCTAATATTTAAATACGCTCCAATTACCCCTACAATATACTGGCAGTAAAATGTACATTTTAAAAATAGCTTGCTGCAACAGGCAACCACACACAGTTGTCCAAAATAATCATCACCAAATGTGATCATAATCATGACTAAACTAAACAAACTGCTGTTGTTATTACTACCAGTTCTTAGCGTAAAATAATAAAATAAAATAAATAATAAAGTAAAATAAATGATCTCTCCATGTTCTGTTGAATTCCTGTTTGGCGAGGTACTGTCCATTCTGTGCATTACCACAGCCTCTGCATTGAGACTGAAACAGGAAAATACTTTTAACCCTCCTGTTGTCCTCATTTACGGGGAGCAAAAAAATATTGTTCCTTTGTCTGAAAAAAATCCAAAAATTTAGCAAAAAAAATTTTATAAAAATTTGCAAAACCTTCAGGAAGAAAATTCTAAAAATTCCTTAAACGTTTCCCTTAACATTTTTTAAATCCCCAAATTTGGCAAGAAATAAAAATTTAAAAAATTTAAAAAAAATTTAAATTGTAAATATTTTCAAAAAATGAATAAAAATCTTCCAAAAAAATCCTAAAAATATCTAAAGTGATTACATATATATCAGTAAAACTTCTAATATTTTCTTTAAGAACGTTCAGAAAAAAATCAACCAAAATCCAGCGAAATTCTCTGGATTTTGGTTGATTTCCTTTTTTCCACCAAAAAATGTTCAAAAATTTTCCAAAAAATGTTGAACATGTGGAAGTTTTCACTGTGAAAATACATATTTTTTTCACATTTTCAAACTTTAAAACGGGTCAATTTTGACCCGCAGGACAACAGGAGGGTTAAACATTACTGTAAAAAAACAATGACAAAATTTAATCTCATGTGATGGTACATTTTTAGTTTAGAATGGCGGAAACTGAGTTTTGAATTTTTAATCTTTTCTGTTGATTCTGGATAAATTTAGTGCTCTCCATTGTTGATATAAATCTTTAAAGCTGCAATTGTCAGCAAACATATTTAAAAATACAAAATAACATCCTGACATGCATTAACAGCAACGCTATAGTGTGTTAAAAAAAATTTAGTTATTGTTTACATACTATTGTTTAAAATGATACAGGAAAAACTTGGTTGTTTTTCAAACTAGTCATGGTTGCACTTTTTTAAAAATAATGTTTAGGTTCTTTTTTCCCCTTTTAAAAGAAACTGTACTCATTTTTTTGTTATCTTTCTTGGAATAATTTCCCAGGAGTTTACCTGCGATGAGCCTCTTTCCTCCTCAGACTCTCCTGCTGTTCCATCCTCCCCATCACCTTCATCCTCTGCCAACCCGTTGACATCTTCCTCCACAAACTCTTCCACCTGCTCTGTTTCTTCATTTGCTGTTTCCCCAGATGCCTCCTCTTCCTCACTTTCCCTGCCAGTCGTTTCTTCCTCTTCAGGCTTAGATTCGGACGCCTCACATTCCTCCTCCTCCTCGCCTTCTCCATTTTCTGTAGCGTCTCCTTCATCTGCTCTTATTTCCTTTACAGTCTCTTTGTCACTCTCCTCTTCTCCGGTTCCCGTCTCTTCCTCGTCCTCTCCTGTTTCATCCTCATCATTCTCCTCTTCCTTCTCTTCATTATCCGTCTTGTTCCTAGTTTCCTCCTCTGCCTCGCCCTCTTCTCCTTTGTCGCTCTCCTCCTCATTTCCAGCACACTGACATTGGCATTCTCCCTTTTCCTCTTCCTCCTCCCCATTTTCTGATGTCTCATCTTCCCCAGCTTTATCGTCTCCAGTTTGTCCCTCTTCTTCCTCGTCATCGCCCTCAACATTCCCCTCTTTTTCCTCTTCTTCTTCGTGTTCTACCTCCTCATCTTCTTCTGCGATCGTCTCCTCCAAAACAACATCCGCTTTGATATCCTCCTTAGTTTCCTCCTCCTCCTCCTCCTCCTCCTCTTCTTCTTCTTCGACTACCTCTAAACTCCTCTCCTCCTCTACAGCCACATCGTCACTTTCCACTTCCTCCTCCTCGGGTTCTGGTGCACTCGCAGGTGCAGGTGCCGGGCTCTTTTTCAGCTGAAGGATCTTGAGGAGGTCAAACTCCATCATCACCGGTGCTTCGGCTGCCAACGGGTTCATTTTGAGGGGCCGAGCGGCCATTTTCTTGCGTACACAAGCGTCACAGGGGCAGTACTCGTCATCGCTCCGCTGGTCGCTGAAATCACCCGTCATCTCTCCATCACTGACAGAATCAGCCGTTTTTACCGACTGGTTCTTCATGACCTGAAACAAAAATCAATCATTATCTATTCCACACCATTTAAGCAGCAATATCAAGCTTAAAGAGGATTGGTGGTTGGATTACCTTTAACATTCGACGCCTCTTCTCTGTCATGGTGGACTCTCTGGAGAGGTTTGCTCCTGGTGGCGGCCTGGGTGACCTCCCACCTCTCCCAGCCCGACCCTGAATCTTCTTCATCTCGCGTTCGATGCTGCTCTGGATGCGTCGGCTCACCTCGTCCCTGAGCTCCGAGATCATGGTGTCCAGGATGAGGCTGTCGTCCAGGTCCCAACGCACTTTGAACTCGGCCATGGCGGTAATGTAGTGGTTCATGAACTGTTTTTCCAGCTTCTTCAAAAGGTGAAGGACCCACACTGGATCGGGGTCTTGGGAGAGTCGTTTGGTCAAAGGTGCTCGCAGGACAGTTGGAGGAGTGCCTGAGCTCGAGCCTTCCAGCGTCTCTCGCTCGTTATCAGTGGGTGATTTGGAGCCATCGTTTGCAGAGCTCTTGTCTGATGACGAAGGGTTTTCAGTGGTTTTTGGGCTGTCCAGACTTTGAGGAACTGCACTTTGTTCTTCGCACTGCACCGATTCCTCTCCCGTGTCGGCATCTGCAGATGTTTCACCTTGATCCGTCTCAGTTTCCATGTCTCCAGCCTTCTCCACTGCCTCATCTTCATGTAGAGATTCAGTCTCTTTTGGAGGCGTTTCATCTCCTCCTTGATTCCCATTGTCCTTCCCTGAACCACCAGAGCCGCTGCTCATATCCACCCCAGACGAGGACCGTGGTGGCGTCACTTGCTCTGGCTCACCATCCTTGGGGTCCTTGGTGTCCATGTCCCTGGGTTCTGTGAGCCAGAGAGAGTGAAGGATGGCCATAATGTCGTTATACTGCTGGTTGCGGGCCTTGTTTTGGTTGCAGGCGGGGCTAACTGCAGGCTCAATGAGCTGGAGTTGGGCCAAACAGTCCAAAAGCCCCCTGGCTGATGTGCTCAGTCTGCGACCATAAACCGGAGACACCTGAACAAGACAGAAAATGTTCAGAAAATACAGATTACATACATTAATTATGCTCACGTGTAGCTTACAGTAGAGGCGTCTATCCAGATGTTAAAGGTGTAGATTAGATTGGGATTTTTTTGTTTTAAAACCATACATGTAATATGAACCACAACTGATTTTACTGCCACAGGAAGCATCTGGCTTACCTCAGGCAAGCTCCGACATCGACCCAGAGAAGAACTCAGAAGAACTTTCATCACGGCTGCAGAAGAATGCCAGTTCTTGGGCAGAGAGGAAGTCTGTGCATCACCCAGAGCTGGATCTGAACTCTCATCCTTCTGTGCTGCACCACATTTAGCTTCATCCTCTTTCCCGTCTTCCTCTTCAGCCCCAACTCCCTCCTCTTTCTCATCCTCAGGACTCTCCTCCTTTGCTACCTCATCTCCAAGTGTCTCTTCCATCTCCTTCGCCCTCTGCTCCTCCTCTTCCTCATTGAATTCATCGCCCAGAGCTAGCATGCTACTGTTAGCAGGAATGCTCTGCAGCCAACCGCTAACGACCTCATTCGGGGATGTGCTGGGCAGACAGGCAGGCGTCAGTTCCAGCACCGCCTCCTGATCCTTCTGGTTTCTGCTTCTCCCACTCTTTCCGCTTTTCTTGCTCCTGGACTTGTCACTGGTTTTGCTGACTTTGGACTGTTGGCTTTGTGGACGAGCAGCAGCCATGGTTTCCTTCAGCAGGTCAGCGGCAGACAGAGGGTGAGACACGGTGCTTTCACTACATGTTTCCAATTTGCTGCCTGGTCTGGAGCCGTGAAAAGGACAGGGACTTGAGGATTTGATAGGGTTTTCTTTTATTTTGACACTCCCATTGTTGCTTCCTTTGCTTTGCTTTGAGGATTCTATTTTTGAGTCTGATTGAGCTGAAGCTGCTGACTCAGGCCTGAGGCTACAGGGACTTTTGGAGCAGACACTTACTGCCTTGTTTTCATGTTCTTCCTCCCCTTTGGCCTCACTAGCTGGTCTACTGATGCCCTGGGTTTCATTCTCATTATCTGCTGAATCTGCAGCAGTTGTTTCTGCTACATTGGTATTTTTTGCACTTGCAGGGGATTTGCTACGAACTTTAGCGCTTGCTGATGACATTGCAGATGAGTTCCTCTTGTTGGGGGCATTTGTTGTTGAAGCAGACTTTAAAATTTCAGCATCACTTCCATTAGCATGTTTCTCTTTAGACTTGCTGTTAAGCGTTTGAGCTGCTGCTTTGACGCTACAGTTACAAGAAGACTTTTTAGATCTGCTGCTCTTGACTGAAACTGCACTGGCTGCTCTTTCTGTGTTTTGATCACCTCTTTCTTCACCTCCATCTTCACCCCCTCCTGGCGTTTCAATAGTTGGGATGTCGACTGCTGGAGGATTATGAGATGAAGTGCTTTTCCTGCTGTTACCGTTGGACTTTTGAGACACAGTGGATCCTGTTCCATCTTCATTTGGGCTTTTGGGAACATCTGGAGTTGTTGTCTTCACTTGATCCTTGATTTTACTTTCCGCGTCTCTGCGAAATGAAACGCTGGATTTACCACTATCTGAGTCAGCTGTTTCCTGGTCTTCTGGCAACCCAAGAGAGACTGATCCTGATGAGTTTCGACTCAGTGGTTGCTCTGTGGCCCTTGATCCTCGTCCAGAAGCTCCTTCACTTTTCACATCCTCATTTTCTTTAGTTTTCCCATCCTCCTTAGCCTCTCCTTCCTTTTCTTTGTTTGCTCCACAGCGACATTTGGATCTGCCAGATTTAGCAGAGGTTGCGGAGGGAACGGACAAGGCACTGGGCCCTCTTGTCTCTCCAGCACCAGAACTAGGTAACAACTGTTGCACTGGGGACTTAGAACTTCTGGCAGATGCAGCTGGAGATTTGGGTGAGGGGGCCTGGGGTGAGAGTGTTTGGCCATGGGAGAGCTCAGGTGTTTTACTTTTTGGTGCGTCATCATCTACTACCTCCTCATCTCCATCTGCTGTTTCAATAACAGCAATATTGGTTGCTCCATTATGATTAGACTTGTGTGATAAAGCAGATGATTTTCCTGATGCTGCACTCGGTGCTCTCTCTTTCGTCTCATCTCCCTCCTCATTGTCCCCTTCTGGTGTTTTAATGGTGACAACGTTTGGACTTGTGAGATTCTTGTGAGAAGTACTGGACTTCACTGAAGATTTTGTCTTTGCAGACAGTGCACTTGCCACCCGCTCTTGATTTTCATCACCGTCGTTTGGATTTGGAGATGCTGCGTTGTGGTTCGACTTCTGGGACTTGGATGACTTGGCAGAGGTGTGTGATCTCACTGAAATGGCACTGGGGGCTTTGTGAGACTTTGCTGAGGAAGCTGATTCACCAGATAAAGCACTGGTAGCCCGGTCCTCCACTTTATCACCGTCTCCTGTTTCAGAACCTTCTCCTGTGTTTTCTTTGCAGTTAGATTTATGAGATTTGCAGGACCCCGCACTGGCTGGCCTCTCCTCATTTTCTGATTTTGCTGATGTTATACTTTCTGGTCTGTTTTCCTCAGCCTCTTCTGTTACCTTTAAAACTGGGGATGCTGCCGTTTCACTGCCATTACACTTGCAGTTGGATGACTTTGTAGACTTAGCGGATTTGTTTGATTTAACTGAAGTGCCAGACATTTGACTTGTTGCCCTCACTTCTCCATCTTGACCACCTTGTGACCTGGGAGAAAGTGACCTTTCTGAAGCTTTTGCAGACTTCTGGGATTTATTAGACTTGGCAGAGAGATTAGACTTTGCTGACAATGCACTAGCTGGTCTTTCTTCTGCTTCTGTTCCTTCTCCATTTTCTGTCAGCTCTATGATGGGTTCATCTGCTGCCTTACCACTTGGAGATGCAGCTTTTGCACAGTGACTGCAAGTAGACTTGTTAGATGTGCCAGACTTTCCTGAAACATTCGATTTAGTCGATTTAGCTGATACGACACTGTCTGGTCTTTCAGCCTTTCCTGATTTGGCAGAAGCATTGGACTTAACAGAGAGGCTACTGTGAGCTCTTTTGTTTGTGTCATCCTCCGTCACAACTGGGTTGTCAGTTGGAGATGCAGCTTTAGCGCTTGACTGACAATTGGACTTATGAGACTTGACTGAAGTACCAGATTTGGCTGACAAAGAGCTGACTGCTCTTTCTGCAGTGTTTCCTCCTTCTGCTTCCTCTCTTGAGCTGATGTCAGGAGCTTCAGTTGTGCATTTATGAGACTTGTTGGACTTGGCGGACAGGTTGGACTGAGCTGACACTGTGCTGGGGCTTCTCTCCTCCTCTTTTTCTGCTGCAATGCCAGAGTTGCGTGATTTATTGGATCTGTGGCTTGTTGCTGAGGTGGCACTTGGAGCCCTTTCTTCCTCTTTTCCTGTTGACTCTGGACTGGATGTTCTTCCTTCCAAGACGTTTGATATGGCAGAGTGGCGTCCATGATTGGTGAGGTTGGTCTTGTTGGATTGTGTTGAAACATCCGAGCCAGCATCCTCACTGGTGTTGTTGGCATCCTCTTGGCTTGGTCGAGGCGAGGCTGGGTTCGGAGAGGCTCGGTTGGAGTGACTGGACCTCTGTGATGCCCTGCTGTTGGATTCGGAGTTGAGTCCACGTTTGCAGCCCCCACAGTTTGGGCACACACTGGATGCCCCTGACTTCTGGGAGCCTACTGTGTGACCAGACAAGCCACTAACAGCCCTTTTTACCTCTTCATCCTCATCATCAGCTGCACCTTCTTCATCTGATTTTGCGATCTTGGCTTTGCTTATTTTAGACGCGGAGCTGGGTACTCGATCCATCTCTTCTCCAGCTGTTGAGCGTGGGCTGACTGCTCCACAGTTACAGGAAGAGGCTGCCGATGCTGCCCTGCTACTCCTCTCTTGTTTCTTGTGTTCAGTAGAATGGACAGACTTGGCTGAGACGTTGCTTGTTCTGGACTGGGATGGTTCATTGCTATGACAACAATTTGAGGCGCTCAGTGGCAGATCATCATCCTCATCATCCTGGTCCTCTTTAAGCGACTGAAGCACACGTGAGGAGCTGCTGATTGCTGAAAATGGACGCTCCGCCTCTTCCTCCCTGCTGACTGGGCGAATGTTGCTATCCATGGTGACCACTTCACTCTGACTGCAGCACTGGCTAACCTTGCAAACCTCAATGTGGGTATCTCCATTCTGCTCCACCTCCACAGTGTGCTCAACCTGCTCCGTCACACACATCTCTTCCTGGACCAGTTGCCTCTGCTCTGAAGCCGAGTCGCAGTTGGAGAGTCGTGCCCGGCAGCGCACCACCCTCCTGGAATTACATGATGAGGAAGAGCTAGAGGAGTGTGTGTGTCTCACCATAGTGCGGCTGTGGCTGGATGAATGCGGGGGTGGGACAGGATGATGGTTGCAGCTGTGTACGGGATTTTTCCACAAATCGTACTGCTGTTCCTGCCTCTGGTAGCAACAGGGGCAATGGTCCGACTCCACCACACACTGCAGAGGTTGGCTGGGATAGTCCACACCTTCTGGGTCAAATGACGTGGAATCGGGGTCAGAGCAGCTTTCTGATTGGCCCTGCTGCAGGTAATAGGGCTGGCCTTGGCTTAGAGGGCAGCATTCATTGGTCAGAGATGGGGATTTTTTAATTTGTGTGGACCACTGGATGGTCTCGTCATTGTGGAGGCGAAAGCGTACCCTCATCTCCACTGAAAGGCTGCCGTCTTTATTGACCAAAACACGCTTCTCGATGTCGTCATTCGTGATAGCTGTTGCTGCCTGAGATCCGGTGCTGACACCGTTGGCATACGACTTTTCAGAAGACAAAGAGAAACGGGTGGAACGGTTTGAGGAATCAGATCGAGGGTGGATGATGCTCTTTTTTGTTTCCAGACCAAAGTTCACTAAAAGAAAAGACAGAAAAGCACATTTGAAATTAGTCTTTTACTGTTTTTAGCACCTTTTACGACATTTAGATCAAAAAGTGTCTATGTAAATGCACCTGTTTATATTTTTGGTCAAGCAACTCACCATTTTTCTTGTTTTCATGTCCTTCGCTGTACTCGCTGGCTCTGGACTGAGCTCCATGAGGAGGGGACCGGACTCCTTGAGTAGTAGGGGATCGGGCCCCATTTCCTGGAGTCCGGGGGCCAAGACCAGGAGACCTGCTGCCCAGACCAGGTAATTTTTCCTCTGAACTCTTCCTAATAAAGTTCACCAGCATTGGACTGAAGGCTTCCCGGCCGACACACACCAACACACCAGGACAAGTCATCAGGCTTTGCACGTTGTCAATCTGGAAACAAATTCACAAAGTGTCAGGAGTTTTCACTAAACTGTGCATCCTGTGCAATGTAAACATTCTGCATTCTAACTTCACATTCAAATACAGATCATGTTTTACCCTGCGGCCTTCTGCAGTGTACAGCTTCCGGACATGAAACTGCATCACCTCGGACACTTCGTCTAGAAAGGCTCTGAGGCTCCTGGTTGACCTCCTGCTCAGCACTATGCTCCTCCTCATCCCCGGCTCGCTGTTCTTGACCAGCAGGATCCGTCTCTGCCTGTAAGGCAAATGCAGATGGCCGGGTGGCGTTGTGGACGAGGTGTCGGGCCGATGGGGCCTCTGGCTGTGATGGTACCAGATGTTTGGGCGTCTGTTGGCCAGCTCTATGTTTATTGGCTTGGCGTGGCGCCGGTCGGAGCAGAGGTAGCAGCCGCCATCTTGGAGCTGCTCCAGGTGTTTGATGGTGTGCGTGCCGCGAGGCGTGGTCACAGTCCGCACGCCAAACGGCAGGGGCACCTGTATGAAGACACATATACACACTGTATCAGGCCCGGAGTGGCTAGTCGGGAGGACCGGGACAATTCCCGGTGGGCCGGTCTGGTGTTTGGGCCGGTGTTCAGTCATGACAATGGGCTGATCACGTACTCTGCTACCGCTGTCCCGAGGCTGCCTCTGCCTCCACTGGCAGCTTATCTTTTTCCTTTTCCTTTTTTTTTTGAGGCACACCCTGACATAACATGTCTGTGCACACGACCACCGATATTTGAAAGATGGAAAACAGAAAGAGCAAGGGTGGCGTGAGAAAGCAAGAATTAAAAGAGGAAAGCTCAGGAAACAGACGCAGCCAAATGTGCTGAAATTGGCAACTTTTTCACTAAAATGAGCTCACGGTTTGAAACGACAAGATGAAGACGATGAAATGGGTACGGCAAGATGTGAACTTTGCAAACCAAGTTAAGTTAATTAATTATCAAGTCAATGAATTGTGTGGCGTTGTGGCGTATAACATACTATAATTTAAATAATAGTACAATGCGACGCCACATAACTGGGAAACTTTGTCTTGTGAACACTAATTTGCTTGACATTTGATATTGCAAAAAAGGACATTCTGATGTTGTAAAGAGCAGTGTTGGAGATCTGCTCTTTAACTCGTGTTCTCATATTTGTGAAATCTAAATTGTGATGGAAATGTTTCCGTGCAGAGGAAAGAGAGATGATAGTATTATTAGAAAGTGCAACACTTTTTTTTTGTTTTTTTAAATTTAACATTTAATATTTTTATTTATTCTTTTATTCATTCTTAATTGTTGGATATCTGTGAACACTTATTTGAACAGAATATAGATTCTGATATTGCTGAAAAGGATGTGCTGTCAAGAATAATGTTGAAGGTGTGCACTCTTGTTGTTGCTAAGGTTATCATTACATGATTTTAATAATAATAGGTCATGATCTAAAGAGGCATGAAACTCCAGGGCTGAAAATGAGTCCCACGTCCATGTATCCGACTCTATCCTATTATCTACCAAATCAAAAATCTGTGTTGTGCTTCACTGTAGATGAAAAAAAAGGCAGTTTGAAAGAGAAGAAGGGTGTTTTCATGAAAATTCAGACAAGCTGAGTTAGTTCTGTTGCCAGCTAGAAAACGTGAAAGCACAGTACACTCAAATCTGAGCTTCAAAAGAAAACCCTCATCCCACTAACCTTTTGAGAAAGGTCGTCCAGCAGGGCGTCGAAGCATTTGAAGCTGCGCTTGTGGACGGCCATCCTGACGCCCCCAAACTGGCTGTCGCCGCTTTTGTAGAAGGTGATGCGCTTGGCCGGGGTGGCTGTAGTCACATGGGTGTGGCGCGAGCTGGAGGGGGGCGGCGTGGGGAGGGGCGAGGCATATTTAGATGGGGGCTGGGGGTCCCACATCCCTAACTGGACTGAATGCATGCTGTGATCTCATGTACACCTGAGGAATACACACAGAAGTACAGCACTTAAACTAAAGGGTAAATATCACAGCGTCACAAGTAGTAGTTGGTGTTTAACTGAGGATTCAGGACAGGACGTCCACTAACAGGACTATCCGACGTATCAGGGTGTTACATGTGCCATTTGGCTCAAACAGGAAAACATTTTGTTGTTATTTAGAATCATTTGTGGTAATTTTAAGTCATTTGTAATCAAACCTGTAAGATGTCTGGTCAAAAATCATCTGTCATGATGGCTGAAACATGACATTTCTTCTGCATTTGGTCAATTTTGAGGTTGAAAAACCCAAGAATTAGCTTCAATCTCAAACAAAAAATTGCAATTTAATGTAAACTGACACTGTCACATGCAGCTACATGCACATCGATGTGGATATTAATGACAAGGCTAACTGCAACTGGCTATTTTTAGTAGCGTGGCCTAGCACACATCGAGAAATCCTATTTGGAACGGACCTTTCTGTCCTGCTTCTGCACAGCCAACATAAACCAGCTTGCATAATATATGGCGTGTAATAAGTTTAGTTTCACTTTTGAAAACTTTACAATGTTAGCCGCCAAAAAAGTAATACTTTTGTCTTTACTTTTGCAGGTTTCACAGGGCATTTGTGTAATCGTATGATCCCATACATGCTGAAAGAGCTAAAAAAAAACAGATCAAAAACTTAGTTTGAGTTGTTGAAAACACAAAAATCATGTATTATGTAGGACGAGATCATAAATAAGATACAATTTTAAAAATTTGATAAACTTGGATCAGATTAACAGGCCTGAAAATCAGTAGAGGCAACAGCAATCAGCCCTCGCACAAAGTGAAATATCACTTCTAATAAAACAACCTTGATAACGTGACCCTGGATTGTTCACTGTAATGACTTTCTATAACCTCGGTGAAAAGGTGAACGCTATCAGCAGGCTTAGGAGGTTTTTAAGTCCCATGTAGCTGCACTTGAGGCCAAACCACTGCTCTTAGCTGTAGACGCTCCCAACGTGACACTCTGCCTCTTAATCCCTCCTTAGCCCCGTCTCTCTTAACGACCTTACAGCTAAAACGTTGTTTTATGTTGTCTTGAGGAAAATGCACAAATATTTAACCACAAGTTTACTAAACTGTATATAAATTACCAATGGCGGCACTGGATCCAAAATAACACAACACAAAGATTGAAGTTTGAAATAAACTTGGGCCCAAACAAGGAATTTAATCATGTAAGGTTAGAGCTGGCACTGAACACTTTAAATAGCTGTATTATTATGAATTCAATAGGGATTCCACTGGTGATTTTACTCAATCATTTCATTTATTGAATGTCAAAAAATATGGAAAAATTCTAGAGATGATGTTACGGATATAGCCAGAATATCCAAGTTACATCATATGTGACAAACAAAGCTGCAAAATTTCACATTTACGTAACAGGAACTGACAAATATTTCCCACTTTTGCTTTAAAAATACCCATAATTGACTAACTGATTGCTCTAGAAGGTGCTAAATCACTACAAAACACAAAATAGCAGAAACAATCTGAGCTTTACAGCAACAAGTTGGGACACTTACAAGAAATTAGCAACAACAACAATAAAAAATTATATTATAAATAATTGCAAAAAATGTCCTCTACCACTGTATTACCAAGTGTAGACCAATGTTTAGCGCATTACATCAACATACAATCATTTACCACAATAGTTGTTATCATCTAATGTTAACTACAGACCAGCTTTCACATCTCACAGCCACTTTGAGCCATTTTAGAGCACATTATAAGAGGAAAAAAACAATTAACAAACACTTTTTCAGCATTCATCTACTACTCACATGTTCAGGAAACATGATCCAAAGAGATGTGGAAAAACTGAGGAGAAATGTGTGGATGTCGGGGTCGACAGGTGGAGTCAGACCAGGAGTTAGCTTTGTGAATGTGTGCGTTTAATGTAGGGCAGAGCCCCCGGTTCCACAGCACTCTGGGTAAAATGGCAGCCGCTAATCGGGCGCTAAGGTGGGGAGGGAGGAAAGACGGGAGGGAGGGAGGGAGGGAGGGAGGTAGGTGGATGGACAGCAGAGAAGACAGGAGGCTAAGGATAGAATGAAAAGCCTGCTTAAGAACCTGTGTCTATGTGTGTGGCAGAAGGAGGGGGTTGCTATGGTGAAGCCAAGATGGTAATGAGACAAGTGATGCCTTTGGGCACGCAGCACCTGAGCAGGAGAAGATGCTCATGCAGATTTGCAATTAATGGGGGCGGCTTTTTAACAAGCAGACTAACAATCACAAATATATGGGGGATGATTCGCTTGGAATGAAATGACAGTTGGGAGTTATATGAGCAAGAGTCCATTCACGCATGGATGGAGGCGCACTGGAAAAAATGCCCCTCTCAAAACAAGAAAAAGAACTTATTTCAAAGAACTTTTACCTTGAGTTAAGTGAAAAATCTGCCAACAGAACAAGTGAAAAATGGCTTGATAAGATTTATTGAAATAAGATGTACTATTTAGAATATTGAGATCTTAAAATTAGCTGGGGAAACTTATTCTAAGCTATATTTTACCAGGATTGTCAAGCTTAGGTGTCTTAAAGTAAGCCAGACATGCTAAAAAATAGCAGTTTTTCACTCAAAAATAGATTTTTGCTTCATGTAACCTCATAATTTGAGATGTATTAAACTTATTTTGAGTTTTCTTGTAAAATAAAACTCAAAACAAGATAATTTCAGGATTGTTTGACTTAACAAGATATTTAAGATGCATTGTCTTAAAACAAGTCCCTCCATCTTGCTGAAATGTCACTTGTTAAGTGAATTTATCTTAAATCGAGTGGAATGAGACATTTTGACTAAAAATAAGACAAATACACTTGTAAGATTTTGAGTTTTTGCAGTGTGTGTTTGCTCAGTCGCACTGAGGTGATACGGAGGTTTTCCTTTGCAATATTAGATTTTAGGTTCCCCTCCTTCCTCACAGACTCGCTCTGATCCAGGTGGAGAGGATTGTAATTACAGACAATCTGTCCGACAGCAGGGAGCCTCCTGCGTACAAATCACTGAAAACACCAACTGCTCCTCCTCAACTGTGTCACAGCAAACTGCAATTATCGTCGGTAGGAAATCGATCGTGAAAACATCTGTTGATCATCAGAATCAGCCAAAACACCCACATTTACTTAGTATTTTATTTGCTGTTTTTGTTTCGTCTCTGGTTTGTTTCTTTCACCCTGTTAAATCAACTGTAATAATGCCACATACATAAGTAAAAATTATGTTTAAGTTAACCCTTGTGTTGTCCTATGGGTAAAAAATTGACTCATTTTAAAGTTTGAAAATGTGGAAAAAAAAATTTCATAGTGAAACTTCTGATGTCCACATTTTCAACATTTTTGTGAAATTTTTGAACATTTTTTGGTGGAAATAAAGAAATGTTAAAAATGTTTCTGAAGAACATTCACATAAAAATCAACCAAAATCCAGCAAATTTCACAGGATTTTGGTTGATTTTTATGTGAATGTTCTTAAATAAAATATTAGAAGTTTTACTGATATATATGGAATCACTTTACATATTTTTAGGATTTTTTTTGGAAGATTTTTACTCATTTTTTGAAAATTTGGGGGGTGCCCGTAAATGAGGACAACAGGAGGGTTAAGAAAGTCATAAACTTGTGTTATCTATTACTGCTGTTCACGAATGAGAAGATTTACTGTCAACAACAAAACAAAAATTACACTGAGCAAACTATTGCATAATTCAGATTTATGTAACTCCTTGTTTCATCAGTGTGTGTCTGCTTCACAGCTTTAATGAGAGACAGAGGAAGAGTAGGAGGACCTCAGAGGATTCTGGGTAGACAAGAAGTCAGGGATGAGTACTTCCTGTGCTGACAGGAGCGAGGCATCAAGGCGGCAGGCAGCTGCTCTGTGGAAAACAGTGGCTATTCCTTGTGGACGCATCAAGGAATTCATCACTTGTGAATTTGTCTGAATTTCATATGCGCACTGAGGCAGAGACTCCAACACCTCTGTTTTAAAGATACTGAATGATAGAAGTCACTTTCCTTCTCTGATGGGTTCAATCAGAAGAAAGGAGAGATTATATCATGCATGGCCTACTTCTGATGGTCCACTCACTCCTCTGTGGACAATCCCTCCTGTCTCTGATCCGATGAGCAGGTGTGTGACTCACCTCCACAACTGGATCACACATAAACACACTGTAAATACAGGAACATCAGTGCAACAACACCTCCTCCAAAACACTCCCACTGCACAATTATGGGTCTGCTTTTGGTAGTTTAGAGGCTGTAAAGCAACAGGTGTTAGGAGGAAGAAGAAGGAGATCAGTCTTACCAGTATGGGTGCAGGGAATGGCTGAAGATCGATAATCGATTATAGATCCAGAGAATTCTGATGGTGAGGTAATAAATCCGGATGTAGTCAAGAGCAGCAGCGCACAAGAACCGATACAGCATCGGGCAGAGCGGCGCTGCGGCTTCAGCCTCCCGGACAGCCCAGATCTGAAGGCGCATGTTCACACATCCGGCAAGTTGGAGGCCTTCAGCCCAAAGCAGGAAGTTGCAGACTTTCAAAATAAAGCGCCACTTGTTTTCCGTTTTTGTGATGCATAAAAATGCTAACTTGACAGATAGTAAGCGTAAAATGGGCCAACCTGAAGACAGAAGTGATTATTCAGGTGGATTTGAATAGTAAGTATATAAATACACAGCCATTAAGCAAAACATGAGACCTTAATTTTGCACGGTAGTACTGATAGTATAGATTCTGCTGTCACAACCTTTGTTCAGTTAAAAGTTGAGCTTAAATAGCATAAATTAGTTCTCAATCAAAGCAAATACACTGCAA
This sequence comes from Amphiprion ocellaris, assembly GCF_022539595.1. Classification (NCBI taxonomy): domain Eukaryota; kingdom Metazoa; phylum Chordata; class Actinopteri; family Pomacentridae; genus Amphiprion; species Amphiprion ocellaris. The sequence continues at coordinate 7,677,636 of NC_072789.1, read as the reverse complement.
AAACTGTAATCGTTTTTAAACAGTTCTTTACTGTACTAATATTTTTTTGAACAATTTACTGTTGTTTTACAGATTTCCTATAATAGCTTGTAAAATCACTGGGAAAAAAATGACTTATCAACCATAAAAAAGTCAAAATTGTAAATATTGTCCACAATAAAAAAATATGGTAGTTTGTTCTTTTGCAATGTTTCACCAAAAAGTACACAATTTTTACTGCATCTTACAGTGATAATATACACTGCCAGACAAAAGTTTGGATACACCTTCTCTACAGTGTTTTTCTTTTTAAAAATTGTGTTATTTTCTACATTGTAGATTAATGCTGAAGATTAACACTTTTTTGTTTACAACATAATTCCATATGTATTCTTTCATAGTTTGATGTCTTCGGTATTAATCCACAATGTAGAAAATAACTAAATAAAAACCATGGAATGAGAAGATGTGTCCAAACTTTTGACTGATAGTGTATATATATAAAATCCAATGAAGAGTAAACAAAGTATTAATTGACATGCTGACTGTGAAAAAAATAACAACCAAAAAACAAAACAAAACAACGGGCCAAAACCGTAAATAACATCCACATCCAAAATCATATTCATTAATTTTTCACTATAAAATACTGTACTTAAATCACCATAAAAATACTTATTTTACAGATATTTGCCATTATTTGAAAGAAACAAAGCATGTATGTTAGGAATTTATAAACAGTACATCATTTTTTGACTTATTTTACAGCTTGTCCCTGTTTTGTTAAACTAATGATATTTAGTAAAATGACAGTAAAAAATATTAAATTACATGTTGACCCTAAAACAAATGGCCAAAATTGTAAAAATATCCATAATGAAAATTTGTATTTTTAAAAATAGTAATTTGTTCTTTCACAATGTGTGACTGTAATAATACACTTTTTTACTATATTAAAAAAACTACCTATTTTACAGATTTTTGCTGTTATTTTATTTACAGTTTTGGATAGTTACAGCAGTCCAACATTCTTTTTTTGGTACCCTTGCTGAGAGCTTTAAATTAAAAAAAAAAACAAAACACTGTACATGACATTTTCCAGAGTCATGTTTCTAATTGTTTCAGTGACTTTAATAGAGTTTAATACACATGTAATCCTGCAAACCATTCATCTTATTTGACAGCTCACATCTGCCGAGGCCTTTAGATACTCAAATGAAATTAATTCTGATGACATGACGGAAACATTTTTCAAAAAAGGCCGTGACACCTCGATGATTAATAATGCAGGATGCAGGATGCAGTCTGTCAGCTGTCACTTCTTTGGCTCAGTACCAGGGTCTGCTTCTTTCTCATGACGCACAAATAAATATAGAGATCTGTCAAAGAACATTCCCTCAGTGTTTTCTCTCCCTTCTCCTTGGCTTTATTTGATGATAAACAAAAGGAGGTGGCAAGAAAGAAGAGAAGGGGAGACAGGAGGGAAGATGGGTGGGATTCATTCTAAAGAGGATTATGGAGCTGTCTGAGCCATCTGTGGCCCTGGACTGATAAGCCTTGTTATACGATCAGTTACCAACAGACTCACCAACAGAAACAGAGGCCTGCTGCCTCTTTCTGACCCTCAGCCATTATACGTCCTATTATAATAAAATGTTCAATTTAACAGCCATCATAATTAGCAGGTGTCAGCTAAACTCTTCAAGATAACAACTACAGGCCTGTAATATATTATTGATAATTACTGTATGCTAATATCACATAATTATATAACATAATGCTGAAAATTTGACAGATGCTTTACAGCCATTCAACTCTGGATCCACATTCCACCAGTTGCTCGACGTCGCACGTACATTTACGTCATCGCGTCACCAGCGGCGCACGCCCCGCCTCCGCACCCGCGTCCGTCTCCAATAGCAACCAAGTGCCGCTGTGTCGTTTATCCAGGATGGATTCCCTTACAGAGAGTGAAATGGCAGAGATATCAAGACTCCAGGTAGGCAGGCATCAAGTTAACACCTAAAGGTTTGATCTAACTGACACAAACATAAAGTCGGATTCAAATAGGGCCCAAAAATGTATATATTCGACCAAAAAGTGAAGTAACCGGCCGAGAAAAGAGAGTTAGCATAAAGCTACGTCCTCCATTGTATTGTAGATAATGTGCATCTTATTTTTTTTACGGACGCACAAAACTTGATGATTTATTTTTGGGGATAAAAGATAAAACTAAATCTGTGTAGTTTGTCTGTTTGTAGAGTCCCATGTAGCCTGCTAGACCAGAATGCTAAATATGCACCATTTTATGCTAACTTATGGTGCTACTTCTCCTTATTTAAGAAAAATGTACTTTTAACTTTACTTTATTGGTAATGAACTAATATAACTACACAGCTGTGGCACAGCACTGGACTTTAGTGGTTCCAGAGAAACTTCAGTGTCACAGCAGCTAAGAAATGCAAAAATAACACACAGCCCCCCCCCAAACCAAACAATGCATAAGTAATGCAGAAATAAACACATAAATAAATGGAAAAATAAATACATGCAAAAATTCATAGCTAAATCTATAAATTAATAATTGTATAAAAACAAATGCAGAAACAAATAAATGTAGAAATGCATCAGTAAACGCTGAGACAAATAAATACATAAAAATAAATTTCAAAAAATATAAATAAAAATTATTGTAGAAATACATAAATTATTGCATAACCAAATAAATTAAGATACATATAAGAAAAAAATATATGAAACAGGTTAATGAATAAATGTCTAAATAAAAAGCTGTAGAAATACACAAATGAACATATAAAGAAAAAAAATCTAAAAATCATAAGTATATGTATATAATATATAAATAAATATAGAAACAAATAAATGTATCAAAATAAATGTAAAAAAATCTAAATAAAAATGAATGTAGAAATACATAAATATATGCACAACCAAACATCATAAATAAATGTATATAATATATAAATAAATGTCGAAACAAATAAATGTAGAAAAGCATCAAAAATATAGAAACAAATAATTGTTGTAAATCAGTGTAGAAACCCAAAATTGCCAAAATAAATTTAAAAATGTATGTTATAAAATATGACATGTAGAAACAAATACAAGCAATAACGCACCAATCAAATACAATGTAGAAATAAGAAAATGTGGAAATGCATCTCTCCAAAATCTAATGTAGAAACAACATGAATTCAATTGTCCTCTGTTCTATGATTAAAATGTATTCATTTCTAGAATTGTTTATGTATTTATTTGTACTAAAATCCATTTTATCCTCAATACTTCATACATACATGCATCTACGATGCATGAAAAAACTAAATAAAGGGAAGTAAATGCTGTTTACACCAAACACAAATAGCAGCTGTAGTGATGCACTTGTACAGTATCAGCAAAAATAATGTGTGAAGTTAGTGAGTGAATCATGCAATGCCAACAGTACACAAGGTTAACAGCTGAATTGTGAGCAAAGAGTTCTTTTTTATGGTGATTTCGCTCTTGCTCTTTTTTTTAGAGAGATGCTGGTATGCAGAGGCTCAGCTGTCACTTCTCGTGGCCTGAGTTCTCTGACGAACGGCGGCGCTTTCATCAGGAGTTCGTGTACGACGTCGCTATGTTCGCTGCAGACCGTGGACTCTCCTGGAACAACGTCATCCGAGTGGCTGTGGCCTCTAAAGACATGTTTCCACAGCTGGATGGTCAGAACAAACAGCAGTGTGCTTTACAGAGGCCTTACAGGTGACACAGAACTTCACCTGGAGGTTATGATCAATGTAGCCATCAAACAGGCTTCATCTGTTGTCATCTGTGTTTAATTTTAGCTCCAGTGAATTCCCTGTCATATAAAGCTGCAACATGAGTGCATGTTTCCACAATAGAAATGCACAAATTTCACATGAATGGCTGTCTTCGTCATTCACCTAAAACAGATGTTCTTGTTCCAGCCCAAATCTGAATGAGTCACCTGCAGTGACTCATTCCCCGTGTGGCTCATGAAAACATTCTTCATGCCTTATTAATAATACAAGTCTGTCACACTTGGAAGCTGCTTTGGTTTTCAGAGAACAAAAGAACAGAGAACAAATTCTGTATTTTTTTTTTTTTTGGACTTTTTTCTATCCATCAGATCACAAAGTACACAAACTGCTATCCGTGCTGAGAGACGTGCTGTGTGAGCGTTTACCAAACCTCACTCCCGTCCACCGACATGAGCTCACCCGTTACCTGACAGACACCTGCGTCACCCGCCGGAGGCTTTTTCAGGCGGTGGTGGGCGGCGCTGCTGACATGTCCATCGTCCAGTTACACCTGGAGGTGCAGCTGCCACCAACACCCTGTCCTCTAGCACAGGTGAGAGGAAACCTGTAAGCAGTAGCTAGCAGTAAGAAAGCTGCAGTATCTATCATGCCAGTGCCGTAAAATTCAGGATAAATTCGCACAATTTTGGGCATCACATCATCCTTAATTAGCGAGTTAGACTAATTATAGGCCTGGCCAATTAGTGTTGCTGATATTTGGCATTTTTTGATTATTGGTGTCTATATTTTTATTGACCGATTATTGCTAAATTAAATGAGTTACTTCAGGTCTGATGCAGCCTCCTCTGTCTCTCGTCACTCTGTGGTCTCAAAAATGTCTCTCAAGCAGCAAAAATTGAACAAGAAACACAAGCTGTTGCCACGAAACTTGCTTCTCTTACAGTGGTTAAAGTTTCAGACAAGGAAACAATATTTTTTGGTGCCCGTCAATGAAGACAACAGGAGGGTTAATGAAGAAACCTAGATGTGAATGACAAGTTCTCTGCTATCACATGCTGTTAAAACATTCCATTTAATGTGTCCAGTTCCAAATATTGGCTGTCGGACTTCCTGGATCACCAGTGATCGGCATCAGCCCTGAAAAACCCATATCGGTCGATCGCTAGTTAGTGTGCCGAAATGCCAAAGACAATAAACATTATAGACATACCTCCACAATCATAGAGTCACTACAGCAGGAACGTAGATTCTTAATTTTGCCGGTTTTTGGCTCCATTGAAAAGTCATAATTCAGCGTGAGAGACACGGGAAATGATCACTGTGGAGAATTAATATCAACGTAAAATCTTGTGGCTTCATTTGCGAACAAATGAGCTGTACAACGAGTTATTAAAAGCAGATTAATATCTTCTGGTGCTACAATGACTTTAACACATCTCCTAATTTGTCTAAGCTTCCCAAAGTGGCCCCTGCTGACGAGTCCACTGTACTTATTGCTGCAGGGCACAGATCTGCATGAGGGGGAGACTCAGCAGCTGCTAGCTAAAGTCACTTCAGCATTGCAGCAGAAAGAAGAAGAGTTGAGAAGTCTCCGAGAGGGGTCACGGGTCACTCTGAGTGAGGTCAGTTTACCAGAAGATGAGCATCTGGACAAACAGGTAGGACTCACAGACAGATTTTAAAAAACACAGAAAGCTGCTTGGATTATTATCAATCATGACCTGACTGGTTTTCCTTCTGTCGGTCCATGCAGAGCATCTTGGAGTTGGTTCGTGCAGCAGTGAGGGCCACAAAAGGGCAGATAGAGGAGAGTTTGAACCATGAGGCCACCCTGCTTGGAGACATCCTGCAGCTCAAAGTGCAGCAGGCAGCTTTGGCCACTAGGAGGCACCACAACACCGTTTCCTCCAATACAGCTCACAACAAACGTCCAGACATGTCAGCAAAAGCAAAAAGCAAAACAAGAGTGAGAAAGACTGGAAATGCTGTGTGAGGGCAGGACGTCAGAGAATAAAGCTAAATGGAGGTAAACACTGCTAATGATGCTCCAGTTTTGTAAATTTATGATGTCTAATACTTGAAATATAAAAGCAAGACTTCAGTTTTGTGATCATGTGAGTACAGTAAGTGGTTACAAAAGCCAGGGCTTTCATACAAGGATTTATTTTTCTTGAAAAAGTCATCCTCTTGATTCGAAAGAAAAAGCTACATTATAAATAACAAATATTAAAAAAACAATATCCCTTTAATTCATTCTACACAGCTGCGAAACAGAAGACATCCTTCTAAATCAGTCAGAAAACTGCTAATACATGAACTGATTCATCATTCAGAAATATTTAGCACCGAGACTGCAGCTCCTAAATGGAAAATACATACAATTTAAATATTAAAAATAACAACTAAACACTCCAGTGCAAACGTCAATCAGCCCTACTTGCTTTCCTTTTCTGAAAAGTCCCATAAGAAAACTGAAGCAGCAGCTAAGCACCTATCAACTATCCCTGTAGTGCTGCTTTCTAAGGTACCAGTTTGTGCAGTAACAGTAGCAGAGGTAAAGCCTGTCAGTGGTTATGACTACAGTACATATTCATTTAGAGTGCAGCTTTTAGAAAAACCCACTGGTTTGGAGGACGGCAGAAGTCCCACTTAAGGCATACTGCAGGCTGGTAACACACTTACACACACAATATGATGATAATACATACATATAATACATTCAGAGAGAGAGAACTCTTCATGTTCATTCAGCTGCTGTAGTGACTGCAGCACGTTAAGCACAAAAGCTGGAGAATAAAGAGGGGGAGGGTGGTGAGAAAAAAGCCGCAAAACGAATCAAATATGCGATATAGAGTGATCTGGAATGCTTCTGCCTCAGATATTGAAGTTTATGTCTCCATTATATTGTCAAATCAACCCTTTGGTATTCATGTAGGATTTCATGTGATCAGACATAATAAGGCTCTCGTCTCTACGTCACATTCACTTTCAAGTAAAGCTTCGTATGGAGTTGCTACTAAAATGCTTGAAAAGGCTCAGTAGGCTTGTGCCACCTGGTTGCCCAGATTGATGTGAGTCAGCATCGTCTGCACCAGCTCTGGGAGGTCGTACTCATGCTTCCAGCCCCAGTCCCGCCTCGCTGTGCTGTCCTCCAACACCATTGGCCAGCCCTCCGCTGAAAATACACACAATCCATAGTTAATTCTGATATTCTTCCAGTCAGTTCAACACTCCTTACTCCATTCGTCTACACAGTCATGTCACCTATAGCCTGCCGGACAGGATCCACGTTGTAGGTCACCCTGAGGTCAGGCAGGACTTTCTGGATCTCCTGGGTCAGGTCCTGCGGTGTGAAGCTCATGGCGCTGATATTGTAGGTGCGGCTGACAAGTGCGTCCGCTGGAGCCTCCATTAACTCCAGAGTAGCCCTGACACAGTCATCTGGACCAGAGAGGAGAGCAACAGAGGTAAAGATGAGTGAAAAATACAAAAAAAATGGTGTTGAAATGTTGCCACTTAAGCCAAAATAAAGTCTGGCATACCAATGTACATCATAGGAAGCCGTGTGTCGCTGCGTAGGTTGCACTCGAAGTGACCGCTTTTCACGGCTGCATGGAAGATCTGGACGGCATAGTCTGGGAAATGGAGAAACAGATCGGCAAAAGCAGACACCAGAAGACATATAAAGCAAAGACAATCAAGGTAGGGTTTGGTGTCATGTACAAGTAATTCTACTCCAAAGGAATGTGTCCACTGAAGTTATTTCTCCTGAGGCCAGTCTATTTTTCAGTTGTTTGCTGTTACACAGTGCTAAAAATGCCATCAGTTTGACAAGGCTCTAGGTGTTGGTTATAGACACTATTAACCAGCTGTCCAATCATAGTTGAGAAGCGACGAGACAAATTCCACATCCACCAACAGTCATATCCTACTGGAACAAGTGCAAAACAGTAATGAACAACAATGGGGGAGAATCTGATCTCCGAATATCTGTTCTACCAGATGATGTCCCCAGACTTCCACAATATCAAAATGAGAATTACTGCTTGGAGGAACATTTAATTTGTAGTGGATCTAGTCAGCTAGTTGCTTTTTAGCACATTACTTCTGCAGATACAGGGGGTCCTCGACTTACATCAGAGTTCTGTTCCTACAGATTGATGTAAGTTGATTTGTGTCGCAAGTCGGAACTCTGGACAAAATGTAAACAAAGCCGTTACCCGCATCACGATATTGATCAGTTCTTCATAAAAGGCACAAATAACAATGACTTTCATGCATGTTTGAGTCATTTTACAAGAAGATAACAGAATATGTTGCACTGTTTTTACAACTTGATCTAATAATGTCGATGTTCGTCGGTGTTTCGCCCTGTTCCGAGCGCTTTAATATATCTAATTTCACTTCCATGGTGTGTTGCTGTTAAGGCAGAATTATCAATGTACTTTTATTTTGAAAAAAGTCTTTGTTTTGAAGTTGTTGGGCAGTTGTCACTTGCTGTCCACTATTTTGATGTTTATCTGTACACATGTACATGCTTTTGTGGATGCACGGCTCTCTACTTTGTAAACGCCACAGAGGCAATGTCATAAGTAATTAACTTCAATTTTGGACTTACTGGTTAAGTTAAAAGGATTTATTTACATGTATTTATGTTGATATATTCTGTTTGTGTTGCAGTTTTCACTCTACAATGTGTATCAAGAGCCACAGTAAACAAGTCAAGTTTGCTGCGACTCACGAGCTAGACTTAGGTGGACACGCCCTTTAAATGTTTTGAGCTGTTTCAAACCTGTAGTTCCTCCTCCAGGCTGGGAGTCAGCAGAGATGATGCCTGGGTACCTGAGGCAGCGGAAATCCAGCCCATACCTGTGGTGGTAGTACTGAGAGAGGGAGGCAGGAAAAAGTTTAGAAACAAATCATACAACTCTGCTTCTTATGGAGAACTGAGTTAAAACAGGTAGGGAGCTTGAAATGTGAAAGTCACACACAAGTCTGTCTTTGTGTCTGTGAATGTACAGTGTGCGTCTCACCTCACCCATCAGCTCTGCGTGGACCTTGGACACACCGTAGATGGTGCGTGGTCTCTGCACACACAGATCAGGGGTGGGGTCTCTGGGGGAGGACGGACCAAAGGCACCGATTGTGCTGGGGACAAACACACGCAGACCATGTTCGGTTGCTATGTCTAATATGTTATGGAGACCTACAAAGAGAGAGAGGCTGTGCTTAAGTGTGTTGGGATGTTGCAGGATGCCCTTAGAATCTATAAATAAGCGCTCAGCGGTTTCTACACATGTTGAAAGAAGCGAGTACCCGTGATGTTGACCTCTTTAGCCAGGGCGACGTTGTTCTCTCCCACGGCCGACAACACAGCTGAATAGTGAACCAGCCAGCTGATGTTGTTGTTGACTATGAGCTCCCTCAGGTTCTTGGAGTCCAGGATGTCTGAGAAGATGAATGGACCTGTAGAGGACACATGTACACAATAGATAAAGTGTTTGAAACCTAGTTCAAGGGTCATATGTTTTGCATTTACTTGGCTCAAGTAAGAATGAAAAAATCAAAGCAAACCCTTAGATTTATTACAAAGGAGAGGGGTGTTCTTCAGTTCAAAGGCATGTCTTAAGGTTTCATTGTGTCCTGGTCTATTGAGACCACTGACGATAAAGAAACTAATATCTCAGCCTCCTCTGATTGTTTTGTTTTCTTCCTAGTGTCAGTAAACATTTGTCAGTTGTTCACAAAAATTGAACTGCAAAATATGTACACACCGCTATGGTAGATATGGCTGGGAGGTTTCCGGATGTCAGACAGGATCACATTGTTTTTTCCGAATCGCCTCCTGAGGGAGAGACATCTGCACGGTCAGTTCTGGGATCTGTAATCAGCAAACACGTCTACAGCACGAATGCAATTAGCACAATTAGCATGAGGGGCAAAATGGTTTGATTAACTCTGAAAACAAGACTGAGACGTGGGCCATCTTTTAAGGTAGAATCACAATCTACAATCTGAAGCACAGCTGTAGCTACAGAGTTACTTGAGCTCATGCAATTACATGACTAGTTGTTTATTTGGTTACCTAGACACAAAGCCCGCCTGATTTATATCTCCGCTGCTTTGATGCTTGTTTTGAAAAATCGATCTGTCTGACTAGTTGGCCCCGGCCTGTTTCATGTCATGGTTTTCTCTGCTGTTGTGGTGGTCCTTCGTGTCATTCAGCTGCCTCTCTGGTGACCCTCTTGTTCTGCAGATGAACTCCATCATCTTGGACTGCAACTAGAGGGCTGTTTCATCATGGGACGACTTTACAGTAAGTTGTGAGTTTAAACAAATGAACTAATTCTTCATCCGCTGCAGGTTCTGGTTTGAAGTTCTGGCTGGAGTGGCCGTCCAGCTTGCAGCAGATCTCCTGGAGAACAGAGCATGAACCCTTGTTGCAGCTCGTCCTCGTTGCAGGATGAGCTATTTAATGGCAGCTAAATGACACCGAGAACCACCTCAACAGTGACCCAGCCACCCTCCAGGTAGCAAAACATGAGGCAGGCCAGATGGTCCATGATATAAGATCATCTGTAATATCTGTTTTCACAGCCACTTGAGCTGTTCACATATCTCAGGTTATATAATTTTTGCCCAGCAGGTGTCACCTTCTGGCGTCTTGTTGTAGCTGTACTGCAACCCTTAACTTGCTAGAATTTGCAACTGAACACATATGGAAAAAGCAAAAGACTTGAAATGAGAGGTTACGCAAACTCCTTACCTCAACAATTGGGCAAGCCCCACCCCTAGCTGTCCCAGCCCTCCTGCAACAATAAAAGGAGGAGAAGTGTGTAATCATTGGGAGTGTTTTTGACTGGAATAAGAGAGAATAAATGCCAGAAAAGTGACACTGCAAGTGCAAAAACCGACCCGTGATGAGGATTTTGGGGTTGTCACTGTCAGCGCAGGATGCCGCGTGATTTCTCCCAGAAACGGATAACTGTTGTGAGGATGAGCTGAGACCACGCAATGCAGGAATCAGCTGCTCAGCACTGCATGGGGATCTGCTCCCAAGATGCTTCACTGCACCTCTCAGCAACTGCATCGCCAGCATTGTAAAGGCTCCTATAAAAAAAGCAACGATTGGAATAAAAATAGTACTTCCACAGCCTTGGCGCACAACAGATAGGTCACTTTACTATTACGAAGCACATTCGTGTGGCCAAGGACAAAATGGACCACTGATTTTAATGCATACGGGTGTCATTCTGGATGCTAGCCCAGTGTACAGAACAGTGTGTGCTCCTCTTACCTTTACATTCACATGCTATATACTGCATTTCTATGTCTGATCACTTGGCTCCACTCTAGTTTAAGCATTTTAAAAGTACACAGCATCTATTTATTAGCTTGAAACTGTCAAAGTAAACACACATGTGCCTCACGTCTTCACTAACCCCTACACCTATCTCAGATTAGCTCCCTCCTGCTGACTTGGTCTAAATATAAACTCCTTCAAATAAATTCCAGACCACCCTTCAGCTTACAGGGGGCAGTCAGGTTAATCTGTACTATCACAGCATAATGCCATCTAGTAGTCTTGGAACAGATACTAGCAGTAGAAAGTTAAACTGGGAAAGGACCCTGTTACTAAATAGAGGCAAAATAACATGCATCCAACCCAACTAAAATAGTGACTACTCAGACAAACTTAGTAAACAAATATGAGAAATGAGACATCGTATTATGATGCCTTTATGTGGCCATTTCTTTGAACACACAAAAATGACGTGTTATGGTGTTAATTTTGTTTTCAATGAATTAACAACGAACCAGTTCCCACAGCTGATACTTGCTGCAAATGAAAAACATTCAAATAGTGTCCAGTTGATTAAATGTGTCCGAAACCGTAATTAATGTGAGGTTATTTACTTGTATATGATCGATATGATTGTCTCCTCCCAAATAACATTCAGATAAACGTAGCTAACCAGCTCGTTGTTATCTATTCATGTGCTAAGCTAAGATAACCCCATTTACACATTAGTATCTGTCGGTGTAACTCTCATCTTCATCTCTCCTCCCTCCGTTGCTAACGTTAGATAACGGGTAACGTTAGCTTAGCTGCCCTTTAAAGCGGCTTTAGCGAGCTGAAGCTGACAAAAACAAGCTGAATATAACGGCGGCAGAACGGAAAACATGAAAAACAAAGACACGTTAATTTCTTACTCTAATGCGAACCGGAGAATGAAAGGACAACTCAAACCTTCTCCAGAGTCTGTGATCAAACATGAGCGCTGTCGAGTGGCTGTGGGGAAAAGACCGTTCTGCGCTGTGATTGGCTGATAGCAACCCTGCCAAAATAAAATCCCTGTTATAACTTTCAAAATAAAACCATATAAGACGCCGAAACAACTGAATTCAACTAACGCAAATGGAAACAGGCTGTAGAATAGATTATACTGCAATAAATACTACAACTAAATGCATAACTATAATAATAACAAGGAGTCTGGGAAATATAATGCCGTTTTATTCAACACTACATAATACATAAAAATATAAACACATTTAAAAATAAATTTTAAAATGACATCTTTATTTATTTTATGGGACTTTTATTTCATAATGTCACATTTATTTATTTGAGGGGATTTTTTTTCTTCATATCACACTCCTTTATTTTATGGTGCTTTTATTTCATAAAATTGCATTAATTTACTTAGGAGACTTTTATTTCTTAATATCACATTTGTTTATTTCAAGGGACTTTTATTTCATATTGACACATTTATTTATTCCAGGGGACTTTTTCATAAAAGTACATTAATTTATTTTATGGGACTTTTATTTTTTAATGTCACATTTATTTATTTCAGGGGACTTTTATTCCATAAAGTTATAAAGTGTTTGACACTCAAAATGACATCGGGAGGACACCAGTGTTAAAAGAAATTAACGTCCACGTATAAAGAAGAGCAAAAGTAAAATTTGCATTTTAGGTTTTGTATTCTTACAGCAATTAAACTAGCAATTTAAAAAAGAGTCAATTGGATTACGTTGAATTGTGCAGAGACGAAATGGGTGAAACAGCGCCCCTCTGGATTGTAACGATTAATGAACCTAGCCCAACGTGTGTGGTTGAAAGTGGTAATCGCACCCCTCATAAGGACCCCCGACCAGCAGCACAGGTGAAGGTCACTAACCAGGTACAAACACTGTCGCGCCACTGCTGAACTGTAAACGGACTTTATTTTTGGAAAATAAACCGTTAAATGAACCGTGAATACAAATGCAGTCTGACATTTCCACAAGCAACGAAAACCACAAACAATATTTATATGTTAATACTTAAACTGTGAGCGAAGTTAGCTAGCTTGTTTTGCTAATGATGTTAGCTAACCGTCTTTTTAAACACCTTTCAGCTAGCAGCAGCAGCAACTGAAAGAAAAGACACAAACTACCAGCAAACTACAGTAAATAACCATCACAAGAGCCACTGGACTTGGAATACTAGACGACATGGAAAGGTCGACATGAAAGAAAGAAGAGAAGAACGAACTTCATCATCAAAACGTGAGTCCGACACAACTTCTGTTAGCTAGCTCTTCTTTCACTGTGGTTAATGGTCTCTGTGGGTTTCTGTGTGAAATTGACTGTTTGCTGTGTTCTTCTTGGCACATAGAGGCTATGTGTTGTACTGAAGCTGTTGTATTGTTTCTGTGGCTAATACCTTTGTTGTTTTTTTTTGTTTTTAAGCTGTTGTGACTCGCTTCATTGATTAACTGAATCAGAATCAGCTTTAATGGCCAAGTACGTACACAACATACAAGGAATTTGGCTGTTGGTGGCACCCTAGGAATATGGAAGAGAATAATAAAGGAACTATAGAAAGAGGAACAGGGAGGAAAATCAAATTAGTAGTAATAAAATTAAATATAACACAGTATATACTGAAATTTACAGCTAGAAAGGAATATATAAACACTGTAGTGCAAAAATGATTATTGCTATAAACACAGTAGTGCAAATGATAATTGCATGATGCAGTGCAAAAAGCAGAAACTGCTGTTCATGGTGCAAAAAAAAAATACTGTACCTGTTCATTGTACAGGTATGTAGGAATGGCTCAGCTGTTTATCAGGGCGATGGCAGAGGGGAAGAAGCAGTTTTTGTGTCAAGTGGTTTTTGTCTAGTGCCTGCCAGAGGGGAGAGGGGAAACAGTTTGTGTCTGGGGTGAGTTGGGTCTCTGAATGATGTTCCCTGCCCTCTTCCTGGTTCTAGTGGGGTACAGTTCCTGGATGGAGGGCAGGGGGGTTCCGATGATGCTCTCAAAGATAGTTTAAGTCAAGGGATTTAAGGCCAAAGTCCCCACAAGTCAGACAAAGCAGGGATCCCTACTACATATATACTGTAAAATTGCATTGAAAGTAAAACTTGGACAATAATAAAGTGAAAAATGATCTATGAGGCTTAACTCTCATATTAATAATTCCAATTTTGAACATATATGTGAAAGGGACAGTGAATAATCTAGCTATTTTTGGATGGCACAGACTCCTATCTTAGTGAGAACTCATCGCTTGCCTATTCCACATGTTGATTGATTCTTGATCCGTATTTGCTTCTCAGATTTGTGATGATGATTTGCTGTCAGTTGTGTCAAGGAAGAAATCCAGAACTGCATGAGCGGTCTAGTTTCATCTATGTTTCTGTCTTAGACTGTATATAAAAGATGGATGTAACCTCCAGGTGACTTAAGCCTCCTTCCTTTTAATGCTGGAAAGTGGGGGTGACTCCTGTGGTTGCATTGACAATCCGGATCATATAGATGTGTATGAGAAAGTGACCGTACCTCTCACTTGATTTGCTATGTCTGTAAACATTTTCCTAATGAGTTTATGGTTTCAATCACTAGCTCAAAGACTTTATGAATAAAACATGATGTTCATTTTGCTTTTCAGGTAGGTGAGGGTTGAAACTCCATTTTCTCAAATATGTGTTGTTGCAAAGGGTTCTGGAAGAAATTCAGAAATGGACGAGTGGTCTTGTTCTGTGTGGACTGCCAGTTGATAGTTGGATGCATTGCTCCTTCTTTTGTCAGGCTTGCTCAATATGCTGTGTTGTCTAGTGGAAACAGCATTCGTGTCATGATTTGTTGGAAAAAAAAAAAGAGAATGTCTGAATGTTTGCGATAGTATCAGCTTTATGGCCCGTATGTTTCAATAATTTTTGGACAAGATTGCTACATTGTGATGTAGTGTAAGATATCACGTTTGGAAAATGATTTGTGATTAATTTACCATCAGTGGTATTTATTTTGATTTATAAATGTGAATTTCAGACAAAAACAACTCAAAACATAAATCGGTGGCCCACTCTGCACACTCTGCAGTACTCCAATCGAGGATTCGAACTGTAAGCCATGCATGTCATGCATGCAAATGTTTTTTTTTTTAATGTCATTTAGGGCTTTAATGTTAAGCATTCAGCACTTGTCTGCCAGCTTGAAGACAAGCTTTGTAGTATTTTTGTGTGCTGAGAAATTGCTCGCAAACATGTCTGAAGTGATGATGTTTGCTTTTGATGTTCACATAAATCTGTTTCGCAGTTTACTACCATGATTGAATGCCCTGTGGCTTGTTGGTTTACACCATATTGGAACAGACCCCCAAATATGAATCTGTTTTGCAACAAAATTTGTTAGTAAAATGACACATCATCTTATTTTTTTATTTATTTACATAATTACTCAGAAATGGCTTTTGCATCTTTGTACTGCTAAAATCAGAGATTAGTTTCAGAATTAATATGTCACCCCCTCAAGAACAGCGGACCCTGCAGTCTGGACTTTAAATAAACAAGAAGCACAACCGCCTGGCGTACTAACGCTGCGTTCATTTCATGCAAACCAGTGCATAGTTATTATTGAAATCAGAAGTTCCCATAAGAATGAATTAAATGACTGTCAAGTTGTTGTGAACGTTTACCAGAACAATGACAGCTGTGATTAACTAAGTTGAGATGTGTTCATGCAAACCCAGCAAAATTAATGGAACAAATTTTCCTCCTGTAATTAAGATGAGACCGAGTGTCAGTTCTAACTTTGCCCCTGCTAATTACGTACACGTGATTTATTCTCTGTTGCATGTAAACGGATTAATCTGTGTCGTGCATCGCTAGCTGAATGGTGGACGAGTGTGCGCGTACACACACGCACACACACACACACACACACACACACACACACACACACACACACACACACACACACACACACACACACACACACACACACTCGCCTAGACAGATGCAAGCATTAGTCTATACATGCATCCATTGACTCTCCTTGCTGAAGGGGGAAACTTTGACTTTTCTCCCCTTAAATCTCAGTTTAACAATTCGAAGTATGAGCAGGATTGTGTCACGACACAGCCACATTTACATTTGTGTTTGATAGGAATGAAGATAATTACACTTACATATTCTTGGTAATCCTTGACTTTTAATGGCAGTGGTGCAATTTGTCAGAAAATTAAGCTCCAACAGTTTGGGGTTTTTTGTTAGTTGGCTGCAGAACAAAATGCCAAAACTTTTTTTTTTTTTGGTACAGTAAGGCCTGTCACAATTATTAGAATTGTCTGGAATTTCTCAGTTTACCTGTATGGAAAATGTCAGAAATGTCGTATTTCAATCACTATTTCACACTGTTTACTCCTCTTCTGCTGTGGTTTAATGGCAGCCAATTGTCACCTAATATCTAATATTTGACCAGCTGCATTTCGATCAGCCAAATGCCACAAAACTGCTGTGGGAACATTTTGGTTTAAGCACAGTGAAACTCAGAGGAGGGAATTTATTAGATTTTCAACAAAAAGGTGCTAATACTGCTCATCTAACACTAACAGAGACATTAAATGAGCAGAAACGGACAATTAAATTGTTAGTTGTGATTATTTGTATGGCAATTAATCATTAACTAAAATTTGACCATCATGACAGCTGCTCCATTGTGAGGATTTGCTGCTTTCCCCTTTTTTCAAATAACTGTAAACTGAATACATTTGGATTTTGGGCCATTGATCAAAAATTTAACTAAATTTAAGGGCCTGTGATCAGCTTGAACTAGACAAACTGTGAGGGACTTCTTTTTGGATGATTTATTGAGAAAACAATTAATTGAGAACATTAATCTATAGACTAGAATAGTGAAAAACACTCAGTATTTTCTATTTTATTAATTATAACTAAAATTCAAATATATTTAAGTTTTATGTGAGGACTTAAATATAGAGGAGCCAACATTTGCTTCCTGTGTTGCGGATATTTTCATGCTTTCATCTATTTGCCTACAACCACCAGGTGGCAGTAGATACCTAGAAATTCAAGAAATGCAGAGGCCTGCCTCTGTGCTTTCCAGCTGGCTGGCCCTGCAAATAGAAAAAAGAATTGTTGTTTTATCCCTTTTTTTTTGTTAAGAAAATTGCCTGCTGTAAATAATAATGTAGCAAAAAATATTTGAAATGCTGTTTGATTTCATTCTACAAAAACAAAAGCACAAAAGCCAAACATAAGGGGAAATTTACAGCAAATTATGTTATTTAAATGAGTGTTTTTGGATTGCTTTTTGTAGATTTTAATGTTTGGACCCGTTTTACCCTCTATTTAGAGAAATAATAGGACAGTGAACCAAAACTACACACTAAACGCTTGAATAGATTGTCTTATTTTTGAATGGACTGGCCAGGGTTTCTCCATCAGGACTGTTCCTGCGGTCACGTCTACCTTCACACTCCATACATCTGGATACGAACCAGTTTTTCTTTTGGATTCAGTTCCAGCCCTGCAGAACACACCACAATAGATGATGCATGTCTTATTGTTCATTTGCTGAAATAGCCTCTGTTGTTTCTGCCATTCTGGAGGACTGCCAAATAACTGAATATGTTCGCATATTCCCGGCTTGTTGTGCTCATTGTTGCTTTGTGTAAACGCTGGAAAGGACGGACTTGGAAAACAGGGCACTTTTATTGCTGTGGCAGCCTCGGTTCTCCACATGAAAAAGAAGATATTCTTTGTTTAATGTGGAATACGGAGTGGAAATAATTATTGTTTATGCAGACAAACACAAATGCAATTACTCATATTTTTTGGTTGAAACAAAGGCTTTAACTCATAATGTACAATGAAGTGATGTCCTACAGTATCATCATGTGCGCTGTGAAGACACAACAATTTGCAGTAAATTATTAGCTTCCATACTGGGTGTTATGGTGGAGAACTTTGAGTTTGACTTTGATATTTGCAAATATACTATCGGTTTTCAATGAATTGTACTTCTATCTAAGCCTTAAAGGTTTACTGGTGTCATTCTAGTTGTTGTTGCTCTTTGTATTACATGCCTTAAATATTCCCCTTTCAAATTTCCTGCTATGCTACAGCAGAACTGTAATGCTGTCAAGGTATTGCTAATTGTAATTACTTTATAGAATGTGTATTTTGATTAAAAACTGATTAAAATCAAGATATGGAAACAATTATAGATGTGAAATAATTGGAATAAAATACTAAAATGGTTACATCCGAAATGTAGTGAAGCAGAAGCGCAAAGTAGCAAGAAATGTACCTACATATTATACTTAACAGTGCTAAAAAACATCCACTTCTCTCCTCCTAATATCTGCGCTTTTGTCAATATTGGAATGCACTACGTTATGTTAAAATGATGTCCCTGTCAGCTACAGTCCCCGTTGGCTTCAAAATAAAAACACCACTGCCTGTTTGAAATTAGCAAAATATAAGCCTCTCTGATATAACACAACTCTATTAATTTGGAGCTATATTTCCATCTAGCCTCCTCCTTGTTTAACCACCCACGAATGGCTTCAGCCCAACCCAGACGACTTGTCACAAACGCTGCTCTGTCAACACCGAACACGCAAATTTCCACACATACACGCAAGCACGATTATCTCTGAATTAGTAGCATTTAAAAAGGAACATACAGGACAAAACAGCAACCAGAACGTATGCTATTAACAAATAGATAAATCAGCAGTAATTTCTGCAAATGAGGAAATGAAGGTGCTCAGTGTCAGGCTAAGCAACAACTATCATATCGCACGTAAATTAACTCAAGAGCTTCAGTTTCATCCCAGCAGTTAGTCACTGTCCCTCCTAATTCACCATCATGACTCCGTCCACTAATGGGATTGTAGTCGGGCCTATTTATTGCCATTAGGGAATTGAGGCTACATACAGTGGGTGAGGGGTTAATTACAAACAACTGAAGGGGTCAGAGATGTGTATGTGTGTGTGATTTGTGTGTGTGTGTAGTTCATGTGATCATGAGAGGGCCGGACCTTTGGTAATAGGGGGCGGATTTAAACAAGGATCCTTGGGAGAAGATTTATCCGCAGGCTGTGACACGGCGACAAATAGTGCTGATAGGTGAAGGCCTCTCGCTGCAGAGTCCAGTCTGGATGACAAATGGCTTCTGTGTGTGTGTGTGTGTGTGTGTGTGTGTGTGTGTGTGTGTGTGTGTGTGTGTGTGTGTGTGTGTGTGTGTGTGTGTGTGTGTGTGTGTGTGTGTGTGTGTGTGTGTGTGTGTGTGTGTGTGTGTCTGTGTGTCTGTGTGTGTGTGTAAAATAGGATGCCAGACCATATTCACTTATCACTGAGTCAGGTCCTTCCTTGAATCCACTCCTGACATCCAGCAGGGACCTATTCGCCTCTCTCACTGGCTTCTCTTGTTTTGACCCTGCCTCTCTCTTTCCTCCTATCTATCCCTCTTCTCTTTAATACTCACTTTCACCCCCCACGCCCTCCTCGCTCGCCCCTATCCTCCCCCTTCCCTCACCTCCTCTCCTCCAGCGCTCTCAGCAGTATCTCCCGAGCCTCTCAGCTTCCCATATTACACTGCCAGATAAGAGAGGAGAAGGGCCCGACTGACAGGAACCCCAAATTAATTTACAAGCAATGATGCCGTTCCTGGGCTGATAGAACAGTCTTTATACAATATGAAGGGACGGGGAGTGACGCCTTGGAGGCTACACTGGGGAGGGAGTGAGACTGTGCTATCTTTGTAATTATAGGGAGAGACCTTGATCCTTCTCTCTCTTTCTGTCTCCCTTGGTCTCCCTTTTTTCTTCGATAAATGTACCAGAAGCAACCCGAGAGACAAATCTGAGCTTAGCGCTGTGGATATAGGCGATGAAGAAATCAGTTTGGCTTCTTTCTCAAGGATTCTTTCTGGGGTTTTTTGGGCTTATATTAAGCATGATTTGATCAAATATTGCAAACTGTATTCTTCAGGGTGTTGCTTTCAGAGGACTATTGTGCCACAGTTGCTCATTCCTCCTCAGTCTCCCAGTGCTGTTGCTTTCAACACCTTTTGCATGATTCTCCACAGCTCTGTGGCCTAATAGGCTTACCGCACCATAGAATCTAAAGAAATGTAAGTGGATTAAGGAAATCAGTTTTCCAGTTTATATACCATTCATTAGCCCCTGCCAACAGTTGTTGTTGGACCAAAGCTTCAACTATGGGAGCTATTACACTCTGAGCTTCTGGCGTATATGCTTCAAGGTTCCCTGGCAATCCCTGCAAAATGAGGGAATGATAAGGTCTGGATCCTAGCTGGCGCTCATGGTTCGCTCTCACACAGTCAAGGGTTGGTCCTTGAGTCGGATTCGCTCGCTGATCGGCTGGGGGACGTTTTTTGGAGATGCACAAGAGCTGTGTTAGGCCTGCTGAAGGCTAACCTTCCAGATAAATTCGGGCTGCATGATTGTTTGACTATTCACCAAGATCATGACTCTGGTTTCCCACAAGTAAATCATCATAATCGGCTGGGATAACTCAAAAATTCCTTGTTTTCTTTCTTTTATGGTAATTTTTGGTCACACATCCGTGAAAGCCTAGCTAGCGTCTCCAAAGCCTGCATGTGAGGCATTCAAGGAACACTTGTAGTTTGTCATTTTGGGAAGAATTTTACGTATATTTGACCTCGAAGAGATGCACTACATTCTGGTCTTAATTTGATGCATATGTTTGTACATTAGCAGCAACAGGAAAGTGAAAGCAGTCATCTGTGTATTTCATTAAAGTGCAATGCATTTTTTTGCCTCAGTAAATAAGTGTAATCATTAAAATGATCATGATTTGGTCATAATCTTGCACTAAACCTGTGAACTAAAATCTGGAACCCAAACTTCCTTTAATTTATTTGTATTTTTTCCACATGACAATAAGGCACCAAAAAAACTGAAACCAGAAACTAATTCCTCAGAACTGTAGGTAATGCTTGTTTTTATTATCATCACCATCTCCTAGTTGTTTACTTGCAAATTAAATTAATCATTTAGTAAAGAACATGTCATAAGATAATGAAAATGCCTGTTCCAAACTTGAGGGACCAAATGATGTCTAAAAACCAGAAGTATTCAACCTTAGCACAATGAAACATTGATATCAATGACATAATAATGAAAATATATTACATACTGTACCATCACCAGTTTTAAAAGTAGAATGTGGTAGAAGAATGGGCTCCATTAAGATCACTGATAGAAATATTGGGTGGATGTCCTTCCAAAAGCACAGGATTGGATTTGCTCGCATACTAGTTTGAAGGCTAAATGCTTTGTGGGCTGTGAAATGGGTAATTTGTTGAAGTCAATGTTTGGGGGCAGCTGCACGCAGTTACACAGCCCTGCCCTGATTGCAGTCCAGCAATCCGACACAGACAAAACCGATTTAGGTCCAGTTAACGCGTTGATGTTGGATTCCCAGCATTATCGGCTCTGGGAATCCAATATTAACACGTTAATATTGGATCTGTGGCATTATCAGCTCCGGTTCTCGGGCTCAGAGTGTGATGAAGGTTAATTCTGAGGAATTAACCCCATCCTCAGATTTTTGAACACTTCATAATCACTGATCTTCATCCTTCAGTTTTTGACAGGATGGAAGTTTTAGCTTGCAGTGGCTTGTCCTTTATAAATATTACTAACAGGCAGTGATGTGTCTATTTGTTGAGACATTGGTAGAGCTAATATTGTCAAGCACATTTGCTTCTATGTCCAAAAGAAATTCCATAATTTCAAGATATTAACTAATCTTAAGTGCTGTAATAGCTTTGACTGATGAAAAATGTCTTAATCACAGTTAAAAGTGCTTATTAAGTATTGCAAAGTAAGTGGACATTCATGCTTCTCATGTTTTGTTGGGAGAATTGTTGTGAATATTAACATCTAAAGAAATGTGCAGATTGAAACACTCCAGACATGGCGTGACAGAAAAGCAGTTGAAGTGGGGTTGGCGATGAAGCGAACTTGGTAGCGGCGGCAGGATGAGATCAGGGAGCTAACGTTGCCGCCACAGAGCCGTGCAGCAGCAGGATTGTGCTTATGCGCGGCTCTGCGCTCCTTGCAAAGACGGAGAAGTGTAAATCCAAAGCTGAAAACTCCATTAGGCCGAGTCAGTCATGCATCCGTGTGCTCCAGTGCCAGACAGCTCTGTAAATCAGCTCCCTTTTTTCTAGCTCCACTGAAGAAAACAATATGGGTAGTGTCTGAGCATTGGGCCCTTGGGTCACACACACACACACACGCACACACGCACACACACACACACACACACCCTGGGGGCCTGGCTGCTACAGAGTGAGACCAAATGCTCTGATCCAGGTTGAACTAACCACTGACATGTGCACCTGTCAGACATGGACTGCTGAAGGTGTGTGTGCATTTATATGTACAAACTGTTTCTGGGTGGCTGGGTGCTTGTGTTTGCTTTGATATTCAGATTTGGTGAATCTTTTATAGCAAAATCCAGAATGTATGCAGCTCAACGCAGCAGAACCATTTGTTTTTATAGGTCAAGACATTTGAAGCATAGTATTCTGCTATTTTGTGATTTAATGCCCTTTCTTCTTCTGTTTTTGAGTAAACAAAACTTGAGCCGCTCACAAACCTGCGATAATTTGGGGCGACTTAATTTCACAGTTTGTTGCAGAACTGCTTCGTTCTGAAAATATTTTTCCTTTTTCTCGCTCAGTGTGTCTAACTCGCAGAGACACACACATGCACACGCAAATACACAGACTGTAAAGTAAATGGATTTGGAGTGTGTCCGCCCATCCTAATCTGTTGGCCAGTAAAGGCTGACTGAGGCCTAGCAGGTGCTAGACACTTGTCTGTGGAATGTGGAGGGCCAGACCTCAGACCTCCCACCAGGACTGAGCTTCCTCTGTGCTGCAAGTGTGTGTGTGTCGGGTGGAGGGTGCGTGGGTGGTAGTCACCACCTGCTCTCAACCTAATTACAGTTTTCTCAGGACCAAAACATTGCATTGCACTCTGTAGGGGTTTAATCCAAATTGTGATGTATTGAATCGCAGAAATGGAATAAGCAAAATTTCATATTGAATCAGTTTTGCAAATGTTTGGTGTTCACCTCATGAACAGGCTTTTGTGTTTTAATATCTAAAAAAATATATGATATTTTCAATATATATTTGCACTAGCTGTAGGGGAAATATAATTGATAGATTCAGTACTTTATTGCCATTTTAACTGGTGATGTTTGTAGACTTCACTGTACCAAATGGTAAAAACATAAACTGACTGAAACAAAAATATAAAACTTATGCATGGAAGCAATAAAATAAATTAGTGTTGACTCTATTATACAGTGAGCTAATCCAAGATTAATTCAAATTCATAAGGAGAATGCAGCATTCAATCTGCTGTTGTACTGGTCGTTTCTGAGTCAGTAAAAATCCTGGACAATGAAATCCAAAAGCACCCATAATACTTTCGCTTAGCCTTGAACTGCATCATATAAACCAGGGTGAAATTAACCTGCTGTTGACCCCTGTCCCCCTCTCTGTGCATTGTCCATGTACCCATTGCTGCTGAAGTACTCGAGCTGGAGTACTGCCTGCTACTTGTTTGATTCATGTTATGTGTTAAATGTAATGTAAAACACTTGTAACAATGTTAAGCAGTCTCAAGGAAAGTTAAAGATTTTATATATGGTGCTTTAGCAAACTGAAATGTACCTCAAACTAAGAGAAAACCTGTATTGTTCAGGGCCACTAACACTCTGGTATTTCCCTGCATTAGCTGGTTGATAATGAAGTGCCGATAGAGACATCTGCTGTGTTGTTTGTCATGAACAAAATACTCTAAATGCACAGTTGTCTCATATAAACCCAGCAGAAGATTCAGATTGTCTTTACAGATCGGCTAAATGTTCCACTATTTAGCAGCTTGTAGTGTACACTGGTTTTTAAGTTGTTTTTTTTTTTTTTTTTTTTAAAATTTTGTTGAAAACTGCTGTCTGATACGTCTGGAAGTTAGAAATGCAGCACCCCATTGTCTTTATAGGTTTGTTTGGTAGTGTTACTTACTAATAAATATGGCGTGTTTTGCTTAAAGTAGTATAAGTTGATGTAGTTTTCTTACTTTTATTGTAAAACGTTGTATTTTATTTCTGCACCTGCCTGTGGACGAACCTCATATGAGTAGGCATAACAACTGGTTAATTCCACAACAGGACATGTTCTCTGCAATTAGGTGATGAATTAGTCAATCATTATCAAAAATTCAAGATTGCACATACCTATTGGAAACAGTTTTTGACAATCAAGAGAATTTATCCAAAACTGTGGGTCCGAAAACCAAAATGACAAGCTGACAAATGCTAACACAAGGCAGAATCAGGTGATCATTCTCTGTATGTTCATCACCATGCCTGACACTTCACATTACATATAATCATTTGAGCCATTATTAATAAACCAATATTAATTACAGCAGCTTTAAGTTTAGTGTGGAAAGAAAAAATGCAATCCATATTCAGTAATTGATTTTGATGTGTATTTATGCTACAGATGTGTAATTTATATTTATTCTCGTATTGATTAACAGAGTGAGTGCCTTGTGATGAGACAAAGTGACTATCGGGAACAAATCCAAGGACGCCTCATTTTTCAGCCACATTTCTGTAGTCGTTTGCCTTTCGAAGCACAGGAAATAAAACGATGATGCCCTCATATCAGTAAATGTTTAAATTGTGGTGTGAAAACATACCTCGTTGCACGCCTGAAGCTCAGACTGCAGCGAGTTAACTGCAGAACTCTTTCTTGTAGCTCAGCATTAAAAATACGATTAATTCAAGCTTATCAGCACGGCGACATGCAGCCTTAAATGAGTGTGAATCAGCAGAAAAGCGTTGCGCGCTCCGTCTCCAATGTCTTTAATGTAGATTAATGCTACCTGCCTGCGTTTCGGCTGCCTCTGTGGACACCAATTAGAGTAATCACCTTTTCATGGTCTCTTAGTAGGTCATTATCCTCCACCTCATAACAACGGCACCCTCCCCACAGTCCCGCTACTTTCACCAAATACGAGATAATGAGGAAAGTTTAGAGGGTGTCAGTGTTATCGTGTGCTGCGTTTTTGTGGGCGGCGTTGTTGTTCTGTTATTATAACCACTGAAAAGCATGAGTCAGTGCTTTAAACAATATGCGGAATATTTATGAGTAAGATAATTCGGCTTGTGTTCTCGGCATATAGAGGATTCGGCTGGAATTGAATGAAGGTAAAAGGTTGGACCGCTGATTTATTTCTCTCCCCCCTTTTCCTTACCTCTGTCTTTCCCTCCCTTTCTTCCTTCCTCTCTCATTTCTCCTGGTGTCACGATGACTGATGGTGGCCAGCAGAAACGGGTGTCCGGCATTATACCTCCCGACAAATGGCTGCGGCCTGCTCGACCAGGCCTTGGACGAGACAGAAATCAATATTTCACCATTTAAAATCTATCAAAGGAGGATTTTTGAGAGTGCTACAGCTGCCTGCGTTCCCTTCCACCCACCACCAAACCGCCCTCCCCGGCTCCCCTCCACACGCCACGCCACAAGCACTGAATCAGACACTTTGTAGTTACAACTAGTAATCAATAAGCCAGCACCTTCACAGATCTTAACCGCAGTTGCCTCAGAGTGGTGATGGATGGCCAGGAAGGCCGCGATTCATTTTGTCAGGCCATTACGCCGGCGAATTCTGTCCACTTCATCCTGCAGACGATCATTTTTCACACTTCATAAGAAGCAGAAATGGGTTGAGATGGAGGAGAGGGAGAGAGAGAGAGAGGGAAGGAGAGGAGAGGCAGACAAAGAAAAGGCAGATGGAGAAAGAGACTAAGGCAGAAATGAAGGACGTGGGAGAAGATTGAGAGGGAAATACACTAACAAAGGAGGGAGGAGAAAACAAGAGGGTGATGACAAACTGTAAGGGGAAATAAAACGTAAACCACACTGAGTGGGTTCTGTGAAAAAGAGGACAAACCGGTGTTATGTGATCTAAAATCTTGAAAACCTCAGCTTTTCTTATTTAACTCCTTCTGGGAGATTACAGTGACCTCTACGGGCGGAGAAGCAGCATTTTTAATCACAAAAGCTGCTCTGAATCGTACAAAATAAGCCCAAACAACAACAAAAAGTGCACTTGTTAAGCTAAAAAACAGTGTCTGTGCTGTGTGTAACCAAATCAGTCAGGAGGGAAATTGATTTATTTTTTTTTTTACCTCCTCGCTCAAAGAATTTTATCGCTGGAAAGCACACAAGGGCAAAGTAACCATGAACGAGTCCCACTAGTCAAACGTATTATGTTTACAAAACGGCAAAGTGGTAAATTAGTTGAGCTATAACACACTTCGCTTCAGCACAGTAAAATATTGTGCCATTACTTTGCTCCATGTTCAGTTATAATAACCGTGGAGTACTTAACTTTGTGTCATTTATCAGCTTAGGAAATGTAATGGTGGCAGGGAACAAGTCGACTTAAATAGGAGAGAGAGAGAGAAAAAACAAACCCCACTCCTTCGTATCTTCCTTCCTGCCTTCTTTCCTTCACCTTCTGTCATTTGCATTAATATATCTCCCCCTCCCTCTCCCACCTTTCTCCCTTCCTCTCCCTCTTGGCCCGGCTCCGAAAGACCCACGGTGTTCTTGTTGGATCGGTCTTGCCTCGGAAAACAAGTGACAGCTGCTGTGTGTGCGCGTACGCTTGTGTGTGTTTGTGTGTGTGTTTGTGCTGTCCCTTCGTCGCGGTCTCGCCCGTTGGTCCTCACCTGCTGGCGGGCAAGGATTATGAGCTACAAGCCCTTATTAAAACTGGATTTGTTTACCCTCCTGCTTGCATGCGGCGACAACAAAAACAGTACGACCTGTCCGTTGGCTGGGCCGCCACCCAGGACCGTGAGAAAAGCACAGTGAGCCCAGCGAGCCAGGGGGAGATGTATGGTCAAAATGCACAGAAAATACACTATGAACTAGACCTGAAACAGTGGCTATTCTTGAGCAACACACGTGATTTTTTTTGCTTCATCATTCAAGGTTGCAAACTTAAATATCAAAAATTTACCTGTTTGAGCTTCCCACATGTGCGACTTTTCATTTTCTTAACATACGTCTTGGTTTAGATCCCTCACATTCTTCTAATACACCAAATGTTTTACGATGTGCAACATTAACCCTGTAGGACCCAAATACATATATGTGTGTATATATATATATATATATATATATATATATATATATATATATATATATATATATATATATATATATATATATAGAGGGAGAGAGAGAGAGAGATAAACAAAACAAAACAAATATATATATATACGTATATATATAGGATTTGTAGCTTTATAAGCTTGAGTACAACACATTTATTTGGGTGTCGACAACATAGATGAAGTCCTCTATTATCTATCTATCTATCTATATCTATCTATCTATCTATCTATCTATCTATCTATCTATCTATCTATCTATCTATCTATCTATCTATCTATCTATCTATCTATCTATCTATCTATCTATCTATCTATCTATCTATCTATCTATCATGTATAAACAAAAATCTACAAAAATGAAAAAGGAGCAAAAAAATAAAAATAAATAAATAAATAATTATATATATGTATGTAGAAACCCAAATATCGATAAAAATAGCAAAAAAAAACCCAACAAAAAGAAAAATAATAATATTGTATGTATGTATATATATATATATATATATATATATATATATATATATATATATATATATATATATATATATATATATATATATAGAGGGAGAGAGAGAGAGAGATAAACAAAACAAAACAAATATATATATATATACGTATATATATAGGATTTGTAGCTTTATAAGCTTGAGTACAACACATTTATTTGGGTGTCGACAACATAGATGAAGTCCTCTATTATCTATCTATCTATCTATCTATCTATCTATCTATCTATCTATCTATCTATCTATCTATCTATCTATCTATCTATCTATCTATCTATCTATCTATCTATCTATCTATCTATCTATCTATCTATCTATCTATCTATCTATCATGTATAAACAAAAATCTACAAAAATGAAAAAGGAGCAAAAAAATAAAAATAAATAAATAAATAATTATATATATGTATGTAGAAACCCAAATATCGATAAAAATAGCAAAAAAAACCCAACAAAAAGAAAAATAATAATATTGTATGTATGTATATATATATATATATATATATATATATATATATATATATATATATATATATTTAAACCCAAATCTAGAAAAAATGAGCAAAAAAAAAAATATATATATATATCATAGAAAACAATAATAAAATGAATAAAACTTAGGTTGTATTTTTGCAACAGTGGCTTTTACAGGGTTAAGCCATGCAATATGCTTCATAGCTTGTTCAGTATGTGTTAAGATGCTGTTTGATTACAATATGTTGCCTTAATTTTTACAAATCGCAATGTGAGTGCAGACTCGAGTATGTGGTTGTCTGTCGCATGTCTCAGTTGTACTTTATATGTAAAATGTAGGCTAAGTGCAGCGACACAAGTGCATCTTATTGTTTTGTAAACATTAAAATACATCACAGGTCAATGAGACCCAGTAATTTTCAATGTCACTGTAGTACATCCAGAATAAATTGTTGAACTTACAGATGGTTCTCCTTCTGTAGATGTTTTCTGAGTAGCCAAAGCTGTGTTGGTCAAGTTTGTAGTTTGTATTTTGGTCCAGATTTAGTGTGCACAGTGCCACAAATTATCCAGGATTGACGATAGTAAACGATCTGAACCCACTGGCAGCTGATGTTGACGTGTCACCAAGGCCTAAATGTGTGCAGATGTTTATTCTTAGCACTCATGGTAGCAGCTGATGTCGGTGGTTTACATATCACAGCCTAATCAATCACTTTAGATGACGATCTGTGTACTAAATGTACTGTATGTCAATAATTGTTCTTGCAGCTTTACAAGCCTCGAGTACGACACAATTTATTTGGGTGTTGACAACATGGATAAAGTCCTCTTGTCATACATGGGATGAATTAAAATTTCTGGATGATCTTTAGAGAAACTATAAATAGATAAAAGCAGGAATGTTTTTGTTTGGATGATGCATCAAATAAAATAATTAATTATTCCAGTGTTGCCATAAAGCAGCATTTCACACAGTGGTTTAATATGTCAAGAAATATTAAAGGAACAGACACCAGAGTATAAAAGATATGATAAAATCTGTCATGTAGACAAATTTAAATCATCCCTTGGTTTATATTGCATCTATTTTGTTATATCGCCCAGACTATCATATTAAATTATATATTACATACATAAAATGTCGCCCTCTTCATTATTACGCTACTGGTTGTAATACTAGTCTCCCGGGTTCAGGATGGGCTTCATCAAAGCAACAAAAAGTCAAAATAGTAATTTATTTTCTTCTTCTGCTCTTCTTCTTCTTCTAACATTCAGCAGTGGTTCAGATTTAATCTCTTGTGTTACAACTCAGTGCCCTTGGTCTTATTTTCTTCTCCTTCATCTGTTTCTATTTGGGTGCTGACAAGGACAGCAACCCATTTCTGGCTCTTCTTTGTTCTTTATTTTGTCGTCTTATTTACATCTTTTTCTTTTTTTTTACTCCTTTGCTTTCTCCACATGCCTTTGTTTTTTTTAATCTTCTTTTTAAATCCATTTTATGTCCTTTATTCCTTCTCCTTTTCTAACTTTGTCCTCATTCTTATTTTTCATCTTCTCTCTCAACCTTGAAATATGCAGCGTTTCCTTAGGTAGCCATCAGTCACAGTAAGATTTTGGCCTCTTGGTGTCTGCGTTGGGTTAAAATCAGTGTTAGTGGTGCCAATAATTCCCATAGACTCTGCATCACACATACAGTAGAGAATACGCTCACACATCCAATACCACCTCACCCCACCCTCAGTACTATCACCGAATGACTGCACAGTCAGCATCTCTTTTATGGAAATTAGTGGGATGTGTGGCAAAATGTGGGGGTCAAGGCGGGGACTGGAAGTACAAGGAAGAGGTAATGAAAGGAATAACGTAATGAAAGTAGAAAAAGGAAGGCAGAGAGAACAGAAGGAGCAGATAAAGGAAAAGAGGCAGAGATAAATTGGGACGAGAGCGAGGCAGAAATGGGGAAATATGGCGGGAGAGAAGTGGAGTGAGGGGAAAGGAAAGGTAGAGAGGCAAAGTCAGCATCTGTCATGGAAATTAATGGGGAATGTGACAAGTTATGGAGTCGCGAAAGAGAGGGAGGAAGGGAGTGAATGAGGGAGTAGATGGAGAGTGTGCTGCCTTGTTGGTTGCCAGAGTACACGGACGTGACAGGGGAAACGGCTGATTTGGTTCCGATTATGTTGCTACGCATAATGTTGTTTTTTTTTTTGTGACTGTATCGTACTTCTGCTAAACAATCCTATTTGTGTTGAGCTTCATTTCTATACTGGGAAGAGTTAACGCTGGGCATGTAATTTAGGTAAGATTAGAGTTTGACAGCTTTCCCTGGAAATAACAACGGACTCATTAAATCTGGAGTTCTGTTGCCGATGTATCCCAAATAACACTGGTGATATATTTAGACTTATTAAAAGAAATCTCTTGTTTTTAAAGCCGGTTTGAATCTTACTATCATCAGGGAGACTAATGTTGTTTGTGTATTCCTTAATATTCTGTTCATGGATCTGCAAGTCTCTTGTGAAAATCTAATAAGGTAAAAGCGTTGCTGGCCTTGTAGTTGCTGGGGAGAAGATATTACCACCACATTACAAACTCATTTCTGCTTATCACAACTGTATCAGCTGGTCAGCTTTTGCCAGAATTGCCAGAAGGGGGCACAAAACTACTGGTTTATAGTCACTACAGGCCAAACAGAGAGGAGCCACAGGCCACTACCTCTGGCCGTCTGGCTGACTGACTGCATGGCTTTGATTTCCAACATTTAGATTTGTATTTATATGGAGATTTCACTTTTATAATATGTGGAGACACATTTAAAAAAAAAAAATTGCCTTACAACATCTAAAATTGTGTTGGAAATGTTTCTTTTCATTGGATTTTGTCATTGAAAAACAAAGCAATAGATGAGAAAACGACAGATTTGAACAAGAACATAAATTCATATTGAAGAAAATGCATTTTAAATAACAGCAGACCAGAAAATGAATTTAATAAAGTATGAAAATAACGTAATGAAATTATGTGTTTTCAGAAGTATTGTAGTTTTAGTTTGTGATTTGCTCAAAATGACTTTAGGTGGATATTTAAATCATATATAAAAAAAAAAAGAATTAACCATATTCCACAGAGAAACTTTAATAAAGAAAAAAGTGTATATAAAAATCACTGCTTTAAGATACTAAAAATACAACCAAAACCAAATAACATATGGCAGTTATGTGTATTTGTGTGTCAGAGTTTAAGGACAATTTCAGTTTTAATAAATGAGAAATCAACCGTAGGTTAAGTAGCTCAGAGGCGGGGACAAAAGCCAATTTCCTTTCTGCTTGTCAGCTTTTGTGCCAAACAGCATTGGAGGATTGAACCTGCCAGTCAGAATCAAACCAGCATGTTGCCCCTGCAGCAAGACAATGAGAAAAGGTTGAATCCTTTGAAGGGCCTTTTAATGGCATTTAGGGAAACAAAAACTGATCTCTGTCCATGTAACAAAAATACACAACATGTCGTGTTGTACTGCAGTCAGAAAGGAACATTTCCTGCAGTAAAGCCTTTTAAAGTGAATTCATTAGTTTGTCTGGGTTTGCATCGTTATTTGTCAGTTGTTTTTCCTTTAATTCTCCTTGAAATCTTGAAAAATAATTAACAGACTTTTGCTAATTAATCAAAGTATGAAAAAAATAAAATCTTGCACACAAATTTCGAACATACCTTTGCTTTCTGGACTAATTGCAATCTATGGAGAGATGCTTGTGGTTGTAAAATAGTGCACCCACAGTTAACTGTACACACCTAACTTTAATCATTAAGTGTGCAGATGTACATGTAAAATGACTATTGTGTAAAACAAGAAATAATAAAGCCCACAAATCTATTTGATATAATATTATGCAAAATATACTGTACAGATGGAGAGTAAAAACCATTAATCACATTTTTGTAGTTCTTTTGCTTCTCAGCAGGGACGCTTCAAAAGATGGGGGGAAAAAAGAAAGAAGTAAAGAGTGGGGGACCTGGGTGCTAAAGCACAGATTGAAAAAACTTCCCTCGACCGGCCAAGCATCACAGACATCAAAGTGAAGACATTGTTTGGGAGGAACAATGGCTGCCGTCACAGTCCAGGAGTTTGTGTGTTGTTGCATGTTTGCGCTCCCAGAATCCCCCTCTGACGGCGAAATCACTGGATTATCAAACCAGCAGATGCAAACCGCAGAGAACAATATCATCCGCAGTCCTCGGAGGGGAATCCTCAGAGGCCCGTCTGTAAGAGACGCACAGATAACATCAGACAAAGAAAGTAGGAACTCCTGCTCAAACCTAGAAACTCTTATTCACTTTGATTTAGTGCTACTTTTTCTAAAATATATAGTTAAACAACTATTTAAGGATAAACTACTCTTTGAAGTGAATTTGATCTTATTTGCATCAAATTTACATCCAGTTACCAGTTACAAATTGAACTACTTTTACAATTGTGTCTTGAATTTGCACCGTTTTTGCACTATTTGACTCTAAACTAGGTGCAATCTTTGAGTTATAATACAAATAACAGAAAATGAACAGAAAAGACAAAGATTAAAAACTTTGAAATCTGAGCAAATGCCAATGTAGCAGAGCCCTTAAAGTTCTTGTTTACATTACACACTATGCAGCCTTGTATAGGACTAATTTTAGGTAAATAATTTGCACATTCCTCCACATTGGAAATATTTCTATTACTTTTTCTGAGTTAAAGTTAATAAACCCCTGATTCCACTCACTGCTAATCAAATTCCTTTTATGTGAAATTTCTACTTGGCAATAAAAGCTTTCTGATCTTGATTCTGATTGAAATCCTGGGCATTTTCAGTTTTTAAATGTGTTTGGCAACTTGTGCAAATCCAAGATCAAAAATGTTTGCTTGAAAAATTTTCTATGCTAGTTTTTATAGTAAATTTTCTACCAGTGAAAGCTAAACACAAACGCAACAATAATTAAATTTTTTATCACCATCCAGCATCATGCAGTTCCTAAAAAAACTACACTAAATTTCCTTCCAGACACTACAGTGCATTCATTACCCGGCTTTATGTACCAAATGTCGACCATCTGGCTGCCTTTAAGGGTTAAAATAAATCCAGAGAATTATTGTGGAGCAGCCAGTGTGTACTCTGGAATGAACTGTCCCAGTCAGCTGGGAGCATATGGGAATGCCATCAAACTGTGATTTGCTGTGTCGACATCCTTATAACCTCTGGGATGCTTCAGCCATGGAGGTCCAGGCTGCCATGCCTTCCCTGACACTTCAAAACCTCAGACAGACTGGTGGGGATAATGCAAAACATCGAAGTGGAAGTTGGAGAGACAAGCCAAAAAGGGAGAGATAGGAAAGGAAATACACGGGGGTTAAAGAAATATAGCTCTCAAACGCGTTCTGTTTTCCTGTCGCTGCTGCACTTACAGTATTTTATGTTTTCGTGCGATTACAGTTAGTTTCACTGGAGCTGCTGCGATCCTGAAATAGTCCGTTTGAAGACACAAATCCTTGGAGGAAGTCCACCTGGGCGTCCGCCAGCCAAACAGAAAATCAATAGCGATCAGAATAATGGCGCAACACACAAACACACACAGAGGTTCAGTGAATAAAACTAACACTAATCACACCTTATTAGCAGAGGCTCAGCAGAATTGATCTGTGGGTCCATTAATGGGACTCATTAGCGTTTTAATGAAGCCAAGTTTGGCAGAAACAAGATGGGGGGAGAAAAGGTAGAAAGAGAGAAAAAGGAGACTAATATGGTAGTGAGTTGAAAGTGAGAAATGTGGACGATGATGAGGAAATAAAGAGAAGAAATGGATTAATAGTCGAATCAACATTGACTGCTGATCAAATGAGCTTATCAGTAGAACTTTATTGTATTAGAATAGCAAGAAACAGCTGATTTTAATACACTCTCTACATCCTATTTCATACATTTGAATATTTTTGTCTGCCTTTGTTTACGACCAAGTTCCCCCTTCTTTCCCCCAATTTTTTTCAAGCGTGTAGCTCGAGCAAACCTGTTGCTGAAAGAGGCAGAAACATATTGTTGGACGAAGAGTGTGAAAACCAGTGAGCCAGAGTGGCAACAGGCCAGGTTATTCCTCCATTTGCACACACAGTTTTATCTATATCTGTAGGTTTGTCTTCAATCCATCAGGCATTACAAGCAGCAGGACAACATTTTCAAGTAGTTCTCACATTTATCGCTGAGAGTTGGTCCTTATCCTGATTTAGGACCCAGATGAGATATAAGGTGTTAACGTGGAAATGATATGACTTCAAGAATGAAGAAAGATAAAATATTTAATCGGATATTTAAATAGAAGTAGTGTCTTTTTTCCCATCTGTTCAGTTTCACATCATCAATTGCAACAAGCCACTTAAATCAACATATTACTGGTAGAGGTCTGGTAATGATTAAATTATTTTTCTAGTTTCTAGTGGGGCTTTTTTTTAAAACACAGACACCATATAATACATTTATAAAGGCACTTTTAGTTTGGTTGCATGTAATTCTCCTCTACAGTGATGCAACAGATGATTTCTCCTCAGTAAATCCAGTAACATATACAGACTTTGACTCTTTCACCAGAACAACTCGCTCTATTTCCGTCCTGCTCATGTAGCATTAGCATTACCTGTTCTCACCACCACGGTGCAGCAACTCATTCAAACTGTTTACTGTCTGGATGTGGCCTGAGAAATGATGCTATATACTTGGAGTCATGGTTTTTGTTTTTTTTTTATGAATGTCTAGAGGAAGTTTTAGATGAACTGTCATTAATCCTGAATCTTGTGCAGTTATTTTAGCAGCAGCAGAAACGTATCCAGCTGTGTTGCATTAGCAGCGTTAGATAAATGTTAGCTTACCTTTTCATAACAGTTTGCCACGGCCTGCATAGTTGTACTTTGTCTCAGCTGCTTCTTGTCAAATTCTTGTTGTTTTTAGCTTTTATGTCCCTTTCTTTAAAGAAAAGGTAACATTAGATAACATAATGTTCATAAATGTAAGGTGATCTTAACAGCAGCACAACAGATCAGCTGCAATTGAATAAGAGATGTTGAGGAAAAAAAGTGTGTATATGCATGTTACTCTGGTTGTTAGAGATCTTAAAATTAAGTAGAAATTAATTGCAAAGACGAGAGTAAATGCAGTCTGGAGCTTTGATAATGTAATCAACAGAAATTCTAGTCAACACTATAATTAGTGAAAAGTTAAAATAGAATAGGGAGGAATTTAAACATCTCTCTAAGATGCTTCTCTACAGGTAGAAATAAAGTCTGAATTGCACCTCAGAATGAAAAACAAACCTTTATCTGATTAAATGAAGGAGTAATTTAGCAATTTGGCATTTCACTAAATAAAATTAGAAATAACTAAAAATTGGTCACACTTACAGCAGCAGGTACCAACATATCCTGACTTTTTGTGCCAAGAATTGGTGAAATACAGGCTCATACATTTATTTTCCATAGTCTAACTTCATACCATCAGTGTTGAATAATTAATGAGACATATTTTCTCCTAATTTCAATGCAGAACATTATACATATATAAGGCTAAGCAGTGTTGTTTGTGAGGACTAAGCTGGG
Source organism: Amphiprion ocellaris (assembly GCF_022539595.1). Lineage (NCBI taxonomy): Eukaryota > Metazoa > Chordata > Actinopteri > Pomacentridae > Amphiprion > Amphiprion ocellaris. Next base: position 7,641,709 of record NC_072789.1, on the reverse strand, counting down.
CTTCATGTGTAAACTTGGTGGAGTGCCCCTTTAAACATGTAAAAGGGAAAAAAAAAGCAACCTGGTAGAACCTCACAGTTAATTTATCCTTGATTCCAGCCTATAAAGCGCTTTCCCCCTTGGTGCTGTTTATGGAAGTCTAACTCCAATCTGCAGAAGAAGCAATGAAACAGGCCTGGGGACCTGACTTTGAGAAATGCTGACATATACAAATGCAGTTTATGCGTTTGGCTGACACTCTTATCCACAGCAATGTAAAATAAGTGCAACAGTGGGAAAAAAAAAAAAAAAGTTACTCGAAAAAATCCCCGATAACCAAAATCCTAAGCAGCTGTTGTGCTGCCAGACAATAGATGTGACAAACATTTGTCTCCCTCCTGAAACGATGACGGGAACTAAAGAAGAGCTGGGTGAAGAAATATGAGCTGAGGAGCTGCGGTAGCGGCATTTATTTTGTCAGGAGTTTTTCTCAGTGCTGGTTGAGGAGGAAGAAGATACAGGAGGAAGCCAATGGGAGGGAGAGAGGGTCTGTGATTACTACAGTGTGCCAACAGCCAAGAAAAATGATGTGCATAATGGTTTCCTGTCTCCTGCAGAAGCTGATGGGGTGTTTTATGCCTGAGTGGTGCCTTTGAAAACACAAGCTTCAGCTAGGAGGGTTTTCTTCGCTTTGGACAGTAAAACCATTGAGTTGTGGAATGTAGTGCGACCAGTGTTTAGTGATAACCCGTTAGTGGGTCATGTTAAATTTCTACCCAGTCAGGAATGTCCTCGCTTATTTTTATAGACAGAAGCTGACTTGTGCAGCTCCAGATTCTGAAGGCATGTGGAGATACAATGTTGTTGGGAAGCAGCTACTTGAAGTTTTTCCATTTAATCAAAAGCTATACGTCCAGTTCAAATAGTGTCATTTTTCACCTCACAGCTAAAGATCAGTTCAAGAGTATGATGTAAAACGTGACTTTAAAGCACAACAACAGTAAACTACTACAAATAAACGACAAAATAAGTCACAACACATGCAAATGTTTCACTAGAAAGACATAATTGTCCTGTGCTTTTGAAAAATCAGTACAAATCACCAACAGTTTTATGACCTGACACAACTTATAATGGTTGGTTTGGTGTCAGCCAACAGCAACTTTGTTTGTCAGAAAGAAACCAACATGTTTGTTCATAGGAACATTAAAAAACAGCAGGTTGATGTGTTTTCACCAGAGATTTTAATGTTAATGCTAGGGCCTTTAACATGCCAAGCCCTAATTTTTATTTTTTTCATCTTTCTGTCTTAAATTTGGTGCTTCTGAAGACAATCAGTCCTTGTCTTGAAATTCTCAACAAGTCAGAGAAAGTGAAAGCATTTCTTGTGAAAGGCTGCACAAATATCAACATCATCATTTTTTACTCCCTAAAAATGATATCAGCTCCTGTATGTAAGCATATTTTCTAGGAGATGGGGTTAGTAGGATTGATCCTGGGGTAATTAGAAATTCATTTTATGTCACTCTATCCAATAGTTGACGAGTTACATGAAATTTTTCTTGAGGATTTACTGAAACAACTGATGGTTTTGAAAGTGTGAAATTATAGTATACTGCTTTAAAGAGAGAATCTAGTCTTCTATTTAGCCATTTTTAAAAAATATTCATACAAAAACAGCTCCTCAGTCGTGTAATTGACTGGATGCACAAGCATACCATTGAACTTGACTTCATTTTGATCCATAACACATGAGAAAAAAATGTCAGAGCATCTAACAAAAAGCACTGAAATGAAAAAAGCAGCCAACAGATCATCTAAACTCAAACTGTAAAGATGCTTATTATCCTGACTGTGTTTCCTAGTAACACAACTTTGTAGCTTTATGCAAAACCGTGATATTTATGAGGCTTATTTTGTTTGTTAATGTTTGTTTAATTTAACAAAATGCATTTCCTCTGTGAAGCTGCAGTGTTCAGATGATAATCACAAACTTCATTCAGACTTCTGATGTTTTTATTCGTAACAAACCGAAAGAACCAGTCCTGTCCTTACCTTGCATGGTTGGACTCTCTGTATCATTATTCTTCAGAAGGAGTTTCTGGTTTTCTGAGTTTAGTTGGCATTGAGTAGTGCAGAGGAGTTGTCCAGTGTTTTTAGTGGTAGATGAGCTGGTGTGCTCGAGCTGCAGTGAAAAAAGAGACAGGGGCTTAATAGAGTTCACGTTCTTGAGGAATTAGCAGCATCGTGTTACATTTGAGGTATTTTAAGGTCAGAAGAAATGCTTTCATGGTAAAAATCAACTAAATATGTAGCTTTGATACATGGAAGTTAGTTTTTTGGGACTGTAATTCTTGCATTAAGTATTATGGCCAATTAGAAGTTCATTTTATTTCTGTTTTCTTTGCTGATAATCTACTGAATCATGACCAAAACTAAGGTACATGCTGGACTGTAAATTTAGCATGCAGTTACACCCCGTCAGTTTGAATGTACAATTTGTACACAAAGCTTTATTAGCTAGAATTGATTCTTGAGCCCGATGTGCTTCCATTTTTCTCTCCCCTTTCTTTTCTTCCATTTCTTTGTCCTCTTTTCCTCAGTTCCTCGCCCTTGGCTTTGACCTTTTCCACATTGAATGCAATATTTTCTGGGGCTGAATGTCAGCAGCCATCAGAAATGACTCCCTACCCAAAACGGCATCAATTTCAGCCTTGTTAGCCCTCCACGCCTTCATGTGCGCACACACACACACGCACACAAAGTGGTGGGCCGGCGGCGCACAATGTAAACCAATCCCTCCATTGCTGTCAGCGAACAAGTGGCTACCCGCTGGGTGAAAAAAGGGCACGGTGAGAAGCGCTCTCAATCACTTTCAATTAATCCCCCCTCCTCCTTGCTTGAAGGGACTCTAACAGGACAGTTTTTCCATGGGGTTTGTGTGAAGGGGGCACTTAGGCCGCCTCCTGGCTGTGATGGCACACAGATATTGATTTATTATCTTCTCCAGTAATAATATATGGCTGGCAGACCTCACACCAGACCTGTTGGCATCAGGGAGTCATTAGTTTGAAGCACTGGAAAAGATTGGAGTCGCCTCTTAGAGCAGCAAGTGGGGGAGACGTGTACAAATATTAAAAGCATTTTCAGCCACAGTTTCCTCAATAATCTCTTTTCTACATCGGATTCACCCTGTTGTGATTTCCAGACAGTTCTTATATCATGCTAATAGTGTGGATAATGATAATAAAAGAGAGTCGGTGTGTGTGTGTGTGTGTGTGTGTGTGTGTGTGTGCGTGTGTGTGTGTGTGTGTGTGGTGGCGGCGTGTGAGCTCAGGAGCGTCCCTGCTTGAAATGATTAGAAGGTTGGGGCCATTATGAGCTCCTCTCTGCCTTTTGTATCTGCTGTAATGAATATTGAGGGGGGTATTTGGAGCACTTTGAGGAACTAACAGCCTTTTTAATCCTTTAATCCTGAGGAAAACCAATTTCACCCCTATACACACACATGCACACACACACACACACACCTCTGAAAGGGGTTATACTGAACCTACTGTGTGTGTTTAACCTGCTCTTGTTAATTTCCCGGCTCAGAGACCTGGTGATCCTGGAGATTAGGTTCATTAAAATCACATATTGTACGCACCGTGGAATTGGTGCGGGTGTGTGTGTGTCGTTGCACGTGTGTGGATGGAGTCAGCAGATAGGGAAGAGGCCCCCATTGTTGAGGTTATCGCTCTTGTAGGTCCCGCCACAGACACCAACACAAACTCACACTTGCAGATGACCCTGAACCTCCCCCCTGTGGCTGCAGTTTGACTCCGACAGCCTCGACTCCTGTCTGTCCTGCTGGGATGAAAGCTACAGAAACCTTCAAGTTTAATCCTGGTTGCATCAAGAACATAGAACACCTTAGTCCAAACACTTTCATCGCACTTTATACAGTCAACCAGTAGCATTGAACATGAAACAAGATACTATTATAGCTGTCTAGCTTGGGAGTAGGGCTCTTATTATTGTTTTTACATAAAATAGCCATGAAAGAAGCTGATTATTGCTTTTACTCACAACTGTGAAAATGATATTTTGACCTTGAAGCATGCCAGTGTGGTAGAGCTGGTTATTTCTTGGGATTGATTGATGTGTTTTTTTTCAGAGCCAATACCAATAATAAATAATTAAAGAGAATGATAACCTATATGTGAAACTGATAAATAATATTTAGCTTTAGAGTGATGCAAATTCCAGCACAAAACTTTGCTGAATGCTTTTGTTTAATTATCTTTTACATGTTTAGTTGAAAGAGAACTTTTTAACATTTACTTTTTCTTCCCACTATTGGATATGTTTTTTTGTTTTCTCTATAATATAGTCTTGAAAAGTCTTGGGCTCATTACTGAAGTGCCGAGTGATTTATGTTGAGAAGTGGCACAGTAACTACATGCAAAACTGAACTGAATTGAAACACTACATGTTACTTGTACTTGAGGCGACTTTGCTAAAAACCACAGAGTAGGAACTACAGATACAGTGAGAGAGCTGCAAAGTTGTGCATTTTAAACATTTATTTTATTTGGAATTGGTTAAAAAAAGCACCAATAATTGGAGAAAATGCACAATGTCTGACTCAATTATGTAACTTTTTATAGTATTAAATACAACTGAATGAAAAGAAAGCACACATGTTGGTAATTTTCAAATACATAAATGAACAAACGTTACAGTAAAGAGATGATCATTTTACTCCTTGTGTGTAATCCTATTTATGCTACATTCAGTGGTATATTAAGTGTTTATATTGTTTTGCTTCACTGTTTTTACCGACTCTAAATGGGCCTTTAGGGGGTGGCAGTAAGCATGATTGGTCCACCTACAGTCAATATTACGAGTCTGTATTCATGGATTTGGCAGAAATTTGTGTACCTTATTGATATTTCTGACCATTTGATAAACAGAATTTCTATAACAATTAAGAAAAGGAAGTTCTTATCAACACAACTGTTCAAAAAATTATATTCATGTGTTCTATTCTTGATTCTTATTATATTAATGCTTGTGCTGGCTGAAAACTCTTTTGAATGATGACAAAAATTTCTTTCTAAACTCATTATAAAGTTAGCACTGATGAAAGTTTTCTGTACACAGCTCTGCGTATGGTGTACAGAAAAAGAATAAAAGAAAACATGTTTTAAAATATAACCAGCACACTAGTTACCAGTCCCATTTTCTGATCCATCACAGGCAGCCAGTATTATAAATATTCTATCAATGACAGCTGGATTCTTGGAGGATTATATTTAAGAGGAGCACATGCAGCTCACGCCGTCGGAGCTGAAAAAGCTCGATAAGGCAGCGGTGTGTGTACAGTTCTTTATGTGCTTGCAGTATTTGTGTATTCTGTATGAGTGTGTGTGTGTGTCTGCCTTGCATCGTGGTGGCGTGTGTGCGTTTTAGTGCATTACTCCAGGCAGCACCTCCTATCATTGCTTCATAATGGAGGAGTGTCTGGGGAGTTTTATCACCGAGCCTGGCTGTTCGGGGGACTCGCGGGCCGCGGGCCCTGCTCAAAGGGCCCCCATGATGCTGAAAAGGTGATGGAATTGAAAAGCGGATTGGGAGATTCTGCTTGTCTTTATATGTGTGTGTATGGGTGAGAGAGGGAGCATGTTTGTGTGTAAAAGTCAAGGGGGCAGGACTCAGGAGAGCATGGGGGAAGAATCGTCTTCCCAGCATGCCACAGGGCTTCTCCTGCTCCCTCCATAGGTGAGTAGCAACATAATTAGACAGATAAAAACCAACAGTGAATGTGGAGGCGTAGATAAGGTCTAATGAGAGGGAGATGGGACAGAGGAGGAGAACGATACGGCCAAAGAGGAGAGGGGGATGGAGGAAGAGAAAGAAAGGGGGAGAGGAAGGAAAGGAGGCGAGGCAACGAGGTAGACATGAGGAAAGTGGGAGAAAAGGGGACAAAACAGGAGGGAGGTTCGGATCAGATGAGGGTTATTAGCGTGAGATGACACATCTAGCCAATCTGATCTCTGCTTTCTCCTCGTCCACCTGCTTGGCTGTAAACTGCAAAAAGTGTCTGCCGAACCTTGAATCTCACCTTTCCAAATATTGTGCAATTCAACATTGATAAATCGTAACTGTTTCCATTTTGACATATTAATGTACAGGCAGTCCTCGGTTTACGACGTCCTCGACCTACGGCGTTTCGTCTTTACGTCAGAACAGGTTATGGGCAGGTCCTCGGTTTACAACATACAGCGTTTTGTTGTTATGTCGCAGCTGATTACGTGGAACTAGGTAGCGAACGAGTACATCATCACGTGGCGCTATAAGACGGCTTTGTTTACATTCGCCAGTTGTACACCACCTTGGATTGTGCGACATTTTGCCCTTCATTATGGCCCCCCAAACATAAGTCAGACTCTTCTGATGGTAGTGCTTCGAAAAAAAGGAAAACCATCCCCATGGAAGTGAAATTAGATATAATAAAACATGAAAGTTGCAACATGTTCTGTTATATTCTTGAACAATAACTCATACATGCATGAAAGTCATTGGTATTCATGGCTTTTGCGGCAAACTGATCGATTTCGTGATGCATGTGCGGTTTGATGATGATGCAGTTTTGTTCACATTTTTGCCGGAATTCCAACTTACAGTGAAAATTGACTTGCGTCAATCTGTAGGAACCAAACTCCTGTAATCGTTGTACACATGAAAGACTGGGAATCTTTTCAGGACTTTGTGCCAGCAGGTTTTTCGGGGGAAATGTTCTGGTTTACCTTGTGGCCAAATGCAGAAGAAAAGTGGTTTTCTTCTTGAGTAAATTGAGTTTTGAGAGTTCCTGGAAAACCTTCAAACATTTGCGGGACTAAAGTAGCTCTTTGCAAATAAATTTTAAAAGACACAGTGTTCATTGTAATCAACAGCTGACATGTGTGTTCTGTTATTACCAGTTGCTATTTTGGACAAATGTGAAGAGTTTGCTATAGTTTGACTGTAAAAAGAAGTTGTTACTTTTTACCATATGGGACAAAACCAACACAAGTAGTTGAAAAGTAGCACAACTACACAAACTTGAATTGTTTATAGTATTTTTATTTTTGATGAAAAAATGCCTGACAATGTTTTTGTTAAACTGTAATTATAAACTTATTTTGTCATTTATTGTAATACAGTACATTTCATTTTCAGCCAATAGGCCTCACAATGAAAGATACACATTTGGATTTTTTTTTTCCAGTTTTCTGTTTCAATCAACCCACTAACACACTGCATTGCATTGATGTATTTCTGATTTTCAGAAGTCATATGAATATGGGCAGGTGCATGCTGATCTACTCTGAGTCTGTTCTTATCATTTCATTCTAAAATACCCATGTTCAAATGGTTTAATATCTTGCAAATTTGAGCTTTATATGTTGATGTAGAATTCTTGTATGCTAACAAGGCTAGTGCAGTCGGTACGCTGTCCACTTAGCTAATCCTGAGTTGACATGCAGATTTTTTTTACCATGACCAATCCGTTAACTCAAGAGGTGGTATGAGTTAACTTGACCAAGATTTTCTTTGATTGACTGCAGCTCGATAGTTTAATGTAATTTATTTTAAGGTGAGGTAAACCAATGTAACACTGAGGTTTCTGCAAGACACATCAGAAAAAATTCCCCCTCACTGTCTCTGTTGTTCTCTCCCAGACTGTTGGCATATTATGTCGGTGCAATGTGACATACACATATTTTAATAAATGCTATAAGACACGCAGCGTGACCGCATTAGCTGCGGGGCTAAGGAAACTGCCAAAGAAAATACACTGTAGAGGGATGGAAGAAACACCTGTTACCATCATTCTGACAATTCAAATTGACTCTTCCTGTATAGACACAAATATATTATTATGCATATGTAATATATATCGTAAACATGTATACTTGTTTGAATTAAAATACAGGTTTACTCTTGTTTTGTGAGAGCAACAGCATGAATACTTCTTTTAACAGTGCTCTAATGTAAATTGATTTATTTGAAGTTAAAAAAAATACAAATCTGTTGCCTTATTCTTGCTGCTTCCAGAAAACTGGGCCTCAGTTCTATAATCAAATCTTCTCCAAATGAAAAGGCATTGGAAACACGTTGCACTAAATTACAAATCTGAAATATTCCGCTTTTTCAAAACGAGGCGATGAGATATTTTTTGCAGTGTTGGCTCTCTTTCTTTCCCTCTCTCCACCTATCTGATCTCTCCTGCTGCCACCAACTGCTCTGTGTCCATCTGGGTACAACATCCGCTCCTTGGGAGGCGTCGCTGTTTATCTATATCATCCTGCAGCAGATTAGCTGACACCTCTCACCCCTCCTGCTATGACCTGCCCTGCTGTCTAACCCCGACACACATTCTTCTACATTTCAATAGCTCCATTCCTCAACACTGTCTAAGTTCTGTTTTGTGATTTTTTTGCGTTATTATGTGAAAAGAAAGGCACAGTGTGGGAGATAAACTAGTTATTCATTCAGTCTGTAGTGTAATGATTTGTCTCTTGTTTTTCTTGGCATTATTTGTTCCACTATTCACTGCAGATCATTTGGCTGTGACTAACTTGGCAGCGAAGACACAAACAGAAAGAGGGCCATATCCTCACAATAAACAATCCAATCATGATCAGAACCGCTCAGCGGGTCGACATGTCATCATTGTACCTGCAGTGTAATCTCCTTGATGCACTTTTGCTTGGCTTCTTCATGAATTGCAGAATGCAGATAGGTTTTGAATAAGGAGATTGCGTGTGATTAAAGAAAAACAAGATGAATTTCCATCTTTCTCAGGAGAGAACAACTGCTCCTTCTTAGCATCTCCATTACAGCCTGACAGCATGAGTTTCAGCGCATCAAACTTTGACAAGCCGCAGATTTTAGACTATGTTAGCTAACAATTCCCTAATATGTTTTGCAAATAAACAAAAACTGAAGGGTGAAGACAGGGTTGTATGTATTTTAATGGAGGCTACATCTGAAATCGGATACATTTAAGCAATAAATAAATCAATCTAAATATGTCCCTTGATGTTGGGAATCTCCCTGTCAAGGTGCTGTAAATGTTGTAATAGACGGTCTAGTGGTTGGAATGTATATCAGCTACGATAACTATCTGCTGCCATTCTCACGTCTCTCTTTCTTTGAGTCTGGGTTTGTTAACGGACTGCTGTTTAAGCCAAAAAAGGTAATGGTATCAATTAACACAACCAAACCGGTTGAATACTCAGCAGTAAGATGATCAATCATATCTTTAGGAGTCCCGGGCCACATGTTTTAGCCCCTGCATTAATCCAATCTCCATTATCCGGGCTAAGGAGGAGGCCGTAATGGATTTGTGCACTCTAACAGAAAATGGCTTTTTGAACCAACACACAATTAGCACAAAGAGTTTTGGCAAACCATACCCATATTATCAACATAATGGGAAATAAGCCTGCAGCTTTTTAAATGAGTTAGAAAATGGGGGGTTAATAATGTGTACAGAAAGTTTTCAAGTTTAATTTATCATTCCAGGAGAGACCATTAATCAAAGCAACTGTGAAGTGATGTTTTTCCTATTGATTTTAATCTATTATTTAATCCCTTTAGTTAATTTCCACACAGATCTACTGTGCTTTTTAGTTTGCTACTGGTAAGAAGTAGACCTCATACGGTCATTTCCACAGCATTACAAAAGGTGAATAGCAAATAGAAGTTGGGCATTGAAATCAGAAGATTTTAAACTTTTGAATCACGTACAGGAGTGAAAAATTCTGCTTCTATTTATTACGAATGTCGGCATGCAAGGTTTACTTGACATACTGACACTTGCATTGCCTTTACAATAAGCTAACGGCAAAACTAGTAATGGCCGTCACTAAGACTACATCCATACTGCTTAGTTTTTATTTTAAAGTTCAAGCGTTTCGCCTGCTGTATATCAACCTCCACAAAGTTCCTGTACAAACTTCTTGTACAGATTCTGTTAGCAATGTGATGACTTCCACCCCATCTAATGTATAATAGGTGATAGATATTGACTGTATAATAATACCTATAAATGGGAAAGATGTGTTGATTAAAAATGTGTTTGCAAAACTCAAGGAACAAACGTAATGCAGCAGAAAATACGTTTCCATCACAACATAACTAAGAATACAGTTTACTTTAAAATAAAGTTGAAAGACTGAACTTTATTGTAATGTACAACCTATATTTGCTCATGTTAACTCAAAATATAGGAAAGGTTTCCATTCATTTGACCTATTGCTTCAATAAATACGGTGTCTATTCTTTGTTTGTCTTCATACTGCAGGGCGGACCACATCTCTTTTGAGACATGATCCAGAAACATGGATCAACAAGGGTTCACTGTCACTGAAGTCGACCAAGGTGAAAGCAACATTCCCATACAAGTGGCACAGGAGAAAGGAGAGGAAAATGGAGGTTAGTCGGGATTTTATTAAACATGATGACTTGTCTGTCGGGTAAACAAAGCTTCCTCGCCTGGTGGCCTAATACTCTGAAAAAGTGCCAAATCAGCCGGTGAGGATTCAGTGTGTGTGGGGATTAAAGCTAAAACCTGCGAGTCCGTGGCACCCCTGTATGCAAACACAGTCCGCTACGTTAACCCAGTTTGATATCACAATGCATAATCTCTGCTTTTTAGAAAACACACATACACACACACAAATACACACAGGCATAATCTCTTCTTCCCGCAACTGTTGGGGTGTGACCTCCACGGCCTGATGCCTGCTGAGTGACGGGCCGCTCATCTCTGCACAGCACGCTGTGTTAGGCTCATGAACAACACACAAACACACACTTTTGTACACGCACAAATAACGTCTAGTTATTTTTGTTAGCTGCAGTATTTTTTCCGATCTACAACAAAAAACACATGTTCGTTTTTTCCCCCCTCGTCTGTTTGATTACAGCGTTTCTGATGTTTTTACGTGTTGGTGACCTAAAGTGACCCCTCCTCTATACAAGCTGCAGCCTCTGCTATGGTTGGTGTATTTTCTCACACAGGTTTCTCCGTCTGCCTGTCAGAAAAGTGAAAACATGAGGCTTTATGTTCATAAGGTGAATAGGAAATTCTCCTACAATGCAGCAGCGTAGCTTTAAATCATTCATGTGGTCAACAGTTTAATCAGTGAAGACCCTACAAGATACGATTTTGAGTGTTTGTGTTTGATCATTTGACTTGAGCGTCACCTTATAGATGGCAGCCACTGATAGAAAAGTCTACAGGTAGCCACAGATTGGACCTTAAAGCCATCAGAAAAGTATAGTGGTTCTGGGTTTTCCAGTGCTTGGTAATTAGGACCACAAGCAAAGATTGTTTCTATTGTCGATTAATCTCTGTATTATTTTCTTGATTAATCAACTAGTTGTTTGATTTACAAAATGTCAGAAGATGGAGGGTAATGTTGATGAAAATCCCAAGAATCTCCTCAAATGTCCTCAAACATCCTTGTTGTGTCCACAGTCCCAAAATATTCAGTTTGCTTTCACAGAGGAGAGAAACCAATGTAAGAATACGGAATCAGAGAATTTGGCTTTTATTCTTACAAAATGATTGATGACCAAAACAGTGAACAATTTTAAAAATGTTTGACAAATAAGCAATTAATCATTACAGCTCTTGTGGTACTGCACTTGGAGCTGTTTGGTTGCCAAAAGAAGGAAACATTTTATTTGTTTCCATATATCAGTCAAACGAATTCAACACAAACTTTTGAAATATCAATGAAGCTGAAAACAGAAGTACACTACATGCACAATTATTAGGCAAGTTGTATTGTTGAGGATTAATTTTATTTTTGAAGAAATGCTATCCAAAATGTTAATAAACCTCAAACCTGGATATTTACCAAAGGAAACGTCAGTTTTGGCTTTCTCAGGAGGATATCTATTTGTCCAGAATTACTATGCAGCTAAATGAAAAACTAAAATTTCCAATCTCATTTGTTTATTTTCATTTATTAGAGTAAGAATAACAAATAAACCACTCGAAATTTACAAAAACACTTCTGACATTTCATTAAATATTCAGTAACTAACATAGCGACCCCTCTTTTCAATAACTGCCATGAGCCTTCCATCCTGTTAGTTTCTAGATCTGCTGATGATCAACAACAGCCTCCCAAATGCTGTTCAAAGAGGTGTATCATCTTCCCTCACTGTAAATCTCATGTTGAACAAGGGCCCGCAAGTTCTCCATAGGCTTAAGATCAGATGAGGAAGGGCGTCATGTTATTATTCTGTCATCTTTAAGGTCTTTGCTTTCTAGCCACTCAGTGGAGTACTTGGATGCATGTGATGGACTTTGGTCCTGCATAAAAATCATGGCCTTCTTGAATGATGTAGACTTTTTTGTGTACCACTGCTTGAAGAAAGTATCTTCTGGCAGTAGGTTTGGTAGTTGATCTTAAGTCCATCTTCAATCCGAAAAGGTCCAACTAGCTTATCCTTAATAATAGCAGCCCATACCCCACCTCCACCTTGCTGGTGTCTGACTCCAAGTGGAGCTCTGTGCCCATTAATGATCCATCCATCCATCTGGTCTGTCAAGAGTCACTCTCATTTCATCCATCCATAAAACCCTTGAAAAATCTGTCTTCAGATACGTCTTGGGCCAGTCTTGATGTTTCAACTTATGAGTCTTGTTCAGTGGCAGTCGTGTGTCAGTCCTCCCTAACTGGACCGTGTCTCTGAGTAGTGAAAACTTTGTACTTCAGGTTGAATTTCTGCACTGTGGCAGCACTGAAGGTAATGGCTCCCTGGTATCTTTGTGTTCAATTCTTCTCAAGTCTTTAGCAGTTAATTTGCGTCTTTTATTTTCCACACGTGTTTTGCAACCCTGTTGACGATTTGGAACAAAACGTTTGATTGTTCGGTGATCACGCCTCAATAGCTTAGCTACATCAAGAGTGCTGCATTCCTCTGAAAGACATTTTCAATTTTTTGTCTTTTCAGAGTCTGTTAAATCTCTTTTTGGCCCATATTGTCTGAGGTAAAGAAGCTGCCTGATAATTATGCACACCTTGATAAAGGGTGTTGATCACTTTTAGGCCACACCTTCCCTCATTACACAAATACACATCACCTGATAAAGCTTAGATCCAATTAACATTCAAGTTTATATAGCTTGGAGTTGGAAAGTATGTATGAAAATGACGATAAGGTCAAGATACTCACTTATTCGCCGAATAATTGTGCACACAGTGTAGTTGTTTGCCAGCCGCTAAAATACTAGAAGAAACAATAGAAGAACTAAACTTAGGCCATCTACAAGATGAAAAATTGGGAGATGTCTTGAGGTATTGGTTTCATCTGGGAAAGTTGTCATGATTATTAGATGTCAGCTGGTATTCGACAGGTTTCATGCTGTCCAGAGGTAAGCACAACAAAAGAATTAGAAACCTAATCAGTTAAATGTTTGCTGTGTCAGAACTGGTTATATCTCCCATGTGGCACATTAAATCTTTATTCAACTACTTCAAGCGAGATTTTAATTGTTTGCATTAAACTTTGCTAATGTGTTCTAATGTGAAAATGTAAATACAAATATGTTGTGGAAACATGGTTATTAATGGTTTATTTTGGAAGCTAGAATCTATACATAAGAGAAAAGACTATAGACAGTGTCTTTTGGTTGAAGTTATTCTTGTTCTTTTGATGTTGGTTCAATTAGACACAGTTATAAAGTTGCAAAGAGTTATTTTTTTGTGGACAGAAATCCTCTGTCTTGTCTTAACAACAGGACGTACTGGGAATTCTGCATCATCCTTGATTGGACGTTGTAGTTAACTGTCGAAAATGTGTCCATATCTGATGAATTCGTTTTGAAAGTTGAGCTTGTTAGAAGAATACATCTATAACTTTACAAACCTTCATATTCCTGCTTAATTTCTCCATTGCAGCCTCTCTTTTAATTCTTTCTTTCTTCACAGTGTGGTTTGTTAGATTATGGCTACCTCTTTAGTCTTCTGAGCAGCGAGGCGTCTAAATAACAATACGAGGCGACACTAAGTGGACACAAACTTGGACCCGTCGTCTCCTTTCCATTTCCAGCTGTTCACCTTCGCTCTAACCTGCCACCTTGACGTTTCGCAGCACTTTCAAACGGTTCAGCAGCTTCCCCTTCATATCTGCACCTGGCACGCATCAGACCTGTGGACTGACGGCAAACAGCCATTAGTTAATATTTGCACAGCGTTTACAAAGCCACTTTTCCAGTCAGTTATAGGTGCTCTGCAGATGTTTATCGCCGTGCATTGATCCGTGTCTTTCCATGCAAAGGTTGGACCTTGGAAAGGTTAATTGGAAAACAAGACAGCAGAACAGTTGAGAGAAAGTTTGTAGGTTTAGTGTGTTTCCTAGTGGACAGTGAAGGTGATGGAGTTGGTGGAATCAAAGGTGTGTTTAAAATCTTACAAACTTAATTCCTCCACATGCTGTAACAACCATCTTGCAGGTCCATGGCACAGCATATTGTGCAAGATAAGTTTAAAAAATCTTGTTTTTGGTGAAAGTTATGTTACATATTCAGTGTATAATATTAATTGAAGACTGACTGCGTACTGAATGGCTGGTTAGTAGAAGTGCTATGATGCAAATAGGCAAATATTGCGGTGACCAGTTGTCTTTATAAGTGTATAAACAGCTGGTCTATTAGGGAGGGAAACGCCACTGTGTTTTCATGTAGCAATTTATGTATGTTTTGATGCATAAATTATCTGTACATGTGATAAATAGTGAGGTAGTCTAGTTACATATGCAGAAATACAGATGAGTTTAGTAGTTGACTTGCAGTATTGTTAATCAAATCTTTATTACGCTCACAGATAAGCCTGCAATAGATGGACACCATTTTGTTTTCTTGGGTTCCCCTAACTGTCCACCAGTTGACGTGTTGTGGATCATCACGTTGAACCAATAACATGCAGTGGAAGAAGTATTCAGACCTTTTAAACCATTACTACATAAGCAAAAGTACTTACATTTTAAAAGTAAGATGTAGTTGAAATAATTACAGTGAATATCCTGGTTTGATCCCTTTGACAGATACAATTTTAGATATGACATTAGTAGAATATTACTAGTGAAACATGAGTTTGTCAGTAGCATGTTACTGTTGTAGTTACTGCAGCTACTTTGTTCTACTTTATATCCAGTTTTATGACAACAGATCAATCTGAGGGCTCATCACATGATTAAAACTACTGCACTAATCTAACCTGAGTTACTGGATCATTGGAACGTCTGTTGAAATTAAACCACGTGGGAAGCTTAAAGAGAAAAATCATGATTTGTTGATGCTGTGAACAACTCAGAGACATTTGAAATGTGACCTGACTATGCACTGCTTTTTGTACAAAGCCAAGAAGGTTGGAAACAGGTTTAATCTTAAACAGCGTGTTGTATTTTAAAAGCTTGTTGCATTAGTCTGTGTGTAAAATCTTCATTTTTTTAAAGTTCCTAAAATCGTTAGATAAATGTCGGGGAGTAGAAAGTACAATATTTCCATCTTGAATGTCATGGATGAAAATTTAAAGTACTACAAAATGAAAAAATTCAAGTTAGGTGCAAATAGAGTGAATATATTTTCTATTACTGATTATAACCAAAGATCTGTCCTCATATTTCTTCATATTGTTTACAAATTTGCAAAAGGCCCTTTATATGATTTCTGTGTGGGTTTTTTTTTTTTAAACAACATAGTTTAAAAATTAGCTTGAGTGAAAAAAAAATGAACAAAAAACTACACATCTTGACTTTAGTTTCACCGTTACACACATCTCTCTAACACTGATTTCGTCTGCCCATTGACAAAATCAGCATCTACTCAAATTAGGGCTGTTGTGATAGCAGTTTTTCACTGCATGCCAAAAGAATTCATGATAACATTGCAATATCCGTGGAAGATTTGAAAAGAAAAACCTCAGTCAGTTTTGTTTCTTGTTTTTTTCCCTGATTTTATTGGCAAATAAACTGCACTTTAAAAACAACCTACGTAGGTGGAGAGAGTCTGTAACCATAACTGCACTCTAAGTTGTTCCTATGTGAAAGTGTGCTGGATTATTTAGGATACTAACAGTTGAATTTTTTTGTCAATAGTGCTAAATCGCGACATTTAGTTGTACGAGACGTGATTTTTGACTCGATGCAATGCAGCGAATCGTTTCTCTGACTAGCAGCTTACCTGACACTCTGTAAATGGTCCTATCACCCCTCTGCAGGTCCGGAATTGTTTGCAAACACTGTTATTTCCGGGTTTTGTGTTTTTATTTCATACTTTTTGAAACTGGAGCTGGAGCCAAAGCGGAGATCTGAGAGGCCCTCGAGCTGAAGAGGAGCCACTTTACAAGCAATTCATCACCTGGCTGCGGCCTGTCTCCCCTCTTTCCTCTTATGTCTCTCTCCCACTCTCTCTTTCCACCGCTTTCACTTTTTTTTTTTTTAACTGTTCCTCTCTCTACTTGTTCTCCTCTCTTCCCCTCTGTCATGACAAAAACCTCCCCTCTGCACTCTTCCCCCTCCACCGTCGTCCCTCGGCCTCTGTCTAATCCCGGAGGAGAAAGCTTCGGTTCTGTTTTGGCGTATGGGTATCTGACCTCAGCATCGCCTCTAATCCGGCTTAGTTCACTTAATGATGCCACTTGTGGTGCCACGAACGCCACCGAGAAGTCTATAAAAGCCTTCCATTAAAATGCAAATCCGACGTGGCGGAGAGAAGCTAAGCGACACAAAAGTGGGAGAATTTGACCGCAGACCCCTTCTTTTTCGTCTCTCAGCTATGCAGCCGATGCAGCAAATGCTCCCATCCAATAATAACTGATCCTGTGATTAGGGCCACTGCTGCATGTTGGCGATGAAATAGACTCTTGTCCTCTCGCAGAACAAAATGAGAAAGAGAGGGAAAACTCAACCTATTCCATTTCAGAGGAGACTCGTGCATTTTTTTCTCCTGTTGTTGTCAGGAAATGAACAAATGGTTATCAATGTTCGGAGGGGAAATCTCCCATCTCGTGGCCAGGTTTTCCAAGCTGATACTATTTTCTCCGTACAAGGCAGGAAATGAAATTTCTCTGTGCCGCTGTATCACCTCTCGCCCGCCGCCCCCTCATCTGCTCTACCTTTTTATCAGGATATCCTTTACTGAGAGGAAGGAGCCTCCTCTCCATCTCCAAACAGAGAAGTTGTCTCCAGCAATAACATGCCATACACATCAGAGCCGATACACACAGCAATAGAGTAGTTTCAATTTACAGAATTATTTGGTGACGGATTTGTGAGTAATTTTTTTTTTTCTAAGGAGGGATTACACCATATCATGTCTGTCACACTCCTGTGTGGGTGCGGGTGTGTGATAGTGAATTAATAAAACCATATCAGTGTGCAGGCGGACATTCGTTTATTTAGAAAAATTATGTGTTTTAAGATTTTGAAATGTAGTTATGTAGCTTCCACTGTTGGGAAAAAGCTTTTTTGTGATAGTGTTTTAAAGGACATGGCAAAAATATCTTCACTAGAGTAAGTTTTTTGATGGAATGCATGATCAACGTGGGCAAAAATCTTTTTCTGTTTCAAACTATTTTGTATAACAGTTTATTGTCATTATTAACCATTAAATGCAACTCTAAATCATATTTATTTTACAAACAAATAACAATTCAACATTGTTGCCTGTGTCTTGATGCTACTATAATAGTCTTTCTAACACAGCAAAGTTGTTTCATTTATTTTTATTTTTATTTTTTTACATTCTTAACTTGTTTTAAATGTCAGTTTGCTATTATTTTAATGCAAGGGACGTTTGTTTGCACATTTTCACAACAAAGCAATGTTGAGTGCTATAAATTAGACATTAGAAAGCATTAAAATCAATCATAAAAGATATACAAGACAAAATAAAATGACTTTAATTAGAGTTAAATTAATTTTAATATAAAAATATGATTAAAAATGAGCATAAAAGATGTGAAATAAATTGTGCAGTGCAAGATAAATAATTTAAATAAGCCAAATATTACACACAGTGTTTTATATAAAGATTTTAGTTGTTTTATTTCATGCTACAGCACGTACCTAACACCAAAAATAAATGAAAGCAAAGGCTAAGAGATTAAACCAGTGCAAAAAGTTATTAATGGCACAAATTCAACAGGAGTTTTGCGCTTCTAGTTCATGAATAAAGGGGTAATTTGAGGCCTCGGGCGCCAAAGAGCTAACATTTTTATCAGCTCAGGTAGCGCGTCTCCTTCCAAACAGCATCTCGAAATGGAAATTCTTGAGACAACACACAAACGTTGTTGGCAAAGCAGGCTGATGAGACGCTGCTGTTGGCTCTGCAGTGAAAACAAGCCTATTGAGAGTGAGGAGAGTGAATTTGGGGTCGCTTCACTGCCCTGTCGCTTGCCAGTGATTGGCCTGATTCCTGCTCTCAGAAATGTGGACAAACACACTCAACAGAACTTATTGTCAATCTTAAAAAGGTAGAGAAGGTTAAAGCTGAAACATATGAGGATGAACATTTGTATTGCCTTTAAAAAGCACATTCACGTAGATTTAGAAGCAAATTTAGCGTTCTTGTGCATGCTTTTGTCACAGTTTTGTTCAAATAAAAAACATTCCCCAGCTGAATAAAAATCACACAGTTGAGACAGTTTCACTAAATTAGCTCAGATATTATTGTATAGTGTGTTACCACCTCTGCTTAAAAGCTGTACAGGCTGCATTTCACTATACAGGCCCAACAAATCAAACAGAAAGCAGTGGGAGTACTGTGTCTCTTAAACTGAATGAAAGTCTTTTATTTTTCATTCAAGTCAGGGTGCAAAATCAAAAATCCAAAGTATAAAATTGTGAATACATTTACGAGGTTATTTTTAATACCAGTTAATTCAAATTTTTTATTTGTGTGTATTTTATTAAATCTAAAACCTTCTCAGTTATATTCTGTATCAAACCTCAAAGCTGCAGAACTTATCAAGTCCATGAGCAAGCATGTAATCACAATACATGTTTTGATTAAATGAATGTTTGTGTAGTTGTCCAACAAGACTATCTTAAATCATTAGTTATCGAATAGAAAAAGTAACTAAAGTAAGGTGGTTTTTATTATACGTGAAGTTTATAGTGTTTAATGCAGACTGAAGCTGTGTTTTAACAGAAACTTGATGGATTTTAAACTTTGTACTCTGAGAGGAGACAAAGTGTAATATGTAGAGTGTGAAACAATAATTTTGAATCCAAATCACTCAAACGAACTGTTCCAAAGGACTGAAAATGTCCCATCTGTGCTCATTTGGCCTTCAAGCGCCCAGAGGGAATTAGGAGAAATTAACAAATGGCATTAGCTCAAAATGGCACTGTAACAAAAAACCTTCGTCACAAACCACACTGTACAATATATTTTAAAAACAGCTCAAATATAAAAGCATCTTCCACCTTTGCACTATCGTACAAATGCGTCATTTCTGAAAACATAGGAGCAGAACTTTTACCTCGCAAGTCCTGAACGCAAGTCCGCTTTAAATTGCAATTCAAAAAAGTCCACACAAAACAGTGTAAATGTAACTGTGTGCCCGTTTGGAACAGCAGTGTTAAGTTAGTTGTGGGAAATGGAGGGTGTAAAGTGGGAAGGGCACGACGAGGGAGAGAGATGTGGGGAGCATCTGCCTGTGGTCATGGTTCATTCACTTTGGCTATGGCCTCTCGGCTCTTTGAAAATGCAAGACTGTGAAAGAAAAAGAGAAAAAAGGGGGTCGGGGGGCGAGGGGGGTAGTCGAGGAGAGTTGGCATGGCTCAAGATTTCCCCTCATTTTCGTCTGCCACATTCATCATATGCTTGACTCGAGCGGCGTTCCCCCCTTTTTAACTGGGTTTTAGAGGAAGTAAATAAAAGACGGGAGACGCACCGAACTCGGAAATGATGTTTCAGCCAGAGGAGTGGCGCTCGCTTTGCTCTTCTTCTGGCTTCATGTAGCTTTGTGCCCTGTTTTATATGGTGTTAAAAGAGCAGAAAATGGTCAGAGCTTGCTTGTATGGTCAAAAGAGATAAACAGAAGCTTGAGGACGAATGCAACGAAATTCAGTCGCAATCAAAAGAGGCTCCATCATGACTTGTCTGCGACTCCCCTCTGCTTCTTGGATAGGCCGGGGATTTGGGTGCTAGAAGGGGCGGGGAGTTGATTTGACAAAAGGCAGCGCGTTTGCATGTTTAAAAAAAAAAAAAAAAAAAAGGCCGTTTGGGGGGAAGAGAAAGACGTGAGGTCATTGCTCCGCTGTTGCAGAGGTCTTTGGTGCAACGCTGATAACACAAGTCGCCGCATTCGACAGCGGAAGATGCATCTGCTTGTAATATCGCGTCACACCCGGACCTGCACCACCCTAACCCCGCCCTAACCTGCTCTTACCCGCCTCCTACCAACCCCGAATCTATAGCATCGGGAAGCAAGGCGTCACTCTGCTGAATCTATACCAATGACACATTGACCTCAAGGGCATCAACGTCCTGAACTGTTCCGAGTAGATATCACAATACAACACGAGTCCACAAAAGTAAGTTCGGCTACAAAATCGGGCCATTCAGCAATAATCCTTTTATTCCCCTAAAGAAAGAGTTACACATTGGAGCGTGAGGTCTTTGTCAACACTTGACATCTTCTCATGTCGCCGGTTTGTTGTTGGTTGTAATGCTAATAGCCGGCGCTACAATGACAAGATAACTGAAAAGGTGAAATGAGTGATTATGTTGGAAGGGGCAAGGTGCTGAATACAGAAAGACAAACTGATGAGGGAGAGACTAGTCTTAGCGGCATTTCTTCCCCTTGATATTCAGTGTATTCCTTGTATCATTCCATTTTATTTTGATGTACTGCATGTGCAAGTATTCCCTTTATCCAGGATTACATTCCAGGATTTCATGTTTTCGATAAGCTAATGACAAAATAACATTGCTCTTTTTTTGGATTTTTGAGCCAAGCTCTCATGAAACTCATCCCTCTTTCTCTGCCGCTCCTCTCCGTCGGCTACACTCTTTCATTTGCGAGTCCTTTGTCCTCTTCCGCGCCTCCGTTTTGTCCCATTAACTCAGACGTGTCAAGGCATGCCCATTGCTAGCTGTGCCCAAGCCTGAGCATGGCAAAGCAGGACAGATGGTTGCTAGGGAGGTTGCCAGGGCGGATCAGTGGGTCTGTGAGCGCGCCTTGTGTGTGTGTGTGTGTGCCGCTCAGTATCTCAAAGCCACGCTTCACCGTTGGACAATGGCATCGCCGGCCCACACCGGGGTTGAGTTGTGGCACCAAGCCGCGACCCAATAATGCCGGTGCCGCTGAGGGTTGCGACCTGGAAACGGGGGCCGACTGTGATAACAGCTTGGCCGAGCGGCGGGGAGGACACCTTGTCAGTGTCGCCATGTCGTAACGCGTGAATGTCACTGTCCTGCTTGCCCGCCTGCCCTCCACCTCTTATTTTTCTCCAGTCAGCCCCCCCTCCACCTCCGACTTCACACACACTCACTCCTCCCTGCCTCCTTCATTGCAAGTCTGCGCCTCCATCTTGATAAAAACAAAAACAAAAACAAAACATGTAAGATATGAAGACCAGAACCAGGAAGAAAATAGGATCCCCCGTTGATTTAGTGCGCCGTTTCTATTCTCAGCTCGGTTTTTGAATCCACGCCTTGGCAAAGGGCTCGATTCACTTTGATGGCCCTTTCTGAAGACTGTAATCCTTGTCTTTTGGTTTATGGCACGTTGTCAGTTTTGTCTGTCTTCATCGAATATGGTCTGGCTTGTGTGCAGCCATAATACAGACACCAACAAATTATAAGATTAGAGACCTGTGTTTAAGGGCCTGTGGTGTCTCCTCCAACTCCGAGCCGACTCTGAATACCGACACTGAATGTTCTTATAAGAGAAGGATCACTGCCTAACAGGTGGATGACTGTGGATAAGGACTGAATTAATTTTAACAGGAATTTAATATTCAGTAATTAAAAATTTGCTATGCTTGGTCATCAAAGAGATTAATAGCCGATATCTTGGTGTCAGAATTTAAAGTAACACTTAAACTTTGTGAAAATGCCTTTATGTTTTACATATCTGTAGTTAAAAAGAGAGCTTTTTACCATTTTTTTAGGGGTATATATGCTGTTAGTTCTGACATATGGCCTCTCAGAGACCACAAAGTGACTAGAAATGGAGAGAGCCAATATAGTGCAGTTTTACATCATTTTATTTTGTTAGGGGTCACATAAAAAGCGATAAAAATATTTATATTTGGAAAAATCTAATCCGATATTCAGATAATTAGTCAACCACTCTAATATATAATGTAGAAAATTGTGCACAGGGGTTTACATGTGCGTGTTTTGGGTGCAAAATTATCTCAGAGACAACTTTGGTTAGTGTGTTGCTCGAGGAGGTGCAAAGGCCTCAAAGTATGTGTAAATTTAAACTTGGCTTAACCTTAACAGGACAGATTACACTCAGCAGGTGAGTCTGTGGGTAACAGGGACAGGCTGCTTGCGCTGGCACACCGCCCCACCAGCAATAACTCTAATGGAGCACTTTCAGAGCTCCTGGGAAGGGGAATCAAATGATGTCAACCATGTCATAATCCAGGCCTGACTCCATTACAGAAACTACGATTTTTAGGAGAGAGAAGGGTGAATTGGCTCTTATCATGACTTCTCTGATCGGACATCTGCGACGTCTGATGCACATGACTGGAGAAATCACTGTCAGCAGGACAGTCTGGAATAAATTTGACCATCAAAATTTCAGGACTATCTCTCCTCTAGGCGTTTAATTCGAGATGAAGGAACTTTAGAACTTTCTTGTCCTGCTGCAAGCCTAATTACAGACGCAGGACGCATTTGTGCTGAGCTTAAACAAATGAATTTCCCACGAAAAAGATATCTTCAATCAAACAAAACACTGTGTAAACAAAACCAGCAGCGGCGTGACAGAGTTTCAACAAAAGGCTACGTTCCTCAATTACAACCTCAAGACTTTAAAACAGGAATATTGTCGTGTCTGTCTCTTTACACTCCATGTCTGATGTCTTGCTCTCGCCAGCAGCTCCCTCAGGTTTTTCTCTGATGGATCATAAAGCCGCAGTCTTGTATTTTTTGAAGTTAGCACAGTGTAACCACAACCTCACGCTACGACACCGAATGGTATCAGTTGTGATTATGAGCTCAGGCTTGCTGACAATGTTGGCTGAGGTCATGTCTCATTTTCTCCCAGGATTGGAAGATTAGTGTTGATGGCGCTGCTTTATAAAGAGCCCGACTTAAAACTCAACCAAAAGCATGTTATTCTGCTTTGTTTGCGAAAAAAAAACCCCACCCTGATACACTGTTTACACCTAAAACTGCTTCCACACGTATGTCATTTCGCAGATTTGGTTAAAAGTTACAGCTGTGTGGATAATCAGTGCTTAAGTTTTAAAGCTTGAGTAAAAGTCTAATGAATTCTGGTTGTGCTGAGCCAGAAAGTGACAGCCAAGAATCTATTGATGAAACATCATCCACATGACATGAGCAGGGTCTCTTACTGAAGCCTACTGAAGCAGCACACCGCCGTCAGATCCTCTGTTAGGGCCACGGACCTCCAACCTGTGTGTGCGTGAACGATCTCGGACCATTCAGCCAGTGACTGATGATGTTCCCCTCCAGTGCCAGGCCACATTACGGCACAAAGGGCCACTCCGAGTGAGACAAAGACCCTCTAATTGTGCCTTTGAGCAAGCTGCTTGGTCAGTCAGCTGGTGGCTAGTGGGTCCCTCGGGTCCGGCTGTCCTGCAGATTGGCTCAGGCCGGGACTGTGGCACAAGGAGGAAATTGGGAGAGAAAACGCTTTGTGTCTCACATTTCTGATGCTTAACTCATATTACGGTTGAGCTCTGAATTATATACAAGTGTAATAAGTTCCGTCTGGATATCCAAAACCTGATATTTGTTGTATCTCTGTGTAGCAGAGCTCTGTTGTCCATAAATGATCAAAAAACACAGTAAAAACACACATTTTTACACAATTGATTATACTGAACTATTTACCATTTCAAAACAATCACTGTTCTCTGTATTTCAATGTGTATTACTCCACAGCTCAAAATAGTTCCTATCAGATGTACTGTTTGTTGTTATTTGAGTGTCTAAAACACAACGAGGCTCAGCTGTTCTAGGATATTATTTAACCCTTTTTAAACGTGAAATTATATATTTGTAATCTGTCTTTAAGGGTTCAAATAATCCAGTGGGTTTTTGGCTGAGGGCTATAAACAGAGTGGATGGGTTTGAAAGCACTGAGAGACACATTAGAACATTGTTGTTTCTGTACTTTCTATAGAATTTGCTAACAACAAGCAAAAAAAATGGATAACAGCAGTCTTATCTTTTGTCATCTGGCTGATACCGAAATATAGAAGATGATAAATCCACCTAAACTCACTTTACAAGCTTTTGAATTTGTGGTAAAGATTATTCTCACAAGAAATCTGAATCAAAACCTCTTCTTCTAAAACACATTCATTACACACCGCTAGAGTCTTTCGGGATACTTTTTGAAAATATGACTTGTGCCTTAATACTAGTGGTTTCTTATAATAATTGACCCATATTTCTTCCTTGCAAATGCAATATAGTAATAATAGAAATTAAAGTGTTTTAAGGTGACAGTCGTGTTTTAGAAGTGACAAAGCAAACTGAAATAGAACGAGTATGCAGCAAAAAACAAGACAATGCACGGCAGAACAAAGCAGCGCAGCAACAGCAATCATCCCGTACGCCATGTCTGACTACAAAATATACAGTGGCCAAATGCAGTGCTCTAAATAGTGAGTCATGTTGTCCAAATCTTGTGTGCTGGGAGTGTCCTGACTGTGATGGATGGTGGATGCTGGTGGTCTGTTGTTGTGGATGCAAACACACAGGCCATTTGGTCCTATTGTTAGCCATTGTTAAGGGGGGCCATTGAAGACTAACCCTGCCTCTGTTCCTGAGGTCAATGAGGTTTGATGACGCTGTAATGGATACTAAATGACTCTTTAAAGATGTAAAATTAGACTGTACTGCAGTGTTTTCACCTCTAATAAAGTCTATTTTATGGAGAGTTTCTCTTACAAATGAAGAGATGGAAGCGTAATGGGAAAACGTGCAATTTTGATTTGTCATACTCGGAATCAGAGCAAAAGAAAGCAGTTTTTAAGTTGGCTTCAGTTATTCTTATAACAGAACCTCACAGAATCCACACCACTGCCGTGACAACTTCTCCACATCAAAACATGTTTTCTTCAAAACCGGTCGGCTATTTGTGGCGTCTCCCATGTAGCGGCATGTCGCAAGTAGAGTGTTTGTTGTTGCTGTGAAAAGACAGCCTGCTCTTGGATACATATTTGTGTGTGAGAAAAGACCGGCTGCTCGGGTGAGGCAGCGACAGACAACAGACTGAGAGGCAGTCTGCTCCTGCTGAGCCTGCACTGCTGTGCTCTCAATGCACCGCTAGAAAGTGCTCTTCTGCAGATTATGCATGACTCCTTTCGCTTGTAGCCGCTACTTCTGTTTCACACACACAGTCTCGTGCCTCACACACACTGTGCACAGATCTGTCTCGCTCTTTCTGTCTGAGCATTAGCTTAAAGCTAAGACAAAAAGAATTTAACTTATGAATCCCACTTCTGTATGGCTGCAGAGCAAAAAATAACTGCTTACAAACCTTATTGGGTGTGTTGCCTAAAGCATTACTGATTGGATCGCGAGCCAAAAATGTTGAAAATGCAGACAAACAGTAAATACGCAAATTATTTCTACAATTACATAAACTACTGTTGCATGGCTGAAAAAGGCACAAAACAGTTTTAAAACATGTCAAACAACATAAGACTAAACACGAAACATCAGTGAAGTCATTGGCACGCTGATTTCATTTGTGTCAGACAGATTTGTTTGACATGGGAGATAAGAGGTGGGGCCAACTGGAAATCAAAAGGGGCGAGTCGAGTGTCTGCCGAATAAGATGGATGAAGAGAGGGTTTTAATTAACTCTGAACTCATAAAATCTGTCTGTGCTTAGTTCACTGCTCACCACTGACCTGATAATTTGTTGAAACTCAAAATCAGCACCAGAAAAGAATCAAAATAGCATTTGTTTGAATGAATTTCACATCAGCCTGTGTGTTCTGCTGTATTTTCCTGTAGAACTGTGTATGTTTTATGTGTTGTGTGCCTCCATAGCAGGGTAATAAATGTAAATAACACTCTGCAGAGATTAGGGTCTCCATGCTAGGCTGCACTGCCAATTGAAATCTGCTGATGAGGACGGTCAGAGGACCAACTGTTCCTCAAACAACACCATAAAGCCGCCAATCCATCACCATTTGTTGTCGGCACACAATGCAGCCTGGTGGGGTTATTATAGTCAGGTATCACAGGAGTGTATCTGTGTGTTGGTCTGCTTGAAGTTTGTATATCTGTCTGCTTTTAAGTTACAAACTTTGCTCAAATACGAACATAAAGCTAAAAATAAATGTGAAATAAATGTGTGCCTGTGTGTCAGTCCCATTGGGTGCTGACCGACTGACAATAGAAGAATTCCCAGTGGACCCACTGACTCCTAGTGAGACTTTCCTGTTCCCAGTGGAGTCCCATATTTCCCAGCGTCCCCAGTGTCTACTCCATCACTCTTAAGACAGTAATTATTTCTTCGTTTTCAATTAGCAGCCGCCACCCAGTGTGGACACAGAGAGGCTGTGGCTATTTCCTGCAAGATGCAAAGCCTGATTTAATTTAATTTTTTTCTACTTCAGACGTTGATAAAACCAACCATTTCTTGTTGTGTTGCTGAATGAACCAATGATAATTGCAGTCCGATCTGGTTGTCCATTAATGCTGAAAGAAACAGCTTGACATTACTAAGATTATTGGCTTTGTTGTTGTTATTGTAGTATAAAATATATCGATACAGCTTATGTATAATTGTGTAAAATATAAATATACATTCTATTTATTACCTGGCTACGTCTCAGCAACAAGATTCTAGGAAGTCGTTGCCATTTCCACTGTTTCCAGACTTATGCCAAGCTAAGCTAATTGCTTACTCACTGTGTTTAGCATGCAGACATGAGAGTGGTAGGAATCTTAAATAATTCTCAGCGAGAAAGTTAGTACCAAAATGTCAAATGATGTTCTTTTTAAAGGAATAGCATCACATTTTAGACAGTTCCAAGGTAGCTATGTTCTCCTTCTTTCAGCCTTTATGCTAAGCTAAAGCTATTAACATCCAGCTGTAGCTTGAGAGACACAGATTTGAGGCAGATATTACCTTCTCCAGTGACTCTCAAGCAAGCAAGCTTGTAATTGTATTTCCCTTTCAAACACTTGCTGTCACATCACTTGACTTTGCTTTGCTTTTTTTTCCATGGCTAAAATTATGCATCTGTTCAGGACTCACTTGAAATAAATCAAATCGGCGAGTTAATGAGGGAATCCGCAGCACACTTGCCAAAAAGACAAACAGCACCATGTCAAATTACCAGACACAAGCGGTGTCTGTGAAAAACACAACAATAGATGTCCTAAAATGCAAAATATTAAACGTTAAGAGTACACATTTTGTGTTTTAGCAGCATTGTTACTTTAATACACTCATTGGCAGCTAACAGTTTAAAAGATATAAACAGGAAGATATGACTCCTGGTTGAGGTGTGTAAAGCTTCAATCCACAGTTGGTGTTCAGCCCGTTTTAAAAATGTCCTCTCGGTTCACACTGCAGCTGCACTGTTTGCAGTAGAAACCACATGTTGGCATTTGAATACAAACCCTCTACTGCGTGGACCATGATGGGAATGTGGACTATGCAAACTGGCGGTTTGGTGGAAACGCTGTAGACTGAAGCTTTATGAATTTTTACGTGAGCAGTTTCCAGCATAGCGCTCTGTTTTTGTGTTTACATAAGGTCCTCTTCCAAAGCTCATTAAAAACATCAGCTGCCTTCTGAACATTTGGAAATAGAGTAAACGTTTTTCACATTAAAGTGATTTTCAAGGAAATGTAAACATATCAGACATACCAGAGTAGTTTATTAACACATTAAACCAGGGGTGTCAAACTCATTTTAGTTCAAGGGCCACATTAAGCCCAATTTGATCTTAAGTGGGCCGGACCAGTTAAATTACAGCATATTAACCCATAAAACTCCAGATTTTTCCTTTGTTTTCATGCAAAAAAGTATGGTCTTCAAATGATCACATTTAATGAACAAAACATTATTAATAACCAGAAGTTTCTTCAGAAAAATAAATTCAATTTCAGCAATAATATTCCTGAGTTTATCATTTACACATTACAGCTTACAGATCACAGTGTATCTACAAAGACACAAAGCATTTAGTCATGATCAAAACAACAACAGTCGGACAAGAAAAGACAAAAAACAAGACAAAATATTACAAAAATGAGACAAAATGAAAACGAGAACAAAGCGACAAAAAATGAGACAAACGACATGAAACAAAACAGAAGAGACCAAAAATTATGCAAAAAAGTTACAAAGCGCCAAAAAAATGGACAAACGACAAACACAAGACAAAAAACTACACAAACGACACAAGCGAGACAAAAAACACAAAACGATACACAAAACAATGAAGAAAGCGAAACACAAAATGAGAAAAATAAGACAAAAAATACGTGTGACAGAAAGGAAACAAAACGACAAAATTCTGACAACACAACAAAAACAAAAAAAAAATTCAAAAATGAGACACAAAGCGACAAAAGAACAACGAGCAATATAATATTTTACTTTATGATCAAAACAACTTGTCCAGAAATTATTTAAAATTTATAGTTTTAAAAATTTACAATTTGAAGTTATTGTCTTCTCTAATTTTTACTCTTTACAAAATTGTCCCACGGGCCGAATTGGACCCTCTGGAGGGTCGAATTTGGCCCGCTGGCCACATGTTTGACACCCCTGCATTAAACAATAATTGGAATCAGTGTGGCTTTATGTACCTCAGAAGAAATGAGACCTAAACTCACAGTATACAGCAGCCAACAGGTATGAGAGATTCTCAGTGGACAGATTCTGGATTAAATCTCTTGTTGCAAACTCTTCTTTCCT
This sequence comes from Amphiprion ocellaris, assembly GCF_022539595.1. Taxonomy (NCBI): domain Eukaryota; kingdom Metazoa; phylum Chordata; class Actinopteri; family Pomacentridae; genus Amphiprion; species Amphiprion ocellaris. The sequence continues at coordinate 7,612,562 of NC_072789.1, read as the reverse complement.
CTGTGAACAGTTTCTGTCAAGGTTGAACCAACAATCCACTTAACCCCCAGTAGTCCAGATGCAACAGTAGAAAACGGTGCCTTTACTTTGAGCTGGGGATGTGAGAATGGATGTAGTGGAAAAAGGAGTCATGTTCTTTGGTTTGTTAAAGTGAAAAAACACATTTTCTAGATAAAATACTGAGTTTGACGGTAAAAAAATGAAGAAAATGGCACCAAGTCAGGCACCAAAATATGCTTCATGAGAGCCTGTCTCAATGTCAAATCGAAGTTGAATTTCTGGAGGTCGTCACTGTCTGAGTTGAGTGAAACTTTGATGCACGACGAAGCATAACTCGGAGACACTATCCCACTGTGAGTAAACGCGCGTCTGTCCTCTTATGGGAAATGTTGCCAGCATTATATTTAATTAGCTTTCTTTAGCGCGCCCATAAAGAAAACAATTAGTCTTAATTAAAATCGCTGCATGCCTTTGTGTGGTTTCAAAATAATAAACTGCCAGCGCTGGTGCACATATACCGAGCATAAATAAGTAATTTCTAGTCATTTTATTGAGTAGTCACTTTACATTTACCATGGGGAAAGCTTCATACGAGCTGTTCATATTTGTCCTTATTGGTGATCATAGCATGAATAATTGATGGACTTTCATCAAAAAGTGTTGGACTAAATAGACTAGAATTAGCTCTTATTTGGAGTGTAAGTTGTATTATTAGAACCTGAGTGCTCGGACTGTTTATTTCTGATGGAACGCTGTGTCAATAATTTATTTTTAATAGCGGAGAGCTTTTATTTTTTACAGTGTGGGAGACTCAGGCCACACAGCACCAAACACAATAACGGCGCAGGCCTGTGACGAATGAGAAGGGTAAATATTGTGTACATCTGAGAGCTGCTGAGGCGAGGCAGTAGCCTAAAGATGTACTGAAAAGGAGAGGGGAAACACACACACACTCGCACGTAGACGGGCGAAACACACATGAATTTGGTTTAATATGTAGCTTCTCCACATGGGAAGTGAAGCAGAACCTCCGCTGTTCTCCCACCAGAAGGCTCGGAGGATACCGTGTGTGTATTTGTGTGTATTTATGTGTGTATGTGTGTGTGTTTTTAGAGTTGACTCTATTATTCAGTCTCTTCATATTCTTCAAGTTGCTGCAGGAGGGAGAATCCACACGGGGCCCTGGAGGACTGTGAGCCGGTGTTCTGATTATTATTATTGTTGTTATTAAACAGTAGAGGAGATGGAAGCGACATGGAGGATAATTTAAAAACTATAACTGTGTTTTGCTGTGGGATTAAATCACAGGTAGCGTCTCCTTGGATAAACACGGCGAGATTTCTGTTTAATAATCTCTGGTCTGAAGGAGATTCAATTATATCATTAGCAGTGGCATGTACGCGAATATTTTCAACGGGTTAAACAAAGACATACAGTTTATTAAAATAAATATAAAATGGCCATTTTGTCTCTTTGGAGAATAATTAATCATGCAGATTAATCAATAGGAGGTGATACATGTTGGGCTGCAACTTACAGCTACTTTGACAGAGTAAAAATCAATAATAGACACGAATGATTGACTACTGGGACGATGAGTTTTCGGATTATGCCATAGTTTATATTCAGCTGTTAGCTTTTCAGTTCATATTGATGTTCTTGTAGGCATATGCAGCTGAGATGCACATTGGGTACTTTTGTAATTTTTTGGTAATTTTCTTTTCTGTAATATAGCGTATGTGTTTTTATGTATAATTTATTTGACTTCCTGCTATTATTCTGCAGTTTTATTAGCTGCAATATGCAAACAACACAATAAATTTCATGTGTTTCCTTCATGTGTTCCAATGTGACACCATTTGCGTTCTGGCTTTTGGTCATTTACAACTGGCCCCCGAAATATCAGCCTTCATGACTTTTACAGGGTTTTTTTTCCATGAGTCTCAATGGACCTGTTGCTCCACCTGCACCAGCACAATCTCCAGTACGCTACCTGTGACGTCTGTACTTTCAGTATCCAGAAAAAAATCCATAATTTTAGTTTTGAATTGGTACTCAAGTACCCGATCTCGTGATATCCTGACGTATAATTGCAGTCTGATTGTAAGATTGTATTTACGGTGTTGATGCAGAGCAGAAAAAAATCAATATCAGTTTGGCATAAATGGAAAAAGCAACGTGATCCCAGTGGAAAATGTTTTGTCTGTCTCACTCTGCATTCACAGCCATTAGTTCTCGTGGGCAGTGCTGCCCTCTTCTTATTACATCTGGGCTCCATTGTCAAAGTTCAGGTGCAGTTTAAACTTTTACTACTCCAGCATGTGGGTGCTTTTCAAAGACCTTAATTAAACTAATTATCCAAGCAGAGCTCTGTTAGATAGTCGGAGTGATTAAAGTTTTAGCCCCTCCGATGGAGTATTATCAAACCCCTATAATTTTCTTGGTAATTTAGAATTAATTGGAAATAATGTGTACGGTGCACTGGGCACATAGAGTGGTCCTCTAATCTATGGCCTTTGTAAGTGGTTGAGATAAAGCTAACCTTTTCCCCCTGCATACAGGTTCAAGTTAATTAAATCTCTCTTTAATTGTATTTTAATACAAAACGCACATTACCTCCATTAATATGTCTTCTCGAGTCGGAGCCCAAAAAAAAAAAAAGCTAATAGAGGGATTGAATCAAGAAAAATGAGAGAGAAGAGAAAAAAGTAGTCATTTTTTTCCCTTTCTTCATTTTGTGAGAGAAGTGAAGTGTCAGCGAATTCGGGGTGGCGAGGGCAAAATTAATTATTTCAGCTTGATAAAGCTTTTCATCTCCCTGACTCGTTGCAGTGAAAAAGCCAATTAATGATGTCAAACATGCTCTCCCTCTCCAGGGACAGCCTCCCCTCTGATGAGTGTGTTTACCGCAATGGGACAGACTGGGTGAGACTATATGTGTGTGAGCGCTGCCTCCCCGCCCACCGCAGGACCCTTCCTTCCTAATCAGGGCCCACCTGTCAGGCCCTGCCTCATTATCTATGTACAGAGAGGCCATTTTGTCAGGGCAGCTTCAGCAGCCAGCAGCCTTCTGCCCGCCAGCAGGAATGTATGGCACTGTCCTCGGCGAGATAATTCACTTAATTATGGGGGTAGCAGTGGCCTGGAGCAGCCATGGGTCAACACAAAGTGACATGTAGCTCACTGCAGAGCTTCAACTATGTGCAGCTCCCGAGACAAGAGCAGACAAATTTCCCCCGTCTGAGGAGAGGTTAGCTTCCTAATGAACTGACTGGGAAAATTCTCTTATCTCGTGCACCTCTTGAACTGCGAGGTCAGAGGTCGGAGTCGGCTACAGCAGCAGCCCCGGAGGAGGCATTTACCATCTTGCTCAAGCGCACGAGGACATTAATTAATGTGCTTAAATGCAAGATTAAACACAGAGCCTGAGCCTGGGTTGTCTGTTAGCTAAAAGACTGTCTGTAATAGCAGGAGGCGACTGGTAGGTGTGTATATATCTATATGTAGGTTATGTATGTGTCATATATATATATATATATAGACATAGCACGCCATTAACACTACTTCTTTGTTGTGCTTTGTATAAATTTACAGTCACTCAAATTAACAGGTGGAGATTATACGAGACGCGATCAAAAAGTTCTGAGACCGTTCCCGCTGATGGTCACATGCATGCGGCATGTGTGAGCAGCATGACATTGTGCTATCAGCAGCACAGTTTGTGTTGCCCACGTTTTTATGACCGCCAGCAGGTGCACATTTGCGATATCACCATATACTTCACAATGTGGGGCAGAACAAACATCACATTATGCGTCTGTCAGCGGTTGGAACGATCCGACATTCACGTCGAGGATCAAAAAGCGTCGGTCGGAGAAAACGCAAAGCACGCTCTTTGTGGTCTTTAGCATTTATGAGGTTGTGTGGCGTATCGTTCCCCCAGGGTCGGACTGTCAACGCAGAGTTCTGCTGGAACATCCTGAAGGAGAACATTTGGTGCAAATGAGCTAAACTGTGATGTGATAGCGTGTGGGTGCTCCAGTGCGCTAGCAGTACTGTGATTACAGATTTTTTTGGTCACAGCAACACAACAGTTACGCTCCACCTGCCTTATTCCACAGATCTGGATTCCTGTGGCCTCTTGCTCTTTCCCCAGAATGAAATTGAAGGGTCACCGTTTGAACCTCTAGTTGTACCTTTAGTCCAGTAGATTTAGGTCAATATGCTCTTAGTGTGATTGTAAGATTTGAGCAGCTCTACCTGACAGGAAATATTTTACTTTAGCGTATTTCTAGACATCACACAGCACACTATTTCATATCTGACCTGAATTAGCTAGAATCAAACTTTGGGATCCTCTCAGATTTATTAGAGCTGCTGTCTTCAGCCTATAGATTTCAAATCAGGGTAATTCATCAAGCATTTTTAGGTATATCAACGTAACATTTAACATGTTTACGGTTTAACACCACAGCTGTGCTAGCAGCTCTGTCAGGCTGCACATCAGACTGAGCAGTGCTTTGAGCTAAATGCTAACGTCACCATGTTCAGCAGGTATCATTTTTACCATGTTTACCCCCTTTGATTATCATGTTAACATGTTTACTTTTGATAATTAGCACTGAACTCAAAGTTCACTTGAGGCTGATGCAAACTTTTGGACAGGCTGAAGTTTGTTGCAAAAAAAAGAAAAGAAAAAGTCCTCCAGCTCTGCTGCTAAAATCAGCTTTTCAGCATTTTAAGTTCGTGTTGCTGTTGTAACCAGTAAAACATCAAGAGAAAAGCCTGCAGCTAATAAATGATAGCAAAGCAAAGAGCCACACTGACAGCTTGGTTTTTTCTCTTGGAAGGCGCTCTGGTTCTGGCTTGCTTTATTTTTCAAATGCTCACCTTTGTGTAAGTGATTAATCTCTTTTTCCCTGGTGTTTTCTGTAGATAGAGCTTGAGTTTCTGTAGGTGGAGGTGTTTTCTTTGTCACTTCAGTAGCACAGTAGCAGTCTCTCCTCATTCTAAGTAGGAGAGAACCAACCATAGCCTCATATATGGGGATATTTAATGGTTAAAAAATGGTTTAATGTAGGTAAAGAGTAGAATATTAACATACAGCAGTAGTAGTGTTCCTGCTTATCTACTTACTGGTGATGTGTATGTTTACTACGATCCTCAGACAGATCATCAGCAGGATAGATCACTGGAACATGTGACCCTTTCAGAGCGGTTTCACAGAGAGTGTGTGTGTGTTTGTGGATAAATACGTGTGTGTGTGTGTGTGTGTTGTTGGACAGGGTGAGAGTGAAATATGGACTTGGACGGGGAGATGAGGGTGCTGGCGCTGATCGCTGACAGCACGATCAAGATGTACTCGACTGGTGCGTGTGTGTCTGTTTTCGGATGTGTGCATCGGCGTCTAAATATCTCCCGCACCCCGTTGCTACCCCACAAACTCCATCCAGTCTGAAGAATGCTGGAGGTTTGAAGGCGCAAGGCAACTGACTTGCGCATTAAAACACACACACACACACACACACTTATGGGAACCATGTGGCATGGACCGTCTCTGACATTACAACCATCATCTCACTCACCCTTCCAGCCATGTCTCCCTCATTAAACCTTCATTTGGAAATGTTGTGTGTGTGCGCTCATGTCAAGTTATCTTCTGTAAAACCTCTCCTTGTCAGGCTCCTTCAAGCACATTGATAAAATTAATGCCTGCTCATTTATAGGAATGAAGTCCTCTCTCGAAACTGATTTAGTCATCAGTCAGCTGAAAAGAGTTTACGGCACACATGTGCGCGTTTGCATTGGAAACATTTGAGTTATGATTCTGTCCAGGATGCTACCTCACAATAACAACGGCTTCTTTTTTTCCCCCTTAAATTCCTATAGGAAGCAGAACCAGATGCAGACAAAAGTATTTTTTCCTCATCGAAGTGTTGTTAACTTTTTTTTTCTGAAGGATCTGCTTTCCATCTTGTTTATCACCCCACAATCCAATAAAAATATTAACTCCTAAACAGCAGGAGCCGCATTGATAAAGTTAGAAGCAAAGCCTGGTAGACTTCCAGATGCCTGTTTTATCTTATTCAGGCCCCATTCAGTGTATTTACAATCAGTAATTACTACTAACTGTAGTAGTTTTTAGTGTGAATGGATTCGAGTTGCCTTCACACACCTGTTGACCTGACTGATTGGGACATTTTATCACATATGGCAGGCCAAAATAAGAACAACACCTTTCAGTATAACACAGGAGGAAGGAATTTTGTTTACAGACTGCAATATCTCAGGAATCTGAGAGCGAATTTCTTTAAATTTGGATTTTAGGCTGAACTGAGTTGAGTTGAGGGTGATCAAAGGTCAAAGATCACATATTTCACATTTTGTCAGGTACAGAAATGGTGACTCTAATCTTGGGTTCCCACCTTGAAACTGTGGCTATTGTGCAGATCTTCTGAGCTGCCATGTTGAAGATGTGTGAAAGGAATAATATTTTAGAATTTGTAGCTTTTTTGCAGCAACATCCGTATTTGCAGTGTTGCCTTCTGTCATGGCGACAACTTTGTGTTCTATTAATACTTGTGTTGAACAGCTTGATGAGGCTTTTTAAAGTTTTCTCTATTTGTTAATGTGTTACAGCTTTTTTGTGCATGTAAAAGGTTTGCAAACTTACAAAAGCCGCAGAAAACACTGCATCTTCCCCACGGTTTGCCATTATTTCCTTGCCAGAGCTGCTTCTGATTGGTCTTCATTGCTATACTTAGAGAGCTCTCATCAGGCCAGCTGGTCAATCACAGCTGACGAGACTTTTCAGGACTGGGGTGTTGAAGAGTCAGTGTTTTAGAAAAGATTGTTAGAAGAGGTGCTGCAACAAGGTCTAGCATGACAAAAATGATTTGGTTTTTGAAGATTAAAACCAACAAAATAAACAATAGTGGTGAAAAAAATCAATTCAAATAAATTTTGGTTGATGGCTGAATCAATGAATAGACATACGTGAACTTAAACAGCAAAAATGTTTGTTTTATTTATATGCCTTCTAACTTAGCCGCTAACTGTTAGCATAGCCTTACCCACTGTGAGAGGAGCTAATTTCCTGGTTTGTGACAAAAGCTTGTGTTTCTTGTTCAGTTTTTGCTGCTTGAGAGACATTTCTGAGATCACAGAGTATCTACAGACACAAAGAGGAGGCTGCATCAGACCTCAAGCAGTGCTTTTAATTTAGCAATAATTGGTCGATAATTTAGGGGCTTTCGCCTTACTTGAACTGCTTTGACCAATATAAGGGCAAATATAATTGTAAATGTAAAGTAAAATTGCTGTTAAACGTTTAATCACTATTTTCCATTCATCTCCACTACTTGCACAACAGCTTAGCATGTTAGCCAAAGCGAAGCAGCATTTAGCATTTATGCCATAATTGGAATTTACCAATGCCGTGCAGCAAAAGCTGAATTTCATTAAAATGGAAACCACACCAAATGCTTCTTAACCTTTATTCACACTGTGTGAGAACCAGTTAACAAGAGGATAAACAGGATTTCAACCCATGCAATCAACCAGTATACAGGTTGTCCATTAGAATAGATGCTCTTCCTCATCTATTTTTAATTTAACTGTGGGGGCTTTTACCACAGTCTGCAATCGAGTCATTTTATTTTATTATGCACACGTCTGAGTGTCACGGTGTAGAGTGGCTGGTGACATTTGACAGTTTACAGTCCACCTTCCCTGCTGCCAGTGTGTCTGTGTGTGGACTCTGTGCCTGCATTTGCCATCAGTCAACATCATGTATGTTCATACATCGAATTCTGTATGCCAAAATATCCACCTTAACAAGTCATTTAATTTAAGCTACTACCAGTGGAATTTGAAACTTGATGAGTTCCACGACCCCCCCGAGTCCCTCCGCGGCGATATTTTACATGAGCTGTCTTAAAGCGTTTCCACAGCCGTCCCACTAAGCCCTCAAAATTAATTTGAGGATGATGAGGTTAAATATTCATTTACTTTATGAATTTATACTGTAGCCTTTTTAATAAGAGCAGCAAGTGGAAGAATACTCTTGTTCAGAAATGTTTGCTTAACTTTAGCAACGAAAAAGAAGTGAAACATGCAGGAAAGAAATCATGGATTTGTAACTGATTTCTTGACTCAACTTTAGATCAGCTTGTTCGAACTGACATGTTTAAAGATCTAAATACGGTACGTTTAATATTCAAGCATAATGCACTCTGCTGCTGTGAATGTGAGGAAAATACATCAAAATATTAAACATGGGTTTTATAATACTTGATTTTCATCCCGTATTCATCAAAACTTATAAAACCAGTAGTTTAATTGTTCACAATTTACAAGTTACACTCCTAATTAGTGTCCTTTAAAGTTCAATGTTACTTCTTCCTACATCCACCATGCAAATTATTTTCAATTCTGTTTAATATGATGATAATTTTTTCGATCTTTTTTATTTTTATTGATCTGTAAAATGTCAGATGAAGTAAATAAATGATGAAAGATCCCAAAGCACAAGATGACTATTCATTACTAATGTAAAGGAGAGAAGAAGCCAAAAATATTCCAAATTTGAAAGCTGGAATCACAGATTTGTGACGTTTATTCTCCTTCAAAAATACTCAGACAGATTTTTCAGGTATGAAAGTGGCTGCAGATTTTATCACTGATGAATTATTGCAGCTATAGCGGGAAGTAACAAAACACATTTACGCTAGTACTTGCACATTACCCGAGTATTTGCACTTCTTTAAAACAATTTAAACACACTTACATCTGATTGTTTTTTCTGTTTACAGGTTAAACTGAATCTAAAGTCATCAAAAGTGACTCTTAACCAGCTACAGCATTAAAACACAAACTGTCAATAATTAATCAGTGATAAAAATACAGTAATATATTAGTAATAATGCAAAAAATATTGCGATAGATTGAGTAGCTACGCATGCATACTCATGTTTTTGGTGTTTTGAGTACATTTAGCTAATGATGCTTGTATTTTGTTTTGGTATTTTTGCTTTTCTTGAATGACTGGACCTGTTTGATTAACTGCAGCACAATGTTCTTCTTTCGTTTGTTTTCTTTTGTCCAATATGTGCATTTATGTTTCGTCTTGAGGTGGTTTTTTTATGGTTTTGCAAGCAGACAGGACCATGTTGTTTGCCAAACAAAACAGAAAAGAAGGAAATTGCTTGGTTATTGGACACTTTTTTCATTAGCCCCACGCTACATGTCTGTTAGCTGTACTTACCACTGTAGAAAATTTTACAGACTAATGACAAATTTCACAATCCAATGCTCAAATCAAACTCAACTAACTCTTTCTGACTCATGGTATTTTATGTCGTGACACCTCGTAAAGCACCAGACTCTCTATTCTGTTGCAGAGCGTATAAAGCTGTTGTTTATACTCTCCAAATGACAAATCCTGCTGGATGAAAAAGCCTGATCCTCAGTTGATAGACATTATTCTCTCTATTCCCGTTGTCTGTCTTCCTTCTGGTTTCAATTGAGCGTCTGGCCTTTTGGCATGACAGCTGAATTCCATAGATTACCAGCGCGAACATTGACAAAATGAATTACCGTCACAACAAAAACAGATTATCCGAACGATTATTATTCATTTAGCATTCCTCTGCGTTCTTTTTTAATCTGTAAAAAGTCTCATTTTGCCACATAAGTTGGGAAATTTTAGGGTGAGGGCAATTTGTAATAAAATTAAGTAAATCAGTTCTTTCTCAATTATGTTTTTTCCCCCCTCTCTGTCTTTCATTCACTGTCCTCCTCTTCATGTTTTCATCACTTCTTTTTTCTTTCTTCCCTCGCTGACTTGCAAAAGCCACAGATCGTCAGAGTCCTCAGCGCGCCACGCTGATCACTGGTGTGTTTGACATAATGTGTCAAAACAGGCCACACTGTCTTATTTCAGCCTGTGACATTTCTTTCTCTTCTTCATCTCAACCCGCTTTTTCCCCCCTCCTCCTCCGTGGCATATTTTCTGTCCAATTCCACTGCACTGAATTCCTTCATGTCCAGAGGCGTTTTTTTGAATTTTTTTTCTTTATTTCTTTCTTTATTTTTTATTTTTACAAATGACATGCAAAAAGCCCTAGTGAGACGGGTGGCTCGTCTCCCTTGACAGACTTTGCAGTTGTGTCCTCGTTTGAACCCTCGGTGTTGTCTGTGTTTTGAGATTCGTGGTTGTTGGTTTTTTTTAAGCTAAAGTTAAACCAGACGGCCTACTTTCACCATTTTTATCGACTGAAACGGTTAAAATGAACTTCATATGGAGCTTTATACCTTTCCTTTAACCCTTTTCCTTTTATCTGTTTTTGTAACAGTTGTATTTCTTTATTTATTGTACAAAATGACAAAATATATACAATACATTAAAATCCAATACTTGTTTCAATTGTGGTTACTAAGGAAGACAACACTATGCGCAGCGATCAGACATTGGAAATGCACCAGTTAGAATCAACTAAGGTTGGTTCTAAAAATATGCATTAGAACTCTGCTGCACTTTTCTGAGTAAGGATTGAACCTTTTATGTGATGCAATATGACATGTAAACATGATGTTCTGATTGGATATGAAAGTGCATAAACACAGTATAGTGCCTCCTGTTGTTTTATGGCTTCTTTTCACATCCTTCACTGCCTTGCTTTGACATTTTCATTATATTTTCTATTTTTCTTTTTAATTAATATAAAAAAGAATCAATTTTAGGTTCCATATTGAGTCATATGTTATTACATTACTTTTCCTGATGTTTTAGGTTTTTGCTCTGGTATTGTTTCAGTCTCAGTATTATTATATGTAGGCAGATTGAGTGTCCAAATCATTCATATATGTGTTTAATATTTCAATGACGGTTCAGATGATGGTTTTATATAATGAAATTCTATGTGCCCAAATGCTGTCAGACAGTTTTTATTTCAATCCAAAGATGTCCAATGTCGATATTGACTCAGACACCGCTGTAATTGTTTCTTCATTTTTAATTTCTCACAGTATGAACAAAGTGAGGGACGGGTCCCAGGAGGAGGAGGAGGAGAGTCGGAGGAGGGGGAGGGGGGTTGCAGTTGAAACCTCAGTCGTGTCACAACTGCCAATTTGTGGCCAGTTTGAGATGTTGACATCTGCATTCTTTCACGTTCACTATAACTCTCCAGTCTGAGCCAAGAGACCAGCTTTAGATTGCTTTATTTATCTCGACGCTCCTGTGGTTGAAAGGATGTCCCAGACAGTGTGTGTGTGATGAGCAAAAGGAAGAGAGACAGCGCCCCAAAAATCATCATCTGCAAATCTGTCCTTCAGTGAGGGGATTGTCATTGGAATATTAACTAACTGAGAGGTGGGATTTAGAGAATTTACTTGCTTTCTTTGCCACAAACGAGTTGAGTTGCTGTTTGCAGAGTGACTGAAACTGAAAGTCAGTGTCCACATGCTAAAAACATCTCAACCAAATGAAATCTAACCACTGAGGTGACAGTTCCATGTACTTTAAGTATCTTACACTTACTCAGTGGGTGACAAGCTGTACACCTGCTGGTTTTAAAGCTAAACAAGACATGTGTATAGTAAGCAGTGTGAGTTATTCAAGACAAGAGTAGTTACACCAGTAGTGACAGGCAATACAGAAACCAGGAATAACTATGTTGACAATTCAATTTCTTAGAAACGTTGATCATAGTTTAAAAATGATCAGTCTAGTATTAAAGGTTGGTCAGTAATGCTTTGAGCAGTTTGATATATTTTGTAAAATGTAAAAGGTCTAACCATATTTACATTTACTAATTAGGGTATTATAGGCACAGAGACTGAAAAAAGGTTTTGTTGGCTCAAAACTAGTCACATTTAAGCCCAAATATAGGGTTAGTCCTCAACTAAAAACTTTTTGAACGGAGATCTTGATTGATTTTTTCTTTCAGCCCAGGATTAAATGGGTCAATATATAACTGCGGGACTTTTTGTAACATAGTTGATAGGTATCATATTTGACATTTTTGCTGTTTTCAGACCTAAAATCAACATGGCCACCTATAACCAAACATCACATGGCATTTTTAGTGAAAGAATCTTCTAAATGTTATACATAATTGAGTAAAATTTAAATTTAAATTTATTCATAAAGATATTGTAGTAAGCCTGTTGACATGCCATAAATCCACACTTGACTCACACACTACTTTATATTAAATAACTCAGAAAGCCTTGGAGTCTGGCCAGTCTGTTCTTCAGGAGGAAATGACATCATGTGGAGCAGGTCATGTGATCTGGAATTAACACATTTCCTTGAAAGGTGTTTTTATAATGGGTAACTTAGTTGAAAGTGATTTCACGGACACAGATACAGTTTGTTATTTTCCATATAAAATTTGGTATATTGCTGAAAAAGAAATATCTGTCATGATTATCTCGACTTAATAAAAAGAACGCAATCAAAACAATTTTTAAATTTTTATTATTTTTTAACTAATTAGAAGGTGGTTGTTATTAAATTGGGATGGTTATTTAGTTGACATTTTAGTGAGATCCAGTCATTTTTTATGATTAATTGTTTCCATAATAAATATTTATGAATTTTGTAAAGACATGATCATAATTAAAAACATTAGTTTTTTGCTTTTAATAAAAATGTATGCAAGATATATCCCATGGACTTGAAAAGTCCCTCAATTATATATTGACCCAGACCTAGCACATATCTGGGAACTTGGCTATAACAGGACATGACCGCCTCAGTGGCAGCTACATCATTAATCATTATAAACATCCCTCCAGGCATGTTTGAAGATATACAGTTTTGAATAGTAACTTGTCTAATATGTTTTTTTTTCCTTGAAAAAGTACATTTTTTCAATTCATTTTGAATTGAACATGCTTTATCGGCATGAATGTTGGATTATCAGTATAGCCAACGTGAAAATGATGGTACAATTAAAAAAAAATAAGAAAAGAAAAAAAAAATCCAATTCATTTAGGAAAATGTAATGAATTGAATGATTAAAAGAGCAACAGAAAGGCAAAAGAAAAGAAAAACTGTAATCTTTTTGCTTTGTGTGTGTGTTCCATATGTATAATAGGCCATGTTGAGATAGTTATTTATCACATTCAGTCTCTCAGTTTGTGATACACGGCCACATATTGTGCAATATGCAACATGTCCCTCTCCTAATAAGTTACTTTTCACTGTTATACCTCTGTGGAGTTTGGAATTAACAACTTAGATTATTTCTTGCTGAAAGATTAAAATTTAGAAATGAAAAATGCAGCATCTGTGAAAATACTCTTCAATTTTCCTTTTATTTAATTGGATACAAGATATATTCTCATTAGCCAGTTTCTTCATATATCTTCATTATGTTTCTTTACATCAAGTGGCTCCATTTTCATAAGTTTGTAGGAAATGTCTCGTTTCATTTGTTTCTTTCTTGGATGGAAATTTGGATCCCTTTCCTTCCTCCTGTTAGTTAAACCTGCAACAGAGACAACCTGGATGCAGTGGACAGTTTATGATCTCTGAAGGCCATAAAGGCTGACATCAGCATTGCTCAAAAGTTCACCGACTGCTCTCGAATTTCTTGAAACGCTGCGTTCAGATTCCAGTCCTCCATGGGGGGACGACTGTCCTCTTACAGCTACTGTCTGGTTCCCATGAGCTGTGAAACAAGATCACGAGCAGACTACGGGTGTAACAGCGCTTTAAGATATATGACGTCTTTGGTTCTGACACCAGATAGAACCATTTAGGGGAGAATTATGGCCTTAAATGCAGCATGTAGTGTATTGCAGAGACTTTTTATAACTGTCTTTTTGCTATGATAGCCATGGACTTTTAAACAGTCTTTGTTCACAGAAAGATCCTTTTTCATCCTTTGCTTCCCCTTCTTAGGCACTGAAAATGGAACCAGTTTTTAGCACCAAGGTAGCTAGTAGACCTTTAAGATTAAGCAGCCCTTCACTTTAAACTAGAACAGACATTAAAACAGTTTGCACTTTCTCTTGTTCAATTCCTTCAATCCGGCACTAAGACAAAAACTGTCTTTTCTTTTGTACTTACACTTTAACTGTAAAAACACAATAAATGTCCGATTTCTCCCAATTAAACTGGTCAGATATTTTTCAGAAGTTTTAACCTCACGAAGGATCAAACAGGAAGTGAAGATTGTTCTCTCTTTGACAAATCAAAGTTGCAAACAACGTATTTTGCAGTCTTTTCTATTGTGGATTTCCAGAAATATTTTTGGTTCATTTCCTGTAGCTATTGGAAGCTTTAGGTGCTCATTTGTGGTCACCTGTGGGCCATGATGAATGCATGTACAGAAAGCAGTGACTCTTGAATCCTACCTAGACTTCATAAAATTTTAACATGAAGACTCAGTAAGAAAGTCCAAATGAAGTTACAGATATTTGCCAATAATATCTAGGATTCCTAAATGCCTGATGTAGGATTTATGTTTGAATTTGTTCGAGAAATTTCAGTGGACAAAACATCTTTTTATCCATCAAGTGAAAAAGAAAACGCCAAATATGTGGTTTTGCAAGCTTAATAATAAAGGGTTGTCAGTCACTGCAACTGGCAAGCAAGCTAGCTAAGAAGGCTAGCTAACAGTCAAGCTAAAAAGTTGCACTACTTTTGTCAAATATGGACTTAAAATCTTTGTTTTTCCTTAAAATAAGGTTCTTCTACACCTGAATTCAGTGCATTCCCTGATAAATATCAAACAATAAAGAGAAGCTTCACACAGGTGACCAAAAATGACTTTAAAAAGAGTGAAATAAGATGTTCTAATGTAGGATTTACACAAGCTGAAACCAAGTGATTTTATCTACATGGGCTGTTTTTTAGAGTTTTTAATGAGGATTTAATGTTCAGCTAATTGCAGGAAGCCACAGCTGTGATTGTGTTTAATATCTGATCACTTGTGCAGCCATAATGTCAACAGATAAGGCTTGCTGAGACAGTATCTTCTTTTAAGTCACTTCTTAAAACCCGTTTTTGTGGACTGGATTTGTGAAGGCACAGTGATGTGTCCAAAATTTATATTGTAAACTAGAGCTTGTGTCTTGTTGATTATTAATTGTAATTTTAATTATGCTGCCAGTGTTATTGTGTTGTATAAATGCCAATATCAGTGTTCAGTCTGATGCTACGGTTCTGTTTCAGTGGACATCTCAGCAGGGGGGGACAGTGTTATAGACGGAGAATTGAGCTTAAAACCACATTGTTCGGTTGAATGACAGTTTCTTTAACCACAGGACCATCCTGCCATCTTTCCCTGCAGTATTTTTGGATGGTCTGCCAGTAATCTGTGCCAGTGATTGTAGGCTGCTGCATTTTCTGACCCAAAGAAAGAAAATTGATACTCATCTTCATATCACAACCAGATTCAAGAGGAGATTTAAAGAGTGCATTCGCGTTCAATACACTCTGTGTCTTTCGTTATTTGTATGGGTGTCAGTCATTCAGTAGGTTTGTCTTTCAGTCTCTGTGTCTCTTTCTCACTGTATGAGAGTGATTACAAGAAGCTGACAATCAGGTCCAGGCCTGTATCTTCATCCTTTATCTTCTCAGTGTGTGCGCATCACCGTGTCAGCTCCAATTACTGTGATTTCCTTTCATTTGGCCTTCCGCTCAGTCCACCACACATGCACATAGACGCACAGGCTGATAACACACTGCACACGGATGAGATACAGAGATGTACAGTCATCCACCCACACCATTCCAGACACTTCCAAATGAAAGGGACAGTAGTGGTACCACAGGCCACAGGCCACCCAGTACTGCAAATGAATACTCTGCAGTACATCGCACTTCATCAGTCTGTCCTCTTTAGAGCCAGCAGGCTTCCAGTGTGTGCATGTTTGGGACTGTGTGTATGAAATGCACATACTTTTTCAGTGTTGAAATCACATCAACGCTCAGAATTTGTGTTTATTAAAGTTTTCCGATGTTTGAGTTCAATCTATTTCCTACGTGATTGCATATAATATTAATACTTGAATAAACTGATCTTATCCTTAGACAGTGGTCTCCAGTTCAGATGATTGATTGATTGGACAGTATGCTCTCCTCTAATCAAATTCTCATTGGTTGTGTTACTTCCATGAAGAGAAAAGTACCACATTGATAGCCTGATAGCACTGAAGGTCAAGTGTGAGCTTTGCAAACAGTACAGCAGCTGGCTTGTCTGCATGATATTCCTCAATAGTTCTTGTGCTGAGGTCACCAGTTGATATAAATCTATTTTCGGACAATCACAATGGGCAGGTACATGCAAGTCCACTTTGAATCTGTTATCATTTAGTGTAAAATAACCAGTCTAAGGATGTAATATGATGGTATGCTAGCCCTTATGTTTATTTGAAAGGCAAAGAAAACCATTGCCATTGGATTTTTGGGTGTGTATGTGCGGGTTGTGTCAGTTTTTTTTCTGTAATGAACGGTGACAATAAACAAAAACCTGTAAAGAGTAGCTCCACTTTCCCCTGGAAGAACTTAGAGCAGGCGCGAGGTGATGCAGAAGCTTGAAGGAATGGCTCTGCAATTGGTCCTTTCAGCCCTTTTCTTTCCATTGTGGTGTAGATTCGAACAGCTTTGACTGTGACGTCAATTGCACCAGAACAACAACAAACTGTAGGTGTAAATGTAGGAAATAGAACAACAGAGGTTTGTTGCAGTCGTCAGAATTGAATTTACTTTTTTAATTGCAATGCTAATGAGAAGCTGACTGTTATTTGACAAAGACACAAATTACATTGAAAAGATAAGACGTCCAACTTGGACAGAGTGTTGGAAAACTGAGCTGTTTCAGTTTATAAGACACTAAAATCCACATCCTAAATCATTTGCACTTGTAGCATTTGATAAATGCTCAAAATATGTGGAATATGCTCGTCAGTGGAGAACATACCTAATAGGATTTTGTGGTCTTTCTAGCAGCCGTAACTTGTTTCCCAGTCGGCAGCACTGCTGAGTATCATTACCGTAAACAAATGTGTCCAGGGTTGTGACAACTGGTAGCCTTTATCTCATACTAGTGCTGCTGTTAGTGGTAGTGTTTCCCAAAATTAGGACCACATTTCACATAATCCTCCTTCTTATCCTGTTGCAAAGAGCATGTTGCTAATTGTTCTGGCTCCCTTTTGTTGCTACATGTGTTTGTTTTCTATTTAGCCTTTCTGAAGAGGACAGCCATGTTAGAAGTAATTTGTTTCTGCCAGCCTTTTCTCTCTTGACGTCTCTAGCAGCGCTCGCACCGAAAAACTCCACCCTCTTCCTGTTATGTTCTGCTCTCAAACGTATGAGCGTTTGGCTCCGGTTTGCCATTCATGACAGGAACAGGTTTCTCTGCGATGTGTCCTGAGAACGCTCCGAGTCACCTCATGAACTCACTGTCTTAACTTTCATTCTCCTGACTCGCTTTGTGTTTTTCCGCTCTTAAATATCTGCTGTAATTTTGCTGCGAGAGGCTGGATGTCGGGGCACGAAAGGGGAGGGGGGAAAAAAGGCAGCAGAAACAACCCAGGAATGTCATCTAGCCAGCCAGTCAGCGAGGCCAGGGCAGGCGAAGTGCACAAGGGCCACAAGTCTTTGAAGTCTGCCTTGACAGTTGTGGACCCTGGACGCTCCCTGGCACAGCGCAGCGAAACCTGATCACGTTTCATTATTTTGATGGGAAAATCAGACAAACGGTTCACTTGAGGTTTATTTTAGTGCTGCTAACCTCTTGTCAAAGCACTGGGAACCTCACAGTACTTACACACACACACACACACACACACACACACACACACACACACGCACACACACTCCTGGATAGCACGTACAGTAAAGTTCACTTTAGATTAAGCAACAAAGAACACATTCATCTTTTTCTAGTTTGAAGTGTTCCAGTCTGTTTTGTGTTTTGTTTTATTGTGCAGTTTCCTATATAGTACACACACACACACACACACACACACACACTCCCTCGTAACATCTGTAGTGCTTGATTACATTAGTTGTGTTTGACTTAAATCAGAAACTTGTGGAGTGAAGAGTTGGCATGGTTTATGAGCATGTCCTGGACTTGCTAAATTAATTCTCTTGGTCCCTGTCTGAAGTTTATTATTGCATAAAATAGAATTTAAAACTGTACTTTGTCTTGGAAAGCCATTGAAATCTTGTGTGGGTCTTAGCAAACGTTGCATAGGATGATTGAATCAAGGATTGTTAGTTTAGGGTAATGCTATTTTACGTTGCTCAGCCTCTTTATGATAATTATAAAGAATGAACAGCTGCTAAATGTCATAACTGCCACCTGTTGCCTGGTTTAACTCGGCATGTTTGCACTCGATCATACAAGACGCCCATACAAAATTGTGCCAAAAGTCCTAAGTCCTAAATGTTCGTAGTAAAATTTTGGCCTCATCTACAGAGGTATATTATACCTAAAAGTAAGTTTCAGTCACTATTTTATTCTTCTTCTATTGTCTGACAACAGAAACAGAAAGCCATGTCAATGAAAACAGCTTTACTGTGAACTCTACCGTATTTAAATACATTATTTTTGTGCACAGAGAGCAGGAGAGAAGCAATTTTTGGGTCTTTGGAGACTTTTATACAACACTGGACCAAACTCTGCTAGATTATAATACACATAACTATTCTAGAAAAGACATAACCATGCGCCGGTTTAAATTATTGATGTAATCGATTATGCCGACTAATTGTGGCAGCTCTAATGTAGAGTAATGTGTAGCTCACTACACTTTCCGAGTAGTTTTCCCAGCACTGCTGAGGAGTATTACTACATATGTGAAACAATTTCAATGAAGCTGTATGTTTCCAGGGGGAGCTGTGTGGAATCTGAATAACTGCCTTTAGTTTTGCCAAGTCAGTATGTCAGTATCAGCTGGGATTGAAGTTGTGGAATTAAAAACATGAGAGCATCTTTGTCATGTCAGCAGCAGCATAAACTTCAAAAAAGGGCGCCTTTATCTCGATTTTAATCGTAGGCGGTATGCAAAATTATATTGGACATAGAAACCCTTATTAATCCCCTCATGATTCTAATGTAATCCAGGTTTCTGGGTGCGTGTACAAGAGTGGATCTGACTTTTCAGCATCTCATATGATGTATCATATCTTTACCGGGGAGCAGGCATCATCAAAATAACTTGCACTCATGATTTTTCTCACACTATCTTGTATCTCTTTCAATTAGCAAAGCAATTTAGATATGTTTTAAGCAGAATATCTTCGCCTTGGAAAAATAAATTACCTGCAGTGCTTTCTGTAGTCTTTGAGGACGTCAGCGTGGATGTGTTGTGGCAGAAGAGTCAGGAGAGTGGAAAGCATTTGGGCATTTTTAACAGCTGTCTGGTAAGCGATAGATGGCTGGAATTCTTACTGAGTCACATAGACGGTAAAAGATGCATTTGGCGTCATAAATATATTTAAAAAAGCATTCTTAAGCAGTTATCCTCAATGCATGATTATGACAGAGTGAATAAGTCACTTTATATGTGTGTTTCAGACATAGTTTACTCCTGTTATGCTCCCCTTTTTACATTTATTTCAGGAGTCACTGCATGAATCATCAATACTGATCTGCAGTATAAGCCCGGTCTATTTAGCATTGTCCTGACACTGAAAGCTGCTGTGTGAGAGCAGGAGGCAGTAAAGCTGAAAAGACAGGCTCTGCTGCTGTGACTGACAGAGTACAAGCCTCTATTAGATGTTATATTTAAAGTGCCTTGTCCAATCAAAGTGTCACTCACAGGCTGAGGGGAGGGTCAAAGAGGGACACGGTGTTATTTTTTTCCCACTGATTGACAGGTAACAAGCTCCTTTTGGCTTCTCTGTCACTCACATCTCGCTGTTTGTGCGCTCTCAGGTTGTGTGTTATCATTTGTTCCGCGGCCACGTCGCCGCAAATGTTTCAAATGTTTTTATTTCATGCTTCGTGACAGTAAAACAAGATTTATGAGACTGTTTCTTTTTGCTCTCCGAGAGGAGGGGGATTGTGCAAAAGCAGCCCATTTGAATGGCTTCCTTTAGGATGTAATGAGATGCTGAGAGTGCGGCTAATCTCCATTCTTCTGCCTAAGTCCTCTGTTTAACCAGGAACATGAATATATGGTGGGTAAATGGCTTTTCCCTCTGCCCTGGAAGCAATCTGTTCACTTCAAAGGTTAAGGAGGAGGAGGGGGTGCAGCGTTTAACTTCAGTCCCTCCCCGCCAAATCCCTGTCTTCATTTCATTTTCTCTTTCTGTCTCTTCGTTTTCTGAATTACATCAAGAGAATGTTCGTCTTCATGCCTCAACAAGTGTTTTTCCTTTTTAAAATGTGCATGTCTCTCATCTGTCCCTCTTTTTTTGCCTCCTCTCTGTATTTCTATGGCTTAAAACAACAGCGGTGTTGGTTACAAACCCTGGGAATCCAGGTACAGCATGGAGAGGCTTTACCAGCTTGAGCCAAAAAAAAGGAAAGGGGGGTGTCTTTTTAACATGAAGGCAAAGTAGTGGATCAGAAAGGCAATGTTCAGTAAAAAAAAAAGGGATAATCCGTGAAATCTGTCCAGGTCAAGGGTCAACTTCCAGCCAGCCATGTGCGTCTAGGCGTGTGTGTGTGTGTGTGCGCGTGTGTGTGTGTGTGTGTGTGTGTGTGGAGATTACCTTAAGAGGAAATGAGAGTTAAAGGGGGTGTTTATCCTCTTCAAACTCACTTCACAACCAACACACTGGGGAGCCCCGGGTGAGGAAATAGAGAGCGGGGGAGTCGCGCTCTGTCTGACTCTCCAAAACACACACACACACACACACACACACACACACACACACACAATGCATATGCTAATCACTGCGAATTTTAATTAAGTTTCAGCCGTTTTGCAATCAAACGGAAAACACATACAGTAATTGTCCCTCTTTACATACGGAGAACAGCTGCCTGATAGATGTTTTCATTAAAATGTGGCACTCTGTGTGTTTTTGTATGCATGTTAACGTTCGATTAGTTGATAAAGACCTCGGGTCGTCCGTACGATGCATAAACACGTCAGCATGCAGCAGAAACAAGCGTTTATATGTTTGCCCGACGTCAGCGTGGGAGTGAACCAACTGTCTGACCGCTAAAATTCATGTACGCCACACAAACAAACAATTTAATATCACGTTCGCTTGTAATATCCGGATTTTTAATGAGAAAATCTTTGCGTTATTAGTTCAATTTTTCCAAAAGTTCCCAATGGCGTCACATTTTTTGGAATTAAAATTGTTGCTGGTTCTTTATTAGGCTGCAAAATATGCAAATTTTGTGATTAATATGGGGACTCAAAATTAAATCACTAAATTAAACATGAAATTATTAAATAATGTGACTTGTTTCATATGCAGTTCCTAAATCCTTAATTTCTGTGTAAAAGTGACACAATTCTTGAGAAAATGACGCCTAAAATCATATGTAATGTCACCTAATGAGTCAAAAACAGTGTTTTATTTTGTTATTGTGGTTAGTCTGTACAGAAACTAAGAATGATACCTAAACTTAGGCCAAGAATATCCCTCGTACTGTAATGAAAACCATTGCCTTCGCTCTTATGCTGCAAAAATGCAAAATAATTTGATTAATATGGAGAAAAGAGTGGACAAAAGTGATGACAAACTATGCAATAATCCAATTAATTCTACATTCAGATCATTAAAATTAAGTTTTTTCATCTCTTTCGTTTTACAGGAAGATTTCTGGTCATTTTAAAAATTAAATTCTACCAATTTTTATTTGAAAATATTTGTTTTCCGATTAACTTCTTTTTCATTTTGCCACTTCTCATCAGAAATATTTTTTGCAACTCAAGACAAAGGTCACGTACAAATGTAAGATCAGCTGTTCACTGGAAAAAAGTGATTAAAAGTGGCTTTAATGATTGGAGAAGTGACATTTTACTTAAACAAAATTGAAATTGCATACAATATAACATGTAATAAATAGATTTTTACAGTGTATTCATACACATGCAATTTGTTTCATAGTATGGTCCTGTTTTGTTTTTGATGCTGTGTGGTGAAGCCCAAAGTAAGTTTCCCCAATAAAGTTTATAAATAATCCACTTTATTTCAATATATCATATTAGTGTACTCCATTTTGATCACTTAAAAGGTTGCAAGATTTCATTTCAGTCCAGATCAGCTTCACCCCCCACAGATCAGTGAATAAACAGTAGATCTGTACTTGCTGAGCGACCATGAGTATTTCTGTGCGTCGTGTTCCACTTCACCTTGTAGGAGTTTCTCTGGCCGCTGCAGGTGTCTCAGGCTTGAGAGGGTGGAGAAGGTCAGGGGTCAAATGTCAAGGGTTTAAGGGCTGTAAATGCTCCCACTGGGCCTGACACCTGTCACACATGTGGGAGGTAGGATAAGCTGTCACCCTGCATGTGTGTGTGTGTGTGTGTGTGTGTGTGTGTGTGTGTGTGAAGATGGACACCAGCAGCACTTCAGGGGGAAAGAAAAAAAATTGGGGAAGGCATGTGCAGAATGTAAGGGGTTCAAAATCACTTTAGACCGTGTCAAGACTGTGAGTGTGAGAAGCAAACACCTTGCACACTGCACCTGTATGCAGGGCTAAAGTTACCTCATGTGAATGTTTGAGGGGGGCGGGAGAGGAATGTGTGTTTCTGCTGCCAGCCATGACACAAACACAGAGGAAATCAGTAAATTACTTTATCTTCTACAGATAGAGGAAGTAGCTGATGCTTATATTCACAATTAAAATGACAGTTATTGCAGAAATAATTGCATTCTATAGTGGTTAAACAACATATTGTTCTTAAAGAGATTAGTTTCACATGCATTTATCACAATATTTGCATATAGAGTAGACAAACTTATGATGCAAAAAGTCATGTTTTATTTTGAAAAACTCAGCCCCAGCAGCTCTTGAGAACTGTGTCAACTACAGAGGGGTTTAGAGAGGGTAAATCTCTTCCAAAGTATGCTACATGTAATAAAACTTTAAATATAACTTGTTTATTTATTTGTACGATAACTTTTGATGTTGCTTTTTTGGTTTGATGCAACTTCTAGCTAAAAAAAATAAGGTGCTGTGATGCTACTCTGAGATTTGAAGTTCCTAAAAGTATAATGCAATCAGGAGATGCTGCCTCTCTTATGTCACAAACATGGCAGCTCTCTACAGTCGTGTCTTTTTGCTCTTCCTTCCCTCTCACTTCTCCACATTCCTGTGCCGTTCTCTGCAGTGTGCAAGGTGGCGTTGGTTACACAAATAGCCTGAGCGCCAAGCTCTTTAGCCGAGCCTGGCTGTTGGCATCTTTACCGACAGTTTAACACGAGTGGATAAATTTAGAACGGCAAGCACCTGCACCATAGGTGTCCAGTTATATTGTCTGAGTCGTTAACATTCATCTCCATACAATCACAATCCAGAAAATTCAGTAGCAGCTGAGTATATACACTGTAAAAAAAATGAAATTTTTTGAACAATTTTCTTGTATTTTACAGATTTTTTTGTGTTTTGTTGAATGACAGATAGTATTTATTAAATCACTGAAAAAAAAATAATTTAAAATGCTAGTCCTAAAAAAAAACAAAAAAAAAACCAAGCCAAACCTATAAATAATTTCACATTAAAAGTCTGTACTTTTACATTTACATTTAATTGGAAAATTGCATTTAAATTAACAAAATATATCATTACATTACAAGTATTTGCTGTTATCTCAAAGAAAATGTATGTATATTAAAGGTTAAAAAATGTTGAATTAATTGTTTCTGTTATTTTCAGCATTTTTCCTGATTTGTTGAATAACAGATAATATATAGTAAAATCATCATTAATAATATACATGTTGACGATAGAAAAAGCAAAAAACAGGCTCAAATGTACATATTGTCCACATGAAAATCAATATTTTTGCAAATAATAATTTGTTCTTTTACAATGTTTCACCATCAAATTACCTGCTTGACAGATATTTGTTCTTAAAATTTTTACACATTCCAGGATTTCTCAGTTTTTTAATGTATTATGTTTTTTATAGCTTTTTTTTTTTACAGTGTAGTTTTTGTAGATTAGAAAATAGAATGTGTACAAAATAAAATTAACACATAAAGCTAGCACAATGACGGGAATCTAGTCGAGCTTATTGAGCATAATCATATGTGTTCTGCTGCATCGGGTCAGTATTTGCACAGTGAAACAGGATACCATGCAGAAAAATGTCCCCCAGAATATTTAGCGTCACATATAGAAAAATGCTGGCTGTCCAGATTCATGCAGATAACAGGTTCACGTCTGCCAACAGAGCAGATGGTGGATGCATCACAATCACACAAAGCACGCACAAAAAAGAGCAGCAGGATTGCGTTTTCAAACTTAAGTGCTGCACTTATGTAAAAATAGCTTCTTCTATCCTCGACCGTTTTTCCGAGCATCTCCTCCCCACAGTTTGCTACACAGCAAATTAGACTCGACAAGACATGAAATTGGTGTTTTGACTGGGGAGTTCCTCATGTCGGGCCAGCTATGTGTTTGTCCGTGCACTCATTTCTGTGACAGTAAAGCTGCGAGCCGCCCTTCAGTCGATTTGCTAACAGCTTCTGTTTACTGAGTGAAGGAGTAGTTTTTTTTTCTTTCTCGACATCCAGAATGACTTGGAAACGGAGCCACCTGCCTCTGCCAAATCCACTGCTCTGAAATGGATGCGAGATCAGTCGGCATTACATGTAGATCCGCTTCGAGGAGAGACAGATTTGATGTATGAGAGAGGTGTCTGGCTCTTCTGTGCTTCTTAACGAGAAGAATTAGAGTGACAATGATGACATTTGTGCCTCTGCCAAGTATTTTAAAGCAACATACACAGCAGTTTTACATCTGAACACCAGTTTATGTGTCATGAGACAGAGCAGTAATATGTCTTCTGTGGCTCTGGGGTTTTATATATGTGGCGGTTAACAGGCAGAAAGCGTCTAACAGAAGACGCTGTTGAGTTGCATTGTGGGAAATGTAGTATTTTGCTTTTATGAGCTGTTTCTCCCCTGTGGCAGCCATTTAAATCAAAAAGAATCAGAAGGAACCTGGAATATCAAGTGCTACACACTCTTTGCTTTGTGTCGTCCTGCGGGTCAAAATTGACCCTTTTTAAAGTTTGACAATGTGGAAAAAAATATATTTTCACAGTGAAAACTTCTCATGTCCACATTTTCAACATTTTGGGGAAAGTTTTGAACATTTTTTGGTGGAAAAAAATCTTAAAAATGTTTCTTTAGAAGATTCACAAAAAAAAATCAACCAAAATTCAGCAAAATTTGCTGGACTTTGGTTGATTTTTTTGTGAACGTTCTTAAAGAAAATATTAGAAGTTTTACTGATATATATGCAATCACTTTAGATATTTTTAGGATTTGTTTTTTGAAGATTTTTATTCATTTTTTGAAAATATTTACAAGAATTTTCTTGCCAATTTTTTTTTTTTTTTTTTTTTTAAATAAAACTTTTCAGGGAAAATTTAAGGAATGATTGGAATTTTCTTCATGAAGGTTTTCCAAATTTTTCAGAAATTTGGGGAATTTTTTTTCTGAATTTTTGGATTTTTTTCAGACAAGGAAACAGTATTTTTTGGTGCCCATAAATGAGGACAACAGGAGGGTTAATGTTCGACTAATATTGCTAAAAGTTAGACGTTAATCTTTGTTATGATGCAGATTTTTTTAACAATACACTTGTTTTTTTATGTTTAGATCCTTGATATAGCAACTTGAACCCAATCTTCTTGTCTTTCTGCGATTCATCGAAAACCATCCATTTAAACCAAAATGAAATATTTCGCTGTGTTTTCCCAAAAACATCTTATATATTGAGGTATCATTGCTCTGTTTCTGTCAAGTGTGTGTTAAAGCTGCTGCCTCCTGTGAGTGTGTACGCTTGCTAAAGCGCCCAAAGCCTTGTAATACAATGTTAGTGGTAATTAATAAGTCAGGAAATGGCAGAAAACACCTCCACGCATCAGTCGGGGTTTGGAATAATGCCATTCTTTTGCTGTGTACGTGTGTCTCCAGTAGGTGTGTATGTGTGTACAAGCCACGCACTAAGTGGGATATTACTACAGTGACCCCGGGAGGCAAAGTGATTAAATTATAATCAGCGCGGATTAATTAATCTATAATATTTATTCCTATTATGGCGAGGGGAGAGGAGGCACAGAGCTTAGAAAAGGTTATGTGCGCACGCTTCCTCGCTCTTTGTCTCAGTGAAAAGCGACGCTCAGGGACGGGAGGGGCGACAAGGCCCCCTTGACAACACAGGCAGAAGGTTATTGCTGATATCAAACGCCCTGCATGCAATTATCTGTCACAACAAATAATTAAGAGGGCTGATAATGAGGAAATTAACATTTCCATTGTGAAGATGCTTTATTGTCTGCTTGGGTCACTGCAGAGGCGGCTTCGAGAGCGGCTGAATAAATTATCTCTCTTGCGTACGTGTGTGAGGCTGCGTGTTGTCGTCTTTGGAGAATGATAAGCAGACGAGCGCAGGGACGTATCAGAGAGTCTTTGAGTGCAGGCATTTTTGTGCAGACGCCTCTCTGCAGCAAGAAGAGCTCTGAGTTTGAAAACAGCAATCTGTTTGGCCCGATTTGCCGGACAACAAACAGCCCAATCAGAGCCTTGACCCCGCCCAATTGTCATTAAAGTAACCCATTTTTAAAAAATTTCTATTTGAGGGTTTTTTTTTTTTGTCTTGGTTTGTGGAACTACTGTTGTTTTTGTTCAGATCTGCAAACATCAGTTAATTAATTGATGAGTTAATCAACAATCAGTTGAGGATTTGAGACATTTTTCAAACAAGACACAATTTTAACTGTTGTCAGCTTCTTAAATATGAGTTTATGGTGTTTTTTTTCTCTTGTAAATGACGGTAGATTTGGATTTGGACTCAAATAAAACAAGAAATCTGCATATATCATCTTTGGCTTTGAGATATTAGGATAAAATATGGATTTTTTTAAAACCACATTTTCAACATTTTCTGGACAAAATGATTGATTAAAGACTTAATCTATAGTTCACCATTGGCTGCAGTGTTAATATTATTGGGATAAACCATGCAGAAATAGCAGCGTCTAGACAACACTAAACATAACTCACTAACAATGTTGTTAGATCTGAAAAGATTAGTTCTTGAACTAATTAGTAAGCTGATAGAAGGTACAGAAGAGTGACGATTTTTAAGCAAAAATTCCAACTATTTTCTGGTTCCATGATGATTTGCTCCAAATAGTTGCTGAATGTCCTCTTACCAGCTATTTTTTTTTATTTTCTAAATAAAAAATTTAAAGAGTCCCTGATTTTGCACTTGACAATTGAGAGTTTAACGGAAAACAATATTGTTCATTCCATTTGTCTTCTAGTTGTGCACCTACATTTCTTGCAATGAAATTCAGATGTGTTAGCCAGTAGCAGCTAATGTAGCCTGAAGCAGAGAGGAGGAGCAGCCTGTGAGGCAGCTTGTGCTATTTTAGGATATTTACTGTGCTGTTTATGTGCCCGAACACTGACTCCAATATTTGGATCTTTTTGACACATATGCAGCATTGTTCCATACACCTGTTAACAGATGTGTAAAATTTATGGTTCTCCTTTTTATCAAGAAAACTGTTTGAAGATTAATGAAACTAGTCTATCGCTGATGAAAAATAGCAAAATACAAGTGCAAGATGAGAAAAAACTCATAAGATAGAGATTTATTACTGTTAGGTGAATCCAAAATATTATGTCACAATAATAAAACGTGTTCGCCATAAAAATAAAATCTTCACCTAAATTATGGATGAATTTAAAATAGGCTTTTATCACAGCATTACCATCAAATTAAAACAAGAATTTCAAAATTCATGGTGTCGTCATTGTGTGGTAACTCATGTCAATGTGTGTCCCTGTCATATTGATTAAAGGATGAGAAGTTCAGCTGCGTCACATTACAGGGAGAGCGTGACGCTGAAACGGTACAGAAGATAACTTCAAATATCACGAGCTGTTCCAACCACTTTTTAACCACCCAGTTAGATAGAAAGTGAAACGCCCTGACTCCAAAGACAGAAACGCCCGCGGACCAGGAAAAAAGAGGGCGGATGAGTTTGACAATCGACCCTGATCACAGTATGAAACAGTGGTCTCCACGGCAACGGCGTGTTTATCCACGTCAGAGGGCGAAGCAGGGATGGAAGAGGGATCTGGCTCCATCTGCGGATGACTCGGGGTGGTTGGGTGGGGGGTGGCGGGGCATGTTGGGGATCTCTGGGTGGGATGTGTGTTTTCACAGGAACTTGACCCCCAGACACACACACACACACACACACACACACACACACACACACACACACACACACACACTGATGCGCACACACCCTGAAAGGGCCCTGGTTGCCATGTGTTTTGACTGACACATCTTTGACGCTCTGTGTGCAGCCAAGTTTAGCTCTCCTCAGTGTGTGTGTGTGTGTGTGTGTGTGTGTGTGTGTGTGTGTGTGTGTGTGTGTGTGTGTGTGCATGTGTGAAGGAATATTTCCTGGCTTTTGAACTCCTCCTGATTGACACAAATGGGTTCGGGACAGCCCCCCTATAGGTCAGAGTGTGTGTATGTATGTTAGTGTGTGTGCTGGTATGACAGCTCTAGCGATGGCCCCCCACCCCACCCCTGCGGCTCATATTGAGGGTAATTTTAATACCCCAACATGTTTAGGAAGAGGCTGTGACACTGCATTGTTCCCCCACAATGGAGGGCAGACGGAGGGAGCTGGAGGTCGGAGGGGAGGGGGGGGCCGGCGGACAAAAGGAAGAGCGAGCGCTCACGGCTCGTCTCCTTTCACCCGCCGTGTCTAGACGGCGATGTTCCATGGCAGGGTCTCGGAAGAAAAGGAAAAGGACGGAAAGAGAAGGCAAAGGAGGGAAAGGAAGAAAGAAAGGATGCGGCAGAGGAGGGGTGGGAGGCGGTCGGCCTTTTCTGGTGGTCTGAAGACGATCTTGATGGAACAGCAAAGGGCCGCAGAAAGTCAGAAAGGTCAAAGCTAGCCTTATGTGGGACACCGTGAAGAGGATGATGAAGGGGAAAAAGTGATGTAATGCTGCCTTCAAAGACTGTTGGAAAACTGTATTCATGAACTGAACAACCAATGATTCATCCTTTTTTAAAATTTACTCTCCATGAAAACATTTTGACTAATGAATTTATGAAACACGATTCTTTCAAGGAATAGTTAGATATTATCTTGATGATAGTTGGATACATTAACCCTCTGAACCCCGAGGAATCTTTGGGTGTCTTTGCTTTCGTCACATTTTTACTCACCGTGGGATCATTTTTCTCTGCAATATAAAGTCTTGCACCTCTATAAAAACAGAACAACCATGACGATAAGAAGGGGAAACATGTGACACACTTGTAATGCCATAAATTATTTGAAAAAATGAAAAAGAAAATTTCATTTCTTTGAGCATTTATTTTACAAGATTAAAAAAACAAGCTGGAATCAACATGTACGAAATTTTTTCAAGCACTCACAGGTGTTAAAAATACTGAAAGTAGTGACTCTACATGCTGTAGATATTTTACTACTTATATATATATATATTTTTTTTTTTTCTATACTGGTCTCCTAACAGCCTGCAGTTCAGCCTAGTTCATTGGAAATTTTTCCAATGTGGCTGTCAGTCAAAGCTAAGTCTTTAGTGGCTTGTCAGTTGATCCAAGGAGTGCAGATTTTTTTTTTTTTTTTTGTTACAGTATCTGGTTACAGCAAACAGTTCAGTTTTAGGCCTTTTTTTTTACTTGACACATGCAGAAGAAAGAGCTGAGATTTAGTTAAGTTTCCCAGTGGATCCTCATGCACACATGATTAGTTCAAGGACAGTCAGAACGTTGACAATCAGATGTTTCGACCTGTTTTTTAAGCTTCTGATTCTGATAAATAGAGTCATTTTGATCATTTCTTGTCTGTTTTAAATAGAGCATGCCTTTCAAACCATTGCTGGGTTTTGGATGTTCAGACGCTTTAATATGAAGGAGATGTTTCGTTTAGCTTAGCTCAGCTAGCTAAATCTAGCTTGGCTTTGTCAAAAATTGAGCAAAATCAGCCTAATCTGTAATCTTTATAGGTGCTGGCAGAAGTTTTGTTAATTTATTTTTACCTTTTGACAATGCTAAGTTAACTCTGTCCCTAATTTCAGTGTAAACATTGGCATAAAATCTCCTACCTGTAGCTTCATGTTTAGCATAAAACAAACAAATCGAAAGACAAAATCTGCATTTAATGTGGCTTCCTGAGTTCTATTTGCTGCCTTTAACTACAAAGCAAAATTACAAAGAAACTACCCTCATCTTTTAAAAAATATCCAACATTGCAAGCATTAAAGCTAGACAGTAAATGTGGCATTATTGTGACACATACATAATTATTGCTCTGATTGCAGTAGTAGTTCTACATATCTGAAGCGTGAAATGACACCGCCTTGACCACAGACCTGACATTATGGACATCTACAGTTGGAAAGAGGCCGAGAGGATAAGACAATAAGGGACAGATGTGTCTGTGAATGTGCATTCCAGTGTGGGTGAGGGAACATGCACGTACAGTATGTGTGTTTGGTGGATGCTCGTGGCCGTTCGCAGCAGTTCCAGGAGGGGCGGAGGGACCCCCCAGCCTTCACCGAATCCTTATTTTAGCCCTGTACTAACTAGTCCGGTCCAATAAACCTTTCACCCCGAGGGCCGTAAATCGCCAAACAACTGGTGCGGTTGGCCCTGCCACCCACTGTGACACGCCAGCAGGCGGGCGTAAAACGGGCATGTCAAATGCCATCAGAGAGGAAACTCTAGAGGCCCGCCGGCTGTGTCTTTCCCTCCGACAGAAGCAGAGTTGGAGAGGCGAGCAGGAGGGCCCACGGAGGCCTCCTCGGAGAGAAGCCGAGCAGATTTAGCTGTTTAGCCGCACTCCTGCTGACTGACTGTCAACTGATTGTTAATTTTAGAAGTATTTCCAAATCACACTGGGGCAAATACTATGGAAATGACACACTCTAGACTCAAATTACCTGGGAAACGCTGGCCTGATTGTTCTCTCCAAGGGGCTGCTTTTTTGTACATTTTGGTTTTGGGCGACATGCTGTAAAACGACTCTTATTTATTAAAAAAAGTTAAATGTGAAATCCACAATACATTCTATTCTCTGATTTTGCAGCTGTGTTAGATGATTAAATGATTACTCTGAGTTAAAGACAAGAAATATTAAAAATGGGCCACAAATCAAAAGTTCTTAAACATTCTGAAATGATTATTTTATGGTAAACATTGTATCTGTATAGAAAACAGTAGGGCTGCATAATATTTAAAAAAAATAAACTGACATTAAACTGATATTTACTTTTTCTGTGTGCTGCAGATGACTTCAGTAACTCCACATGGAAAGCATGAATCATTGTAGAAAAAATGAGGTGCTTTTGTGGGGAATGCATGTGCATTAGCATCAGAGATAATTTTAGGAAAGCTCCAAAGTTATTTAGAACCTTTCAAAGGCCTCTGAAACGTAGTTTTTAATTTTTTTTTTTTTTGCTTTAGACGGTATTCTAATCTGCCTTTGCCCTTTCATATGGAGCTTCGTGGTGCTGATTTAATTGTTCAAAGAAATATGTTTGTTTCCTCATGTGGTGACAACAAATGTAAGACAGTACCTGTTTGTAAAAAACATCCTCTTCTTTGCTCAGTTTGATCTGCATGTCAACAAACTGAATGTCATGTAAATACAGTTAAAAAGAAAACAAACCTTTGAGCGTCCAAGAAGCTTTGAATCTGAGGAAATTATTATTAGAGTTCTCGTGCAAATCAGTCATGAAAAAAAAGAATAATGTGAATTTTCTTTCTTGAAACTTGTAGCCTGATTTGTTCACATTTCATCTCCTTCACCATGACTATTGCTAAATGTGAATATTGCTAAAGGAAACAAACTGTATTCATTGTATAGGATTATAATGATCATGAGGTTTATCTTCCCTTATTCTTTTTCCACACTTTTATTCCTCCGAGACATTTTTCAAATCTAATTTCATGTCTGTTAAAATGTTTAATCTAAACCCATTTTTGCTGCTGAATATTAGATTTTTTTTGGCCTTGCTGGAGCTGAAAAAAAGGTAGTTTGATTTTTCGTTCCAGGTAAATACTGTAGTTCACGTCTAGTTTTTGCTTCTTTTAAATCTCCCCTCCACATCTTTTCTTTCTCCTAGCAGCTCCCTCCTCCTCTGTTTTCCTGCTGTCATGCCTGCTGATGAGCTGAAGCTCTTCCTCACTTTTCTCCCCCTCTTCACATACACTCCCCCTGCTCTCCCCGCCTCCCCCTCTGTGTCAGCTTGGCCCCTCATTTCCATACGAAAATGCATACGGGGGCCCGGTGGTCCCCAGAGCGCGCCGACAGACCGTGCGCCGCCCCCATTCAGCCCTCATTTCCTCTCCGACTGCGAACCTCTCGCCGAATCAATCATGTTTCTGCACCGGCACGTCCAATAGCGTCCGACCTCCACCACCCCAAGATCCACCTTGATGTGCGAGCGCTCTTCTTATCGGCACAGGTTCACGGGAAAAAAGAATGAAATAACACACATGGAAAGCCACCTCTCTCTCACACACACTCTGTCACCATCTGTCAATAAATGGGACAGCACTTAGAGAACTGATTCACCTAATTAGCAATCAATTAGCTTGTTACCACCAGCAGTAATTACCTTTTATAGAGCCAGAGAGGAGTGCAGCTGCTGCCACTAATAAAACCTGGACCCTCCTGCCTGGCCCTCCACAGCTAACAAGGCCTGTCTGAGGGAGAGTTATAGGCCAGAGGCAGCAGCCAGTGTGTGTGTGCTGGGGGGAAAGTGTGTGTCGCAGGCAGGGGGCCCCGGCAGAGCAAACACAGTCCCCAAGGGGCCTCTCTCCTCTCCCTTTTTAACGGGTTTAAATCCTCTTTTAATGAATATAGGGTCAAGCTAAATGGGAAATCCATCATGGCGATGAAAGCAGGAGGCTTCAGGCCGGGGAGGTTTCCAAATGTGAAGGGGCTGATGGGACAATGCAGTGGATCCAACTTTCTCACTTTGTTTTTAGCCAAGTTAGCAGAGTGGACCTATATCTCAACAACTGTTCGATTAGTGGACGTAATTTTATCCATATATGGTCTCCAGAGAATAACTTTGTCTTTGAGCGTCATCATGAGGTGGATTTGAGTGTCTTCCTCATGATGACTTGACACAGTGTCATCATCTAATCATTGCTTCTGTTTGCCCAGTACTTTGGTTTAATGTTAACTGTTCGTGTTAGCGTGTTAACCTGCTGTACTTGAAGTAGTTTCTGGGTATTTTTTTTCCCCTTTGGACTCATTTTTCATTGCAACATAAAGTCCTACACCTCTATGGAAGTAGAGAGAACTAAAAGATGTCCTCTGTGCAGTGTGACACGCTTTGAAAATCACAGCTAAGTTTGATTATTTATTTTACAGCAATTTCAGAAACCTCAACTCAACATGTGCAACATTTTTTTCCCCAAGAGCCCACAGGTGTTACCAATGCTGGTGAAAAATGACGACTCTACATACTATTGATGTTTAATTGCTACACTGCCTGCAGTTAAGGCGAAAAGTCCTGGAATTTCGGGCACCCAGCTGATTGTTACAGCTGAGTTTCTGATGGCTTTTCAGTTGAGAAGAGGATAGCAGAATTATTTTTCTTTTCCAGCAATTCGTTTTATTTATTTTTTTTTACATATTTTAAAATTTCACGTCAAGCTTTTTTTTTCCCCGAAAAAAGATGGATAGAGTTTCTTCATGAGGAAACATGGACTTAGGTAGCTGTTTTTGTAAAGATATTCTGTTGAAAGTTGGATGTGTATGGAAACTGAGGAAAGCATTGTGGAATTTTAGACCAAAACACAAGTTATTCACTTTAATAAATGTATCAAACAAACTGAAAATCCCAGTTTCCCAGAGTCCAAGGTGACATCTTCCAACATCTTGTTTTGTCTGACCATCAGTCCAAAACCCAAACCCATCTCCTCCTCCTTCACTCTCCTCACGTCCTTAAGCATCCAAGACGCCTCCTTATTGAAATTCATCTCTTATAATCCACCGTGCTTTGCTTTCTCCTCCCTGTGACTATCCAGGCTTTGACTATTTATTAAACTCAAACTTTGAATCCTTTAATCCTAAATGCATCGCTTTATCCCCTGAAGCAGCGAGAAAATAAATCAGCATGTATTTTTTTCCCCTTTTATCCAGCAGCAGCAGCAGCAGCAGCAGCACGGGGCTCACAAATACCTGCTCGTGAACCGTGGCCCCCCTGTTTACTTGTAGCAGCATGTGGGCTCACAATGGCCCCAAGTGGCAACCAAGGTTAATCCTATATGTCGCCATTATGCAGGGTCAAGCTGCCTCACCATATATTTAGTGTGTCATTAATTTCCAACCTGCTACTGCTGCAAGCTGCTCAGGTCCCTCAGTGCACACACACACACACACACACACACACACACACACACACACACACACACACACACACACACACACTCACACACACTCACACACAGCGTATGTATGGCTGCACACACAGACACACAATGACTCGCTACATTAGCTAAATGGCCGGAGCTCCGTCTCTCTCTTTTCCTCCCTCTAATGAGACGGGTCTCTGGATTGTGTAGTCTATTCATCATCCTGCTTGTTCCAATCTAGCTCTTCTTTTATCAGCGTTTGGTTCGAGGGCTGGAGTCGTCACAGGCGACATAAATCACCTGTCAGCGCAGGTCCCTGGGCTCCCATAATGCTCTATTAGCACTTCCACCGCCATTATTGCCAAAGCAGCGGCCAGGTACTGCAGGCACAGAGGCTGCCATCGTTCCCTTTCATCTGTTTTACAGAGCGTGGTTATTGGTCGTTATTTTGCTGGAGTGTTGCTGCTAATAGCCGGGGGGACTCTTACAAGGAGAATCCTGTGTCTTAGCTTTAGCCACGGCGTCCGCTCACCGCACTGTTTGGCCCAGTAAAAGAGCAATATTGGAGCTGGAGGCAGGTGAACACGCAACACATCCAAACAGAGGCATACACGCACACAAATGCAGCCACTTTAGCGCCTAATGAGAAAATTAATTTACTAGCTGGCTGCTTCTAATCCAGCAGGACAGAGTATTATCAGAGTGAATAACAGCAGAAAGGTTTAGCCTAATGCCATTTGTACAAACTCTTGTAGTTTTACAATATTCATTAATTCTTTATAGCAATGTTACATTTAGTTTTTAAGCCGTTCTAATTGTCACCGACTGGATTACATTTTTGGTGCATCCACCTCGGAGGTTACAGTTTCTCCTTCAGAATCAAAGCTACAGCTGTGAGCTACTACCAGCAGGCATTTGGATTTATTTGAATGCCAATATGATTTTGTTTTAGAAAACTGTCAATGTCATTTTATTGTTTCAGTGTTGGCAGTGAGATGTTTGCATGTGCACTTTTTTCCTGCTTGATGCAAAAACTAAACTTATACCATTCTCATTTTCCATGACTAAACTGAAATAGAGATCTTAACATCATTTACTAGCATTTCCTTTTTTTTTTGGATGCACTTAGTTTGTGTTTGAATTTATTAACAAACACAGTGCAACGCAAAATGAGTGGAATTAAGTTCAGAAAATGAAAGATCTGGTTGTACAATGAGACCAATATCAGATGTATGGAACTGTTTTAGGCCTTAAAATAGATTTGGACAACAACATGTTCTCTGTCTCTGCAGTATTTTGCAATTGTTTATTTGATTGACCATTTAAATTGGCTCCAAAAACCCTGCATGAGTGTAGCCAGATCTCAGTGCCATTCAAAAGCTGCTTTGGATGCTTTTGCCAGTGTTAGACTATTTAAAAAAGGTTCCCAGTGGCCCTTTTGTTTAGATTTTTAAACATTTTTTTTATTTTTAAAGCAGATGCAGTCTTACACAAAATCACCCCACTCATTCTAGATTGATTAATTCTTTCCAAATAAAGTTATTCTTATCACCTGTATTTTTTCATATTGAAATATATGTCAAGACAGGCAAATACCTGATAACTAATATCATGCAGTGCCAGTCTTTATAACAACACATATCCTCTGATAAGAAGAAAGCTCACCGTATCTGAAATAACCAAGACTTCCATGACACTCACGTTGTACTGTTTTTGTTTTGTTTTTTTCTCAGATATGGCAGTCTTTCTAGTGTTTTTCCAACCTCAACTTTCATTCAAAGTCAGCAACAGTTTAGACCTTGAATAACATTGTTCTTGTTTTTACCATTTTGTATCAAAGAAACTTAGATATCTTGAAAAATGAGTCGCTCACAAAACTATCTCACATTACTTTGGGACAATATAAACTAATGTAACAGGAAGCCAGTGCAGAAACCAGAACAAATTAATTAAAATGTAAGGAGCACAAATGTTTTTACCAGTTCGACTCTCCACAGAACATGAAAACCTTCACTTGTGGCAGGTTCATTACATGGTTCAGATATAGACGGCTTCTCAGTGTATTTCGGTGACTTCGCTGATGTGTCCCACGAGAGAAAACCACCCGCATGAAGAAGCATTTAACCTCCTCCAAGACTCTAAGAAATTAAAAACAAAACGTACAAAGAGGATGCCCCCGCTATCTCTTTTCATGAGAAACTCGACCTCTCGGCTCCCACATCTGCAGCCGGTCCCTCAGGTCTGATCAGAAAAGACAGGATATGACCTCATCTGTGATCCCGTGACCCGAGGAAGTGCTTCAAAAGAAAACATGAGTTCATCTAGGGAAGACTAGCACGAAAGATGAGGTTGCCGTTCGACCTCTTGTGGAACGAGTGCTCCGATTTTATTTTCGTTTTACGACGAACGTGTGTTTAGTAAATGAGTAAATGCTGTCTTTGTTTATTCTGCTCTAAAGGAAAATGGTGCATCCTGTACAGTAAAGCTGCTTTGCCCACTTTAAAGTTCACATAGATGAGAAGAAGCAGGATTCATTCTTCACGTGTTGGTGGGGTTTGCGTTTCAGGCGAGTTTGAAGAATGAATTCAAGGTGTGTGGCAGGACCTTCCAGATTTCTGATAGGGATCAAGTGAAGAGCAAACCCCAAAGATGGCCTTTTATCCGCATTTTTATTTGTCCCAAATGGTGGTAAATGTTCTAGTTGATCAAACACACATGACTGAATGTTGTGTTGCTTTACCTCCAGTTGACCGTAACCTTAAATGTTGGATGGCAGGTGTGTTCGGTACTGAAGTTGGATACTTCACTTCTGTTTGTGGTGTGTTTTTTCTCTTTATTTTACCACATTTAAACACTATTATGGTTCTTCTATCAAGACTGAAATTCACTCGCGGTGGACGAAATAGCAGGCTGTGTGGGGAAGGAGTTTAGATATCAAATTAACTGAAATGACACCTTAAAGTTGAACAGTAGTGATAATAAACATAGTCTTACACCACAATGCAGTGAATGAAAACATAATTCCTGCTTTTTGCCTTTTTGGAGATATTTTATCATCTTTAGCTCCACAGAAAGTGTCATGTATCATCAATTATTGTCTTGCAATTTATTGAATATCGCTGAATCCTCGTGTTATGATACCAGCATTATTGTGGGCAACAAAGCGTGATAGTACCATATTGTCAATTACTCTGTGATGTTGTAGAAGCATATAAGACACTATTTTTCCAGATACTCTTTGAGAGTCTCTGGAAACCTTCTGGAAATCTGCTTTCAAATTGTATGTTCTGTAGAAAGTGATAAAAAGGTTACACCACAAGCTAGTCTCTCACAGCACATTATCTAACTAATAAATATATTTAGCTTTCAGTTGGATCCTACTTATGTCCTCTTAACAAATTACAAATTAGGTGTCAATTGGTCATCAGCCTTTTTGTTGCAAGTTTTGTGTTGGAGTTTGTGTTATTCTAAACTTTGACACTGACATTTTCATTTTTACTGCCAAAGTATGTCCATTCCAAATATTGCTTAGCAGTCTCCTAAATAATTAATTATCAGTATCAGTTCCTATTACTAATGTTGTAATGTTACTTCTGGTTATTAATATATTTGTAACTAAGAGTAAGTTAAGTTCTTTCTGCTTAGTAATACCTGACCATTTCAACTTACTTTTAATTTTCTTGTAGCGGCTTTTTTTTTTTTTTTTTTTTTTTTTTTTTAGACAAAAGTTACCTTTTTATTCTGAACATAAGCAGTTTAACTAATAGGAGTTGCAACCTATTTGTTTTTAAACTTCTCCTCAATTATTGCAACTCTGCCCTTTTCCCATTGGTTCTCTTCATTATTTCTTTACATCATTTCCTCCTCACCTCCATTTTTCTGTTGTTCAGACAAAAAATGCTGTTTTAGACTTTAAACATGTCACTACTGTTGCTTTGCTAGTGGAAAAAAACTAATTTCCCTCCAACTCCTTTTTTCTAGCTCTAATTAAATTCCTCTAAACATTTATTTTTACAATTTAAATACCTCATTGTATCAATAAGTAACTGCAAATATTGGCCTAGTATAAGCAGAATGTAATATTTTTTGAAACAGGACACTTAAAGGCATTGCGGGCATTTTTTACAGTGCAGAAAACAGTGATTCAATTTCTTTTTGTTTGAACAGAAATATCAGGATTCACCTCAAACCGCTCGTCTGTCTCTGTGCTTTCACTCAGGTTTTCTTCATGCGTAGTTACTCTCCCATCAGCCTCCTGCTCTGCACACTGTTTGTCTGGCCATGCATGGCTGTGTAGGTGTGTTTGTGTGTGTTTGCTGCCGGTGCCGACCAACCAAGACAAAGAAGGGATCGCTAGGGAGAGGATGGAGGTGAAGACTGAGACAGAGAGGGAGAGAGGAAGGGGGGATAGTGAAGCAGGAGCAGAGAGTAAGAAATTCAAGGGGAGACGGGTAAAGACGGAGACAGACTGGCAAAAAAAAAAAAACAAAGACAAGGGGGAGAGAAGCTTCAGTCTCTGGTCCGCAGCCAAGAGCATAGATCAGTCCGATGGGAACGCAATCTGTACACCTGTTCAAACCAGCTGGCCAACGCTACCTGTCTCAGTGGCAGCTTCACCCCCAGACACACCCACACACTCACCGAGGGGTGGGTGAATGGTTGAATGGCTGGGTGGGTGAATGGCTGAATGGCTGAATGGCTGGGTGGGTGAATGGCTGAATGGCTGGGTGGGTGGGTGAATGGGTGGGTGTGGAGAAGCTGTTCAGTGAGTGCAGGCTACGATCTGAGTCAGAGATTATCAGAGACGCTGCAGCCGTGAAGCTAAAAATGACGCTCTGAAACTGTAACATCCGTCCTCAATACACAGACTAACATGCAGCTCTCATGGCAACGTTAAAGAAGTAAATCTGTGTGGCAGAGGGTTTTTTTTGTGAGCACTTTATGAAAAAAATCTTCATGTTTCTGGCCATTCACGTTTTAGCATCGGGTCTATATCAATGCTCCTCCAGCTGGTGGAGACTTTAGCAACCTGCTACCTCACCTACACCTAAAAATAGCCCTTAGAGAGATGGTTTGTCTTTCATTAGGAAAAGTTGATCGGGCATCATATTATTTTATAACTGTAAGAGGATATTCTCTGCTTAGACGTTAATTATGGGTTGTGACAGTAAAGTTTCTTGGTAAAGCGTTGCATTTTTTCCGATATTTATTTTTCTGTAGTTTTACAGTCTCAGTATATGTCTCAGAGAGGCCCAAACTTGTACATATATCAGTGTTTTAAGTGATCAAAGCGTGCAGAACAAATGAATGGAACTTGAATGGACATGCATATGTGTCTGAGGGTGATAAGAGGATGAATACAAGAGAAAAGGGGACATTTCTTTGACTCAGTAAATTTTAAATTGGTAACGAAAAAGGTAAAAGGAGGAACATGAAAGAGAGAATGAAATAGAAAGCAAAAAAATAGAAGAAATATCCACATGAATGAATGAACAGATGATTCCCGGCCCCTCCCCTCTTCTGGGCTCCACAGATGTGCCTGTGTGCCGGGTGATAAACGCCGAACCAATTGAAGTGATACAACACCGGCCGTCTAAAAAGGCCTAAATGGCATTTGCATGGTGTAATTACTGCTGGCTGGCCTGCTCTTTGTGTCGGCGGCCACCAGGGTCCTGTTGAGAAATTACCCCTGAATGGATCCCGATGAAATGAGGTGGCGAAAGGTGCGGAGAGGTCAGAGCGGCAGCATGTTCACAGCCGACTGGTGCGACCAGAAATGTCACACTGCGATGCATTTTGACCAGCTCGTCTGCATTTCTAACCAAGCTCACCTGACTGAGCTGCTGTATTTAATTCCTCGCGGAGGTAATAATGTTCTCGACATGGAAGATCACATTCAGCAAACATGACACCCCGGCGCCAGCCGCCAAGGCCTGCAAATGTAAATCTCACCAGATTAGATGTCGCTTCTCTGTGTGTGTGCAGGAGATTGGTAGATGGATGGAGACAGAGGAAGAGGCTGTTTATATGTGTGTCTCGCATCTCATCTCCTGAAATAGACTTTAAGGAAATCTCACTCCGTTCTATCCGGCTGTGTTCCTGATCATTCACTTCACACTGGAACCAAAACCCCCTAAGATTGATGTTTTTATGGACGTTTCCTATTTAGAAACCTTATCAACTTGTACACAGGATTTTGTGTCCCAAATACAAAACTGTCTCCATCTGTCTGCTTTTTGTCAATCAAGTTATTCATTTCAGTTTCCTAAATGACAACTTTTTACTCTCTATTGAGTGGATTCATGAAGCATAATAGCATTCAAACCTATAAACATTTCTGTCAGGAATGCGTGAAGATCGTTTTTAAAATAAATATTAGCATTACCCACAAAATTAATACTGTCAGGCTAAAAGTTCACAGGTGAGTTTGAAAATGAAAAATAACTACATTTTTTAGATGTTGGCTACATGTAAATAGTTTTCATATTCATTCCAGTGATTTGAAAAGCTTTGCATTTTATTATCTGCACCTGACAGCGGGCCATTGTGATAAGAGGAGGCATAATAATATGTTAATTCTACTCTCACTGAAAACTGATGTGAGAAAAATGGCATTTATCAATACTGGCACAGTCAGCCCGCCAAAATGAGTTGGAAAATATCACAAAATTGGATATTGGCAAAATTTCAATATTGTATATCACTAATTTCCTTGAGTCTTGAAGAATTTCTTCCATTTAAGGTGTTTTGCTATTTAAGATTTAAGGAAGTAACTACATTTTTTAGATTCAAGTTTTATTTTTAATTTTAAATCAGCATGGGAAATTAAAGCCACGATACAAGCCAATGCATTCAGTCTTTAAATAATGGTTCTTGCAGCACCATAAATACACATATAAAATGGAAATACACATAGCAACATATGTATCTTCTATTTTTCACTCTTTTTTTCAAATGTAAGCATTTCATACGGGCCAGAACTTGTATGCAAAGTTAGAATAGTCCAATTGATTGAGCTGCAGAACTGTGGATCGGACTGTTTAATATTTATATAAAATGCCGCTTTTTGTAAAGTCTAAAATTGTGCAATAAATCATGAAGATAGCAATAGTGATGTTTGAATAACAGCCAGGTTAACAGCAGCTAGCATAGCTGGATTAACCTGTTAACCTTTACTCATCTCAATGTTCCCTGCTCTACCACTGCCTGACCAGGTTTTTCTGTCGCTTCAATTTGAATAATTTTAATTTAACAAGACTTTGTTACTCCGCTCAGAAATGACAGAGTGTGACGACTGGCATATGTTTGTCCATCTGTTTGTCTGTTAGCAACATTACTCAAAAACGGACTAACGGATTTAGATGAATTTTTCAGGGAAGGTCAGAAATGACACAAGAACCAACTGATTAGATTTTGGCAGTGATGCGACTTCTAGTCTGGATCCAGGGTCTTATTAAAGATTCCTGTATTATTGTGAGATAGCAGCACGGCGTCACTGTAACTATGACAACAAGTGATAACTACATCAACTGCCTGCTGACGATCACATGATTGCGATCCGACTACAAATCCACCGCTGCGAACTTATTGGGACTTATCTGTTGGAAATCATACGAGGAACAATTGTTGCTACATATTTAAGTCACACGATTCGGTATCCGTACATAACGTACACATGCAGAACACACGTCTGTGCTCAGCGCAAGGTCACTTTGTTTGTGGGTACATCTATATTAAATGGCCACATTCTATGGTAGCATGATTTCTGCCACAAATTTTTTCAAGATTTCAGCTGTCGGAATTAATACGACTGAGCAGCCTTGGCAGAGTACTGTGCTCTCTTGAGTGCTTTTCTTGTTTTGTAAAATCTTGTGTGTGAACTCAGTATAGGCAAAAATATTTCAAATAGAGCTAAATAAAGCTAGATTTTTTCAAAGTACGAGCCACCCCAGCTACAGTAGCCCGCATTTCTTAACATATTCAGATTACCAACAGCTAAATGACACTGAGGAGTTTTTTTGGCAGTCTGGAGCCTCCTTAGATTTTACCCACTTTACCCTGCTGATTATCCATATTGGTATTGCTGGTGGCTTAATGGCAAACTTAGACTGGAGTCATAGAACACTTATCTAACGTTTGATTGTCCCTTAAAACTGTGCTAATTTGATCCAGACTCACACAGCTACTCCATTCCTGCCTCCATATAAATGCTAGAATCATCACAGCAAAGAATCCAACTGTTGGGAACCACGTAAATGTATATATGTACAGTAGGAGGTTATTAAACACACACATGCCTGCAGGTGACAGTCACTCAAACCAAACTGATATTTCCGCTGTGTTTCTTCTTTTATATCTGACATGTCAATCTGAAACATAAAAGTCAAGCTAATGACAAACTGCCTTCTCGGCATTGCAACCAAATTTAGTTTTTAATGCTCAATGTAAACACATTCCTGTTTCCCAGATCACACCTGATATAACCACAGCCATCACGTTGTGTCTAAATGTATTTTGGAGGATTAGGCTGAGCAGCTGACAGTATTGATCAGTGATGCATGATATCTTATTTTCTCTGCTGCTCGCTATCTATGTATATTCTGTATGTCTCAGCGTCTATCACAGTTTGATTTAGAGACGTCTGACTTGTCAGCTTGTTTTCTGTTTTAATCTCTTTTTGACTGTATGTACTTGGTCTGTTTTGCTCAAATTCTTCTCACAAAAATGTTGCTCGCTGGTTTGCCTCTAGTGTAGACTGGAGATACATGTGTTGTTCTATTTGATCGGCTCATTTGGTGCTTTTGTTAGCAGCTCATTTACTGGAAACAGATTTGAGCACATCTGTGCCTCAGTGGCTGAAAAAAACAATTATTTTGGGTTTTTAAGCCCAGTTTGATGCTAATTTGAGTTTAGATACAGGAGCATGTTTGGGAGTCAATTTTATGTCCTTCCTCCTGCTCCTCTTACAGTAAACTCTGCCTAACTGGCACTCCCAGCACGGCTAAACAAACACAGATATTTCTGCTTTAAATCACAAGTGTTTCTACCACATGCTGCGCCTGAAAAAAAGTATTCAGTCCATGTGTGTCTCGGAGCATGAATTCCTGTTTGCACTGTTGACTGTGTGTGCAGAAAAGCGTCTCCACATGTCCAAATATGCACATTTTGAGCATGTGTGTGCTTGTAGAAGTGTATGCGTACACGAGTAGCTACAGTATGTGCGTGTGTCAGCATCACCGCTCCATCTCCTTCTGCGGCTGCTGGAAACTGACAACTGGATAATAGCTTTTTACTTTTCCAGAGCAGGGCTCCGGAGAGAACTAATATGATTATAAATCATTATTCAAATAGAAAGGTGAGGAGCGGCGCTCAGGATAGTAAGAGAGCATGATAATAGCATCATTACCTTTTATTTAGAATTCAGATTTTTTTTCCCCTCCTCCTGCAAACGTGGTACCTCAACCTAATGCAGGACTACGGGGGATTTCTGTGTGATACGAGGAGGGATGAACATGCATCAAAAGCATGCTGAAGGAGAGCAGGGACATGTGAATATGAAGTAATTTGAAAGAGGAAGCATTTATAATATGGTGGTGTGTTTGAGGGGGATTTAATTTGTTAACACAATGAAAAACCTTTACAGGAGAATTTTAGTTTTTTGCAGGTAAACAACTGTAGCTTCTCCTCCACTCACTAGTGACAGTCATCACACTGACTCGTATGTAACTAAAACTAAAAAATATAGTTCAGAAAGTCACCACGCAGCAGATGCAATCTTATATTCACACATTTAACCTTAAAACCAGGCTTATTTCTTCCATTTTCCACTTGAATCACTCTCAAAATGTTCATTACAATAAGGTGAAGCACACATCAAATGAAACTGTA
Organism: Amphiprion ocellaris; assembly: GCF_022539595.1. NCBI lineage: Eukaryota > Metazoa > Chordata > Actinopteri > Pomacentridae > Amphiprion > Amphiprion ocellaris. The sequence goes on along the minus strand of NC_072789.1, from coordinate 7,568,130 downwards.
AAATCTGACCTTTCCAATGACGGCAGTTGCTCGTCTGTGTGCCGAACTGTTGGCAGGAGAAATAACTTTGAATTTATATCAAATTTAATTACAGTTGCAATTTCAATACAGCTCTCTATGCCTATTACTCTTGTTTGAACTACTCATGAACTTGTCATTGCATAGATGGAGAGCAAATATCACAGGGAAGTGCAGAATTGTAGCTTTGTAATGATGCTCGTCACGTATGCAAGTAATCATTTTAGAAGTCAGATCAAAGTTCTGTAAAGAAATGTGTTTACTGATTTCTTCACTCATCTGTTCATTTTTGTTGTCCAGCTTCTTGACTGAATAAGTCATCAAGTTCCAATCGTTTCACAGCGTTCCTCATATCAGAATAAACAGCAGGACTTATCCTTTCTGATGATAGTAGTAGCTCTGTGTGACAAAGTGTTGTTGAATAATGGACTTTGGAAATTGCAGCACAGCATAATGAAGTATTGGATTTGCTTTTCGGATATTTATTCCAATTTTTAAATAATAGTGTATCCAACCATCATGGCTCTGATATTGCCAGATTCCAGGCAATCTCTGCTACACATTTATAAGAAATATCTTTAATGCAACATACATGTGAGAACTTCACAATTTCATAAGACGATTTTTTTTCCTTTCAAATAAAAGAAATCTGCAAATATTCTCATATCTAACGATCAAAGGTCTGAGTAGCTGAGACCATTTTAAAAAGACACAAGATACAGTATATGTGACGAGCGAATATCATTACTGAGAAGAGAGCTTAGAAGTAAAGGTAGCGAAAGTAGAAGATAGCCTCGGGCATGTAGGGACAAGTTAAGTTAGACTGAAGGAAAGAGAGCAATAGATTAATAATAAAGAAAAATGAACTCTTGAATTTCTGCCAAATATATTTCAATAAACATCAGCATTTTTATTACAAGTTTCTTATTATTTTATTTTTGTTTTTAAAACATGCAGGCTTTACTCGGGTCCGACCGATATGGATTTCTTGAGGCCGATTCCGATATTTGGCAGAAAAAAATCCGATTAATCGGCTGATTAATTTAAAAAATATATAATGAATAAAATAACTCCTTTTTTGGTTCCTTAATGCTTATAACAACAAAGATATGAATTACAGGCAGAAGATTTTACTGTTTTAGAATAGTCTAACACAGTAAAAATTTTTAAGTGTTTTAAACTGTTAGCTTTTCTAGGTTGGCATAACCATAGTGATATTATTGCTTGCATAAACAGACAGGGAGTAACTTCAGCCAGGTCAGCACAACTTTAGCAGTGCAACGTAAACGAAAAGCACGACCCACACAACAAAGCACGCATCAATCATCACAACACATGACAAAGAGAGTCAAACTGAAACGGGAGGCATGTGCGACTCCGACACCTAACAGCATTTACTGTTTTATGAGAAATGAAGAATTTATTGGCGTTTAATCGGCAAAACTCCGGCCGATGATGACTATTTTGTAAAGGGCTATAATTGACCGATAATTAGTCAGTTTGACTTGCAAGTGTCATGACTTCATGCCTCCTCGTGGTGGTCAGTGTTCAACTGCACAACACAGTATCAATATGGAATAACATTAATGACAATGATGCACACTGACAACACAATGCCGTGAATAAATACATAATTCTTGCTTTTTGTCCAGTTTGTAATGTATCGTGGATGATTGTCTTGCAGCAAATGACATAATTGCTGGATTTTGAGGCTGTTGTTATCGTGAACGTTGTATTCTGATCGCATCGTTTTGTGATTCCCACCTCAAGAATGCAAATTTGAAATGAATTTTGCCATGAAATGCTTGTGTATCTATCTTCATTTTCTCCACGGCTCCCTCCGGAGCTCCAGAAGACATTATCTAACTGTTTCCCAGGCTGAACATTAAGATTGACTTTGACATGTGAGATTGTTGAAGCGAGGAGTTGTTTTGAGGACAGAAAGTTCCCTGGATGCAGCGTTTGCCAGCAGATACATTGATTTGAACAGGAAACCTTGTGGTAGTGATAGTTTCCAGCATTCCTCACACTGCTGCGAGAAGCATCTTGAAAAAGGAGCATGTAAAGAGAGGCGTGCTAATGTAATGTAAAAAGTCCTGCGTTGTCTGCGTGTTCGGTGACTCTTTGTTCTCTGGAAGCGAAATGTTTCAATTTCTAGGTTTCATCTGTGCCTGTTTGAACTTGGCTGACCTGGACGGCAGAATTGTGCCGTATATTGAAATCAGATTTTGATTCCACTTTGAGTCCTCATCCATTTCAGACTCTTTTTTATTTTTCCCCCCTGACTCTAGTTTCAGGGATTTATCTGATGCACTTATCCAGACAAAGATTCAGCATGGTTTCGACAGGGAAAACCATTTTGTGACTTAACTAGCCGCTTTGTTATTCCGCTGTTGTTCAGGTATGAGCGCCTGATGAGCAGGCAGTGCATCGAACGTCACCGAAATTCAGATGATTTAGCAGCCGATTAGTCACGAAGCCGGAGCTTTGTATGGAATACGACAGGGAGAGAGAATAGAGCAAATCCGTCTTTGTCAGAGCACAGAGATGCTGTTTGCTACAGACTTGGCAATTCCCTCGCTGACAATTCAAAGCGATGTAAATCTGGGAAAATGTGAAGTGACTGAAACAATGTCATCTACAGTTCGAGATAAGGTTGCCATTAAACATCCCGAGAGCAAAGGGACTTAAGAGCTGATTGAGGATCAGTTCTTCCTTTGAGGTTATGTCAGCTTCTTCCTGGCAGAAGATAAAAATCGATGCCTTATGTTTGCTCCAACAAAATGTTTCTGTTTAATCCAGCCATGTAATGAGGCTTTTTGTGCGCTAGCATCTGTGCGTAGCGTGCTTGCACATACAATAGAGGTGTGTCTGCGTGCACCCTGGGGTCTATGGTTGTATGTGTGCAGGGGTTTTTCATGGTGTCCCACTGAGTAGGAATCTCACCATTTGTCCTCCAGCTGATTTCTGTAAATGCAGCGAGGGGGGCCCAACCCAGTAACTTTATTTTTGGCCTTCCAGCTCTAAGGCTTAACAGATGTCACTCTGAGTGCCTCTGCTGCTCACTGTGCTGCAGAGAAGTAGCTCTTAGAAAACACTTTTCTCTCAAACTACACCGGTCACTGAAGAAAAGAGAGGATTCCCCGACTTCACTTCATCCCTCTGCCCCTTGAGGCCGAACACTGCAGCACCTGTAGCCCTCATCTTTCTCTGAACATCATTGGGACAGAGATATAAAGTTGAATAACAGAGGAATTTATGTCCTTGCACATTAAGGATGTAAACAAATTGAGGGACAGCAGTCAAATATGAAGATACTACGAGCATCTTCTTTTCTTTATTTATTTCTTTATTTGGTAGGGACAGTGCACATTAATGAACGTCTATTTAGACAGCAATAGACGTAAATATGCCGGATTATAGCAACAATGCTAAAAAAAAAAAAAAAAAAAAAAAAAAAAGCAGAAAAAAGACATGACAGTGATACATAGGAAAATAATTCACAATAAAAGCACATTGCAAAAAGTACACAAAGAAAGCACAACAGTGAAACAGAATAAAACATAGGACAATAGGTCACAATAAATGGACAAAAAGTCACAATAAAGGACAATAAGTCACAATAAAAGGACAATAAGCCACAATAAAAGGACAATAAGTCACAATAAAAAGACAAGAAGTCACAATAAAAAGACAAGAAGTCACAATAAAAGGACAATAAGTCACAATAAAAGGACAATAAGTCACAATAAAAAGACAAGAAGTCACAATAAAAAGACAAGAAGTCACAATAAAAGGACAATAAGTCACAATAAAAGCACATTACAAGAAGTACACAAATAAGTTAAAAGTCTAATTTTTAATTTTCATTGTCGTTTTTTCAGTCAATACATGCTCTTTACAGTATATTCAGTGCCCACTGTCTAAAAATGTCTCTAAATCTGTTCAGAAATTGCAGAAAGTTAATTAATTAATTTACTATCTGCAATTAAATTAACCCACCAGTTTTTACACTTAGTGGCTCAGTGAAGGACACAGGTGTTATTTTTACCTTATGGTCCAGTTATTTTTTTGCTTTTATGTTCATCATTTTCATTATCATCATCGATTAGTATTATTTTTAGAGAATCACAATGATATAAGTATTATGATCAGAATTAGCTGAGAACACTGTCAGGCAAATAATGTCCATTTGAAAATGTTACACAGAAATAGATATGGCACGTTTTACATGTATGTAAATTTCTTATTTTGGTTCATCACTGAGCAGGTAAGTTCCACAGCAGCAGAGAGCTGATGTTTTCTGCAGTTTAGTGTAAAAAAAAAAAAAAAAAAAAAAAGTTCATGTGTCTGTATCAACAATCTGCCAAAATGAGTTGGAAAATGTTGGCACCAGTAGTTGCTCATTGCAGGACACAGGTGTTAGTTTTAAGTCATGGTCCAACCTTAAGACAGTCAATTTTTAGCCTTCTTCTACTTCTTGTTCTTCTTTTTTCCTATTCTTCCTGTTATGATTACTGTTGTATGCACATTTTTCGGCCAATTTTATTTTCATCTGGACGTTGTTATGCAGATAAAATCCATTTTTTTCAAGTAAATTTGTACAGTATCTCTTGTAACACTGTTTAAACCTCACATTTCTTCACTGGGAATTTACACCATCGCCATTAACATTATTTTAATATGAATGTAATATCCTTTATTAGTCCCAAAAGGGGAAATTTGCAATGTCACAGCAGCAAAGTGACAGTAAGAAAAGCAAATTAAGACATAAAATATATACACTGTATATACAATATAAATAAGAAAAGAAAAGAAAAAAATACACACCAGGGTACTAAAAACACAATATTTGAGAATATATACACAAATAAATTGCACTTCATTTCACGTCACATACATGGTTAATTTAAGTTCTTGGAAAAAAAAGTTAATTTTGTTTGCAGCTATATCTATCGATTTCTGATATTTACCTTGCCTTCTTCTGGTTTAATCGTGATGCAGATACAGTATAAAGTATGAATTGTTTTAGTGAGTCAAACAGATGCAGATTTAAAGTTTGTGTCTGACCTTGAATGCACTCATATAAAGACAAAGATACTGGACCATCACTGTCTGCTGAAGATCAAAGTCAAACATCTGCAGCCTCTTATCACAATCTCTACAGCAGCTCTGACCAATAACAGTGTTTTCTGCTTATCACTTCTTCCTCTTCCAGCTAATGCCAGCATCCTCGGGAATAAGTGTGGTTACCTTTTCATGGCAATTATTTCTGAGGTGCCCTTAAGCAAGGCCCTGAACCTCTAATTACCTCAGTGGAGCTCCTTAGTGGAGAACAAAAGAAAACCATGCACTTTTCTGCGAGTAAATGGAAGAGTGGACGTGAAAGCAGCAAATCATTGACAAAAGAACATGCAGATTCAGCAAACACTTCCTGTCTATACTGAAGGCTGTGTTTCCTCCGAGTGCAGAGATAGCCTTAGAATGTAAACTGGATCATTGCCAGTGCAGTAAAATGATTTTAAAAACCCACTGTAAAGACTGTCAGAGCTGCAGGGTTCTGCTGATGGATGACAAAGCGAGGTGGGGTTGGAAGACTTGACCTTGTAGCCCAGAGGAAGGGGGGACCATCATTAGTGTGGCACCAGGAAGGTTGCACACTTGACCTGACAGCCCTCACTGTCCAGATAAGAGTGAAGGATGAGCTTCAGATCCTCCCTCCTTTCCTCGCTACCTCCAAATAATCCTATTCTCTCCAGTCCAACAGCCACCAGTTACCGGCATTAAAAAGAAACAGAACAACAAAAGACAAATGAAACGTAGCTGCTCAGGTTAGCAAACGCTTCTAGGGCTGCGGCGTTTCCTGCCTCAGCAACACTTCTTCATCTCGCTCCTCCTCCTCGCCCTCCCTCTCCATCCCCGGCGACAGCGCAGAGACTTGTTAGAAGACTGATGTCTGCCCCAGTTTAACTAATTAATCTTCCTCAACTCCGGAGCTTTTCCTGAAGCCCAGCAGAACCCATCAAGTCGCTGAGTGATCACACCTGGGTTTTTGTGCCGGAGATGCATCACTTTACGTCAGGCGACAAGAGAACAACACACAGAGAACTGCATGCGTTGGGTTTTATTTCCTTCTTTTACTGAATGTTCTGGATCATCTGCAGTGCTACACGTTTCAGGCAGCCCATGTGTAGCAAAGAAGTGCTGTTAATACGACATTACATCACATCACTGGAACAAGGCTGTAGTCTTATTTTGCAGATAGATGATAATCCCTGCTGCTCAGCGGCGGATATACACTAGAGTTGGACTGATGCTGGAATTTCTAGGTCAATTTTGGATCCTGATTTTTAAATTCCTTTTATAAATTCTGATATTGATACATCCACCAATATTCTTCACATATACATGCAGTATATTAGTTACATAGAGAAGTAAAAATGTATTTCTCAACTTCGCGAAGATGCCACTTGACTCCGCACCACACTCTGCTACATGTGCTGCATAAAGTGCTAAGAGTATTGTGTACAATGGAGTTGCTGATGAACAAATTTTTATGGCTTGTCCAGATGTTGTAAACCAGCAAAGTGTGATTTGGTGGTATTTGAATATGAAAATGAAAATAAAGTTTCCAATTTGGCATATAAACACTCAACGGCTGCAATGCACAACCACACTGAGCACAGGCATGTGGATGTCAACCTACAAGGCATTTTAAATATTATTTGGTGTCTTTAATTCAGTGAGTTTTTGCCTTGTTTGGTGCAAAATGCAGCACATTCCAGCAGCTTTTAAAATACGACTTGGTTACTGAAGAATGTGAATGATTTTAAATGGCTCTTAAACAGCTGCACACAATAATTTTTGCACAATATTTAACATTATTGGTTATGATTATTGACAGTGTTCAGTTTTGATGTTTATTTTTATGGGCTTTTTACTTTAAAACCAGTGAACAAGCCTAAATTTAAAATTCTGTTTAATCAAACGTGAAATAAAACATTAGGAACATCCCTAACTTGATGATAATTTTTCCTAACCATGAGTTCTTCTCTAACCAGTCTGTAATTTGCAGATACTGTGGAAAAGAAGACTTGTAGAAATTTTGCAGAAAGTTGGCATCCTGCACATTCATTAAATCTCAATGTTCTTATGTTTTGGCCCCATGTTTGGACTACAGACAAGTGGTAAAATGAAGACTGAACTTTACTGCTGAGTACGTCTCAGCCGTCATTACTGTGGCCAACGTACTTAACCAGCCATTCATCTGACGAGGACGGATCTCGTGTTGCAAAGACACCCTTCAACCGACAACTCTGCAAAACCTGAATAAAGGTTAAACAAACACATGCGCAGCATTTATTTGAATCCTAAAAATACTACTGTATGCCTCACCTGATGACATGAATAAATCACACTTAAAGACATTAGTCTGCAGCAAATAAATCCCCCGGCCTTGGCACTCTGGGATCCCTCTATATCTGAGAAAACTACATGAAACACTTTTGTCTCCTTGGGAACCAAAAAAGACACAACAAACGCTCCTCATAGTCTATTTTTACACATGACGTATTAATATTGCGCATCAAAAGTGGAACTCCGGCCAATGAGAGCCCCTCAGAGACTGTTGGCAGCCTGTGTTTGCGTCTAATGTTGCGTGCTGCTTCGATTCGTTTTTGTTTTTTCACAGGAGAGCTGCTAGATCGCTTCATATAAAGGATGCTTTGGGTTCTTCTGGCAGTAGAAAAGAGATGCTCCGAACAAGTTGCAACATCTCGTCCCACCAGAAATACCGAGAGATTTTATGTGGAACGTGGCTCTAATGCTGACAAATAACTGTCACTGTCATACATAATTTCTGCCATGATCTCATTTGTTTGTCGCTATACCCAGATGCTACAGGTAATTAGATAGTGATATATTGGCGTTATTAATTACCAGACGTAGCAGCTTTAAAATCTGACCTCTTGACATGCAGTGTTTTTATCAGACAGTAACAAATTATGTCTTGTTCACCATAAATCCAGAATAGATAATGTTGCTTCCCTGTCGGGGCCAGGTAGGATTGTCTGTCTGCAGGACGGCAGAGTATGAGCTCTTATGTCAAAGCTTCATTAAGTCCTGCTTCATGCTGATTGTTACCAGCTGCACTCTGAGATACAACTCTGTGTGTGCGCACGAGTGTTTGGTTCATCGGTTCATCGTCGGCGGACAGTGAGTTATACCCTGAGCTGATCTAATGAAGGTCCTGGGGAGGAGAAAGACAAGATACTCTTGATATGTCTTGGAAATATAATGCCAGATAGTATCCCCGGTGTTTTTTATTTGCTTCGTAGCAGGATGACATGATACAGAGAGCAATGTGAGGGTGGGAGCAGCGGTACAGTAGGAGTCCAGACTTTCCCAGATCATTCTTAGATTCAATCCACCAACTTTCAGGTCACAGTGGAGCAATCGCTAAAGGCCGGGTAAAGACTTAGAAAACGGATACTGGAAAATTAGTTAATTAAATGCACAGTGTGTAATTCCTGCCGCTATAGAGCGTCTCAATCAAAGCAATAACAGAATATGTAGTTTAACCCTTTGATGTGTAGACTGCATCAGGAGATACTCATTTTCTATTGGATTTGGGTCACTTTTGACCCATGTTATGCATCAAAGGGTTAATGACAGAAATCAATTTGCATTGCATTTTTATTATTTTTTTATTTTTATGTCTTGTTCTAATTAAATAGCCACAAGTAATGTTTCTAACCTACTAACAGATGACTCGACTACACATACAGCTATAGAAGCTACCGTTAGTGGGGAATTCACTCATGGAGCACAGAGCTGTTGTCCACAGTCAAAACAATCAGACTAAAATAGGTTTTCTCTTCACTTTGCACTATCTGTGTAACTGTGTTCAAAATCCACTGTTCAATGATAATGCACACTTCCCTGTGTGCAGATGTTCCACTATGACAATCCCCCCTATCTTTATTTTGCAGAAATATTGTTGCTGCATCCTTTCCTGTCTCCGCCTAATATGGTTGTGATTGATTTAAAGAAATATAAACAAAAGTGCTTTTTGTACCCTATAGAATAATCATAATGAGGAATACAAAGCTATCACATACACTACCATTCAGAAGTTTGGGGTCACTTAGAAATGTCTTTATTTTTGAAAGAATATCAGTTTTTTTCAGTGAAGATAACATTAATTAATTAATTGAAATACAATCTAGACATTGTTAATGTGATAAATGACTATTCTAGCTGGAAACATCGTGTTGAAATTGATGATTAGAAAACCTTTGTGCAGTTATGTTAGCCCATGAATAAAAGTGTGAGTTTTCATGGAAAACATGAAATTGCCTGGATTACCCTAAGCTTTTGAACGGTAGTGTTTAACAAATCAAGAATACAAACACCTGAATAAAGACAACCACAATGAAGCTGTTACAGATAATACAGTTCTCTCTGGGTTTGTGAATAATCGCCAACATTTGGTTCACAAGTAAAAAAAAATACACAGATGGTCAAGTAGTTTTAGTTTCCATTGTGGAAATGTTACAAATTATGCTTTTATTTTATTGAAATGAAAATATTTTGTGAAACTATATCTGAAGTATTTTCTTCATGTAGGACTACATTATTCTAATTTTAAATATCAGCCAATTTAGATAATTTAACTTCCTTTCTGTTGTGTGGCACATAAAGAATTGACTTAAAATACATGAATAATTAACAAACAGATATAGATAGACGTACATATGCTTGTTTAACATGTAATAGAAGTTTATTTTTCTAATGTAGTTTATGATCTCATTCCCTTTTTTAGTGTCAAAGAAGGATCTCTGACAATAGTTGTTTTTCTAAGCCAGCGCTGGAATAAATGCACGTAAAACGGATATGATGTGTTCCTGCTTTGTATTGTGTCTTTGGTGTAAAGCAGTAAGTGTTGGAGTCATTATTATTATTTTTTTTAAAGCTATTTTTTTGGCCTTTATTTAGGCACAGTGAGAGAGAGAAAGGAAACAGGGGAGAAGACATGCAGCAAAGGGCCGTGAGCAGGAATCGAACCCGGGCCGCTGCGTCAAGGAACAGCCTCTGTACATGTACATTAAGAATCTGAAAGCACAATTTAAGAGCAGAGTGATTTGTGTAGTTCTGAAAAGAAATCAGGCTGTGAGTGCAGAGCGGTTACCAGTCCTGCATGGATGTAAGATGCATTTAGAGGCATTTTGTTTCCTAGAAGATGCTGAAATAAGCCTGTACTTTCTGGTCTGGAAATGGAAGCTGAAGGGTGGTTTAGTGGTTTGACCGTAGGGACGCAGGTTCAGCCCACCTGCTGCTCTGAGGAATCTGACAGATAATCCTTTGTTGGATAGGACATATTCAACCATTTGAAGGCCATTTTTAGATGCATTTTAAAAGAAAGTGCAGGTTTTCTGTGAGAAATAATGATTGGTTTGACCTAATAGCAAAATCTCAGGCCCCTGCAGTCCTAAACTTGGCAATAAAAACAGCTGAGGTTCCCGACAGAGGATCTCTTTCAGTCTGTGAGCTGTTTTCTGGTTGCAACACCTCTCAGCAAAAACTCACATTCTGGCACCTTGGTTCCTGCAGAATGCTGAACATGTTTGGAATGTGGACCACATGGGACTGAGTTAATACTGCTGTGGGCGCTGTTTTCTTGGCATCATCGGGCAAAATTAAATTCTAACCTTTCAGCATATTGTAATTCAAGTGGTCTGAGAAGAAACTGGACTTCTGCTGCTGCTCTTTGCTTGTTTTTAGGCTTTAGAGAATGTAGCCCATGACAGGAGACTTTAGCCAACCACAGATCAACAAGAGTAGTATTTGTTAGTGCATGTTGCTAGCTAGAGGGTGTCAGCTTAGAATAGTGGAGTGAAGCTACAAGTAAATGGTCGCTTTTATTTGGACTATTTTTGCCCACACTGCAAAAACTCAAAATCTTACCAAGTCTATTTGTCTTAGTCAAAATGTCTCATGCCACTCGATTTAAGATAAATTCACTTAACAAGTGACATTTCAGCAAGATGGAGGGACTTGTTTTAAGACAATGCATCTTAAATATCTTAAGTCAAACAATCTTGGAATGATCTTGTTTTGAGTCGCATTTTACAAGAAAACTCAAAATAAGTTTAGTACATCTTAAATTCGAAGGTTACATGAAAGCAAAAATCTATTTTTGAGTGAAAAACTGCTATTTTTTAGCATGTTTGGCTTATTTTAAGACACCTAAGCTTGACAATCCTGGTAAAATATAGCTTAAAATAAGTTTTCCCAGCTAATTTTAAGATCTAAATATTCTAAATATTGTATTTTATTTCAAGAAATCTTACCAAGCCATTTTTCACTTGTTCTATTGGCAGGTTTTTTTCACTTATTTCAATGTAAAAGTTCCTTGAAATAAGTTTTTTTTTCTTGTTTTGACAGAGGCATTTTTTTCCAGTGCATTTGAAGTGTGTGCACATTCTCAGACTCACCTGGTGGGAGGAACATGAACTGCAGGAGGAAGGTTGTAGTCTCAAATTCTACTTTTTCTTTTTTTTCTTTTCCACATTTCTGCCTGCTATAGCTAAACGATTCATGGGTGCAAGTGGTCACTAAAAGGAAAACATAGATGCGGCAGTAGGACGTATAGAACAAGCTGTAGTACCACTAATTGACAAAAAAAAAAAATGACACCACAAGCAGTGTTTTATCAGCTGGAGCTTCTGTGACAGTTCAGACAGTGAGAAGGACAGTGTATAATGTCAACTACTATGGACAGCATGCAGAAGAAGACCCTTGCTTGCTCTTCCTAATAGATATTGTCAACCCATTCTTTAGTCAGACAAGACCAAAATAAATCTGTTTGACTCATATGTTCGGCATTAAACCTGGCCTAGACCACCACAGAGAATGCATGGTCCCAACAGTGAAGCACAGAGGTGGAGGTTTGATGATATAGAGCTGCATGAGTGTCAAAGGTGTTGAAGAAGTGACATTTATAGATGGAATCATTAATAGCTGTGGATATACCAGAAGACTGACTGACAGGATGACTCCCAGTCTGCAGAAGCTTGGCAGAAGAAAACTATTCCAGCATGAGAACAATCCAAAGCACGCTGCCAAAATCACACAAGAGTTTCGAAAGAACAACAAAGTGAAAACTATGACCTGGCCAAGTATGTCATCTGACGTAAATCCAACAGAACACCTTTTGGGTATTTTATGGAGAATTTCTAAAAAAGAACGTCTGTGTAGAAACTTGTGTCAAACTAGCATCTTCCATGCACAGGAGGATTGAGTCTGTCTTGGAAAAAGAATGTGGACATATAGAGTATTGAAAAAATGAAGGATTTGAATCTTAGTAATGAAAATGTTTCTCTGAGTTCTTACTGTTGGGCTTGTATTTGTAATGTAGTACATCTAAACCAAGCTTATCATCAGAATGGAAATGGAGCCGACTGCCATGTGTGTGAAAGATGTGACGAATAGGAGCTTAAAATAAGAACAAAATTAGTCCCAGAATGGACCGATGGGGCACGCTGAAGTTTACTGGGGAGGACGGTGAAGCTGGGTGAGGGTTGGAGTCTCTACATCAAAATACTGAATTCAGAGCTGCAGAAAGTAGCACAAGAATGGAGCTTTTACTTGTATCCACCTTTGTTTGAATACTTCTGGATTTATTTGGCATTTTTGGTATTCTAAAATATTGTTTCAGAACGGGTCCATGGAGTGAAAACTTCTCCTGAGGGGGCAGAAGCCAATGTTCCTGCGGTCAGACACGTATTAGAAAAAAAAATCTGTTTGGAATAAGGAGGTTTTCCTCGATGAGTTGATAGGCATTGACTGGCCCTTTGCAGAACTCAGTTCCATGTTGATTTAATAAAATCACACCTAGTCCTCAGTGGGACTCCCACTCTCTCACAGCGGATTGATCCTCACCCTCGCCTGACTTCTAAAGCCAATAAACAGCTATCACATGCTGATCAAGGAGAAGTGAAACTGTTACTTTTGGCTCCCTGTTCTGTGCTTTGATGTGAAGTCACTGGAGGACCTTGGCTGATAGACTAAATATATACAGACATCTGCACCTCACTTCATTCCTGTTGTATGTTCTTTGCAAACATGTTATTTTTTTTCCCCTTTTACCCGGCAACCGAGAGAGTCACGGTAGGCTAATGAAAATCGTCTGTCTGCTTAGTGATTGATTGCACGAACAGCCAATTGGAACCCTGCTACTCCCAAAATTGATTTCATGTAAACCAACAGTGGCACTGCTGCTTCTTCATTTCATTATATGTACCCGGGCTTCAGTCCTTTTTATCCATGACTTGCACTGAATGAAAGAGTGCCAGACAGGATACCTATAGATCGAAAACCATGTGTGTACTGGTGCAGATAATTCCACTTTTCATCAAAAGGAGGGAGAATGGAAGGAAGAACGGAGTTAGAGCGAGCAGGAAAACAAAGCATGTGCCAGATGAATTAGTGAAGAATATATCATAGAAAATGACTTCTTTACAAAGCGAGGGTCATGTACCTGTGTAGGATTTAAAAAGCTCCTATGAGTTATCATGCTATCATTCCACGCTGTCAGTGCCTTATTATTCGGAGGATCAGTGACGCTTGTATTATATTTCACTCCCTGCTCCTTGAGGGAACCTTCCACTGCAGCCCTGCTGGGCCCACTCATAACTGGAGGAGTTTTAGGACTTCATAAGTTTTCCCAGAGAAAAGCCACAAGACTGATTTAGCTGTAATCTTATCCTACGTCTTTATAGAAGCCAGATCTGGTGCATCGTGAGCTGCACAGTCAGATACGACCGTGGAAATGGCAGCCACCTCTTAAGTTACAGGGTCCAACTGGAGAGATGAGCTATCGTAGGCTGTGTGGGATCGGTAAATAAAGAAGAAACAGCTGTAAAGGTGCTTTAAGTTCTGTAAAGGTTAAGTGAAGCAGGCACAGGACAGAGAATATTCTGATGAAGAGTTGATGATGTTTAGATCCCCACATTTTGGCCCGGAGAGTTTGAAAATCTGTTTTTCCCAAAGAACTTAACAGATACTAGAAGTTGCTGCACTGCATTGATGTCCAGTGCCTGCATTCACCACCAATGCAGGAAATTTATTTATTTTTGCATAGTACGGCAGAATCCAAGTTTGATTTTCACACAGCAGACTGGAGATCACATCTCCTCACAAATTGTTTTAGTTTCCTGACCCTAACTATGACTTTAACTGTGGCCAGGCGTTTAAAGGATGCGTACTTGCAAATATACTACGCATAAACCATTTCTGGTATAGGGCTTCCCCTGATTAAAGATGTTCATTAATTCAAGCCATTAGTACACTAGTTGTTGCAAATTTGTCATGCTAATTTAATTATGTATGTACAGATTTTTTTGGTGGCACCAGCCAATCATAGAGTAGGCCTGATTAAATACAGCCAGCAAAAACCTTGTCCTAGATCAGTTATGCTGACTAAGAGCCTACTTTAGTGCAGTCTGTCGCTTCCTGCACTGGCAAAAAATTGGTGGTTTTGCATGTCACATTTTACCGTTTACATAAAGATCCCACACTTTAGATTTCCTGCCCAACAAATGTAATCACCATCCCGTAACTGTGGAGACCAGCCGTGTAAACAGTAATGTCGGTCTTGAACTGATTGAGCGATTCAGTGTTGCCGTTTTCTGGAGTTTTTTTTTCCCTCAAGCTTTTAACCTAACCCAAATTGACTGTCTGTTTGAATATTAGGTTAATTTCCAGTGTGAATGTGTTGACTTCATGCATACTTAACCCAGTGTTCACATGTAAAGATCTTAAATTCATATCAGGACTTTGTTAAATTCCCTAATTATATCATCAAGGATTTCATAAAGCCATCCTCAATATGGTTTCATTGTACCATTTTCTACATATTTGCTCCAGTTTTAATTGTAAACAGAGTTCTATGCATTTATTGCCTAAGCCTTAGTGAGAGTTTATTTCCTATATGCACATTCTTTCCGTCACCGCAGCTATATCATGGCTGGCATGCAAAAATACTGTTGAAAGCCGGGAGATTGAGAACAGTATAAGGGAGGATATTCTGAGGTTACCACCTCAAGTACTGCCTATGTTCGCTTGTCACCGTGGCCAAGTCAACTTGTGTGACTTTGTGCCAAGCAACACTCAATATATCATTTTTTAAATCAAGGAAAGGCAACATTTTCCCCTTTGCATGCACAACTTTTCATCTCCACATCTATATTTAGTGGAAATTCACCGTAAAGCAAATAAAACGTCACCAGAAAGGAGCAAAGGACATGTAGGGAAAGCTACAGGAGTTATTGGAAATTCAGTTTAAAAAAAAAAAAAAAAATCCTTGCAGGAGAGACTGTCAATCGTTACATGACCTAGTATCATTTAGTACAAAGAGAGTGACAGCGAGGCAGGAAGAGAAACACATGCAGACAGGCAGCGAGAAAGAGAGCAGATGAGGGAGGAAGGGGGGAGGCTGTAGCGGTCAGGAGTATCACCGTCAAAGTCAGATCAATTTAAGCTGCTAAATTCTTCAAGGCGTCTGCTGAAAGCTGGAGAGGGGCTTGGCGGCATGCTTGTTTACCGCTGATGAGGGATAATTTCATATTCTCCGTGTGGCGGGAGTTACCTGATAGTAGCTCCGTGTTAAAAAAATCGGGGCCACGATCACAGCGGGACTCTAATGACATATCAGTCTGCTGCAGTAGCGCGGCTACTTGAATACCTCGCGGCTGGATGGGTCAATTTAGATCACGTTTGGAGGATAAATTAATCAGGGAGCTGGGGGAGAGCGTTTCAATTAAGGAAACCTGGATTGCATTGTGCTCGTCTTTTCAGCTGAGTGGATTTTCATGAACTTCTATCTCTACTGTGTCGAGTCAGTTTTTAATGTCATTAATATGTGTTATTATAGGGACAAAAAATGACCCACCATGACTAAAAGAGCTTGACTCAAATTCTTCTGTGAATATATGTATCTGAGCACAATAAGTGGTGCATCTCATGCTAACCCACAGCGGAAATCCTAACTGGTGTTTGCTGTTTGGTACTAATGCATGAGAAGCAGTGCATCAACTTATCCCAAATGCAGATGTCAGGGCAGGCTTTCTGCTTATCTGATCTGACACATAACATGGCAGATCTATCTGGGCACGAGACAGAAAATGAAAACGACTTTACTCTCTTCTTTTCATTTAAATAGCACGCTCGGTGATGCATGATTCATGTTTGTGGAAGAAATAGATGTAGAGCAGCATACCAGCACACACATACGTGGCATCGGTCAACTGAACTATCAGAACAGCTTTTCAGAAAAGAACTTTGTGTTCTCATAGCCTCGATGACATATTGACAGACATATAAAAGTCTGTCAGCACTTTGTGGTTGAGCTTAAAGCTCAAGTGAGAAAAACAATTTTGCCCCAAGCGTTCAGAGATCGTTTGGTTTGTGACGGCATGCAAACTTGGCAGGCGTCCGGTTACACTGTGGATGCTGCAGATTGAAGCAAATGAAGAAATCAGGGGGAGAGAAACCCACCCTGCACCGACCACAATGTGACTAAAAAATGTCATTAAGTCAGAAAGTTTGATCAGCCTCTGATGAATGGGTTGAGTTCTGCCATCGTCTCAAACCGCTATCCTCAAAGGAAACAGCAACAGTGGAGCATTTTGTTTACATTTTAATTAGCTATCATCAGAGTTAAGTGCTGATGAGCAGATGTTAGCATGCTAAGCTAGTATCTTGGTAAACATTCAACCTTTCAGTCTTGTAATTGTTGACATGAGGATACTGGCATACCAATGTTAGCATTTAGCTCATATTTATGGTCTCCCTGTGGTGCTAACGTGGCTGTAGACGTGTTTAACCTCTTGATGCCTGAATTTATTTACAATTAAATCAACATTTTTTTGTGTGTTTTGCTTTCTAGCTGATGCTAAAATAAGTGGAGATTGTTAATTTATCTATTACACATATAACGTAGATACATAGATATACAATAATTATAACAGATATATAATAATTAGGTCCCACTCCGACCGGTCCTACCAGAAACCAGTGCTTGTAAAAGGTTCCGAGGTACGTATTGAATATACACAAACTGGCATTGGAGGAATGGATATGATATCTCAGCTGCAGTCTGAATGAAAGTGGCATGTTGTGAATTTGCAACAATAGGCCCTAAGGGGTTAACAACAAATGTAGTAGATAAAGGATTATAGATGGTGTTTCTCCTATTTCTGATTTTTCTATCACTTTTTGTGATTTTCTGAGTTGTCGAACACGCTGTGTACAGTCACGATACACTTCTCATCGTGCTTTATGGAACCTGACATCTAACAGGTGAAGCTGTTTTTTAGCCTACATTTGTTGACATTGTGTCAAATTTTCTCAATGAATGCCATATTGAATTAGCTGTTAATTTTCTCTTAACCACAAATAGACAAACAACTTTCACTGTAGTTTTTAAATGCATTATCGACCTTTAGTCACAATGGACATGTAGAGATATTGTTGTCTTCATTGTATATCTTGTCTGTTTGTTTAGAATCGACAGAGAATGAGATTTTCTAATCATGTTTAAAGGTACAAATCTACATGCAGTTTACAGATATTACTTTCAAATCCACAAATGATAATTACACTCAGAGGACTGTGCCATATATGTCCATAGAGACCCTATTTAGGGTCCTTTTTTAAATGTTATTTTCATACTTAGTAAGCATTGCCCTAAAGAGGGACAACTTGCATCCATTTTCATATGATTAGCTAGGGTCGGTGGGTCTGCCCAGCAACGTTTTCCAGCTCCTCTTGAGGGATCCCAAAGTCTTTGTAGGCCCGATAAGATATGCAATCCTTTTTTCCTGGTTAGATGTGCTGAAAAAACTCCAAAGGAAGGCACCTAATCAGATGCTTCAACCATCTCAAAGACATTTAAAAATGGTCAATATCAGTATAGCACAGGCTTTCAAATCCTGCCTTTTAGTCTCTAATGTGCCTCAAGCTTCAACAGTAGTGGGTACTACATTCCCCATAATGCATTTTTCTGTATACCCTCCCAAAATGTCAGCATCATTAAAAATCCCCCCGCTGAGCTTTCTATTAAGTTTTGTACTTTCCATGTGCAAGTGACACTGGTAGGCATAACAAAAGAGCCTCAGAAGATGTTGTAAAGCTATTTCCAATCTGAGTAATGACTCATAAACCAACTCTGACATGTAACACTGAAAGAAACAGCTTGTATTCTACCCAGTTAGGAAGCAGATCAAGCTCATTTTCACGTTATATGTAAGAAAGTGTTTCACATGTTTGAGGCAGCATCTCTTTTTGGAACAGGAAGTCATCGTATACGTCGTCCTGTTGCTTCAGCCGATTGTTGTTGACCAGCAGAATGTGGACCGAGCCACATGTTCCCGATCGCAAATCAGAGCGCATTGACAGCTGTTTGATGAAGACACAAACAGAGTGTCTAGGTGCAGATCTGAGGAACGCTGGGACTGGGCGAGGCCGTCCCGGGGGTTTGGCTCGGCTCTGCTGAGTAACACACACTGAAGGAGACGTCGCTCAGCACTGGGAGCACTGTGTTACACAACTTGATGAGAAGTCAGAGAAGGCAAGCAGAAGAGGGGGAGAGAGAAATAAGAGGTAAATAGAGAGACAGCGCTGATGAAGAGAGGGAAGTGAGAGCTGGTTAGTGGCTGTAGACACGAACTCTGGCTGAACCCCCTTTCCTCTGTCGGCCTCGGCTTCAACCTCAACGGGATGAGGCATTCGGGTACGACTCAGAGAGCCTGACATCAAACCGACAGCAAGACATGATATCTTATTTTTCTGAGCCGCGCTGACACAAATTCAGCGCTCCACTTATTATTTTCTCATGCCTGAAGAGGGGAAAGTTTCGTGCATAAGCAAACTTGCCAGCAATCGGCTCCCAGATGTTCATGCAGTTCCTTCACTTTTAATTCATATAATTTTCAGATTGTTTTCATGACGGGGGATAAAGACGTTCCCCTTGTCAGAACTCCTACTTTCTGATTGAAAGAAATCCTTGACCTTCAAGTGCCTTCAAATTAAGCTCAAGGAGCGCCATTGCATGTGCATGCAATTGTATCTGTCAATCCGTGCAGGAGTATAAGACATGTGGACAAGCCTCCAGCGTATTTATCGTTCATTGTGTGTGTGAGAGAGATTGTGTTGCAGCTTCAATGCTAAAAATGTCATTTGCAGCGTAAAGCGATCAAACTCATGTTCAAAATATACATTACACTTGAACTGCTGTAATGGCCGAGAGGTGCGGATTGCCTTTATCGCACATCATCTGACACCTACACATATTGATGGAGGAGTTCTTTGATTTGGTCTCATACTAATTGGAACGCAGGCGTCGGGACGGTATCGAATCGCCCTGATTCTTTGCCAATGTGTCACCTCTCCGCAGCTGCGCTCCCCTGCCTCCCTGACAGGAGCTTCAACAATTAAAGCTGAACAAATAAATGGCTATCACATCACGCAGGGAGGTGAAATTGGCCCACTTCAAGCATATCAACCAGAGCAGATGTGTGTTTAGATAATAGAAGGACCACAGCAGGGCACGTTTCTGTCAAGTGTTTTAGTGCTATTTTCTACAACTGCTGCTTCACTCTTCACTGTTACGGCAACAAGTAGCTAAAAGGTGCTCTACTTAGAGATGCACTGTATGGAATTAATGTTTTTTTTTTTTTTTTTAAACAGTTTTAAACTCATATTTGCAGCAATTTACTGTTATTTTACAGAATTTATGTGTTTTGTTATATTAGAGATAAATAAAAACACAGAAAAATGTCAAATTCACTTGTTAACCATTGCAGAATTGGCCAAAAGTGTAAATTTTCACATCAAAACTAGTTCTTTTAACACTATTTTACTGTATTTAAATCAGCAAAAAAAAAACTGCATTTATTTGCCAACATCTGTATTTGGTATGTATATAATGATTAAGAATTGTAAAATGCTGTTGTTTTATAGAGTAGCCCAGTTTTGCAAAAATTCTTGAAAATATCTAATAGAATCAAAGAAAAATATATTAATTTGCATGTTGACTGCAAAAAACAAACAAGACATTCAGGCCAAAGCTGCACATAATGTCATTATGTCACATAATATCCAAACATATACAGTTTTACAAATAATAATTTGTTCTTTTACAGTGTGTGACAGTGAAATTGCACTGTTTTACTGACATTTGCCATTATTTTTACCCTTTAAACGTTACAGTATTTCAGTTTTTGGCATCCTTGCTGCCAGATTTTCACATTTTTTTAACAGATATTTGTTTTTGTTTTGCAGTGTACTGTTGATATAATCAATATTTTCATATTAACAATGGATCAAATGACTTCTCATAATGTGAAATGTCCCACAGAGAATTATTACCTGACACTTCAGGGCTCTTCAGGGCATTTTAGCATCCTTCAGCTCATTGTTTTGATGCTTTGGTTCACTCTCTCTGTTATCATTAGTGTCATTTTCAGAGGCAAGCAGCTTTTATTCACCTGTTGGACACTTCCCGTCCTGCAGACAGACAAAGATAGCCACTAATTTTTGAGCACAATAAAGTATTTAGCTTCTAAATAGTGAGATATTTGACTTACATTTATTAGGTAGACACAAACACAACTGTAAGTGAATACAGAGAGGTGTGTCACATCTACTGGTGTGTAAATAATATGTTGTTAACGTGTAATTTAAGTCAGCTTCATACAGTAATAATATATTTTTTTAAATTTATATGTTAGTGTTTGTTTACAACTTGTTTTGTTGCCTTTGAGTGGTCAAAAATTGGTCAGAGCAGGTTTAAAATTTTCCAATCATTAGTATCCAAAGCTTCCAGCTACAGTTTAATGGTATATATTGTAAAGCTAATGTGTTGTCAGATTTTCTTCATGCTTTAAAGAGTTTTTGTATGAATATTTAAAAACAAAAAATATACACTGCGCGTCGAAAGTTTGGACACAACTTCTCATTCAGTGCTTTTTATTTATTTGTATTATTTTCTACATTGTAGATTAATACTGAAGATTAACACTTTATTGTTTACAACATAATTCCATATGTATTCTTACATAGATTTGATGTCTCCAATGTTAATCTCCAATGTATAAAAGAATTGAATGGGAAGATGTGTCCAAACTTTTGACTGGTATTGGATATTGGATGAATTATTGATTGATAAAGCACTTTGGTTTAACTGTTGTTGCTAGCCAAGCCAAAAATAAGTCACAAACTGTTATTTTATCAATAATCTTTCATTTGATTGTATTATATATTGAGTAAAAATTTATACCGTGATATAATATAATATATATTGTGACTAAAGAACAAAAGTGAATTGCTTTTTTTAAAGACTGAAATCATAGAATTTTTTAAACACTATTTTCAACTGTATTTTTGAAAACATAACATCTAATTCTTCAGTTTAGAGCGTTTGATCTAAAGCATGTTTCGGCTTTTTGAGAGGAAACCCCATACCAGCTGTTCCCAGAGTCGCAATGTGACATCACTTTCACTTAATTTGGTCCTAATCAGAGATCAGAATTGACCGAGAGTCTCTTTTATCCCGGCATCCTGCTTGTACTTACACTCTGAGCTTGACCGCCCGCCTGTAGCTATGTGCGCTGTTTCCACTGTGGCCACAAAGTCTGCTTGCCATCCCGCTATGATAGCTAAGCAGAACCAGTTTGGGCCTAAGCAGCGGCAGCGACGGCAGCATCTCCGAGCGTTTTTGCTTTACTGCCACAACTGCACATTCCAAATGGAGTCTCGGCTGGGTAAGAATGCATGCGGTGCTCGCCAAAAAACCAGGCGAATTAGCATAAGTGCCATGTTCGATCCATCAGTGGGGGACTCAGATGGCTGCTGGTTCTCATCCCATCCCACTTTTGGCCTTGTTTGCAGAGGAAGCCGTGAACTCGGAGAGAGAGGGAGAAGGGAGAGGCAGCCTGTTTAAGTTGATATTTGCTCTCAAAGTAATTTGGAGCAGATTTTTTGGAATCAGTGAAAGGGCTTCGCTGTAATTCCCTTTCATGCTCATCTTCTATCTCTGAAGTCACCACGGGGCCTAAACAGCAGCATAAGGATGCCAGATGGATTAGAGGGATTCTGTCTTTCTCTCCCTCTCTCTTTCCCTCTTTCAATCGCAACATGTTTTGTGTACAGGGATCCAGAAGGCAGATGACAGAAGACCAAATCACACTGGCTCTTTCTCACTGTCACTCTTTTCTTTCCTCACAGTAACTTACTCTGACATGCCTGTTTTTTTTTGTTTTTTCTCCCACAGCTTGCTGAACTGATTTCCTCCCTCACATTGTGACTTGCTTGAGCAGTTGCTGGAAAAGGATGACAAAAATTGCTCGAGCGCTGTGATTGGTTTCCATTAGTCTTGTTTTTTTTTTTTTTATTTCTTCTTGCTCAGTTCATGAAAAATAGACAAGTGTTTAATGCAGGTTTGTCGGTTCAGCTTTGGCTCCTCTCATGACCTCCTATTGTGTGGTTTCATCAAAATGAGTCTTAAATATTAACTTTTAAAAAATGAATGACATGTGTGCAGCAGGAGGAAATAATAGTAATGTCTCAGCCACACAGAGGGATGCCTAGTGGGGACTGAGGTTGATTTCTCTTCATCCACAAACTCCATCAAAGACAATGCACGCCAGGCTTTGCTGTCAACCACGGAGGGAGCACTTCCTTTGAAAGCTGTTTTCTCTGCCGCATTGTTTGTGTGTCGCGTAAGTGCTCACATGAGAATATATTCAAGCTCGCAGTCGCTGTAGTCTTTCAAAAACAACTCCTTGCTTATGAACTGTGTTGCTTCAGACGACTCCACGCAGTAAAACTCCCCTCAGTGACAGCTGGACGTAACATGTTAAGTGCTGTCGTGGAAAAAAAAAAGGCGGAGCTGCCCGGGTTCCGAGTCATCTGCCTGGGATCTGTTCTGGCCGCTTACGAGGATCCTCATAAATATCTCTCGCCAGCTCATCAGCTGCATCGCGCTCCATTTTCCAGCCCGAGCTGTGGGCTGGTGGAGACGAGCTGTGATGGATGCAGTGTGGCACAGTTGCGAGGGCCACACCGATAAACCCAGAGTGTGTTTGTGTGTGTGCAGACCGAGAGCAATTCCAACTTAATTGCGCAATAGCTTTATTTTTATTTCTAGTCTTTGAGCTAAGCTAAGCTGGCCATGTGCTGGCTCTAGTGTCAGTCTTTGTATCCAAATCTGCAGGAAAATAAAACTGTTTATATCAAAAAATACACAATTATCAATAATAACTACACCAAAAGCAGTGTTTCTCCAGAAGAATTAAAAAGTATCCTCAGTGAGATCATGTGGAATGAATTTTAAAAGGATCCATGAACCCCGCACATGAAAAACATGCAAATTTTCAAATCACTGTTTGGCAGCAGTAATTTAACAGACTGGAGGCCTGCCACTTTCAGTCTGCGTTTGGGAATTCTGGGTGGAGGTATTGAATGAGACATGCTCGTCCCACCCTGAGAAAAAAAAAAAAAGTAGCAACACAAAGTCCTTGAGCAAGTCGTACACCCCTAAATTCCTGAGAGCAGTGCAGGTATTTCCTTAAGGCTATGAGAGTGTCTTCTATGCTGACTTGTAGGCTTAAACTGGGATATTCTTAATGTGACAACCACTACATGCTTGTGCCAGAATGCATTTGCAGGCGAGACGTCGTGCGGGACAAACATGAAATCCTAGCGTTGGTTGCCATCTCTCCCGTCATGCTGCTTGTAAAAGAATTATCCGCTCGTGTCTGTAGCTGGACTTGTGACAAGGCCGCGGTATCAGGTCAATGAAATTACAGCTGCAGGTCACACGCACAAAATGAGAGGATTGAGAGGATCCTGTGGCTTTTTGTCAGGATTTGTGTTGAAGTGGGCCAAGGTCAAGTGATGGAGCTGAAAATGTAGCAGATTAAAATAGCTTTGAAACCCAGATTATTTACTTAAATTGGAAAATGTTAGCTCCATAGCATTGGTAATCTGAATTTTGCGACAGAAAAAAACTATATAAAGTAGCCACAGCTTCAAACAAATGCAAAATATTCCAAATGTTAAGGTTGTGTTTCGCCGAAGCGTCCTTCTTAACCTTGGCCAAAGTTTTCCAAGGATTCGCCTCATCCGCCGCCACCTCACACCTCCCCGGCAGCTCGGTCTCACCAGGTGGTTTGACTTTACAGCCACTTTTCCACTTGAGGACTTAATGCAGACACACAATCCCAGCTGGAACCCATTAGGCCCTCGGCTCAGCCACCTAGGCCAAAATCGTAACACCAGCTCAATCAGCTGGTACAGGAGGCCTGCAACAGACAGGAGCACATCGACGGCGTTTTATTGCTGCTCCCGGAAAGATGTCTTCTGTTTTGGTCAGAGCTGGGTCACAATGGGATTTGTAAATGCTGTTCATTTGTAATTAGGTTGAACCATTTGGTCTATGTGATCATCAGAAGTTTTTAGAGGTTTTTATCAAAAAAGTTGCTTTCAGGTGGTTGGTTGGACACATTGCTTCCTTAAGGTTACCACCAGTATATTAGCAGATAAACCAGGGTTGTAATTTCTAAAAACTTTCTGTTTGACTTTTTTTGTTTTACATTTAATGTAATATTCTACACATGGTCATATTCAAAGTAGCTTCAACTCGTGTTAACTTTTTGGTCTCTTGGGAGCTGTGCAACAAGCTGTAAGTCCTGCAATGTACATAATAGAGCTTTAAAAAGTTGATTTACCAGAGATGTTTGCAAAGATAAGCCAATTTGATATTTTTCTTACAAATTCAGCAGTATATATGCAAGCCCAACATCTTTTCAGCTGCTTTTGGTCACCAACCACTGGAAAGAAAATCGGCTATCCACTTTAGCTGTGTTCACAAGCTAGTTGTGAACATTGTCGGTTTGTTGTTTAGTGCTGGATGAATCAGTTTGTTGAGACTTTTCACTCAGAACAGGTCGTAAACATAATATTAAGCTAAAACACGGTAAAATGCTCTGGAGTTGAGTGATAATTCTTTGTGGTTTCATCAATACAAGCAACTCTTTTCACTTTATTCCTATTTATTTGACCCATTTTTAATATGAAAGTGTCCACTAGTGCAACTTCAAGTTTCGACACTCTCCCTGTCTGACTCAGCTGTAGCTGCTAAACAATGCTTCTTCACATTGGTGTAGTAACATTTCCTGTATGTCCGGCATGTACATCTAATAATCAGTGCATCACTGTTGATATGTGTGAAAGATCAAGGTGTGTGCAGATGGTCTTCAGGTCACTCAGGGCAAAACTCTGACTCGCTGCCTCTCTGCTGTGTGACGCCCACAAACACTGGTTGGTTTAGCCTCTGGCTGACCTGGACTGGGCATCTTGTCAGTCCATCGAGCATATGGTGGCAAATGTGTCTATTTTTTTATTATTTAATTCAGCTAAAAATCCAAAAAAATGAAATACATTAATGTAATTATATTTTAAAATATTTAGTCTATCTATCTATCTATCTATCTATCTATGTATCTATCTGTGTAGTTTTGGGGATGCAAATTTCTCAGTTGCATTTCTTAGTTTTAAATGGGAATAAATGCAAGTAAATTAATGCAGCCGTTTTTCCATTACTTGTGTACATTACATTATTGGCTGTATTTGGAAAATGGGGTTGAATTTATCTTTTTTCTTTGGATGTGAAGTAATTGAGTCCGGCCCGGCCATGGTCTGGTCTGGTGTGCGTTTTGAAAGCCCGGTTCTGCTCCGAGGGTCTTTAAAGGTCTGTGGGGTCGCTGAAGGCTGAGCCGGGCTGAACAGACAGACATCTGTCCAGGCCTGGAAGGATTTCACGCTTCTGGCCGTCCAGATGATTTAGGCCCTCCAGGACTACCTGCTGGGAGAGGCTCCCAGCGGGTTAACCTGACACAGATGGATCCCCACCCGGTGCTGAACACACACATGGAGAAACACACACATGTGCACGCACACATGTACGAGGGCAAAGACAGATGCAAGTGTGGACATATAGGAACAAAAACATACTTACACAGAGAACTGACATGCAGAAATCCACTGACACACAATCACACAAGCTGAATTTCACACACACACTGCAGACTGTGGGGCTTTACAGCAGGAGGACGACACAGATGCACATTTTCCACAGACAGGCAGACTGATGTATGTCATACCACACAGGCTTTTCTGAGCCAGCACGAGGAGAACACTGAAACAACTGCCGTGAACTGCAACATGCACTGAAGAATTCCTTCTTTATTTCCTTGTTCATTATCCGTGATGGGCATGGCTCCAGTCAGATCTGGTTTGGCTTTTTAAATGGATATTGAAATTAAACGGTCGCAATTTGCAGATGAGGAGATTGCAATTAAGTTTCTGATTTGTTTTATTTGTCAGATAGTCGATTGCAGTTAAAGAATCGACTGATTGTGCCAGTGAATTGTAGTCGATTACGTCCAATCAGCATTTCAATCATTGCTGTTCAATCAGCTACATTTTGGCCATACCTTGTTTTAATTGATCTTAATGGAAACAGTGTAGACACACTGATGATAGAACGATGACTTTTTCCACTCGAGGAACTCGCGGCTTGTTTTAGGGCAGCTCGAATCTTTGTGCATGTTCCGACTCGAAGAACCGTTGCTGCTGAAACTCATTCAAAAACTGCTGTGAAGGGGTCAAGCTTGGAGGAGACAACGCTAATTGATTAAACTCAGCGAGGGCACTATTTCTTCTGACCTCTTGATGCCCTCTTCTCCTCTCTAACACAAAGTTCACCACATAGGCTAACATAGAAACCGTTCATTTTTCTCCTTCCTACCATCTCAGAACTGTAGTTGTGGTCAGTAACTACTACTTGTACACTCAGAGTTACGCTGAGAATAAGCTAAACAGCCCTCTTGCAGGGTTGTTGTTTGAAACGGTTGTGCCACCTACTAATACCACTCTGCTTTTGTATGGAAAATGAGAAACTTGAGTCTAAATAATCTTAGTGCAGTGACAAAGAACGGAAACAGCCAAAATATGTCTACCAGCACCCCTAAAGTAGGATTTTCCTGGCTCACAATGGGTAATTTTTGAGGTGACGACATGCAACAATAAGCATAATTGGTTTGAGCTCCCTTATTTGACAGAAATCAGTGCATTTTCCTATCATTCCTATCCAACAAAAATATCTAGTAAGCATAACAATACTGGTTAAAAATCAAGTTGGAATCTTTTTGAAGCTGCCTAAAGCCTCTTTTAGGGCCATTAAAATATCCTATATGTATGAAAACCCCGTTTTTAAACCTCTCAAGCTCATTTTTAATCAATACGATAAAGAATAATAATGCGATTTAGGATTTAAAATAGAGAGTGAATGCTGAACTGTACCTTTAAAAGTCAGAGTACATTAACCAAGTCTGATATTAAAGTAAATCTTCATAAGCTTGTGTCTTATTTTCAGATATTTACACTGAAAATTGACCATTTTATCCCAGAACTGCTCACATGTCATTCAAAGGCTGCTCCAAGATGTATTATTTATGCATTCTTGAGAATTTTGTGAACGATAAAACTTCCAGAATCGAAGATGTCGACTGACTTTTGCTTCCAAATGTGGGCCAAGCTCCAAAACCAGATTCAGTCAGAACTACATGCCACATACAAAACTGAAAAATACTCATCATGATGAATAAATCGGCCTTTTAATTGACTAAAAAGATCTTTTCAAAGTTTTAACTGCTATTGCATAAGTGTAATTCATTCTTCTAATTCCAGTGACACCAGCAGTAACATCACAGATTAGAGAAGAATTTCAAACATATTTTATATCTTTATTTTTTTTACAACACATACAATATCTTGAAACTGTGTTTTATAAATGTTGATAAATACAACAGTATTTAATAAAAACCCTGAGCTGTGCTGGTGTAAAGGCCAACAGGTCGCTGTATGTTCCCCAAACTTCTCTGAGAACCTTTAAGTTACATCATGCTTGGTCACGCCAGATACCACCCACGGAAACAAATAAAAAAAAAAATCGATTTCCCATTAATGGTTATCCAAATTTGTCCAGTGGGCCTGACTTACTGGTCCCAGTCATCTCTCCTAATTCTGTAAAGCTGGCTATAAATTTCCCTCTGTGGAGTGGCAGAGATCAGCAACATCTGGCCAGGACATCAGGAAACGCCTCTGTCTCTCTGTGTAGTACACACACACACACACACACACACACACACACACACACACACACACAATGGTATCAGACGTGCACTCCAGCGAGTCTTATGAACATCTGGCTTCCCAGACTTCCCCCAAGAGGGAACAACTTTTTGTTGTTTTTCACCGACTGCCTCTCATTTCATTTTTGCGTCTTCCCAACTTGTGCCGTAGATGAGTGTTACTGTGGTCTTATTTACCCTCCCACACTGTAGGTCAGATTTCATATCATCATGTCAGAGGTCAGCAAATGTACAACAGTCATTCAATCAGTGCATTCATTTAATTATCCTTATTGATATTTTTTAACTCACACATAAAACAAGTCTTGGACGGCCCTCATTCACCTGCACAATGTTGTCGACATTAAGAACCTTCCGTCCTATGTGTATGCATTTGTTGCTTCTAGTCTTGACTGTTCCTTTTTGTCGCAGTAGCTTTCTGAAAAACCTCCAGCTGATCTAAAATGCTGCAGATGGAGTTTTGACATCAGTTAACATGAAGATCTAATTTTTATCTCTGAAGCTTCTCTTCATACAAAGCTCTTAGTGACTGAGCTCCATCATATCTTAACCCTCCTGTTGTCCTCATTTACGGGCACCAAAAAATATTGTTTCCTTGTCTGAAAAAAATCCAAAAATTCACCAAAAAAATACCCCCAAATTTCTGAAAATTTGCAAAATCTTTAGGAAGAAAATTCCAATAATTCCTTAAAAATTTCCCTTAAAACTTTTATCTAAAAAAAGAAAATCCCCCAAATGTGGCAAGAAAATTCTTGCAAATATTTTTTTTTTAAAAAATGAGTAAAAATCTTCCAAAAAAATCCTAAAAATATCTAAAGTGATTACATATATATCAGTAAAACGTCTAATATTTTCTTTAAGAACATTCACCAAAAAATGTTTTGTTCTTAAGAAACATTTTTAACATTTCTTTTTTTCCACCAAAATTGTTCAAAGTTTTCCCAAAAATGTTGAAAATGTGGACATCAGAAGTTTCACTGTGAAATTTTTTTTTTCCACATTTTCAAACTTTAAAGCAGGTCAGTTTTGACCCGCAGAACGACACAAGGGTTAAAGACCTTATTGTAGCATATTACCCCAGTGCTCAGGTTTCCTTGTGCTTCTGAGAGATTCTCTGTTGTGAAATCAGCTCTCAGTTTGGCTTCATGAGGCAGACACCAGCTCTACTTTTAAGATTTACTTTCTTTTTTATAGAGCCTCCAGTTATGGCTGTTCACATGACCCTGAACCATCCCATAGTTATTCTGCTACAGGCCTACACTGCTCTGGGGCTTCCCATGATGCACTGCGCACCTCTCCTCTACTAACAGAGTTAGTCCTTCACTCTCCATGCTCTGATATCCCACCATCAACTTCACGTCTTCTCTCTCCTGTAGTTTGTGTTTTGCTCTCTCTGCAGGAATCTCTGTCTCTGACACTCATCTTTGTTTCCTGGCCTCACCAACCTGCTCAGTCTTTACTGGTTGTTGTTTTTCACTCTGAATCTTTTCTTTCTGGCCGAGGCAGATGACCGCCCTGGTTCTGAGGAAGGCTTCTTCCAGTTTGAAGAAAATTAGAAATAAGAAATCTCCAGTAATCAACTAATCAAGTGCTGCTCCAGGAGGAATTGTTGGGTTTCTGTCTTAAACATAAATTAAATTCACATTTTTAAATTCTAATGGCAATTGTCTCCATAATTTCAGCTGAGTGCGTCTCAACGCAAGGCTCGCCTCCGTTCACATCCCTGCTTAACTCCTCTGTTTAATCCCTCTTGCAGTCTGTGGGGCCTATTTTGGTTTCTTTGTGAAGCAAGTGAGCCAGATAAACAGTTGAAGCAGGCTGCTGTGTTGGTTTCCTCAGGGGGCGCCCTGCTTCAGCGTCAGCCCATCGGGGGCCTGTTTCTATACACATTAGTGGTTAATTATTATCAGCCCGCAGCCATAATGAGCTCCGCATCGACCTGTGGCTGTATGTGGAGCTGTAATATTACTTAATGGAAAAACAATCAGCCTGCTTTTCCCATTGAGCAGCTTAGAGTTTGCATAGATAATAGTTGATGGATTAGAAGGAAAATGGGAAAGAGTGTGTGAATGTCGTCGTGTTTTGTAAGTGTGTTCGTATCGGCTCGTCTGTGTGTGTGAAAAGGCATCGCTAAGTGTTCTTTTTTTCTAGTAATTTGAATAAAAATTTCAGATCGCTGTGAGACGGGCCCACCTGCCTCCTGCCTCAGATCTGTTTCTCAACTCAGTCAGAAGTCAGCGAAACTCCAAAGAAGACACAATGTGGCTTGACTTAACACCATAATGAAAAACCGTGGCTTTTCACATCTGTCTTCAAACAAAACTCTAACCAAGAAAAGGTTTTTGCAGAAAAAAAGGAGCGCAAATGCAAAATATGACCCTTAATGTAGCCCTGCATGCTATTTTTCTATTTGTTTTTAGTGAAAAATGAAGTTTCCAGGACGTCTGGGCAGAGCGACTGTGAACGGGACTTTAATGCTCCTCACATGTCAGCGATACTTTAAAGCTCATGAACTCATCAGTGCCTACTTTCTCAAGCTATTTTTAATATTATCGCATAAACTAGTAATAAAACTTTACAGCACTTTCTGAATAAAATTGTCAGTATGTCCACTCAACCCCATATTTTCACTCTAATTTGACCTTTTTGCACATTAAAGATTACTTCCAGACAACTTTCTTACCAACAGCCGACACAGTCATTTACAGAATTGCACTTTTTATTCCTTTTCATTCCTGTTTTGTTTTATTTAACAGGGACAGAGCGCATTAATAAACATTGCAATGAATGCAGGCGAGTTGGCCCAGAGGCTGTTTTTCATCTCCAGTCCCTGGATAGATGTTGGAGTAACCATACAATCAGAATATGAGAGTGAAATTACAAAGTTATTAACATTCTTTATAATCATGGTGTGCAATTAAAAAGGAGCTGCTACATTGTCAGATACAATTTAGAATATACAACACAGAGCCTCATACAACAGCAATATAGAGGTAAATATTGAGAAAAATACAGAGTAAATAGGACCACATTGATGCATTTTTAGCCATGACTAAAACATGCATGCTATGAAAGATAAATAAATAAGATAAACTTTCTCTACTACATTTTTGCTTGTCTGAGCAGGATTTATTGTCTCATGTTATTAATGTTTCACATGCTCAATTGTTTTGTCTAAAAATGTCCCTCAATGTTTTGTAAAGTCCAAGACGTCATCTTCAAATGTCTAGTTTTGTCCACAACCCAAAGATATTCAGTTTATTGTCATAGAAGAGGGACGAAATCAGAAAATGGAGCTGGAATCTTAGAATTTTGATTTAATTTTTCTTAAAAAATCCTCCCTCTAATCACAATAGTTGCTGATTAATTTATTATTTAACAACTAACTGATGAATAATCAAAGCTCGACAGTAAAATAATGCTTACACACCTATTTATTGGTAATAATATGATCATATCATAGCATTTTAGTGATTTTCTTTGTGTTTTTTACTTTTTAAATTGAAGCTTTTTGCCTGTAATTGAATGTTTTGTAGTACTATGGGTAGTTCCTCCAGCAGTGAACTTGACAGACATGCTTACTGGTGTCTTACTGTACATCCCAGTTGTGTGGCCCAGTTCTTTTATTTTTTTTTATTCTCCATTTGACGGAAACATCAAAAAAAGAGTGAAACCAGAATGCTATTCTTGAATCCAGCCTGATGGAGCAGCGTCACACAGCTCTCAAGTCGCTATTTGTGAATTCCTGCGGAGTCTTGGGGAAAAAAAACACATGCACGCACACATGAACTGAATTCCCATCCGTCGACCAAAAATGGCTGGCATTTTGGAGAAGTTGACATTTAAACTTCTCGTCTTTGATGGTTCCTCACCGCACACTCACTGGGGTAAAGTTTCTTCTCTGACTGTTCGAGAGCCGCTGTGTTTTGTTGACATTCCTGACTGAGACCACTGGCTAATGCTGGCCTCTCGCAATCAATTCCTAACATAAACTAACATCTAATAATGACTTTAATTTCTACTGACGTTCCATGTGATTTTTTTTCTAATTTGTAAGAACATCGAGAAAAGCATTTTTTGAGTTTTCCTCGGGGGCATTCAGCAAATGTTCCAGCATCGAAAAGAGGCCTTTTACTTGTAAAAATCATTCTTTTTGCCTCCACCGACGTGTCACTTTGGTTTCTAGCACATTAGAGCGTTGCAGGAGGTCGTCCCACGTACTGACACAAAACTGATCCCCGACCAGCTGTTAGAGACGCCTCATCTTCTGTCGACAAACATCTGCGGTTCATCTCCACACTTTGACGGGAAATGCAGGACTTTGGCTCCCTTATGCTCGTCTCTTTCCTCCCTTTCTCTCATTCCCGCTTCCCTCTCTGATGTTTGTTTTCGCCTCGCAGCCATCTGCTCTCGATGATTTCTCAAATAAGTGACTTTAATACACAGAGGCAGGCAGAGGCGAAAAGAAAACAAATCGAGTTCAAATCACCGGTTTCTCCCTCTGCTTTATTGTCCTCTACTTTATTCCTTTCTGCTATGTGATGTCTTAGAAATGACACTCATGGAACATGTCTTCCACATTGCATGTTTGAACTTTCACCCGTCTGATTCGTCACGGCCGGCATGCAGGTGTTCAGCCTCACACCTGTTAGAAAAAGATAGAGAGACACTCGGGGGAACGAAAAGACATTACAAATGGTTATTCATTAAAATTCTTGTAGCCAAAATACTGCAGAATGTTTGACGGTATAAATAGAGATGATTCATGTACAAGAGCAAATACATTGCATCATTTGGCTGAGTATTTGAGAAGCGGTTACGATTATTATCCCATTTTCTCACAGTTTTCAGCTTAAAAATGAACTCTACACTAAATATGCTTTTAAATTTGTGCATATAATTTCACAAATGTTTGCTCACACGTTATGGGCCGTTTTTACAGTAATACATGCAGTTTGTTATGCATGAAAACAGCCTATTCTGATCAAACTTGTCCAATTTTGACAACACGATGATGATGGCAGGCCTGAAGAATTAACGTACAAATATTATTGTGATGATCTATTTTTTAAAAAACAGGAAAAAAGCATGATTTAGGCTAATTCAACTTTCTTTTTTGTTTATTTTCTCTCTTTTTTGTCTCTTTTTTGTTACTCAAAATACTAGTGCAGGGAGGTAGAGTGAGTCAGTAAGCAGACCTGTGCTGTTTGTTGTTCCTGTGTTAGAGTATTAACCGGATACTGTGGATTGATTGGTAGATTGTAAAAAATGCCCGTCACAATTTACCAGAGACCATGGTGGCAGTTTATAATGTCTCGTTTTATCAGTCCGACTCTCTGTATCCCAAAGAAAATCAACTTTCTGCTGTCCACAAGCTACAAATCCTCACAATTGAGAGGCTGGAATCACAGAATATTTCTCACATTATCAGTGATGCAGTGATTAACTGATTAGTCAACTATTAAATTAATCACCAACTGTATTAATAATCAGTTGATTTGAATCATGTTTATCAGAGAAAACAAGAAAAACAACAATTCTCTGATTCTTAAATGTGAATATTTGCTTGATTCTTTCCTTCTCCGCGGTATTCACCTGAATTTTTTTGGATTGTGGTGAAAACAAAGCATTTGAGGACGTAATCTTGGGCATTTTAAATTAATTTCTGACTTTTTATATATCAAATAATGAGCTGATTAAACATTTGTTGCGTCCGTAATACATTGACAGAGTTATAACTTGATAAGCTCATGTCCTCTAACAATCAGTCATATTTTGCTTTTCAAATACCCAAACAAAAGAATCATCATGATGCTTGAATTATAATACTTAGAAACACTGATATGATGCTTAGAAATACAAAAACTACATAAAACTGCATAAAAACACTGCCCTACTGCAGGGATGACACACACGTAGATACAAACACATGGCTGTGACACCACAACAGAATGATGAAGATGAAACACATGCACACTGACAGACTGACAAACGCGCACACACACAGACACACACACAGACACACACACACACACACACACACACACACACACACACACACACACACACACACAGATACACACACAGACAGACAGACAGACAGACACAGAGTTATGCTTTAGATGGTATGTCACAGACCACACATTGTGCTGGCTGTGTGTTAAAACAGTTATTCACGGTCTCGCATTCTGCTGCCCAGATCCAGAGATGAGTCCGCCGTGTAACCTGAACTTCTGGCCTCTGTATATATGTGTGTATCTGTGCATATATGAGTATCAATATGACTTTGAGAGTGCATGTTTAAAACAGTATATATGTTGGTGAACATGGATTTAAGATGAGAGGGATTACTCGACTTAACCCTCTGTCCACTAAATTATTTGCTCCCCACTGCAGCAAATTGGATTCATTGTCAGAGCTGGAGCAGCCAGACTCGCTAAATATGGGAAGCTTTACTGTCTTTTGTTGAAGCGAGGCCTCATAAATAACTTGGACTTCCTCCGCTGGATGTCTGCCAGTGGCTGTTCACTATAAACTGCACAAGTTCCACAACTTTCTCTGAGCAGCTGACTGCAAAATGGACCGCCGGCTCTTGACCCCTCGAGGAGTTCAGAGTCATATTAGAGCTAATATTTCTGTAAGGATGAGCTAAAGCGATCGACCACCCTCCTTCCCACTGCTTCCAAGCGGCATGTGTGTTTGTCCTGAGCTGTTGGGTACGTGATGTTCGCTTCAGGATGAAATTTTCTCGGTTTGGTAAACCCTGTTAGGCCGGACTCCACTGCAGGAGTTTTAAAATCCCAACAGGTTTTGAAATCAGGTTGCATCATGCACATAAGGAGAAACTTAAGACACACTGCAAGATTTGAAAACGGTGCATTATTCATAGAGGGAATTATTGGAATTATGGTGGCAGAGAGAGCAGAGCAGCACCTCATGTAATCTCATAGGGAAGTACACTACCATTCAAAAGTTTGGGGTCACTCAGAAAATATTGTGTTTTCCATGAAAACTCACAATTTTATTTATGTGCTAACATAATTCTGCAAGGGTTTTCTAATCATCAATTAGCCTTTCAACACCATTAGCTAACACAATGTAGCATTAGAACACAGGAGTGATGGTTGCTGGAAATGTTCCTCTGTACCTCTATGGAGATATTCCATTAAAAATCAGCCGTTTCCAGCTAGAATAGTCATTTATCACATTAACAATGTCTACACTAGATTTCTGATTCATTTAATGTTATCTTCATTGAAAAGAACTGATTTTCTTTCAAAAATAAGGGCATTTCTAAGTGACCCTAAACTTTTGAATGGCAGTGTAGATGGAACCAAAATGGAGATTGTGGAGCAACGATGCTAATAATACTTGGCATTGAAAACAAAATGACAAGCGGAAAGCTAAGCGAGTCTAGATGAGAAGATGGTTGGCAAAATGCAGTCAACATGGGTTGTTTATTTCCACCAGAAGTGGGGATTCTAATATCTGTAGCTTAAGCTGGCCTCAAGGACTAGAATGTTTAGTGTCTGCTGTTTCGGACGTTAGCGTTATAATCGTAAGCCTCAAAATTTTAACTCGGGAATATCAAACATGTTTGATATTGTTGGGATGGGCTTGATGAGTCTGTGAGCAGTTGTAGCAAAGTTCATCAGTCCTCAGACCTAATTGCTCAAAGTGTATCGCTTCGATGGAAGTGGTGGGTAACATGATGTTGTGGGTGTTTTTTGACCACAAAGCCCATCTCGCAAGTGTCTGTCGTGGACTAGTGTGGCTCAGATGAGGACAACAGGAGGGTTAAAAAAAAAAAGAAGAACCTGCTGTCATTCAACACAGCACCAGTGCCATGTGTTTTATATACACCCAGTGAAAGCACATGCACAGACTTCACAGCATGTACAAACACATACATGCAGACATGCAGACAAAAGTGCCGCTCCACATTCATCATGCCGCTGGAACAGCGATAGTGGTCCCATCAGGAGGAAGGTGAGAAGTCTTCCCATGCGCCGGGTGGCCACCGAGGGCCCCACGCACAGATGACATCAGCGCTCAGCCTGGAGGAGCTCTGTGGCAGCCGTATGTAAATTGAATATGACTAATCGCTTCCCTGCATCACCTCTCGCCACCTCTGGGCCGCCGCGATGAAAGATGGAGAGGGAGAGCTCCACTGCTTTTTTGAAGTGTGAAAGGAGGGTGGAAGGGTAGCCACACAGACAACGCATAAGTCAGCCATTGTTGTATTTTTAAACCCAAACAAGTCGACCCTCGTGGCCCTGCTGTACCTCAACGCAGGAGATGATTGTGGCGTTTACCAACATGACAATCTCACAGAAAATATCGCGCACAGCTTCAACAGCACAACCCTTGTCTGAAGCCCTCTCGAGGGATCAGCGGATGGGATCAGCGTTTTCGTTGATGACCGTCTCGTTCTCACAGCTTCGGTTTTCTCAGTGTAGTGAACCGGTTCACACACACACACACACACACACACACAAACAGTCGGAGAGAGAGACGGCCAAACAGAAAAGAGAGAAGCTGTGGGAAGATAAAGTACTTCCACATGTGGAAGGCATGAAGAAGAGGCAGAGGTGCGTGTGACCACCCATACACCAGAGGGAATCCCAGGTGTCTCTGCCTTTGTTCTCGCTGGGTTTGTCTGTGCAGAAGTGTTTGCCCGTCTGCACGCCTCAATCAGAAAGAGTGTAAAATGTGCGACTTCAGCATCACTTTATTGCATTTTTGCCTCCAGAAGAAGCTTTATTTTAACCATAAACAGTCAACACACATCTTTTGTTTCTGTGTCTGCACGATTTTCAAACAAACATCCATGAATGTCATTTGTTTTTCCTCCACTTAATGCAAAATGCACAGTTTCTCCTTTGTATTTCTGTTCCTCCATGTTCTTAGCTGCAATCAAACTTTCACACTGATTAATGTGCAGCATGACGAAGCAGATTAAAAAGCACTCGCCAGCAGTCTGAATTGATGTTCTGTCCGCTACATAGCTGCGGCTGGAGATACACTGTCATTTCCTGACGCATGCTTTTTAATTAGAGTGGAATAACTGTCCTTAAGTGCATCGTCTTCTCAGTAGCACGCTATGTATTGGGAAATTACATCCCTTTGTACCAGATCAGCTCTTAAAAAAATCCACAGTTGGTCAAAGAAGATTGAGTTCACAGGCACCGAAAAATGTCACTTTCATCCCTGTGCGACATAGATTTGGACACTTGATTTATGCAGTTTCAGTGGTTTTTACTTCTAAAACAGACAGTGAAAACACTCCCTTCACACAAGAGATTGAAACCAGCCTTTGTGTGGAGGTTTGAACTTTATGTTATGACATGAAGATCCGTCTTTATGTTCACAGTTTTTACATTTGTGAACATAAAGAGGCATTTATGGTCCCAAATGTTGCATTTTTACACAATTTATGCACAGCTTGATATGCAAAAAGAAAAAAAAAAAAAAAAACAGAACAAATGTTGAGAAAGTTGCTTTTCTCTTCTAGTGAACAGTTTGCATTGTGTACAGTGTGTAGCTGATGCCCTACATCCTCCATCCCTTCTGCACCCCACTCTGCTCAAATCACCCCCTGATGGGCAGGGTAAACAAGTGGCGCTGTGTATATCCTCCATGTAATCTGGATTTAGCTCGGTGAGATCACGGCTGTTGGAGCAGAGAGCCCCCTGGTCGCTCAGCTGCATTGTGGGAGGTTCCCTCTCAATGCCACCTTTGTCCGTTTGTGTGTCTGAGATAGTGCGGTCCCCGTTGACAGGCCACAATAATTCACGAGTAAACTTCCCCCCGCGGTGAGAACCGATGGCGGTGTATGTGTCGTCCCGAAGAAAAGGCGCTCACACAACGACGAGGGTCAAGCGGTTTGAAATTCCTTCTTACGGTTTCTTTGAAAGCTGACTGCTCTCACATCGACACTGTCATCACACACACACAGCAAATGTTATTCAGTCGAGTGCAAGAGGACTCGACCTCTCAGCAAGACAAACCAATAATATGTGGAGAGCCAAACTTCATTGCCAAATGGAAGTGTAATTTAAACTTCTTTATATTCGTGTTTCATGCTTAAAGCCTGTTGCTAACTTCAGCTACGTTACACAATCCACGTCAGAATGGGCCTTTAGGGGGTGACTGTGCACCATAATAAGCATGACTGGAGTTTTTCGACAGAAATCTGTATGTTTTTCAGTTTTTTTATTTATTTCTGATGATTAAAACATGCATATTCTGCTTGAGTAAATAAAACCCCAATTAACACAAGTGACCGAAAAGCCAAAATATCTCAAAGTCTATTGCAAACATTGCTGGGTGGCCAAATTTCCTCCATTTATCAACCTAAAATACAGTTACTACATTATTATGCCATCAAAGTGTAGAATTTCAGTGAAAATAGCATGTAAATTTGATTATTTGTTGGTTTTAGAAGCCACAATTAAACCGAATACAAAGCTAATGCAAGAGAGGGACCCCATGATTGTATAAACTGGCTAGTGAAGTAGCCACAGCTAGCTTTAGCTCAAGCTAAAACAAAATTTAGTCATAAATTATTTGCTATCTATTATTTAAAAATATTCAATTTGATAAAACAAGCATGTTGGTACTTCAGTTGTTTTTTTTTTTATTACTTATGAGTAAAAAAAAGCAGCAGCTAAATTTAGTAATGATAGAGAAGGAAAAAAAATCAGCTAAACTCTTGCTAAAGCTAATGCTAACTATAGCTTAGATAACAATAACTGAAGATCCAGCTAGCTTCCAGTAGCTACCAGAGAGTTTGTGACTCAAGCTAGTGGAATTATTGCAATTTTTCTGCGGTTATGTTACCTTTAAATCACTTTTTAAAAATATATTACATGTAATTAAATTCACTTTATGATCTCAGTGTAAATGTAAAGACAAACATGTAGCAAAACAGACATAATGTGAACAGTAAGTTAACTTTTATTTTCCTCGAGCTAAAATGGACAAGTACACTAAAAGGGTAGTGTATTTCTGTCATATGAATTCTTTGCATTCCCTAAAAATGATCTGAAGACAGAATTTTTTTTTTATATTTGTAGGTGTAGTGTAGGTTTTCTTTTTTTGCTAAATAATTGCACCTAAATAGGCACATTATGACATTGTAACACATAACATACCTGTTCCACTGGGGTCGCTCTGTGTCCTTTGTATGAAAGCGTTGTTTGTTTTCTGTGTTTCTTTAAAAGAAAGGGTTCAACTCTTGCAGCTTTAATTTTTTTGTAAACTGCATTATCATATCTCTGTGCATGTTTCCCCTGCATTCCTTCTTGCTGCTTGTACATAAACACAGTGAAAGATGTGAAGAATAAAAATAAACAAATAATTAAAATTGAAATATTGAAATTGCCGTGGCTTTTGGTGCCAAAGACGTCTCCTACCGACTAAACAGCGCACTGACACGCTTGGCTAAAACAGATGTTTAATGAAACAAATGAACACAGCGTTGCTTCATACAGCTGGATGAGCCGCTAAATGTTATGCACTTCATTTTCTGGATGTTAGTCCGGGAACAAAACAAACTAGAAGAGCTCCTCTTCTTGCAGCGTGTTTACTGCAAGTGTTTTTTTTTATTTTTTTCGCACTGTGACAAATTTTGCAATTTTGTGTGCTGGGTAGAAA
Source organism: Amphiprion ocellaris (assembly GCF_022539595.1). Classification (NCBI taxonomy): domain Eukaryota; kingdom Metazoa; phylum Chordata; class Actinopteri; family Pomacentridae; genus Amphiprion; species Amphiprion ocellaris. The sequence continues at coordinate 7,528,177 of NC_072789.1, read as the reverse complement.
GGGCATGGTGATGCGGGACCAGCTGGGAATCTGTAATTTAGGTAAAAAAGTTGAGGAGGAGACATGAAGGGGCTCTTCCTCTTTGTTTCCTTCCTCTTGTGGAGGCAGCAGCTGGGAAGGAATTACTTTAAACTTCTCTACTTAGCAGCACCACGGTCACAGAGTGGTGATCTAAGAAGCTCTTTTAAATGGCTGTGTGTGTGTGTGTGTGTGTGTGTGTGTCTGCACTGTGTGTGTGTGTGTGTGTGTGTGTGTGTGTGTGTGTGTCTGCACTGTGTGTGTGTGTGTGTGTGTGTCTGCACTGTGTGTGTGTGTGTGTGTGTGTGTGTGTGTGTGTGTGTGTGTGTGTGTGTGTGTGTGCTCCTTTGAGGCCTGTTTTTTGTGTCTACTTGTATATCTCTGCATGGGTGCATTTTATTGTGCATGTGTGTTTATCCTCGTCTCTGTAGCTAACAGCTTTCCTACTTCTGTGTTGACATGTATTTTCCGGCAGCGTGTAAACAGCACTGCGAGCTTAAACTGCACAGACAGCTGAGGTCACCCCCGTTTTGTCTGAATGGCAGGTGGTTAGCCTGCATGTTCCTGAAGGGGACCCCACTTTGTGTAGTGTCACCGTCCAGTGCTCAAAGTACACCCGTGGAAGATTATTTGTGGTGGGAAATCACTGAATCCAAACTTGTTAAACTTCAAATAATAAGAGATTTCCCTTTCTTTAGATGATACGCATGCATTTAAATCATTATTGCCTTTAGTTTTATTGCACCCTGCAGAATATATGTGCTTAGACAATAATGGGAATATAATAAAATGAATGAACACCTATTTAGTTTGAAGCACATTTCAACAAAATAATAGCACCAAAGTGTTACCAGAAATGCTTTATAATTCTGTATATTAAATGATCCCTTATTATATGCCGACACTTAAATGCTGTACCTGGATGAGTGTTAAGTATTTCAAGTGGTTTAAAGGTCCTACGTCAAAAAATAAATAAACAAATAAATAAATCATATTTTTAAAATAAATTTTGTTGAAAAAAATTATTTTAAAGTAGCACAAGATTACAAAAGAAAATTCCTTTGTTGATCTTGATGTTTTTGAAGGAGAATATTCTCTTATTTTTAGGTGACTGAATACATGAAGCATCTTATTTTACTTTTAATTAAAAAAAAAAAAGCATCGATCTTATGTTCAATAGTATGTTACATATTTTGTTGTAACCACACAATTCATAGGAAAATGTAATTTTTACACATAAATGAAGTAAATGAGTAAAATGTCGCTTAAATTTTGCATTAAAGTATGAAACACCTATTTTTACAATAGATATCAAAGGCAATAACTTGGATAAACACCTCAGCATCAGTGCATGAAGTGTGAATGTTCACTCTGCACTGATATCTCTCTGAAGCCATGCAAATAGGCTGCATTTTTTGGCAGAAAGCGTTGCGACACAGTGAAGTGTATGATGTGTATGTGAAAAAAACACAATTCCCCACTTCAGTGTTTCCACACTCTTTGATCATGTCTGCTGCTGCTGCATTTGTTGCCTCATGAATGTAATTTTCCTAATAATGAAAATCTTATTTAACTTCCTCTGCTCTGTTGTTGTGAATTTTCCACCAGTGCAAGTGCAGCTTTGCTGAAGTTTCTGGATATTATATAACACTGTTGTTCTCGGTCGAGGCTGATAATACTCCGTTTTGTGCATGTGTGCGCTACCTGCTCTGAATCCAACTCTTCCCCCCTTTAAACGGCCGAGATTTCCAGTGTGTATTCTCCTTTTATTGCTTTCATTTGCATATAAATTAAATCTATATTGTGCCTGCGAGGCAGACTATGCTAACTATGCAAACGATCCCTGGCTTTTCTTTGTTTTACAGATAAACCCTCGGCTTCCTCAATGACAAGGTGGGAGGGAGGGAGTGGAGGGGGGGGGGAGAGAGAAATCCTCTCGCTGTTTCATAATTGTGTGAATTTTAAATACACTGTCATAAGACCCTCTTCCGCATTCACAGCGGGGAATCAGACTATCATTATAATATTAGAGCTACAGGGTTAGCTGACCGTGAAGAGCCATGGAAGCTTCTTCACCTCTGGTCACACATGCAGGCCAGATGGCCTCAGAGAGACTGCATTTAGAATCACATTAGGCCTCTGTGTGTTTTCTAAACACATCCAACACTTTGCATTTCATCCTGGAGATGAAAAAGAATGTTAGAAAGTACAGGATATTACATGTAATGTTTGGTTTTGTGGTGCAGGAGGAAGTACACACATTTGATAGTGCTTTGACTATAAAGTGAAATGACGCCCTGATTGAATGAATATTCATTGACAAATTTCAGTGAGTAGTGACATTAAATTAATATTATTGTAGGTCCACTGGAAGCCCCTTCAAGGACCCCTGGAGGTTTTTATTGGCTGCAGGGAAGCTGGCACTTATCAGCCAGTTTGTCTGCACCACAAGATGAAAACAAGAACCCATGAGCCACATAGAGTTGAAATATAATGCGATAAATCCATTTCCCCCCCTTTTCTAACCTCCTTTTTTTTTGTTAAATGTTCTTAAATAGTTCCTCTTAATAACAGTGTGTTCCCATAACTATAGGCTACATAAACAAATAAGGTCAATGTAAAAAATGTTAATTAAAATCTGAAACCTGCGGAATAACCTGCCTACACAGTGACAGCGAGTCCCTGGTCGTCGTTATTGAAATCAATTATTAACACTGTGCGCTTATTAAATCTGTGCTCTATAGGCAGAGCTGAACACAAACGCAGCGGCGCCACTTGAAATAATTAAAAAGCCTGAAACGCGGAGGCCGTGAACTCCTCCGCTGCAGACCTCTGCAGGCTCGTTAGCTCTTAATTAAATAATCCGAATCTGTGATCGGTTGTACGGAAGCGACGGAACAAAACAGAAACAATATAAATCACCGAGCTGAAGGTGTTGGTTGTAGAGAGGACAGCGGAGCATGTCAGGAGCGGCCGACAGCGTCCTCCGTAACTCATTCACTTTTTGTCGAAATAAAAAATAAACCCGAGCTGAGATCTCTCCTGATGCGCGTTTGTATGGTTTAGAAAAATAATCTGCATTGCCCTCTAATGGGAAATAAATCGGCATAGGGCTTTAAAAAAAATCACGCAAAATTTAAGCACTAATTTTTGACCTAAATGTCTTTTCAAGGAAGGATAATTTGCACAGAAAAATAAGCATTAAATACTGGCCAGGATCAACTAAACTGGATGATTGTAAGCCTTTACCACTGCTTTCCAATTAACTGATGAAAACAATGTGTGAAGAAAGAAAGAAAAACGATAACAGAATAGCCACTTGTGTTTGTGTTGTTTTTGTTGCTAATCATATTCTTCTAAAAACAACAATCATCCAGTTTTCTTTTTTTTTTTTTTTTTAAAAAGACCCCACCCTAATCTAATTTACATCAGACTGAGACTTAAAAAAAATATTTTACCTCTGTTTGCACATTGCTGGAGATAATTGAAATTATTTTTAACACTAATAAAATAAAATTGAAGTGTGAGTGTAAAGTAGCAAAGAAAAATCTTAATATTAAAAAAATAAAAATGTAATTTTGGAAAAGAAAACACACATTGTTGCTAACAGAAGAGCTAACCAGCTTTCTCACAATCAAATTTATGCAGAGGCCCTTATGTTTGTCTGCTCTGCCTGACCTTGGATTGCAGCAGACACACAACAAACACACACTCCATGTCACAGAGTTCACAATCCCACCCTATCAAACCTGAACCTGAGGTCACATCAGGCCAAATGGAAGAGTTTCTCCCCCAAACATGAGCAGACTGAGAGGACATCAGCCTCTGTGCTGCACAGCCGCTGACACATTTCTTCGTTTCGTTAAGCGAGGAAGTTTCTCTGAATGAAAGTTTAGCAGGGATGTGGAAACTTGTAAATGCCCAGAATAGTTTAATAGGTGAAATGTTATCCATTAAACAAGCAGTGTGTGTGAAAGGAGAACTGTGGGAGGCTTCTGAAATGTGTGTGTGTGTGTGTGTGTGTGTGTGTGTGTGTGTGTGTGTGTGTGTGTTATATTTCAGTCTCTACCCAGGACATCTTTAAAAAATCAAAAGCATCAAAAAATCCAAATAATTCTCATAGATATGTGCTGAAAAAGACTTCAAAAACCTGTTATTAATTACGGATTGCTCCTTTGAAGTGGTGTTATATTGTGTTCAGCCATTTTTATATTATTTGATGTGCTGCTAATGTGGTTCAAGTGATGAAATAATAACATTTATAATAATAACTTTCAAAATGCCCTTCAAATTTACATTAGAGGAATCATTATGACGTAATATAATAGCAGTTAATATTATATTAAATTAGTTTTATTCCCAAATAATGCACCAAAGAAAGAATAATCTAGTCCACCGATCTACCGTTCTCTCTCTCTCTCTCTTTTTTTTTATTATTTCAGACTACATGTGAACATATTAAAATCTTTGGCTTGTTTGCGTCTGCGGACTTAGGTGTGGAAGGGGGAAAAAAATATGGCGCAAATATGGAGGGAGACATTAGACCACAATAAACCTATAGAGCCAAATCCTAAAAACAGTGAAACACACAGAAAAGATCCGGATGAGCCTGAAATTAAATATACTGTATACAACATGATAACTGTGTGGCTATATAAACTTTAATAACGATCGTTCATTTATATAATTATGTCCATATACTGTTACCATAAACAGAAATCTGTGTTTTTAAATAGCGTTTCCCCCACTTCCAGTTCTTTTGTTGTTGTTGTTGTTGTTCATTATCTCCAAAAGCCCAGAGAGTGAGCAGCGGCCCTGCAGCAGACCAGTGTCCGGGCCCCTCATTCACTCTCCTCCTTTTCCTCCTGCACGGTGGTCGTTGAATGGTTGTACAGTCCTTGAGCCATGAGCTGCAGGGCCAGGCCGTTCTTGTAGCCGGTGGCCTTTTTAATCTTGGCCCTCTTATTCTGGAACCAGATTTTAATTTGGGACTCGTTCAGGTTGAGTTCCTGCGCCAGAGACTGTCTCCGCTGCTCCGTTATGTACCGGTTGGCCTGGAACTCGGTTTTCAGTCTCTGCAGCTGCTCGGCCGTGAACGCTGTCCTGGGCCGCTTGTCCTCCTTGCTGCTCTTCTTCTTTTTCAGTTTCCGTGTCCTTGGGCCTGGCGTGGAAACAACAATGGAAATAAAATATTTATTCTAAAGCTGGAACGTGGACACGGTGTCACAGAAGACGTGCGTAAAGTTGCGCATGGAAGCTGCAGCTTGTATCGAGCGATGGTGACTGATGATAGCGCCTTATTATCTGCGCAGTATGCTCAAATGTAGGTCACCAAACTGTTTCTATATGAATGATTTGGTCAGTGCGTAAAGATAAATGAAATCGTGACTCAAAGGTTGCTACCACATATGGCACATCTTGCTTTGTTGCGCCCTGAACCAGAAATAACTTAAAAGAGGCGTTAAAATAAGTCTCATTAATGCAATTTAACTTTTACGCATCGATACAACACACTCCCATCTGGCTGCTACCTCAATGTAAAGGCTGTAGAATCAGATTTACAGTGATTTAAGTTTCCCTTTTTCTTTTTTTTAATCAGTGATAATGAAGCATATCATTATATACTGCTTGTGGACTGAGGTCTTCCTGAGGTTATGAGGCCATTCATTAGCGCATCTTATTATATACGTCTGTTTCACACGTGTGCGTGTTCAAGACTTTCTTGAGATAAATCAGCCAATCAGAAGAGAGCATATGGCGCTGCAGAAATACCCAAATAAACACGATGCCAAAAAATGGGTTATTAGAGGCTATAAAGGGTTTAAAACATTATCCTGAAACACGTTTAAAGAATAAAGCAAACCGTCACCATCCTCTCATCGCCTCATCTCGGTCTTCATTGTGCTCAGCTGACATAAACAGCCTCAGAGATTTTGGTTTCCTCACATCCACACGGGCCTTTGTGTGAAAATCTAACGCTGCCTTGTTACGTCGCCAAAACAAGCAGCAACCCGCTGCCACGGTTCACAGTGAAATAAGTTGCTTTTGACAAGAGTCTCTGCAGACTTTACAAGTCCACATCATCGCCGTTTTCTCCCCCAAATCCCCGCAGATCCCCGCTATACAATAAATGGACTGCATCCAGCGCTGTGATTACTTAATCATATAAACATGAGAGCAGCGCGCTGTTGATGTAAATGCGGCCTGAACGCATCGTCTATTAGAGCTGAAGCAGCAGAAACGTAATGGAAGCTCGGGCACAAATAAACGTGCGGGATGTTCACCGAACAGCCCGCTGTGATTTACGGTTAAACACCGGAAATATGTTTCGTGCAAATGATATAATGTGACTAATAGAAAGCACGTAGGCCCAGAAAAACTGAAAGTGCGATGAAACAGAAAAGTAACCGGAAGGCCCTTGACCTTTACTTTTACGCACAATCATTAAATCGACTATTAAGGCCATTAAAAACATCATCACCATCGGTGTGAACTGCGACAGGTAATAAACACCATAAATCTGAATTCTCCTGTATGTATAATCGGGTTGATGCACATCAGATGGATTTACAGTAACGACTCAGCCTTTCATTCAGTGTTCACAAGTATTATTTAAGAACAGTTCCAGTCCTGTGTGTTCCACATCTTTTTCAGATTTGTCTCCAAACACATCATGTATCCTCTGCACCGATTTAAAGCTGGCATTTATAAAGGGTACCAAATGTTTTCGTCTGCACTCTTTTTCTTTTATAAACTACAACAATGGCGGAGCGTCTGGCACACTCCATCGCATTTTTATTTCTATTAGATTTCAGTAGTTTTTATGTTATAATCACGGTGCGTTTAATAACAGGCTACGTTTATGTGGCATAATTTAACTGGTTAAAATAAAGGGAAGAAAATACAAATGACGCCCTGAGGCTGGCTGTCCCTCAGACAAAATCTGTTTAATAATGAATCTGAAAATGACTATATGCTTGAGTGTGATGTTGTTTCATCCCTTAAAGTCACATTTCAATAAGCTATTTATGAAATGCATTTATAGTTTAGCTCATTAATTAATGTATAACATTCGGTGGATGTCTGGCATTGTTGTTGGCTTCTTTCTTTGCAGCATTTCAGCTATTGTTTCCTGTGTTTTTACTGCATGTACTGGCCAGCAAGTTTAGATCTATTTCTCATGATTTCTGCAGCTATCTGCTTTAAATGTGAGCATATTCTGTATTTGCTGGATAAGAAATGCAGACGAAAAAACATTTTTATTGTTCTTACCCCAAACAAATAAGAGGGCTAACATTACAATTATAAATGCAAAGTATAATGTAATAAAACTGCAGATTATAAGAATTATCGCTCTTATTTTTTAGCTTTATTACTTAAAAATACCCCCCAAAAATTACAAAACATGTAACTCTCTTATTTGTTTACATAATGTGGGAGTTTAGATTTGTGCTTCTTCTATAAAATCTGTTTTTTAATAATAATAATGCTTTTTATTTGGCTGTTTAATTCTTCATTAAAAAAGGCTTTTATTCTTTAAAAAAAAAAAAAAAAAAAACCTCCTGTGTTTTGATTGGCTGATTTGAAGCCACGCTGGGACGCATTACAGATATTCCAGCTTTCAATCCCACATTTTTAAAGCAATTATGGAAAACATGCAAATGAGTTAAAATACTGAGGAGAAAGGCAGAAAAAGAAAAAAAAGTTCCCCCAGCACTCAAGCACCCCACTCGGTGTATTTCGGGGACTACTAGCGCCTTACCAGATGAGGGTCGGTCCGAGTAGCGCGTACAGTAAACCCAAGCGGGCCACAACAGCGGCTGGCTCTCTTTCGTGATGGGCGGAGACCCTCCATTGCTGCCGCTCATAACCATAATTGACGAGGGGCTGTCTGCGTATCTGCCGGTCCCGTTGCTCGCCGGTTCCCCCGGTTTCGACGAGTTCTGCTTGGACGAAGGCGACGACGACGTGGACGACGACGAGGAGGGCGACGACGAGGTGCTGTCGCTGCTGCAGTTGGAGTCCAGGCAGAGGCTACCGGCGTGCGGCGGCCTCGCTCCCAGCGGGTTCACGTTCTCCCGGCCCGGCGTCTGGCTCCGGTAGCCGGGCTCCTTCCTGCAGCCGAAGTCCGGCCGGAGGATGTTGTCTATGAAAAAGTTCGTGGTTCTGTGGGCCTGCTGGGCGGCCTGGTGGGGTAGGATCATGGCAGGGGATGGGAGGTTGGGCGACAGGGACATGCTCTCCTCCTCGGTCGAGTCCCGGCTGCTGCTGTTGGGCTCCTTCTGCTCTTCCATAGCTGGTGGGAAATGTTCTCCACGGACAAACTCCACTTGTTGCTCGCTGTCTCTCCCGCCGCCCTTCCTTCCGTATCCAGCTCAGACGGACAGCATGTAAAAACAAACCCTCTCGCTTGGATTAAAACACCTGCGCTCGTTTTTGGAAGATCACCTACAGCGGCGGCATGTCGTCCCCAGACAGTGTGCGGAGACCGGGCATAGCGGACGGCTTCAGAGCGGCTCCCCTGCCTCTCCTCGGTGCTGCATAATATCTGCGCCTCCGCAAACTCTCCTAAAACCGTTATCTGTGTTTTCTCCCTTCTCTTACTCGCAGCCCGCAAGCACGTGTGCGCGTGCACGGCAGCGGCGGAGCCAATCGGAGGCGAGGGTCGCGCGTGTCACCGCCGACGGCAGCCAATCGGCGTTTCAGAGGGGAAGCGAGAGGCACGCGCGCGCACGTAGGCACCCGCGCGCGCAGCTGGATCGATTTCGGGTGGAGGCGCACGTGCGTACACACGGCAAAACAAAAACAACAGCCTCCATTAAAAAATAGACAACACAGACAGCAGAGGTTTACAGTTAAATAGTCATTTTAAAAAACGCATTTTGAGTTTTACACGCTAATAATTAGGACAAACTGGTATAAGAATCCCCATTTGGCACAATTTTCTTTTAAAAATAATATAAAAATGAATAACAATATAATATAAACTCAATGAATGTGCCTTCAAACGTAGACGGTAATTAAATCATTGCAGACTGCAGTTTTCTTATTGTGAAACTAAATGTGAAAATCTCAAAAAGGCCACCGAGGAAGATCCCTCAGGAGTCGCTTCGAGTCATCTTGTTATATCCATAAGGAAAAAAAGCTTTATTTTCATAATCTGATGTTGCTCTCACTTCAACTGCAACATAAATATTAGATACAGAAATTATTTTAGAATGGACTAAAAAAAGTGGTACCTTTACGATAACTGTATCATCATTTATTATAATACCAAAGCTAGTGTTGAAAATCTTTCACTCCAAATTCCTATTCATACACTCTCCTATATTGCAAGTATTCAGATTTTTTTGTTGTTGTTGTTCAAGTTATTGAAAAACCGTCTGTATGACTTTCATTTTTATTTTATTTTTTTTAAGAAAAAAAGCTTATATTTGTATATTCTTATTTTAAAAAGCACATGCTGATTTTGGACTGTCAAAATGCCACGATTACATACCTCAGAACCACTTCTTTTGATTTACTCCCTCCACTAAAATGATTTCAATGCAGTTTAGGCCACTAACATCCAAGAAAACACCTTTGTGTAGTGGTCAGGAGGGGAACTATAGCAGTAGGAGGCATCTTAACCTTACTCTGTTATTTTAAAAGGAAATTACATTCATTTTAATCTATTTAGACCTACATCCTTCACTCGCGCCCTTTTAGGAAGCCTATATTTTTGACAGGTTATACATTAGGTGCAGTTAAATAGCATAAAATCAGATATTATTGACATGAAAGGCTTTAGTTTAAAAAAAGTCTAGGTGTAACGGCCATTTTTCTCTTTCTTTCTTTGCGTCTGCACCTCCTCCTGCATTATTGTGTTTATTCTCATCACCACTTTACATTCACGCCCTGGAAAATCTCAGAGGGGAAAAGTGAAGTTTATAGAGACGCTCTTTGGAAGCAGCAATGCGCCCTGATAGTAAATAGCAAAAAAAAAATGTGAATAAAAATTGCCATGAAGCTCTAATTGGTGATTTGAAATAATAATATTAATAGTCATAATGGCGACAGCGTGTTGATGGTTAACTCTCCGCAGTGAAATCTTTATCCACAGGCCGGAGTGTGGAAGCCATGGCTACTTAATTAAATTCCAATTAGGACAGTATCAATATGCTGTTTAGCCGCAGCGCCATTGTGGCTAAATGAGCACTCAGTCTGCTCTTATCTGGCGCGGCAACGAGAGGGCTCCTTGAGAGGGGCTGCAAAAGATAATTTATAGCTTTTAATTAGTCTTCATTCCGCTCGATGTGCCCGGTGTTCATCACGGAGGACCGGGGCCTGAATAAAACCCGAGTCAAAAGCGCTGTCACCGCTCCGTGGCAGGGCCCTTAATCAAAGTGAAGCAGGGGCCGCGCTACAAGCCACGTAATTTCCAAGGTGCTGATAAAGCTTGTTGAATAATAGCGGAGGCCCTCGGAGACACCATTTACAGAAATGACTTTATTGACGGCTTAACGTTGGTAATTCATTTTACCTTTCATGTATTGGGAGCCGGATTTGTCGCCGTAATAGGATGATAAATGCACTGACGGATCGCAGCCCGGCTTTTATTGAGTAGCCTATATAGTGGAGCTGCACGCACGCACGCACGCACACACACACACACACACACACACACACACACACACACACACACACACACACACACACACACACACACACACACACACACACACCCATCATGAGCCTCTTGTTGAAGCTGATGTAAAGCTCTGACACTAGACTGCACCAGAACTGCTTCTTCTCCACAAAAAAAGAAGAAAATCTCACATTTTTTGGAGCTCCATCTGATGCAACAGTGGAGCTTTAAGCCACATTTCTGTTCTTGTATTATCTTCTTTTAGTCTTTGGTTTCATTCCCCGGCAGTCGTGCAAAAAAAAAAAAAAAAAAAAAAAAAAGAGCAACCTGATGTGTGTTTCAAATGTGCAAAACACTATTTCTCCCTAGAAATTAATTGAATTGTCCACTCTGTGATTTTAAATAGATGAAAAGTTAAAATGTGTTTTTCACAAAGAAATAACCCATGATAAATAAGTTTTGTATTAAAAATAAAACACATAAAGCTTTTGTTCCTGCAAATGCAGAAACACGTGTGTATGGAATATATTTGAAAGAACTCCCCACTGCTCAGATTAGATCAAAAAATGTTTGCTTTAACCACTTTTTGGCCTGTAAATTTACAAAAGCAGATTATTAATTATATTTTCTTTCCACACCCTAAAACCTGCGTTTATTATTTACACACCAGTTAAAATTGTGCTTTTTTAAAATGTTTGTATGACATTCAAGTCAGCTTATCCGTGTTCTTTAGGGGTATTAATTCATGATTTTCTTGTTATTTTCTATTTCAGGTGCTTGAAAGTGGTCTGTCTTCCAATAACCAGAGAGAAAAGAGAGTGTCTCAGATGACAACATCCCAGTGAGGAGAGTTGTGAGGCTTTGGAAGCAGAGAATCCTGCAGCTGCTGTCTCCTGCTCCCACCTAGTGGAGGAAGATGGGAAATACAACATCTCCATCAGACAAGTTTGAGTCTTTTATAGCTTATTCAGGGTAAAGAGCAACATGGACAGTTTCATCAAATATTAGTCAATTGGTTTAACGTCTAATATATGTGGAGCTAACAGACAAATCCAGCTGTTTGTTACCGGTTCTCCTAGGATTCTCTTGACCTGGATTACTGATTATTGACACAGATATCTTCTAAAAGTGGACAAAATATTATTCAACATTATTTAAATGCAGCTAAAGTGTATTGAGAGGATTGTTGGCATGAATCTGTCTGGAAACTTCCAGGCTAAAGTCCACATCTGCTGTTTGACTACAGTTTAAGCAACTCTGTTACTGTGGCGCCATCTAGTGACCACATTCTGTATTTAGTGCATTTGATTTCAGACGAAAAATTTCCCCTTTCAAATGTTTAAGAGAAATACTGTGGAGTTTAGCAGTGAAACATACATTAAAAGTCTCAAGTAATGCACTGAAGTACACTTTTAAGGCACCTGCACTTTGCGCATGTGTTTTAATTTCAGGCTACTTTATACTTCTGTTCCACTACACCTAAGATGGAAATTGTACAAAGAAACCCAAGGAATGTTAATACGTATGGGTAGTAGTTGCACCTGTTATTGATTATAGGCTTGAGTGCCCATTAACACAAACTAGTTATTACAAAAGAATTTTTTTCATTCGTGCCACTTGTGAGGTTTCTGTTAACAGTGTAGCTTCAGTAGTATCGCATTAGTGCCCTTTTATTAAGAAACCACATTCTCCTGGGGTGTTTTAACAAGCAGAGTGTCTGTGCATGTTTGTGAACATTTAGTTTACAGTAAAACCTGTTCCTCCTGTGTCCTCATTGGACACAGTGTTGCTGCTGACTGCATTTCCAAACCAGCAGGAGTTTTAGAACAGAAACATTGGGCTTCTTGTTACAGTTATTTGATTGCTGTCAGTAGTTCTAAAGCTACTTTACAAATTAGGATGTTAGCTTACATTAAGTAATTACACATTGATGCATCAGCATTAATGACATAATTTTATGGCATTTATTTGCAGTTTTGTTTTGCCATTTTAATTACATTTTTGCAAACTACAGAAACTTATGAACCTTTGCTAAAGTAGCGTTGTCAGTGCAGGGCATTTATGTACAGTCTTTACCATAGAATAGATATAATGATCAATAGTAGAATACTAAGTTCATCATTGATTCTAATAAAGGAATGAAAGCTAATTTTCTCCCACTACACATTCTGCTAGAAGGAACCCTTTCAACATTTTATTGAATATATACTTTAAGTTACATATACATGTATATATGTACAGGCACACTATATCACAGTTTGAGTGAAACTGTTTAAGTAAGGTTATGGTGAGAGATACTTAAGTATCAGTGCAACTCAGTCATGTTTTTTGTGGGATAAATGTTCTTGCTTTTTACGTTTTGTAAATACTGACAAACTGATTTTACATTTGTGGTTTATAATGATAAGAAGGAAAAGGTAATATTAGCTTACGGCTAGGCTCCCACAATATTTCATCAGGAATTGGTATGCAACATTTTAAACATTAAGATTTTCTTGATGCAAAAATCATGATTTTTAAACCTGTTGTAATGTTGTATTTATGTTGAGCTCAATAAACAATGACAGTCCTAACAAGAGAGAGAGCAGTACTCCACCAAGGCTGCTCAGTCTTTGTATCATATCCGACGGATCAAATCTTCAATAAGAAATGACCTTGTGCTGAACAGAGGAGTGTGTTATCCATGTGTACGTTATGTACAGATACCAAATCAAGTGACCTAAATATGTAGCGGGCGGCGGGAATTGATGGGACTCAGAAACACCCCCACAATTTAATCCACTGTTCCTTGTATCATTTCTGATGGATAAATCCCGATAAGTCTGCAGCAGTGGATTTGTAGTAGGATCACAATCATGTGATCATCAGCAGGCAGCTGACGTACTGTTCACTTGTTGTCATAGCTACAGTGACGCCGTGCTGCGATCTCTCAAAGATACAGAAATCTCTAACAAGTGTGTGGATCCAGACTATAAGCCGCATCACTGCCAAAATTTATTCGCTTGGTCCTTGTGTCATTTCTGACCTTCCCTGAAAATTTCATTGAAATCCGTTGGTCCGTTTTTGAGTAATGTTGCCCACAGACAAACAGACGGAAGGACAAAAGTGCGGCGATCGTCACATGGCTCCACAACATTCCTTGGTGGAGTAATAAAACAAAACAAAAATGAAAGAAATGTTCAAAAATGAACAAATTAAATTAAAATACAAAATAAACTACAACAACAATGAACAGCAACAAAATAAAATGAAAAATTAAAATAAAAAATTAAAATGAAATATGCATATTCTGTGGTGATAGCAATACATGTTAGGAGTTTTATTTATCTAGAAGATTTCCATGATCTCTCCAGTTGGTAGACAAACACATTCTTGCATTACTCTACTTGTCCACCAGATGTCAGAGTAAAACAGCTGAAAGTGTTGCATCCACTTCAGTACAATTAGGGACAGACACAAAACAAGGTTTACAACGCAATAAAAACATTTATTAGTAAAGGTTAGTGTTATGCCAACAAGATGGATGGTTACTGTGTTTATTCCAAAAATATTTGTCTTTCTTCATAAAAAACACTGAAACCAATAAAACCAACAACAAAGAGTTTATTTTCATATAAAACAACCAAATAAATACTTTGGTTTAAAAATGTCAGAATCTGAATGTTAAATAACTCAACTGTCTGTCAGATCTTAGCTGCAGCAATGAGACTGTAAAACAGCAACAAACACCCAAAACTGACATATGATTCATAAAATAACATTAATTATCTGATTTATAATTGTTTGCTCCATCTAAATCCAGTTAGGTTATAAATTGATAGTGCTAACGTATGATAAATAGGAACCATCAGCTTCAAAATGGTGAATAACTTCACTGCTTTCCACTTTTTTACTGTTTGACATTTCATAATGTTGTGGCACACACATCAAATTTAAATAGATTTGTGTTGATGGGAGACAAAGAGGCCTGACAAACAAGGATGAGTTTCCAATTTTGAGGCACTCAATCCCGTCACTTTCTCCCGCACAAGTCCCTTCAAATATTGAAATGCCAGCAATGTACAGAGGACATGTTTGCATACTAAACGGCGATTATCATGCACTGAGTTTCCTCCCTCTCTCTTTAGCCTCCCTGTCTGTCTGTCTCTCTCTCCAAGGTCCAGGCTCTCTGCAGTAATAATACATGAAGGGCTCCTCTCCCTCATCCATTAATCAGGAGGGAGGCAGAGGCTGATCTTTGGCCTTCACACACATACACCCACTCACCTATCATTAATAATTGAAGGGATATTAATGCAGATAAATAATTAAGCTTTGGGGGATCTCTTTAGAGTTCTAATGAGAAGTGGGGGACAGATTGCTCCTTATCTTATTACATCTTGCTGAGAAGTTTGTGAAAGCTTCGGGTGATGATAAATGGGCCCCATCTAGTAATTGGCAAATTAAATCGATGCGGGCACTTTAGTGGGCCACCTGTCTGTGTTCGCTGCACAATGCTGCTCCAAATGGGTTTGGGTAAAGTAGAAACGTCTCTTTTCTGTCCTCTTTTACACGTACATGTGGACTTTTTTGGGCTCTATGTGGCAATGCCAGTCAGTTAGTTGGTCGACTTTTTGGGTCCAAATGGAAATATCTCAACAAGTGTTGGCTGCACTGCAAATTGCTTGACAGTTATCGTCCCCAGAGGGCCTATTTTAGTGGCTCTGATGATCTTGGTTTGTAAAGGAATGTCTTGACAACTATTAAATGGATTGCTGTGAAATTTGGTTCAGACATTTGGTGGTCCGCCCTTGAATAGTTGATGACTATGCAGCACCATGAGCAGGTCTTATCCAGTGACACATCTCAACATCTAGAGGGGCCTGGGTATTATTCCATTTCAACAAAAAGTTTCTATTAATCCACTGTGACTGTAACTGCTACAAAACTCTAAAAGTTGATGCTCATTTGTAACAGAGAAAGACTGAAGCTATGGTGGCTGAATGTGTCATTGGGATGGTTGTGTATCCTGATTCGGTGACTCTCTTCAACTGTCGCTGATGTGTGTTCGTTTGCTGCTGTTGTAGGGGATTTCATACATAAGCTGGATATAAAACATAGATACAGTCTTCGTATTTGAAATGTAAAACCATTGCGGAAGTGACTCAAGTGTGTATTCTAACAGCGAACAGGGGGCGACTCTGCTGGTTCCAAAGAGAAGCCTGACTGTATAGAAGTCTATGAGAAAATCTCCTGCTTCTTTCTTAATTTATTATTCTAGTTTTTATTATAAATTTATAGTCTGACTCACTTATTTCAAGTCTCCTTTTGTACAGCATACAGTTTATTTTCTAAATTATCCCACTTAGAGTAGAATAGCCAGTAAAACAGAGTATACTTCAGGATGAGGCTACTTGTGATTGATGAGTTGCTACCATGTGAAGTGTTTTCGAGTTCTTGATCAGATCCACAACTCATTCATCATGTCCGTTTTCAAAGTACCAACATGGTAACGACCAAATTTCAAACTCGAAACTGTAAATCAGCAGTCCATAAACCAATATGTGATATTACAGTTGCAATGTTTATGTTTTATAGACTTCCTGTTGTTCCAAACTAGAACAGTACTGGTAGTGTGACTCTCAAGATGATTATAACACTTCTGGAATGTTTCAATAACTGCTGGAGGATTTGCTTTACAATGCTGTCCAAACTTTTATGGTTTCCAGACAATGAAGCCTAATACTGACGATGATCTTCTTTGGCAATGCTGTCATGAGGTCTTTAGGGCTTATAGTTGAATATCTTGACAACTTCTTGCTTTTTTGCCCTGATATATGGGACAGTTGTCATCATCCCCATCAGGATGAGTTGGAGAATCTTTGCTGTCTTGTAATTGGGCAGAAATTCCATTCACATCAATAGGCGCCAAATAGCAAATATTAACATGTTTAGCTAAGATAAACAGGTTACATGTTATGCTTGTATATGTAACTATATAAAAGATGAATATGAGGTTAGCCATTGGTTGGGGGACTGCAGTTTTGAAGCCTTAAATTTGGAATTTTGGCTGTCATTACAACAAGTGATGGAGTCTTTTTTTTTTTCTTAAAATGGACCATAATTTACAAAATGAACATCATGCTGTATTGAAGGAGACTTCAAACTAGTGATTCAGACCATGAACTCTTTTGGAAAATGTTTACAGAGTTAATAAATGAAGTAGGAAGTGACTCATTTTCTAATAAACTGCTATACAATCAGGCTTCTTACTGCAACCACATGAGTCGCCCCCTGCTGGCTGTTAGAAAGAATGCAGGTCTAAAACACTTCCAAAGTGGCTTCATTTTTCTGACCTGGAGGCTATGTCCATTTTTAATATGTAGTTAATGGTTGGCATTTTGTTGGAAGCAGCATACTGTAACCTACCAGAGCTGCTATGACTGTAGATTTAGCCTTGCGTTACCATTTGGATGTTGCGTATCACATGAAAAGAGAGATCTCTATCTATAGAAGCCATCACAGAACCAGTAGCTATACTCGTGTGCGTTTTGGTGCCATGAATACACAATTTATCTCTTGTAACTTTTCCCCCATCTTCTTCAAAGCTGTGTTCTAATACGCACAATTGGTGTTGTTGTTTCACTCATTAAAGGGTTGTGTGATGACACACATCAAGCAGCGCATGCAGCACCATATGCATGACTAAAGGCTCTCAGCGTGTTTGCATGTGTGTGTATGTGTGTCCTCATCAGCCATGCTGCCTGGGGCCAATCTAACCTTTCAGTCAACTCTCTGAGGATCGTCTCTCTCATCTGGCATCCTCGGCCTGTCACAGTCATCAGCCAGAAGAGAGATAAAAGATACAGTCCTTATTGGCTTTGTTACAACAAAAGCCGCCTGCTCCAATGACTTATTTAACCTTTACTCTCCTATATTCAGGAGTGACAGATTGCATGACACAGGATTCCAAAATCCTCCTAAGAGATACACTGATAAATTAATGATACCTTGGATAAGTCATTATCAGATTTGAAAGCAGACAGATGACAGCCATTTTGAGTTTCACTGTCATAAAGGGAATTATTATGAAGCAGCTTTGTAAAGTTAAACGAGTGGGACTTTTTTTGCTGTTGCTTTATTAGTTAGAAGTGAGTGAGCGATGATATCCTGCAGGCCCGTGCAAATCTGTAGCATGATGCAAATATAAATGAGACAGAGATGCGCAGCTACGCTAACGAGCTAAATGCTAATTTCATGCTCACAAAAGCAATGCTAGCATACTGAGATGTTGTTGAGTGTATGGTGTAAGCGTGCTACCAGTTATGATCATTCAAATTTTGGTAGCAGAGACAATGAAGAAAAAGATCAGTCAGAGAACTTCGTCTTGGACAATTAGCTTTATATCATGAGAGACCACAAAAGGAGCTTCAGACCGGACAGGAGGTGAATGGTGGACCCATGTCGAAGGCTCTAAAACTGTCAGTCATGACAGGCCGAGGGAGGAGGCTGGACATAAATAATCATGATATAGATGTGCGAGAGAACGATGGGAGGAGGCAGGTCAGGAAGGAGAGGTGGAAGACGATTGACAGCATCAGGGAAGGAGTGTGTGCGAGAGAGATTGATCTCCTTTAGCCTCTCATTATGGCCCGTCGTCGAGAACAAGACAGAGATGTGTTTCTGACAGTTGTGCCATTTTCCTGCCTGCAAATCATCTGTGTGCATGTGTGCGAGTTGTTTTATTCCGGTTCACTGGGATCGAATGTCCTCACAGAGATAGAAACATAATCATCCAGGGCAGTTTTATCTGTGTTTGGGTGAGACATACTGGAGATTTAAAGGTTAAAAGTAGAAGGAAGGACCACACTTAGGAATTTCACCCTTGCTTTAGCATTGGGAAAAAGTAGCCCCATCTTGGAGAAAACCTCAAATTTGGTGGCTTTTTTTAGGTGATTTAAGGGTCTCAGCTTTAACACAAACATAATATCCTTCATGCTTTTTTAAAAAAATGAGCTGCTGGTTCAAGCTTTACAGTTTTGTCCTCTCAAGTGTTTCCACAACAACAATAAGCTGTGATGCTATAGAAACTGGAAAAGTTCAGTTTATTTTAATGACTCAGAGGACACCGATAATATCTCTGAAAACCCCACTGAGTGACAGCCTGATGAAAAGAAGTTTAAAAAAAAAAAAAAACAAAACGCTTAAGGTCACAAGAATGGATAAACACACATTCATGACGCTGTGTGCAGCATTTGACAGAAGAACCTGGAGGCTCATTGTGTTTGCAGAAGTACCCATTTTCCAAATGAGCTTAACCCTGAGTCTAAACCCTTCAAGGTGCAGTTTTATTTGCTTTTATTCTCTTCTTTTATTTACCTCTGTGAGACAAAGAAAGATGCTCATCCTTCTTTCCTACCCTCTTCCTTTTGTCTTTCTGCTTCCCCTCGTTTGGCCGATTAATCCGCTGAGTAGATTTTCGAAGTGCAGACTGACAGATGAAGTGAGTCAGCATTTGGCCGAGTCATTATCCAACATATGAACTGTAATCCTGAGCATAAATTCCACTGAAGCAAAATTTGTATGAGTGTCTCGGTGTTGCTTTTTGACTTATTATATCCACTTCATTTACTGCTGGGTTCTTCAGTCTAAAACAGTGGATCATATTTGACGGATTGCATGCAATTATTGTACATATAATCTACAAAATAATCAGTAAATCTGAAATAAATGTGCTCAAATTTAAAGCATAGCACAAAATGTAAGTAGTGAAGTGAAGCACAAGTGTCTGAAAATCACACTTAGTCCTTGATAGGTTCCTCAGTAATTACTAATGGTGGTATATTGCCCAGAATACTGTATATGATGGAAGTCCTGATGAATTTCTGAAAACTACATGGTCTAGGTGAACAGGTAACCCTAACCCTATGTCTCAGCATTATTCACTGATGTGCTAAAGCAGTAAATGAGATAACAATTTACCATTGACATATGAGTCTTCATCCTCCCAGTATCGCAAAAGACAACCAAACAACATAATTGCTGTCTCACGGTTGTTTGCCTCCACCAACCAGTTAAGTTGCATTTACTTCCATGTCTCTCCAGACACATTAAACATACATTTAGTGACCGCTTTAAAATCCACCAGTATCCAGTCGAGAGCCACAGCCTTAGACATGGAGGTGCTGACTCTTAAACCGGGATGAGTCACCCAAGATTAGCTGTCACCAATTTGGTATTCAACCAAATGTGAAATATAGTCACAGTCTGCCCTTCTGTTCCTGATTTTTGGCTTTGAATAATGTCCTGAAAGGGGATTTTGAAGAACTTTATTATGTCACAGTGAGGTTGACCTTTTACTTTTTGGTAATAAAATGTCATCTAGTCATCATTTTATCCTTATGTTGCCATAATTAGCATATGAATTCTTGAGTTATTACTGAAAAAAAAAAGGATTTTGAGAGGTCACGCAGACTTTTGAACACCCAAATCTAACAATTCCGTACATGAACCCAAGTGAAAGTTTGTGCCTAATGTGAAGAAACTCCTTCCAGGCGTTTCTGAGATATCACGGTCATAAAAACGAAAACAAAATGCTTCTGGCCACAGTTGTCACTGGTGCGGAGGCATAAAAATGAAATCATACAACTGCTTACGGCATTAAAAAGATGCAAAGCAGAAATAATTTACAATGCTGCACTCCACTTTCAACTTGAATATCTTAAAGGGACAATAATATAGCTTTCAAAGTGTGTTAGAAGTAAAATTTAAAGCTGCCAAATGATGACAAGCTTAACAAAATCCTAAATATTCAAACCATTCTGTTTGTGAATGAGGAGATAATAAAAAACAGCTATTACTGCCCTGAATACGTGAATTTAGCACAGATAGCAGCTACCTGGGTGAGGAGACTCACTGTAGAACTGACAGTGGTCAGTCCAGCAGCTAGAAGTCACAGATTAACTCATCTAAAACATACTTAGAAACACTTCATTTAGAGAACAAAAACTGCTGAACCATGCCTTAAATTCACTGTTTGCCTGGCAACCTTAGAGTGACGGCAAGAGTCAACGCTGTTATAGAGATAGGACTGTTGTTCTCTTCATTGGCAACTATTTTCTATAAATCTAACTAATTCAGGCTGAGAATAATAAAGAAAAAAAGGTCAAACTACTCTCTTTTCAGCAGAAAGTAAAGTTACAGTAGCCTTCATGTTTTCTGACCCCTCTTTACTGTCTTATATGTTTTATACAGTCCCTGGAAACACATGATAAATGATCAAATTTACCTATTGGAGTGAAAAGTAGTTGTAACCCTTAATCTACTCTTATCAAGAAGAACCAATCAAATTCCTTACAGTTTGATTATGTAAAGTTTTGAACATAGTTACAGCATTAATCTTCTATGTAAAGATATCATAGAGTAATGGCATCTTTAGTAGAGAATGAAATCACTCTGCTTATGTGTGTGAATTTGGGTTTCGCATGTTAGTACATGTGTGACCCTCCCATTGAAACTGTTGGGAATTACAATGACTTCCCACACTGCATTGTAAAAGCAAAAGTGCAGTCCAGTGTTCAGCCAGTTTCCCACAAAATGTAAAGAATTTAAAAACAAAGCTTTTCAGTTTTTACTGAGCTAATTTATGTGTACTTGTTTCTTTTCAGCTCAGTGCTGTTTTGTGCCTCTTCTTTTCTTTCCGTTCTTAAGGCTGATCCACTCCGGTCTTTGTGTGAACATGGAAACAGACATATATCGAATGGGACGGACACAAGAATATGGAAGGAAAGACTGCATTATTATTTTGTTGGCTCTCGTGTTTGCAACCTTTCTGGGAATGGGAACATGTGATAGACACCTGTTTGCCTTGGCCTGATGTTGGTTACTCTGTATGTTGCACATAGAACTTTTAAGAAAAATTATTAATTTTATTACAGAGGAAGCATATGTTATTCTAACTTTTTTAAACATTAAAGATTACTCTCCCCCTTTTCCCCATTTAATGATGTTTATACAGTCATAGAAACTCAACATATTCCTTAGCAAAATTATTAAATAATGTTTTATCTCGAAATTCTTCTTTCATTTCTTTCATTCATGCTGCGCAGTCATTTTTTTTCCATCCAGAGTTTTGCCTTTAATGCGACAATTCTTCAGTTTTACCTCCGTTGTTTAGTTTCCTGGTGAGGCTGCTCTTCTCCCCCAGCTATGTGGATTGTGAGCACACCGGCTTGAATAAGACTTGTATAGTAAACAAAAGAGGAAGATAAGCAGAAGGTTTTAAAGTGAGAATTTTCCGCATTCAGCCTCTCTGGGGGTCTCTTTAGATGTCCCTTTTTATATTTCGCTCATGCTGGCATTTGCATCTCAGGCATGAACGTGGATCAATCATCGCAGGGAGAAAACCGGTGGAGCGAAAGAATGAGGAGAGGTTTTAAAAATGTCCTGATGATTGGCTGCCTGTGCAGAGAGCTTGTCGGCTGCAATATTTCATGCCCGTTTGGCAATCAGACGTTTGCTGAAATCAACTGAAGCAGACTGCTCTTCACTGCTGGAAACACGTGTTCGACTAACATGCTGGTATGTTGCCTTGTAAACTCCATTGTTGGATTAAACTCTAGAATCACAGAGATTAATTGAAGTGATGGCAGTTAATGAAGGCGGCATGGTGACACATAGACTCTAACTCTGGCGGAGCACAGCATCCTGGCGACACATGCTATCATTACTCCGATATGATGCCTGTTGCTCAGCTGCCTGTCAGCCTGTATTTCCCTGAACACTGTGGTTGTGTGTGTGAGGCCTTGCCCCACTTATCTCATCCATCAGAGGATTTCACTACTCCGCCTGTCAGTCAACAATCCCTCACTGTCATCCAGACTAGGGGGATGGATCAGCCTGATCATCTATCGTGTTGTTATATATATGTGTGTGTGCGTGCGTGCGTGCGTGTGTGTGTGTGTGTGTGTTGTGTGCGTGAACATCCGTCTGGTAGCCAGTGACATGTACTGCTGTTGATGTCTCAGTTGGTGTCAGCAGCTCCACTTTTCATCCTAAATGTGTCTGCGATGGAGGCTGAGAGCCTTTCCAAGGCCATCAGGCTTTGATCTTTAAACAGTTTAAAAGACCTCCGCTGGTGACATCATCGCTCCATTTCACATCTCAACCTCTGTGAACGGTGGTCATCTCAAACCGCCAGTGAATGGAGCCTCTTTATATTATTATAATATAAAAATGATCTATAAAGAATATCAAATCTCGTCCATCTGTAACCCTTCAATGTCGTTCTGAGGACATTATTTGTTCATCTTTTGGGAAATTACAGCAGATTTTAACCAGGTATACTTAAAAAGCTACAGACTCCTGCATATGGTCTAAGATACATTTATTGGTGTAATATTTCAGTGCTAGACCTCCATCAGGAAAATACAAATATTATTTGCCTGATGAAGGTCTTTTTGGATATGCACCCGCCTCATAAAATAGATTGGCAAAGAAATCCTCTCAGGTGTAGCTCCCATAAGTGTGGTCATTGTCACTGTCTCTGAAATTTGTGTTTAAATCTATCTTCTAGAGACTCATGGAAAAGGTCGATCGAGTTCTAAAATGACGGAAATCAACATCCAGATGGTTTGCAGGTAAGATGAGGCACATGTTGCCACAATGGTGAAGTCACTACTTTGTGTTTACTTTCAGTCTGACTCCGATACAATAGTTTGAAATTATAAAAATCATGCAGTGAGTGATAATGAAAGTTCTGAGACTCTGCAGTTAAAAATCAAAAGCCACACCTGATTTAAATTTCGCCCCCATCCACGTTGAAGTCGTCGCTTTATGCAGCGATACACTGCTCCTAGTGCTCCTGCAACATTTGTAATGCTCCCTGGAAGTCCTGTTATGTGAACGTCAAACACCATTTATGATGAATGCTGAATCACTTAAATAAATAAAGTCACATTCACTGCACTGATGTTAAATAAAACAAAATGTTCCTTTGAGAGCGATCTGGAGCTGTATTTAAGAGCATTTTGAACTCACAAGGAAGATGATAAGTAGCTTTTGCAAATAGAAATGAAAATAAAGGAACACTTTCAACAAGCTATATATAGTCCCAGGACTTTTTTTCTTTATCTGACAAAGTCTGACATGAAGTATTTTTATAAATTCAATAGAACATTGCCAGTGAATGAAATCACACTATGCTCGGCTCCCAAATGCTGGTCTTTTTCCCTATCATACGCATTTACAATTTTGATCATAAAAGTGGCCATGACAACTGTCAGCCTGATTTTTTTCTCCTTGAGAAGCTCAAGAATAACACAATCTCCTCAGAGGAGGGCACAGTTAGTTTGTAGAGTGCAGGAAAATAAGCCAACACCTTAATAGAGGTTTATCTAACCAGACATGCTAATATTTGTTTCCCATGATTTCCATTTAAAGTGACAGGAGTGGTGTGTAAACAGCTGGTTTGTGTGTGTCCCTGAGGGGATGAGGAGGGGAAAAAAATATCTAAGACACACACAAAACAGCCATCATATTAATGAAGGCTTACAGCAGTATTTGGAGTCTGGTCAAGCATTGGAAAATCTCTATACAAATTAATCAAAAATGAAACACGGGAGCTGGCAGTCGGCAGCTTCCGCTCAGGTTTCTATTTGAGAATATTTATGATGACTTTCTGAACACTTAAGTTTCATCAGCACACCTCAGGAAGGATCTGAGGTCAGCAAGGCATTCCCATCTTCTACTTAAGTAGCAGTAATTATACGACGGTGTAGAAATAGTAAAAAAGAAAAGTTAGAAATTCAAATTTGTATTTTAGTAAAAGTATCAAAGTGGTAGCCTGAAAATATATTTTAAGTACCAAACATGATCTGCTTATTATGGAGAAAATGAAGGTAGTAAAGGTGATTTTACTCATTTATGAAGTTTATCTGCTGGATAGGGAGTGAGCTTCCCTTCGTGGATCAATCGAGTATTGTGTTAATCTCTAATATTTCATAATGATTTATTTGTTGACTTTATTTCCTATGACTAAACTAAAGCTACACAATAGCTAAACTGTTCAAATATAAGCAGCGAAGTAAAAAACACAATGTTTGCACTAAAATATCTAAGTGTAAAGTTGCAGAAAATAAGAGTATTCAAGTACAAGAAACTCACAGTGCTTCAGTACAGTACTTGAGTATAATCTCTCCAACTTACTGTCACTCAAAATTAAAGCATCTAAATAAGAGAAGTCGTGATTTTAGCTGAATAAAAGATAGCAAAAATATCTCCTTAAAAAGTTCCATCTTCTAAAGTTTAGTCTATATAGGACCTCCGTGTAATGGCTGGCATTAGGGCTGGAAGTCACCTCTTTGTTACTTTGTCTATTAATGTCAAAAACAGAAAAGCCAAAGCGATGTTGTGAAAGTAAGGTCAATAAAGAACTAAAATGATAACCTAATACCTTACTGATTGTTTCAGCTTTCCACATTACACCAAATTGAAAAAGACAGTTATTAATACATTAAAATGACCTCAGTGCGACAATAAATGCAGCTGTAGAGGTTTGCGGTAAACAACAAAAGCTCACTGACTGAAAATGTCTACAAGCCACAGTGGAGCAAAGGATATTCAGGGAGGCACCTGGAACCTGACGGACACAGTATGGAGAGAAAAGGTTGATAGGACAGACAGGCAACAGTTTGCAGGCAAAACATGTGCAGATAGATTCCAGGCAGAAGCAGCTCTGATATTAAATGAAACATGAAACGTCTGGGAGAAGATAAATGACAGTTCATCTGCGTTTGCCGGTGAAAATGACTTATTTTGTTTATCTGCAACTTCTTGTGTTTAATTTCTCCTCTCACTCTGGAGTCGGTGCATCTGCATTGGATTTTTTTGGAGAGAGATATTCACACAAGGCAAACTTTTTGTCAAATAGTATTTATTGGCACATATGAGAACAAAATAGAACAGATTCATTTGTATCTTTCATGTGTAGTGACTGGTTACTGTGTGAAACACTGAACACTACTCAAAGCACCACAGTTTTGCTCGCTATTGCAATCAAAGCACTCGGTTGGAACTTTTTGAGTCTTACTTAATGAATGTAGGATATGAAGTCTTTCAGCTTTGGCGGTTTTCACTGACAATTTCAAGATTTCAATATACTGCAGGGCTGCTTAGAAGTTAGATTCACATTTTTCTGGTCTGTCTTTAAACAGTGAAATGAACATTAAAAGACTTTTTGCTAACTCCTCCTGCTCATACAGGCCATTACAAGATCATTTCCTAACAGGCTTCCAGTGCAAGAGATGGGGATAAATCCAAAGTGCTCATTCTGTGCAAAAAATATCATTGAAAGCTTATCTGAAGCTAATAGAAGGCTGTAGGAGTCTATGTTAACATGAATAGAAAGAAGATGGACGAGAAAAAATGTTCGCCTAACCTTTAAGCTGCTCCCATTTTGCCATGCATGCATATTGATGACGTGTTTGTTTCATAGTCGGGGAAAGAAGAAATAAAACTGCACTTTTAAAATAAGAAAATAATAAGGTGTCTGTATGATACCACACACATGGCTGTCTTTGTGAAATATGTGGTTTTAAAATCTTGTACTATGCATACAAGCCTTTAGAACCACTTCTCTATAACAAAGCAAGGCGGGAAAGTCCTTTACCTGCTAAGCTAACTGCTAAGATGTTAGTTAGCTTTTTCTATTTTCTCTATGCTCGCTGTTTATTTTTGTGGAATTTTGTTCCCTGGGACTGTGCATCATTTCGTTCAATAAAAAATTTGTTTTGAAGACTGAGGGGAACAATAAGTCTCTTCTGGTTTTGAGCGAGCTAACTGATAGCTAGCTAGCTTGTTAGCTCAGTTGCGAACAGGAAAACAAATTCACAGTTAGCCGTGTTTACCTAACAAATTTCGACATGCAAATTAACATGTTGCATTAAGCTTAATGGAAACTTTAAAATTCCATGAAACCTTCTAAATTTTACCAGAGGTTTTTATGCTCCCTTTAAGCAGCTTTTGAAAAGAGTTTTCTGAATAGTTGAGCATTACTCTTACATAGATAAGTTTTATTTCTTCTTCGAGGTTTTTTGACAGTCGACAAAGTGACCTCTACTTCTACTTTGTTTCATTCCAGGCCGGTATCGCCACCTTCTGACAACGCTTCGCTCCAAAGCAGGTAATGGAAACAAGCCTAATCTGCTTTTTTTCCCCACATTTTTGCAATACTTGACAAGTTTGCTTTAAATTCAGTTGATAGATTAATGGAAACACACGTACTAACAGTTTATTTACTGTGATCTTCTTAAGTAAATTCACTTTTCGCAGGGAGTTTGCCATAAGATTTCACTGTTTAGGCCCAATATGATCGGTCTTCTCTCAAAACGGCTTATCTGACATTCAGTTTACACTTTTATTTAGCTGCATTTCCCTCATACTGTTATTACACACAGCTCTCCATAAGAACCTGTCAGCCTGTCAGCAGTAATGAAGTCTTAGGGCCTGGTATCATTCTCCCCAAAGCATTTTAGAAGGGAACCCATGTCATATTTTCTCCCAGGGGCAGTTAAAGGGTGCTCAAAATGACCTGGAACATGAGCTTTCTCATACTAACATTTCACAGACTCACTGATGACAGCAAATCCCGGTTGAAATGAAAATAAATATACCGTATATCCAAAAGGGTGTTTCACTAAATGAACTGAACGTACAGCTGCAGATAAGTCTGTCAGTGTGGCACCTATCTGTAAAACAAGAGGAACATATTTGATCGAATACTTTACTGGAGACAATTTTCAGTGATGATTACTGTCCAAGGACCTGCTGCAGAGTTTAATCGGGGTATAAGATAAAGCCGGAGAAGGTGCTGTACTTGTTGTTATTGCCTCCGTGAGCTTTGCCACCATCCAGTTTGACGTAGACCTCATCCCCAGAGTCCAAATGCAGCACGGCGCTGTTGCTGGCGTAATCGTAGTTCTGGTCTGCATCCTGAGCAATGGCACTGGCCCGAACCTAGTTTAAAAAAAAAAAAAATAAATAAAAACAGAAAAAGAACAAGAATGCCTAAAATGAACACAGAGCAGAAAAGTTCACATGTACCTGAGAGGCAAAGTAAAACAGCAGTGGTGCAGAAAATGTCTAAATTTAAACCACCTTGAACAAACATACCAAGACAAAGAATACAAAATAAAAATAAAATGTGTCACAACTGCTTATGTAAGTTTGAACTGCACTCCCCTGTCAACACCTATAATGAACACTGACGATGTTCAGCCTCATGTCTGACCCGCATCCAGCTGGAGAGCTGTGAACGTTTGCGCAGACAGACTCATCCAAACGGGATTTACGCATGAGCTGCTGCCAAACAGAGTACACACACACACACACACAGGCTTAGAGACGAGCAGAAATATCAGTCATGTTATGTTGGATTCATAAACATATGAAGTCCTTGACTACGTAGTTATGCAAGTCGTTTACAAGGGCGGACTTCATGCAATGCTGTGCGCTTTTCGTGCGTAAAATACGAGAAATTTACAAGCCTTTAATGGAATATTATCAACTTGTTTGTAGTGAATTGAATCTAATTGTGTTTTGTCACTTTGTTGTTAATGTAAACACTCTAGTGGGGTTTTTCTTAACATGATAGTTCCCTAAATTGTTTCCACAGCAGCTTAAAATCGCGTTACAATTAGTTTCCCTCTTCCCAGTGGTCGTTTTTCTCGCCTACCTGTCCGTTTTTGCACAGGTCGGCCCACATACTGGTCCCGTCTCCTCCCCGCATCAGCACATGGTAAGTGAAGAAATAGATCCCCGGCACATGGCAGGTGAACTTCCCGGTGCTCTGATCGTAGTGGTTCCCCAAGTTTGTAATCACGTCGTCAAACTTTAACACCTCATATCCCTCGTGTGGATTCTTCAGACCGACGTAAAACGCGATCCTGAAGCCGCTTCCCGTGGAGTTCCCACCGTCCGTTTCTGCGTTTTCAGACCCCGCGGCTCCGGTGACCGCAGGGAAGGTGAGTTTACCTTCGCTGCGCTCTCCCGGTGGTCCCCTCGGACCCGGGGGTCCTGGCTCTCCCGGCGGGCCCCTAGGTCCGGGTTTGCCCGGTCGTCCCGGCTCCCCGCGGCTCCCTTGCGCCATCGGCGGCTGCGGAGCGACACCGTTCACGTTCTGGATCACCTCCATGGCAGTGGCGCTGCCCGGTTTGGGGCTGTATGGGTCGCAAACCATCCGGCAGGTGCCCATCATCTCGTAGTAATGAGCGGAGGTCTCAGAGGTGCGCAGCAGCAGTAACGGGACGGCAACGGCCAGAGCCAGCAGAACCATCGCGACGGCGGTCACCAGAAAGACCACCGACCACCTCCTCCGAGCCGTTCGGGGACCAATGGACGACAGCAGATCCGTGGAGTCTCTCTGGGGGGGAATCGTGACAGAGGATGGGGGGTTCAGGAGGAGAAAAACAAAAGAGATGAAGTTGAGGAAGTGCGCATAACTCAGTCCAGCAGCTCTAATTGGTGTCTCCGAGCCCCTGGGCAGCGCCTCTGACCGGAGAGGGCTGCGCGTCTTGGCTGGATGGGTGGGTGCGCGCGCGCGCTGACAGCTGCGTCCAGCTGTCAAAGTTAGCGAGGATAAGACCGGAACATGTGCGGGCTAGTCTTCAAATTAAAGCCATATTCAGATTTTTGGAGGACACACTGTGAAAACTAAAACTATTTAAAGTGTTATTTTTCAGGGTTTACTTTCATTTGACAGATTTTCCCTGTTTTGTTAAATATCAGACAATAACACATAAAATCCCAGAAAAAAATCTTAATTTACATTTAAAAGTTTGACTGGAATATATCACATTTTCCACTGTATTTATATCAGCAAAAATAATGATATTTTAAAGAAAATTACCATTATTTGAAAAATGAGTATATCAAGGAAAATCACAGAAAAACATTACATTCTGACCCAAACTGATTAATGTTTATGTCAAAAGTAGCAACATGTTCAGTTTATTCATACATTTACACTATTTCTACTTTATTTGTATCTGTTGCTTTCTGTTCCATGTGTCCCTACTGAATTGGGAAAAGAGGCTTTTGTTTACTCTCCACCTTTTGCATGGAATAGGTTTCCAGACTGGAAATTAACTGAGTTAATCTCCTTACTTTTAAATCCAAACTGCGAATTCTTGAGGTTGACTTCACAACATGCACTTGTTTGCCATAATTTGTTTTTAAAATTAGTCTTTGTTTTTTGCTCTTGTCTATCAAATTTTGTATCTGTGTTTTGTATTTGCTACTGCCTATCTTAGCCAGGACTCCCTTGCAAAAGAGGTTAGTGATCTCAGTGGGATTCCTCTTGAGTAAATAAAGGTTAATAAATACATAAATAATTTAAATCAGAAAAAATATAATTGTTCTACAGAAATTTGTTATTATTTGAAAATAAAATATGTATATGAAAGATTGAAAATGCTAAATTACAGATTTTCCCTGCTTTCTGAAATTACACCTTATATCAAGTAAAATCACAGAAAAAAGTTTTGATTTCAATGTACAACAAAAAACAGACTGTTCTGGCACCCTGGCTCTCAGATTTCACTTTTTTGTTTTTCTTTCTTTTTTTTAATACTCATGCTAAAAAAAAAAGTGGCAAATTAAGTGATGTAAATAATACCTATAACCTTTCATGGAGGAAGTGTGCAGCTAGTGCAAGTTTTAAGTAGTTTTTTGAGCTGTGGTACCTGAGGAAATGTTCACAGATTCAAGGTAAGGCCACTGACAATGTTTGGGTGCTACACAACAACCTGAAGTCACAGGTGAATGCCAGGAATTGTATTATACGGCACACTTACCTAAGTCATCCTGCATGGTGGCGGCTTTTGTTAATTTCATTTTTACTTCAGTAACATTTGAATACAGTGTGGCATTGCAGCTTGAGTATGTTATCTTAATACTTAAGTATTTTCAAATAATCACATTGATGTGCATGCTTTCTCAATTAGACTTTTATTTCTAAATGTGCAACAGGATGTCTTTTATGTAGTTTTGACAGACTTGACAAAAGAGGCAAGGCGCATAAGTGCTTTAAGTTTAGGTCTGTGCATTATTATTCTAAAGGGCAGTATTTACAGATTGGAAAACATCCCAGTCTTGGGATATTGAAACCATCAATCTATGCATACATGCACAGTCTTAAAATGCCAAATGATTACATATTTATTTTCACAAATCTCAGTGGTATAAAGCCCTTGACGTGTGTTCTCTCAGTTGGAATACATTACAGGCACAATATATTCATTCATTCCCCATTCATGGAAATGCGTTTTTCTGAGATAGATAAATTAATTCCTCTGTTGAGGCGAATTATTGGAAAGATGTTGGTTTAGATTTAAATCTACCTCTAATCCATTAATCTTGAAAACGTATGTTTTTACATGCCCGGGCTTAATTCATTCTATCCATATTGTGACGCTGGATTTTGTCGACATTTAGAGGGACGTATTCCTGCAAACAAATGAATTAAAGATGTTGGGTTATTTTTATTTTGAACACTAATGATTGCAGGGTATACAGTCAGACTTAATGACTTGCTGAAACTTGTGAAAACAGCTGCTAAATACATGAGCAAATATGTGACGCAGAGCATTCGGGGTCCTTTCAAAGTCACATCGGATGGCTGAGGGCAGCTTCACGATGGTGACATCAAATGACCGACTGCATTGGTCACTTCACACACACAGACAGACAGGGGGGGGGGTAAGGAAAGCAGACATGAGGGGATCCGTTAATAAATGCAGGGAGCGGACCAGAGATGTCTGATGGCTGTCGACACCTTCAGCTCCAAGCTTCCCGTGGCTGCAGGGACATATTTGATGTCTTGTTTCACGAGGTGGAGTGCCACAGGCTTTGAATTTTGATTCTCCGGCAAATTGAAATTCTCGCTGTGCACTGGCAATCATTACTCCACTGCATACAGATGTGTCTTAAATACCTCTTCAGTCGCTTTTGTTTCGTTTCCAGTGAGGCCACATGAACACTAGTTGTTCTAACTATGTGGTTGATGAACACAAAAGCTGAATGAGGCTATTATTAATGCCATTCATTGGTGATTTCCAAAGAGTTCCAACATTTGAGACACTCAATAAAGGCAGCCTTTGCTCATTCAAAATAAAAGCACCTATTGATTTTCTCCACAAAAATTTCCCCCGAAGGACCTGAAATACTTCAAAACTGCAGGTCGGCGGAGCTAAGCACCTGGAATTGGGGCACAGGACAGAGATCCACAACAGAGGCTTTACAGCTCAAGGTGATGTGGAGAAATCTTCAGAGGCTGAAGGCGAGGCTTAGCTGAAGCCCCCGTGCCTCGGCCCCCCAACCAATTTCAGCTTGTGCTCAGCTCGAATTTAACTCCACAGAACATGGCTCCAGCTGGGCCTGCTCGTGTCTGAAGGTGAGGGAGAGCAGGACAAATCAGGAGACTCGGGTCAAAAAATTTAATTGAGGTGAACATTTGAGGATGTAGCTGTCATGGCCAAGCTGAAAATGTCCTGTCTTGTTTTACATTTTCACCTGTTACTAACTAATAATAAAGTACCAAAGACATCCCCTAAAAAGAAGTAGAGACCTCACAGAGCATATTATGCTCGCTGATTCTGCTACATGACTGCAGAAATGACCTTTACTCAGGATTAGTACAGTGAACTGTATCTTTAGGCTATGGTGAGCCATGCACGACACACTGTCCACATTATGCACTGCAGCTTCTCAGATTATCCAGGCCTGCGGCGCCGCCATGCTTCGAATCACACTGCATGTTAGTGCACCGCTGTGGAACGTACGGCGAGACAAGTGAATTAGTTCGTCATTTGCTGTCTACCGTCGTTAAATTAAGTGTGATCAAGTAAAATCTGACACACCGAACTGGTTTACGAGTGATTTGATCTAATAACATAGAAGGAATTTTAAAAAGGGGACAAGAAAAATGGTGTCCCTCAGAACTGACTGCCACCAAATTGTACTACAAGTCAGAATCCTTAGATTTTTTCTAAAATAAGTCCAGTTTTTGATGTTATTTTTTGTCTGGTTTGCATTTTTTTGCTTCAAAGGCAGTGCAGTATTTAAACATTCAGTGAATTTATGGAAACACTCAAATTTCCTTTTTGTCTGAAGTTAACATCTGGTCTTCATATGGATCATCATATGGAGTTGTTTGGTAACATTTTTATTTATTTTTTGGTCACAGCAGAATCTGTCATTTGTGCAGTAGATTTTGATTATCTGCTTAAGCAGAATCTATATACAGAAAGTATATCAAAATAAATATTTTCTCCAAATGTATCTAATATGTGTGCTGAATTTGGATGGTAGCTTAGCTTGTGTTAGAAAGTTGGTAACTATTTGCAATATTGACTGCAATATTTGCTACTAATATTTGCTGTACAGCTACTTTTTATTTAATTAATCAATTAAATTTAATTAATGCACTAAACACAACTTGGCTGGCGTGAGAAGCTGTATCTTGAGAATAAATTTCATTATGTTTATTTCAGAATATGACTCTACATTTTCAGTTTTCTAAGTCATGATAATCGTAAGTGCTTCAGTGGAAAGCAACTAGACTTATCAAGGAATTAGAATGTCAATGTTATGCCTGATCAGTGCATATAATAGTATAGTTTAACTTAACTGTAATATTTTAATTACCCATGTAAGTTTGTATTTTTTATAATATTGTAGGATTGTAAGTGCCATATTTAAATTGCTCAGATAAGTTTACCTTCACTTTACTATTTCAACTTGTTAATTAAATTTTTCTCGGCAATCCTATCCCCTATTGGTCACCACTTTTGCTCAACAGCTGTTGCTTTAAATATGCTATTTGATAAAATGTGAGTAAAATTTGTGTTTCACATTTAAATTAGTCTGGTAACTTTGTCCACCAAATGATATGGTATGGTCTTAACCTTAATATTAAATTTAAGTAGATCAATTTCTATATTATTTTGTATTTGTGGGTTTTTAAGTAATATATAAATTACCCAGGTCAATTTACATAATAAATAACACCATAGAAGATTAACTTTATAATTTAAACTTGTTCGGTAAACTCATAGTGCCACTCTCGGTTCAACAGCTGTTGTTTCTAATGTGCCATTTACATAACAATGACTTAACTTGACTTTTATTACACGGTGAATTATTGGTCATTTGCTGTAATTATGTTAATTTTCTATAAGCAAAACAGTCCATATTTACTGTGAGTAAAATGTCACAAGGTATTATTGTAAATCTGTCTGGGAAGCCAGCAGTGAACCACAACAAAACAGCACTGAGAACTTGCAACATCAGCTCTTGTCTCAGCATGTGACCCTAATCCTTCATGAAGGCCACCGAAGAAACCTCTGCCCTCGATTGCGTGGAGTGAAACGCTTTCATTCATGTAACATTTTGACAGTGAGATCCTGTCAGACGTTCACATCGCTGTACCTGTTCACCTCAGGCAAACCGTTTATGACCTTGTCTTTGCTCCTCTGCCACCGCATTCCCCATCCAAGCCGTGAAATGGTGATGAAATATGCTCACAGACAGTACCAAAAACCAGAAAAAGGCTAGGAGACACTGGCTCTATTTGTTAGTTTAACATTTACATCTGTGTCAGCTGGTTGTTTTAGGTTGAGCAGTGAACTGAAGTCTGTCCTGCAGGATCAGAACACCCTCCATTAACTTGTCTTTTAAGATTAATGGGTTACCACACCAGGAGACACCAGTAATCGATACCTGTGAATGGAGAATCTCAAAATCAAATATATGTGTCAAGGATGCGACCTTAAGCGTTATAAACAAACAGAGGCCATGGCTGAGAGAGGGGGAGCATGTTTGTGTGTGGTGACACTGATGCAGCACAGCGAGCCGGGGGGATTCAACCTTTTGCAAGTGGCAAAGGCAGACATGATGAAGTCATGTTGACAGTATGTGACCCGCGGCCAGACATCTTTTTAACACGGTTTTACTTTTGCTTTTTTATTCTAATCCCAAGGCCAGCTGACAGCAATAGGGAAAAGAGGGGACTTCATTATTAAAAATGTATTTACAATAACAAAATATGAGAAATGTCATCAAACAGAGCCCCAAACTGATGGGATGCACAACAAAAACAATGATAATAATGATAAAGGCAGTGCTCTGAGCTAAATGCTAATGCCACAAGATGACTTATTATAAGGTGGAGCTGGACTTCTGCAGCTGCGTCCAGTATGAGTCTAAATCTTATCCGTCCAAACAAACTATGTCTCCATAAATAATCATCTTTCATCATGAGCAGCTTTAATTTGCAGTGTGATCCAGTGCTGCTCTGTTTTGTATTCTGCCCCCCTGGCCGTTTAATCTTTTACTCTGCTGTCTCTGATCAGTGTTTCTTTAAATAACTCCCTGAAGTTAAATACAGTCCAGTACAGCCTTACATAATACATGTCTGCATCAACAGAAATTCATTTTACTGCCACACCATCTCTGCTCCAGATGTCTGAATCAAATATTTGAACAGAAACTTAATATAAATCAGTTTTATCTTCTCACAATTAGCTTGCAGTAATATGTTGGAAGCATGTATGGATTATGGACACATAGTTACTTCTACAGAGAAGCCAAACACCAAGACAAAATCAGACACAGACCGACGTAGATGTTTGTGCGTCTTGGTGGTCATTTTGAGATTCTTTGCAGTGGTTTTATATGTACTTTTGTTCATTTTCTGTCTTGTTTTAATCATTTTGCCCTTTTGCATTTACTTTCTGTTCATTTATGTCTAGACTTTGTTTTTTGTAGTTGCTTTGAGTCTCACTTTCTCTTTTTGTGTCATGTGTTATGACTCTTTGTAGTTGTAGTCATAATTTTTTGCCATTGTTTAATCATTTGTAGCATGTTTGTATGGTTTTTTTAATCAGTATGAGTCAGTCTGAGTCTGTATGTACATATTTTGACTCACTTTGAGTCACTTTATACTTGCTATAAATGTCCTTAGAGCTATTATGAATGACCTTATAGTTTGTGTGATTTTGGGTCGTGTTGTAGTCATTTTGACTCATTCTCTCATTCGGTCTTTGCACTTGTTTGTTGTGTTTGCTTTGAGTCATTTTGAGTCTCTTTTAGGTACCTGTGAGTAGATCTGGTTCTTTTTGTAGTTTTTTTTGACTCAGTCTTTTTATGTTTGGTTTGAGTCATGTTTCATCTTGTCATTTTTTCAAAAAGCAATGGGCAAGGCTGAAAAAAGAAGCTAATGTTGAAGTGCAAAATAGCTGCAGGTCCTCAAATGGCCCCTAGAGGCTGGCTCCAAAAGTGAGAACCCAGTGGTAAAATGCCCAATTTTACAGCATAAATAAACATATTTACAGCCTGGTGCAAAAAAGCTGATGGATAATTTTCCTATAATAACAACTGTGTGAGGGTGAATTTTTATATAATATATCCCTTTAAATTGTATTAAGGATGCCTCCATGATGAGCAACTATAGACCTGTCTCTAACCTTTCTTTCATATCCAAGATTATTGAAAAAGTTATATTTATTAACCAGCTTAACTACTTTTTGAATGAAAGTGGAAATCTTGACAAATTTCAGTCAGGCTTCAGACCACTTCACACCACTGAGACGGCACCAGTCAAAGTGTTAAATGACATTAGGTTGAATACTGATTCTGGTCAAGTATCACTCCTGGTTCTGCTGGATCTGAGTGCTGCGTTTGATACTGTAGATCACAACATCCTGTTGCACAGGCAGGAAAACTGGGTGGGACTTTAGCTGTTACGCTGCAAACAAGTAGAACAAACTGCCAGTGGAGATTAAACTTTCACCAAATGTACACACTTTTAAATCCAGGTTAAAAATATTTCTTTTCTCATGCGCCTATGCACAAAATCTGCACCGTATTGTTTAACTATGTGCACCTCACTGTAATGCTCTTAATATTTTATGTAAAGCACTTTGAATTGTCTTGGACATAAAGGGTGCTATACAAATAAACTGGCCTTGCCTTGCCTTGCCTAAGGCTTAAATATAGTTAATTATGCATAGCTTTGAGTGTTACAGTACAGTCTGTGGGTCATCTCAGCTTAAATTAAGCTCCAAGTCATTGCTTATTTCAGAGGCAGTGATTGCGGCTCTTTGCAGTGGTTTGCGTGACAAAAACATTTTTAAAAGTCACTTCAAACAGTAGCTTTACGTGAGGACTCTCGACTCTTTGGGCCCCTGGGCCTGATCCTGATCTGGCCTTTATGTAATCCCTCCATGGTTGGAGGGCATTTTCTGTTTGTATCCACTTTGATTTTTTGTGATGTACGGCTGTTTCATGTGGGAGATTGAAAAGATGGACATGCTTTAGGTGTTGACCCAGTGGAGTCCAGTTTAAAAAAAGCACCAGAGAAGCCACATCACCTTAAACCACTTTTGCTTTTTTTTTAATTCCTTACATTAAATGGGTTGTAGAATTAATTCTGCTTTTTTCAAGTATTGTCGTTTCTGTCTTATATCTTCCTGTTCCTTCTTGATGTAGTTTCCAGATACATTTGTGAACCACACTGGTGGTTTTTTTTTTTTTTTTTTTTGTTTTGTTTTGTTTTGTTTTGTTTTTTTACATCTGCGTGGCTCTCTGCTCTCTTTTATCTCGTCCACACACGTGGGGGCGTGGCTTCAACCGCTGCGTCATCTTATCAGGAAGAAACGCTCCAGTTTACAGCGCGCGGAGGAGCGGAGCGAATAAAGTGGTGGAAGTAGGTAAAAAACGTCGCTGTAAATACAAATAGAAGCCGCGTTGTGTAGCATAAGCTATTGTTTTTATCAAAATGTAGGTCTGCGTTAGCCAGTGTCGTCTTATGTGTTATGGAGAGTAACTTTGTTCCGAGGTAAAGTTTCCACGAGTTCAGCCAAGGACGAAAAGCAAGGTGGCTTCAACTCGCTGTCCTGTTTGTAGCAGAACTCTTATATGTTTTTATGGAAATTTAAGGTTTTATCGCTCTCCGGTCAGCTTTAGCAAACGACACACCGTTAACTGTGGCAGTTTCTGAATAGTCGCGGTTTTCTGGTATATTCGGCTCATAAGTGGATGAGAATAGAAGCAGTATAGTTTATATTTGGTCTATTTTCACTGCTAATAAAAGCACCACATGTAGTGAGTAGAACTGAACGGAGTATCATGAAGCTTTGCATGAATGACAGACTGGTGAAGTTAATATTATGGGGCTTTGCTAGAAGTAGCTATGAAATGAGCTGTTAGTATATTTAGGCTGCATAACATCCATTTATGCTATTATTGGATTGCTTAGACAGTGCACAGTTTGGATCTGGGGCATGTCATTTGAGACAGATAATAGGACTTCTCTGTTCTGAAAATTAGCAGATAGAAAGCTATTATTGTTTGAATAGTATATATTATACATGATTATTAATAATTACATGTATTTTAGGGTTCATTCCAGATGAATTCCCATCCTTCTCTTGATTCTCCTTTTTATTCTGTGACTGTATACTTTAATAACAAGTGGAGGCAATATGGATGCAAACCCAGTCCTCTCTCTCTACAGGCATTATGCCCGATGAGATGTCACGGCCTTTAATTCGAGGGAGAGGTGGAGGGGGAGGCTCCAGACACCTCGAAGCCTCCGTGTCTGAACCCGGCGCTCCGGTGATTGGCATCCTGGGTACAGGCGACTTCTCCCGCTCACTGGCCAGAAGGCTGGTGGCCTCCGGCTACCAAGTGGTGGTGGGGAGTCGAATCCCCAAACGCTCCGTGGCTCTCTTCCCCGAGGAGGCCGAGGTGACACAAATACAGCGGCACTGACACTCACATTCACACTCGCCATGTAATTGGTGTTTTTGTTTCTCTCCTTCTGGTCATAATTATACATTCCCTTGACTTTCCCCACCGGGGATAATATCTGTTGTTGTTAACCTGAATACGTACGCAGATAATCTTAGTCAGCTCAGATGAGAGTCAGCTGTTGTATGGGAACAGCATAAAGCAGTTAATGAATCAGTCATCACAATGCCTTATTATGTTGTCATATCTGCTGGTCAGCTACATTTTGTGTATTTTTGTGGAAAGGATTCTTGTGCATCAGCGTATATGAAGAAGACACTGAAAGATAAACGGTATGCCAGTGCTTGTGTTGTCATTTAAATCTAAATGTATTGAAATATAGCACAATTGCTTTCTTAAACTCTCCACGTTATTTCAGCCAAACATGAAGCCAGTTAGCTTAGCCGAGCGTAAAGACTGGAAACACAGGTATCGGCTAGTTTGGTTCTATTACTATGTTGCACAGCACTTTGTTCAATTACTTTTTTCAACTGGGCATATAGGCGCGTACTTAGCAGTACAAGGTGAGATCCAAAAGTTCAACCTGATAAACCTGATTTAAATTTGGCTGCCGCTCCTATCAGAGTAGAAGTCACAGGGAGCCAAATCTAGTAAGTATGGACAATGAGGGGCAGTGGTTGTGTTTTTGTGGCCAATAAACTAGTGCAACCAGGCAGATCAGAGCGCTTCATCACTTTAAAGTTCAGGTTGTTGGCGCTGAATATTTTCACTGTATAATGTGACAGGAGAACTCTGCCTTGACAGTCTGACCCTGCGGTGTAATTCTCAGTGCACACATCACATGAATATTGAAGTACCGTAATTTCCGGACTATTGAGCGCACCTGAATATAAGCTGATATTTCCTTCTCTGCTCCAGTTTGTGGACCACAAGTTACAACCAAGTCCTGCTGTTGATAGCACTGTGTCACATCGTCTCCTGACTTGTGACTAGTTTAAAAGGAGCTCTTTGCAGCCTTTGTTCCCCTTTTTGTTTTTCTGTTAGTTACTTTGCTACTTTTTGAAGATAGAGGTCTGGCAGTTGAGTTTTTGTGTTTTTTGTTTGTTAGGTTAGTTGGTCTCTTAGTAAAGCTCTGGGTCCTGCAGCCCATGATGTGGCTGACCCAGACACTCTCCATCCTTTTGCTCTTTTCAGCTGGGCTCCAGTCTAATTATACTTAGAATGTGACATTATTTAAAACTGTAATAATTGTGTATTGTATTGGATCTCGGCTGTGAGGTCTTCTATATATGTTGCTGATTTCTAGGTTTAGTGTGCCTACTTTGTGTGGCTGTAGCACTTTAGAAAAAGTAACAGTGGCACTCTGTACATGCATACAAACTTTCTGATTGCACCTCATGAAGCCAATTTGAAGACATGTGTAAAAAGTGTAAAATACTGTGATTATAATGTCTATATATGATCTAACTATTTTGTTCGTTTTGTTCCAGGTGACCTCCCAGATGGAGGCAGCAAACCAGGCCGACCTGGTCTTTGTTGCTGTGTTTCCTGAGCACTACTCCACACTGGTGGAGCTGAAGCCAGCACTGGCTGGAAAGATTCTGGTGGATGTTAGCAATGGTTTGCAGATCAACCGAGAAGGACCTTCCATTGCTGAACAGCTGGCCGACCTTTTCCCAGAGAGTTTTGTCGTCAAAGGGTTTAACACAATATCAGCCTGGGCGCTCCAGGTTGGACCTCGGGATGGAAGCAGGCAGGTAGGATACGTCAGCAGAGCTGATAGTTTACATTTTGAAGAGGTTATGTGATCAGAAAGGAGTGCAAGTCTCTGAAGTCTTACATTTTTTTTGTCATTTCATTTCTCCAGGTTTTCCTGTGTAGTGACAGTCAAAAGGCAAAGAGCTCAGTGATGCAGCTCTGTCACAGGATGGGCTTCATCCCCATCGATATGGGTCTCCTCTCCTCTGCTGTGGAGATTGAAAACCTCCCCCTCTATCTGTTCCCCTCCTGGCGCATCCCTGTCCTCTGCACACTGTCTTTGTTCATCTTCTTCTACCTGTATAACTTCCTCCATGACGTCTTGCAGCCCTTCGTCACGGCAGGGAAGAGCGCTTTCTACAAAATGCCCATTGAGACTGTGAACGTCACTCTTCCCTCTGTGGCCTTGGTGATGTTGGCGCTGGTCTACCTGCCTGGTTTGTGCGCCGCCTTCCTCCAGCTGTGGTGGGGCACCAAGTACAAGCGCTTCCCCAACTGGTTGGACCAGTGGCTCACCAGGAGGAAGCAGTTTGGGCTGTGCAGCTTCCTGTGTGCCGTTCTACACGCCATTTACAGTCTGTGTCTTCCGATGAGGAAATCTGCTCACTACAAGCTGATCGACGTGGTATTTAAACAGGTTAGATGAAAAAAATAGAGGGATGTCTGTGCAGTAGTCTAACAGTAATCTATCAGGTGGATCATTGTCTTATAGACATTGTTACTGTTGCACTTGCAGCAGCAGTTACCTGTATTTTATCATTGATTTAAAACTATACAGTCGCGTTCATAAGTATTTGGACAGTAGCACAAGATTGGATTGGTAATAATATGATTTAAGTGTAGACTTTCAGCTTTAATTCATTGGGGTTAGTGAAGATATTGCATAAAATATTAAGAAATTGTAGGTGTTTGTTACATAGTGTTTCCACTTTCATAGCCTTCAAAGTAATTGGACAAACTACCCTAATTAATAAAAAAAACAAAGATTATTTTTAATACTTGGATGCAAGTCCTTTGGCACTCAGTGTCTGCCTGAAGTCTGGAGTCCATAGACGTCACCAAATGCCGTGTTTCTTCCCTGGAGCTGCTTTTCCAGACCTTTACTGCTGCCACCTTCAGTTGTTTCTTATTTGTGGGTGTTTCTGTCCTTAGTTCTGTCGTCCATAAGTGGAAAGCAGCTCAGCTGGGTCCAAGTCGGGTGACTGACTGAGTTATTTAAAAACCTTACATTTCTTTGCCCTAAGGAGCTCTTTGGTTGCTTTCACAGTGTGTTTAAGGTCATTATCTGTCTACACTGTGAAGCACTGTCCTATCAGTTTTTCTGAATCTGAGCAGAAAGTAAAGCAACTCAGATTGCTTAAATCAGCTCTCACATCGTCAATACACATTTCTGTGCATTCCGTCTTTTTAAGAATGTACCCAATTGTTGCTTTGGCCACTCTTAAACGATTTCATATCTCTGATAGGTGGGTTATATATTTTCAGCCTAATGATGACACTCTTCGTTTGTATCGTCGCCTCTTTAGGCCTTATTTTTGTAGTTCCCATGAACAGCTTCCAAATGCAAATTCAACACTTGGAATCAACTTCAGGCCTTTGTCGCCTTAATTTGTCATGAAATAATTATAAAACAGCCCACATCTGGCCATCACACAACTTATCCGTCAATTGTTCAATTACTTTTTGTAAAAAAAAATTAGAGAGACTGAGCAAACAAGTGTTTGTAATTCATCAACAGTTAGTGCATTTATTTTGTTAAACTCCTGTGAATTAAAGCGGAAAGTCAGCTCTTGCAACACATCCTGATTACTTCCTTTTAGTTCTATTATGTATTGTATTTTGTTAAAACTGTGCTACTGTTGAAATACTTATGAACCTGACTGCATGAATCTGGGCATTCTGTGCTGAAATAGTTAATATGATGGGGAGCAATAATAGTGTGTTACAATCAAAGAACATCAGATGGATAAAAAAAAATAAAAAAATATTCCAGAAATGTGGAATCAGAACTGCAACTCTAATATCTAGAATTAAAAGTGTAATACAACAATAGGAATGACACAAATAACTCCATAAAACAACCAGTCTGAACAAAACTATCTTCTGATGTCTCTCAAATACGAGTAGCCAGAACAGAGTGAATATACTCGTGCAGCAGTTGTTTGAATTTACAGAAGGAGCAGCAAACACAAAAACTCTTTTTCTCCGTAGAGTGTGGACTTGTTGACTGTTCCTGGGAACAAAGCGCATCGCTGTTTACACACTCTCGTTGAATACATTCATAGTGATAAGGTGGCTGTAACCCAAAAATCTTTGAATCAAATCATAGTGGTAGTATGACAGCGTAACTAATTATGTGTCAACATGGATAATATCAGGGTGCAGTTGTGCTTTCATCAGCATGTTTGAGCTCCAGCCAAAAGCTGTTGGCCTAATTTATAAAGAAATCTGATTGTCATCTACACTCCATCTGCCACGGACATATATCAATATTTATAGTGATGAGTGTCTTATTTGAGACTACAGGGCTGCTCTCCTACATTCAGTCTTGTGTGGTGTCGCGTGTTATCCAGGTGAAGGATGGCAACGAGGTCTCGTGGGATGACGACGCCGTGTGGAGGATGGAGCTGTATCTGTCTGCAGGCATCATGGCTCTCGGGCTGCTCTCTCTGCTGGCCGTCACCTCGCTGCCCTCGGTGGCCAATACTATCAACTGGAGGGAGTTCAGCTTCATACAGGTACAGTCACACATATGGAATACAGAAACAGGCAGACTGATGTGCAGACAGATGCACACTGTGTCTCTCATGCTGCATAGTGGAGGTCTTACAGTCACACATATAAACACTGTGACTCCAAGTGTTTGCACTCCTGCAGCTGCCCCAGATTTGCAGTTCAACTTGTGCTGTGACAAAGCCATCAGGAGTGTTTTGACTCAGTACACAGACACACATTTTGTCCTCTGCTCCTTAACTCCCCCCTCTTCCTCATCATGGCCTCCAGTTTTTCCAGGACTTGCAGTCTGCCTGCGCTGCCTTTCCTCTTTCATCTTTACATAATCCGGTGGCCGTCAGATTAGTCACGTGCCAGCAGCCGGTGTGATGAAAGGCAACTTGCTGCCCGTAGCTGTAGGACAGTGTGTTCATGTGTGCTGTGTTCGTCATGTGCTTTCATGTAGAGAGAGATGTACTTGTGTGTCATTGTGTGCGTTTTCGCAAAAGTCTGATTCGCAATTCAGCAGTTACACACTGAGGCTCTGCTTTAGACCTGCTAAAGGCACAGCATTAACCATTTTACACGCACATTTTGCTTGAACTTTTTGCCTTTTTGTTAGCATTTTGAAATATCCAAGTTATCTGACTCAGTCAGGAACTGCAGGATGATAAGTGACATAAAATATTTTATTGCTGCTTTGTTACTCCATTAACATACAACTTTCAATATAATGCAGTCAGTACCTTGTCACCACCCACTTTGACCTCAATAATAAACTTAATTATCACCTTTCTGACCACCTTAACAACAGCTGAAGATGTAGAAGCTTTGTAAAATTCGAATTTATGGCAGAGCTGTTGTACAAGTGAGTCTACATTATGAATAGAAATAATTGCTTTAGTCAGATTTTACACTCTGTTCCTCATATTTACAGAATCATAGCACATTAAGTTAACAAACTTTTTAAAAGTTATTCTTAATCCATATTTTTTTTCAAATGTACATATACATAAATAGCAGTGTTGCAGTTGTTGGTTGTTTAAACTACTGCAGACTGCTGCAGTAGTCATACCAAGTTGTCGTCTTGCTTCCCTCATTGGCATCTCTCCCTTATAAGACAGTGTGTCATGTTTGTTGCTCTAAGCTCCTTCGGATGCCTCCTTTCTCCTCCTGTCCCCGAGGTGCATTTAAATAATTGGAAGCTCCTCCATGATGGCAAAGGGGAAATGAAGTCCGGGTCACAGGAGGAGAGACGACGCGAGGAAGCATAAGTTAGCATAATGAAAAGCTCCAATGCTTCCATGTGAATTCGTTGCTATTTGGCCGCATTATATGGTAATGATCATTTTAGTGTAAAACGCAGCAGAGATTACAATTCAGGGATGAACATAAACAGTGTTGTTTATGCTTTGATAAACTCACTGTGTAATGTATTAACTTTCTGTGCCACATGAGACTTTTAATATGTAAATGCAAAATTCTACTGAACCAACAGCTAGGAATGTTTCGCAAAGTCCAGAAATGGCAGCAGATTAAGTTATGCTCTAACCTCAGACTTGTAGTCATCGTGGTTCACAGACATATTCAATAAGGCTGATTGCTCAATGAATGTATACTGTTGTCAACAAACCTCACAAAAAATGACCGCAACAAGACACACAGTTCAGCCCCAAGCTCATTTGTTTCTGCTGAGGATGTAAATCTCTAAAAA
This sequence comes from Amphiprion ocellaris, assembly GCF_022539595.1. Lineage (NCBI taxonomy): Eukaryota > Metazoa > Chordata > Actinopteri > Pomacentridae > Amphiprion > Amphiprion ocellaris. The sequence goes on along the minus strand of NC_072789.1, from coordinate 7,483,562 downwards.
ATCATGTGACATTTTCTCAAACAAGCTAATAATTTCCTGACACTAGCAGGCCAGAAATGTCATCATTATTCATTGTGATCCCCAAGAAGCATACATTATGTCGGCGACCTCTTGTGGTTGTGCACAGTCTCCAGTTGACTTTTCTACCTTGAAACCTACAAAATGGAGCTTTGCAACATGGTTAATGTAGCAAAGGGGTGTATTTTTACACAGAAGAGGGTCTTTTCTCTAACTTGTCCAAGTAATTTTAATGCCTAAACCTAACCAAACCGCAGCTGGAAACAAAGATAAAACATAACAGGAGTAAATAGTATATTTGTTGGGGACTACTTTCAGCAGGAGATTATTACAGATATTACATATTCCCATTTTAATGTAGTTTTGTTCCATTTTCAACATGTGCGCTGGCTGTAGGTCATTAGGCATCACAGAAAACTTTGTCATGGTGCCTCTTTACTAACTTAACCACCACAATTATCTCTGCTTGCCAGTATGCTACTACCAGCTTCCTGTGGTTGCTACAATAATTAACAGTAAGCAACAGTTAATCTACAACATTTCAAGTGTGCATTATCTAGATAGTTATTTAACTGTCTTTTTTGTTACTGAATTGAGACTGATTATAAGCAGACACTAAATATTAAATGATTCATATTGGGGGGTAAATTCTTGATTGGGACATCCCTATTTGAAATTGACTAACCTTTCAGATGTAACACATACACTTGTGCTGATAATTGGTTCTTATACTTCCCACCTTGGTAATGCAGTTATTATTGTTTTATTTTTCTTGTGCGCAATGATAGCAATTTTAAAATTGCTGCTTTACCCCACCTTAGTAATTTCACTGTGATAAAAAATCATCGCTCTCGTCAAGTGGAAATACTTATGGTCCAGTCAGCCCAGCTAGTCTGTGCACAAGGAAAAATGAAGCTATTTTTAACCCCTGGCCCCCACCAGAGTCAGCCATGGGAAGTTTTTTGTAATTAGTGGACCCTGAAGGTGAGGTATATGGCGCTCACACATACACTGGTGGTGTTCAGTCAGGTCACTAGTGGTAGGTCAGTGTGTTTCCTCAGGGTCTGCAGTGGCCTCCAACACAGTGAGCTAATGTAGTGGACTGGCTGGGTCTCTCTCTCTCGCTTTCTTTTTTTTAATAACAATGTGGGCCATATGTATTTAGAGGGCAGGATGATTTGAATGCCACATTACTGGTGTTTTAATCAACAATGTCCTGCAGCATTTTACTGTGAACCAATAGGAGTGATGGCCAGCGCTACAAACATCTGATCCAAATGAGTTTAAAGGCATTCATCAGACTTATTTCTATTTTACAGTCCACACTAGGTTACTGTGCCTTGTTCATGGCCACCGTCCACACACTCCTCTTCAGCTGGGATCGTGCTTTTGATCCGGCACGGTATCACTTCTACCTGCCTCCCACTTTCGTCCTGGTCCTGATTCTTCCCCTCATGGTTCTGCTGGGCCGCCTGGCCCTTTTCGTGCCCTGTGTGGCCTCGCGCCTCCGACAAATCCGCCGCGGTTGGGAGAAGAGTCGACACATTCGCTTCATCCTGCCAGACGACGACTGCCGAAACGGGCTGGAGGATGTCAGCAATGTGTGAGAAACACAGTGTGAAAATTCAGATAAAAGGGTGTTAAAATCGGAAGTCTTTTTAGTGTGCGCTCATGAATACAAAGCACATAGAAGATAAAAGATTTATACGCTGTTGGAATGTATTAAAGGCTCGTCTCTTTTAGTTTTTGTGAGAGATTTCAGAGTTGCATCTCAACAAATCATCTGGAAGTTGTTCAGACGTATACCGGTAGAGGTAGGTCACCAACCTTATTGCACTATGCAACGTCAGTAATGACTTTAATTTATTGTTTTCTGTTACTATATTTGAAGCATCAGTCCAAGAATGAAGAACAGTATTAGCTTTTGGATTAATTCAATGCCATATGGCAACTGGCACACCTTTATTTAACCTGCTAAACACTTTATATCTCAATTTATATCGTTTCATAAGTGAGTTTTCTTCACTCAGATCATCAGTAGCAGTCCTGGCTTTCCATTTACTTTGTTCATTCCTCTTTTGATTGTTTTCTTGTGTCATTTACTTGCACTTGAAGATTGTGCAGATGTTCATTTTGTTTATCCACATGCTGAGAACAAACAGACATCGTTCCACGTTATTTAATTGTGAAGTAAATATGCAATACTTTGACAATGTAATGTGCTTTAATGTTGATTTAAACTGTTAGGCACTGGAGGAAAATTCTGGGATGGGGAGATAGTTTTGAAATGCAAGACTCTTCCCAGCGTTGTTATTTTCTGTGGATCCTCCTCTTGACCTGACCCCCTACTCATTAATAATTAAACAATAGGGAGTTATTTAAACACTGAATACACTAACAGAGTGTATTCACTATATGTTCCACCAGTACACATGAGTTAGAAATTGACAAGGGTATGATAAATGCCTCGTTTCACCAAATAGTAAGGTAAATTTAAGAGCTGCCCAGTGCTAAGTTGACAATACACTCTTGTTTTCCACATAAGGCAATTAGGTTTTTACTTGCAAAAAGATACTTCCTCTTTCAGAAATACGGCATAAAATACAGCCATCCTTTGGTCTTTTGTTTTTAGATGATCTATTTCATATTGGCAAGATGAGAAACAAACAAAAAAGAGAAACTAAAATCCCCCTGATTTCCAGATCCAAAATCATTCTCTATTTTTGATTAAATGATTAAAAATTCTTCACTATGTATCACAGTTACGTATTAGGAGTGTTTTTTTTTTTTTTTTTTTAATGAAAACAATTCCTTCCTTGCTTAAAATGGCTCGGATGTAACTCTACAATGTTGCTTTGAGCTCACCCATGATGCTTTTCAAGCTTTAAAACTACTCTGCACTGCACATGATGAAGTTGTAATATTGAGGTAATCCAGCCTTATGTGTTTAAACTAGGAGCAGAAGAATAATGTTACAGAAAACCTCAACCTGGTTGGTTCTTTAGGTTTGTTCCACGTGAAATTCTTTTCTCAAATTTTTGAGACTGTTGATGCTTATTTCACTCATGATATGTCTTCGACATAAAAAACACCTCATGGACATGTTAAATAAACTTGACTTTCGCTAGAGACCGTCTCTAAGCCAATACAGAAATGACTGTTATCTGATCACCACTTTCTACTTAGAAGTTTAGTACGTTCCCTCACTCATATGTTGTTCATAATGTGTCAACTGGAAACCTGAACTCCGACGCATTTCTGCAGGTAACTGTGCACATGTGGCTTTTTTTTTAATACATTGCTAACTATTCTTGTTAGTGTTGTACAACTCCAACCTGCTGATACATCAATCAATATTCTTTTTGACTTTAAAAATCTCTGTGCTGTTGCATCATTCTCAACTGTTTCCACTCTGAACATGATTGACAGTCGGTCTGTCTTGTGATTTCAACATTTCCATGTTTAATGTGTCCTTTTGTCATTTTTATGTTCTTGCCAAAGGTGGTTTTCTGTTATGTGATGAGTATGTTTTTTGAGTCTAGCTTAAAATATTCTTATATTAGTGTACTGACATTGAAGTGAGTGTCTATGATCATAATGGCACCAACATAAAAATTTCAAATGGAAATTTCTAGTAGTTGGAATAAAGTATGTTTTTTTTTTCCCAAAATGTATTCTGTTTTTAATATTTGCAGTAGTGCGACTCATTAGGTTGTGGAGATTTGGTTAATTTCATGAAATGGAGGAAGATCTCAACTAAAATACACTCACCAGCCACTGTATTAGGTACACCTTGCTAGTAAAAAATTGATATTGACATGATAGCATCACGCATTTGCTGTAGATCTGTTGGCTGCACGTCCTTAATGTCAATCTCCCGTTCCACCACATCCCAAAGGTTCTATTGGATTGAGATCTGGTGACTTTGGAGGCCATTGGATTACAGTGAACTCATTGTTATGGTCAAGTAACCGGTTTGAGATGATTTGAGCTTTGTGACCTGGTGCATTATCCTGCTGGAAGTAGCTGTCAGAAGATGGTCACTGTGGTCATAAAGGGATGGACATGGTTAGCAACAATACTCAGGTAGACTGTGGTGTTTAAACAATGCAAGGTTTCACACGTTCAAAGATGGTGTTCAACATTCTCTGGTTGTAATGAGTTATTATTTGAGTTACAGTATCATCTTCTGCCCATTCTCCTCTGAAAAAAATAATCATTTTTGACCACGTGTGCATGCCTAAATGCATTGAGTTGCAGCTGATTAGCTATTTGTGTTTACAAGCAATTGAATAGGTGTACCTAATAAAGTGACCGGTGAGTGTATATCTTTATTTTTTAATGGCTCGTGTCCACCATTAAAACAGTAAGGAAAGCCTGAATGTGCAACAGCAGTGAAACCATCACATCATTAAATATGTGGATGCTGCCATCTTGTGGTGTCTTTCTGCAGTATATCATCGGGTAGGTACTTCGGAAAAAGTAGCAAGAGATCATTTTCATGTGGCTCCTTGACAGTCAAGTCACTGAGTCATGAACTATTAGGCAAGAGGTGCATTTCAAAATAAAAGTTTGATAATTGTGGAGTACTTGTCACACTAAGTATAATATATGTTAATACATTTGAGAGACTAATTTCCTTTTCCACAGATTCACATTTGAGAAAGATAAAACCGAGGACGTCATCTTCGTCATTTTCTGCAATTTTTCCTGACAGCACTGACTTGAACTACCTCCCACTCTATCTTCATCAGCAACCCTCCCTACTGACAGTGTGTCATTGTAGGACCAGTTGGACAAGCACTGATTTACAACAGCAGTAACAAGGTGTGTCTGCTTCTCGCTGCAGTCATGACTGTAAGTACGATCACTTTACAATTTAAACTTACTTGTAATTTTATTCTAAAGATTTGTGGTATCAGTAAATGATCTCTCAGGTATTTTAACTCACCCAGAGTCACATTAGTAGTAAGGTTGTCGAAGAGCTGGAATCTTTCTACATGTGTCCATATTTGTGTTAGATGCAATGAGATCTGTTGGAGCTTGTTCCTGATTACAGAACAAGAACATATACAAAAGTAGGACAAGGGGAGATTATTCAAAGACTTATTTTGTCTCATTCTGCAGGATTCCTTTCAGAAGGCTGTGGAGGAGGTGAAGGTACTACCTAAAAGACCAGATCAGACAGAAATCACCCAACTATATGGTTTATATAAACAAGCCATAGTTGGTGATGTTAACATAGGTGAGTAACTTTTCTGAAAATGTGAGAACGCTGAAAATGTCTGTTTTGTAAAGAGTTATCTTAGTTCTTCTGAGAAAGGAGATGTAGAGGAGGGTGGGGTTGGGAACAAATGATGTCCAACAAGTTGGGCGTCATTTTATGACCGATGCCCAGACTGATAAGTTTATATAGGGGTTGTTTCTTGGCATTCTTATGAGCAAAAATGGGAGAAACATATTTTACTGACAATTTGTTTAATATTCATATTACAAATGAGGAATGTAAAGCTCCTGACACACTTAATGTCAATTTTTTAGCATTTCTTACTAATATTACATATTCATGATTACATGAGCAGAAATCAAACTTGGGGAAAGAGTTTTACACTTGAAACCAGTAAAAACAGTTAGGTAAACATAAAAGCAGAATCTCATTTTACATTTCGACATATATTTTACAACTTTTGTTATTTTAAAGATTAACATTAGAGAGAGAAAAAAAGTTACATTAGCTCCAACATGACCAACAGCACTGCTGCTTACAGATTAATGCATTATAAATAAAATTACAATCGTATACCGTGTAGTTGTCAGGGTTATTGTAGTCTAAAAATACTGGCGCATGCCTTAAAAATACTCATCATATGTATGTGTTTAATTGTAAAATGTAACCCCTGGAATTCAGGGAACTCAGTTGCCTAGAGAATGTAGAGATGACATGACCTCATCAGGAGCTATAACCATGATCAAACATTCATAGGGGGACTCTTTCTGCATGAAATACATTCATTCGTCACATTTCACATCTGTAATTTTTACTTTCGATTTTCTGTTGGAAACTTCCACTTGTTGTGGAGTGTTTTTGGAAATGTTGATATCTGGCCCGACAGTTTGTTTAAGAACACACACCAATACTAAGGATGTGTAAAACCCAGTTATTGATGGTTGTTTTTATGTCCACAGAACGTCCAGGGATATTGGACTTTACAGGAAAAGCAAAATGGGATGCTTGGAAAGCAAACCAAGGTCAGAATGATGGTCCCTTTAGAGAAAATGAAATAAAGCTAAACAAATCAACTAAGAATAACACTCTGTAAAGCCACTGTATTTAAAAATTAAGTATTGGGGAAGATTATTCTTCAACAAAACTAAATTTAAAACAGCTTACAGTTTGCATTACCAACATTACAAACTTAATCTTGGCTAGGTCACATTGTTCCTGCAAAAACTAACTGCTTTGTTTGTTTTTGTTTCTCAACCAACAGGTCTGACCAAAGATGAAGCAATGGCAGCTTATGTTCAGTTGGTAGAGCAGCTAAAGGCCAAATATGGAAACCAATGAGTTTGTAGTTTTTCTCCCGTTTGCTTCTCACTTGAAGCTTCAAAGTAGAAAAAAAAGTAGAACTTATTTGACATGTTGCTGCAGTGTTTGGTACATTACAACTGAGTAAGTATACATGCTAGAGGGGAAAGCTAATTTGAATTTCCACCATTTAAAGGAATAGGTCACCTTTTTGTGAAATACATTGTCGAGCTTTCTTGCTCAAAGCCTGTTTGTAGGTGTGTCTGATTGTTGTACAACTAAATCCAGCAAGCATTTAGCTCATCTTAGCATTAGAACTTGAGGAAACTGCCTCTGCCTACCTTTTGTGGAAGCCAGAGTAGCTGGTTTAACATGAAAGCCCTGTTGGTGCAACCAGGTCCCCATTACTGCTCGCTTCATTTTAGCATACAGATATCAGGGTGCCATCAATTTATTTCTTTCTCACCAAGACAGCAAATACATGTGTTTCCTACAATTCTAAACTATTCCCTTAAATGCAGTTACTTTGCCATCATCTGTATACAAGACTGATGATCACAAATAAAGTCTTGTTCTTTTCCCCTCACATTTCTGCTTCTGTCGTCCTCTAAGAAACTTCTAAAGTAAAATGTCCCAGAAGTTCAACACCTTTTATCTAAAAAATAAAAGTCTTCAGTCCCACAGATGTTTATTCTTGGACTTTACATAAAAGTTGGATGAGGCATCGTGGTGGGAAAAATGAAGCCAAAGAAGAAGTGCCTGCATTCTTTCTAACATCCAGCAGAGGGCAACTTATCTAGTTGCTAAAAGAAGTTGTATTATATAAAAGTTTATGAGAAATTGACCCAAATTCCCTCAACAGGAAAATTTACAACAGTGAATAATACTTTTATACTGCTGCCGTCAAGATATTGGGGATGTTTCGCTTATCCTAAATAGAGTTTACTGTGTTTGTTTTAGCAATTTTACACATGGCGATCAGTTTCCTTGTTGTCGCTGAGAATATTAGAGTGTTAAAGTTTTTAAAGAATATTTTAACAGACAATATATGAATTTGGGGCATTACATCAGAAAGACATATATCAACATTCATGAAAAGTAACTGTCAGATTGCATGATGTGAAATGTAAGATCTAGTGTTTTAGAGCTTTAGCCATTCTAATTACACAAAGTCAAGATAGCTTGACCACAATTCCGACGTTTCCTTCTTGTCTTCATTTTGTAAACCCTCTAGCTGCAGTGAAGCGCTACTAAATAGTAAATAGCTGCAGTGCCATTTAACCCTCCTGTTGTCCTCATTTATGGACACCAAAAATATTGTTTCCTTGTCTGAAAAAAATCCAAAAATTCAGAAGAAAAATTCCCCAAATTTCTGAAAATTTGCAAAACCTTCAGGAAGAAAACTCCAATAATTCGTTAAAAGTTTCCCTTAAAAGTTTTATTTTTAAAAAAATCCCCCAAATTTGGCAAGAAAATTCTTGTAAATATTTTTTAAAAAATTAGGAAAAATCTTCCAAAAAAATCCTAAAAATATCTCAAGTGATTACATATATATCAGTAAAACTTCTAATATTTTCCTTAAGAACATTCACAAAAAAAAATCAACCAAAATCCAGCGAAATTCGCTGGATTTTGGTTGATTTTTTGGTGAATGTTCTTAAGAAACATTTTTGACATTTCTTTTTTTCCACCAAAAAATGTTCAAATATTTCCCAAAAATGTTGAAAATATGGACATCAGAAGTTTCACTGTGAAAATATATTTTTTTCCCACATTTTTAAACTTTAATACAAGTCAATTTTGACCCGCAGGACGACACGAGGGTTAATTAAATTCTGAAAATAGACTGAATTATTGAATTACTACAAGCAAATCAAATGATAGTCTCCCTGCATTAAACACTCAAGTTGCAGATGAGGACCAGTTGGCTGCCAGCAATAAGCCAGGGTCTGTTTTGTATTGAGCCAATCTCAGCTAGAATCACATCTCCACAGTGTCCACAGGGGGTCCGCCGGTCGTCGGGCTGCCTGGAGAGCATGGCAACAGGGAGACCTGAGTGTGAGGAGACCCGCTGTGGCTGATGGAGCCGTGATGCTGCCGCCGCCGACTGGGGAGCGGCCGAGTCAGCCTCCACCTCTTCCACCGCCTCTGAATCTCATGCTGCACCTGAAAAAGTAACACACCATAGATCCTCAATTTGGGACACACTTCAGGAAGTCACCTTTAATTTCATTTAATCTAATAAGCTCACCTACCTCTCCATTCATGAAGCAATAGAGGACGGCAACCACAAAACCCTTAGAGGAGTGAGGAGAAAAGTCAAACAGTGAAGTTGTTTTTGTTTTATCTTGAGCTAATCAGAGGTTGTGTCTCCTAGACATACAGCTAATTTACCTGTGTGGAAGACAGAGCCAGCTCTGCAACGTTCCATATCTTAAACACAGAGCTGCTGACCTCCACAGGTAAGAAAACAAACAGGATGTAATGCAGGCCGAACAGAGCCACCAGGAAAAATGTGGATTTGATGAGCCTCCTGAGGCAAGAAAAACAAAGCATTTTCTTCAATAACAGTAAAAAGAATTTTCCCATCTCTTGCGCTTGTATGTGACTGTGATGTAACTTCTTAAGCTAATTTGCAAGAACAAACCAAAGACTTCAAACTCCTATCTTAATCTCTACAAGAATGCTTGAATGGTTGTTATGGAAACTTAACATCTGGCTTCAAATAGTGGGTTGCTGTTGAATAGGCATTTATCTGCAGTGTCCTTGTATTTGCTTCTGCCCTGTAAAACTAACCTGTTTGTGTGTGCGCTTCTGCAAATAGGAACAATTTTATTCCCTTAGCAATGCAAAATACTTTCCCCAAATACACAGTGTATTTACTTTAAGTATGCACTCACTGACCACTATATTAGGTACACTTTGCTATTAAAAGGTTGGATCCCTTTTGCCTTCAGAACTGCCTTAATTTTTTGTGGCATACTTTCAACAAGGTGTTAGAAACATTCCTCAGAGACTTCGGTCCATATTGACATGATAGAATGTCAATAGACATGCTGCTGCAGATTTGTTGGCTGCACATCCATGATGCTAGTCTCCTATTCCACCACAGGGTGGAAAGGTTCTATTGGATTGAGATCTGGTGACTGTGGAGGCTACTGGAGCACAGCGAAGTCATTGTCATGTTGAAGAAACCAGTTTGAGATGATTTGAGCTTTGTGAGATGGAACATTATCCTGCTGGAAGTAGCCATCAGAAGATGGTCCACTGTGGTCATAAAGAGATGGACATGGTTAGCAGCAATACTCAGGTAGGCTGTGGTGTTTAAACAATGCTCAATTGGTACTAAGGGGCCCAAAGTGTGCCAAGAAAATATCCTCCACACTATTACACCACCAGCAGCCTGAACCATTGATACAAGGCAGGATGGATCCACGCTTTCATGTTTACGCCAAATTCTGACCCTACATTTGAATGTCGGAGCTGAAATGGAGATCCATCAAACCACACAATGTTTTTCCAATCTTCTATTGTCCAATTTTGGTGAGCATGTGTGAATTGTAGCCTCAGTTTCCTGTTCTTAGCTGACAGGAGTGTCACCCGGTGTGGTCTTCTGCTGCTTGGTTTAGATGAGTGGTCATTTGAGTTACAGTATCATCTCCAACCAGTCTGCCCGTTCTTGTCTGACCTTTCATATCAACAAGGCATTTTGGTCCAAAAAACTGTCACTCACTGGATATTTTCTTCTTTTCAACCATTCTCTGTCAACCCTAGAGATGGTTGTGCGTGAAAATCCCAGTAGATGAGCAGTTTCTGAAATACTCAGACCAGCCCACCTGGCACCTTTCTTCCCCATTCTGATGCTCGGTTTGAACTTCAGCAAGTTGTCTTGACCGCTTCTACATACCTAAATGCATTGAGTTGCAGCCATGTGATTGCCTGAGTCGCTATTTGTGTTAACAACTAATTGAACAGGTGTACCTAATAAAGTGGCCGGTGAGTGGATATACCACAGCTGGCGTCAAGTTTACATATCTGGTATATAATATGACTGTGCAACGATGACACACTGTGAGCACTACTCACTTAAACTGGCTGAATTCATTCCTCTGTGCGTCTGGCATTCTGAGTTTGCTCACCAATATCCTCAAAATACCCAAGAAAAAGATGAGATTCATCTGAAAAGATTAAAACAGCTTTTATCACTCAAATTTTAAATGTACATAGTTCACATTTTTAGAAAGTAGACTTATGTGTTTTCTTGCCAACAGTTAAATGTAAAGACTTATACCACTGTCATGCATGCTTGCTGAGTACGAAGCTCAGCACAAGCAGCCAATTAGCTTAGCTTAGCATTAAAACTGGAAATGGGATTATGGCAGCTTCTAATGCTTAATCGCAATATATGTTGTGGTTTGTTAGTTCAATTTATCCAAGAAAGTATAAAATGAGTGTTAGTCATATCCCAGACTACTTCTTGGCTGGATGGAGTGACTTCCCAAAGCCTTACCAAGAAATAGCCTGGTCCAAGTTTTAAAGACACTGGTCGGTGATTTTCCTAAAAACTTTTGAACCAAACGAGGTCAGCTGCTTTCCTGTTTTCAGTCCTTGTGCTAACCCAAGTTAATTAGCTGCTGGCTGTAGCTTCATATTCAGCAGTCAGACATCGAGTGTGGTGCCAATCTTCTTGTCTAACTCTTGGCAAGAAGGTGAATCGGTGCCTTTCCTAAAATTTAAAACATTTTTTTTTTTTTTTTAAAATTAAAGCTTTTAAAAAAACCAACGAAATACAAGTACAAGAGGAAACAAAATGTTTTACAAGTATAGTTAGAAGGACTGGAACTCGAAGTATCCACCAAATCCATTCGTGTCTCCTGGTTTCCCAACAGCTGTGTCAAGGAAATGTAATTGTAAAGTCATTCTGTATGATAATCTAAAAGCTGCAAATAATTTGTACAAAACATATTTTAACCCCTTACCCTTCATCTTCATAAAAATACTTGGCGCACCCCCAGGAGACTATAACAATCAGTGGTAAACCTGTGTGGTGAAATACATCTTGGTTAAATCTAGAAAGGCGCACAGACATTATTAAACTGAGATGCCTGTCGTTCTTCCTACCCCAGCTCAGGACGATGTACCAGGCGAGATGTTTCTTCAGGGAGAAGAAGGAGCGGCTCACCAGGGTGAAGAGAAAGTGACCCTCCGCCAGCAGCCAGCTGTAATTCGCAAGGATGGAATAGTTGGAAAACATCAGCACGACCTTACAAGCCACCTGCAACACATAGTGACAGGAGAGAAGATAAGTTGGGTAAGTATTGGTGTTTAAGCTATGAAAAAAAAAGTTAAACAGCACCACCTTGTGGAAAAACAGTTTTGCTGCATGAAATAGTCATCTAACTGAAACAGATTTTTGCACTATTTCAAAAGTTGACATGAGAGGCTAAAAAGTTTTTTGTGCCACAATGTAAACATTTCTATTTCTGCTGTAAAGTTTTCCATTTTAACATGGGCATCTGTGAGGACTGACTCTTTTAGAGTGAGCCTCAAGTGGCCATTTGGGGAACTGCAGTTTTTAGTATTTCCATGATGTCTTAATTTTTCCCCAGAGGTTGTAGCTTGTGTTTAACAGGTGAAACTATGATCTCTTTACACCCACTGACTCCTTTTATAGAGCAAATGTAGAGCATCAGGAGGATAGTCAACAGCTGTCCATCCATACCGGATAGGAGTCACAGTGATAGAGCTCTTCATTATTAAATAGCTGAGCGTCTCTGACGAAGATGAAAATGGCTCTCAGGATGAAGGAGATAAAGAGCTGGATGTGGATGTAGTTCCTGGTGCAGTGCAGCTTCCTGAAGAAATATTAACATTCACAAGTTATTGTATAACCCACAGCTTTAAAGGGCAGATTCAGTGATTCAGTCAAAGGTATGCGAAAAAGGTGAAAGGGAAGACCGGTGCAGGATTTCACACAGTTATCTGTGATTAGAGGAGGGGCAGGGGGAGAGGAGAAAAATGTTTCTCACCTAAACAGACAGAATATGGCGATAGCGATGGTAAGAGAGATGAGGGAGAGCGTGTATCCAGCTGTGTACATGGTCTTCACGAAGGAGAAATACAAATGGGAGCCTGAGGACTGAACAAGGGAAAGCGGACAGTGTTCCATTACTTTCCAAAACAGCAGGATTTGGCAGTATATGTGAGACAATGAATCATCCACATCTTGTAGTCCATACCGGGTCTAACTCAAACTGAGTTCAGTGTTAATTATTTAGCTTGAGGTGGTCCATAGGCCAGAGACAAAGGTCTAATTAAAGCCAGATATCAAATTTATCTCATAAATGTTGCCTGTTTTAAGAGTTTAGTTGCCAGTTTACATGAACAAAGCTTTCATGTCTGTGGGATAAATATGTAGACATAGCCAGGAGACAGTTAGTTTAGCATATATAGTGTAAGCTCATCTGGCTACTTCTAAAGGTGAAAAAAAATCCACTTATCTGCATGTCTATGGTTACACCTATTGGTCTTCCTGGATAATTGCACCATCCAAGATATTGTTCCAGCATGTCACTTCTCAACTTGCAGTTTTGACTTTTACTTAGCTCTTTCCTCTAGCTTATAGCCTGTATGCTAAGCTAACCAAACAGGCAGCTGGCACTAGCTTCATATTTAGCTTACAGATAAAATGTGAGAGTGACTGGAACAACTGTTCATTTAACACGGAGCAGAATAGAGATGTTCACAGATTGAAAATGAATCTTATCTTTTGCTAAGCTAACAGGCTTTTATCTGAGGCTTCATAGCATATATATAAGTGCTCAGACACAATCAGTGTTCTCATCTAACTTTTAGCAGGCGTCTTTCTCTGGTTGTTAAACTCAGGCTTAGACTGCAGTTAGCTCAAATAGCATTTGGTTAGTGCACATCTGAGTGTATCTATGCCTCATAATTAAATAATGGATCAACAACATGTACTATATGTACACTGGAAAGTAAAGCCAAGTGATCATTGCTGTACAGTACATTTAAAACAACAGATGTTGACCCAAAGTGCTTTCCAGTAGAGACATATGATTAAGTTTACAAATTCAAAGAAAGCCATGCAATATTTTACATAAAACAGTTTTATCAGACTAATTTAGACATTAAGCCACGATGCCACGATATTAGAAATATTACAAATTGAGTTGACTCATTTAGAAATTAAGGTTTGACCCTACATTATTTGATATAAACAAATATACCTGAATAATTCAAAAAGCAGAAAGTGCAAACCTCTCCAAGAAACTGGAGTGTCTCATTGAAAGTGTAGCCACACGCATCTGCATGTGGGACCAGCAGACCTGTCCAGCCATCAATGGTACAGTTACGTTGGACTTTACCTGAAAGAGAGCCATAAAGTCACAGCTCTGTCTCTGAGTGTGGAAAATATGCCAACTAGAAAAGCACATACAGTATAATCTGAAATATAATGTCATTCTGAATATGGAATATGGACATATCAGGCAGTAAAAGAGCTGCAGCAGCATTCATTTCCCTCTCTGATAAACCTCTGGCTCTTCAAATATATATTTTATTCTATCACCCTCATCTCCACTCAAATACTGAACACTATAATGTGTTACCCGGAGTCTCTGTGTACACAAATGTTTTATGGCTCAGTGTTTGGATAGAAAGCCTGAGAGGGACAAGTTGTATCAATCTGTGAAAACAAATTAGTTTTCGGGCAAATATCTAACCATTGCAATGTGGTACAGAGTAGTTCAGACAATTGGTGGCTCTAAATGTGTGTCATTGTTTGTAATTTACCTTCTGAATCAAAAAAATCTGGACATGGTTGAGAAACTGTTTCCCCGAGAAAAGCTGGTGGCCAGCAGTTCAGGTGGTCCCACATTCCCTTGCAGTGAACACTCATATTGTTATCTTAATAGACAGAACAGATATGAGAATTTTTGTTTGCTTGGATTCGATGCAAATAATAGGGAGAAGGTATAAAAAGTCAAAAAGAAACAACGTGATGATTTAGTTGCAAAACAAATACTGCAATGCCACCGTATCTGGATTAATCTTCTTAAATATCTTCAGTATCTTCGGTGCCTTCTGTATTTTGGCCTGTGGATTTCAGTGTGCATTGCGTTATTTGACCACTAGATGTCACTAAAACATTGCAGAAAATTTCTGTAAATTAAACAACAAAAAAAGCTTAATTCAAAGTTTTATTTCATTTAAGAAATCGCCAGCAATTTACTGTTAAAAATATGTACAACAATAGGAAGGAATTACGCAATGTAGAAAACTGTATGAACTTACCTGTTGCTTTGTGTGAAATTAAAAGTTGCAGATCTTTCATGCACTTTTCTTCCTCTTCCACGAGATTCACATGAGGATGACAACCCGATGACGACCTTGCCTGCAAGACATGGAGGTATTAATTGGTATTTTAAGTTTTTGTGTTTTTTTTTTTTATTTGTTTTTGTTTTTAAAGCGTCCGTCTTTTTGCTCACCTGGGGTAATAACAACACCCCAATAAGTCCAACTTTTTTCATTTTGTCAAACAGGTTCCCTTTTGTCATCAGGATCAGTGCCTATGTCCAAACCTCAAGCTGCATATCTTACTGGAATGAAAAGCATCATCCTGCCAGGCAGCAGAAATATGAGGTCTGAAAATCAAACATGGACAGATAATCGTACACAATACGCTGCATGATAATCTTGATGGGCGCTTTAGTCAAGTTAACGTCCATAATGTCGACGCGTCCTTTCAAAATAAAATCTTACTTTATCGACACAGGCAAATGCATGGCTCCAGTGAGTATATTTACGAGCATACCTATTGCAAAGCGGAATTTGAATTTACGCTATACATTTTAACTGAAAAGTAAATGTTCAAAGAGCTAACAAGCAGAAAACGTCACTTGATGTTGCTTAGATTTTATTTTGAAACTTTAATAGCCAGCTTTTGATCTCATTTTGATTTGCTTGACGCAGTTTAATAGAAAATGCAGTCAACCAATCACATTCACCCCTACGCCGTTGTCCCGCCTCTTCAGAGCACTGGTGTCGCCCTGGTAACGACACTGTTTGACGGTGGGGTCCAACAACGGCAGAAAGGTGTGTAAACTAAATGCCTCCGGTACGAAAACATCCGGAATGTGGCTGTTTTATCTAAACAACTAAAAGCAGCAATTAGTCTGTGACATTAGTATGTCCTGAAGCTGCGTTTTTGCAAGTTTATTTTTTCTTTAGACGTCGACAAAAACCGTCCTAAGCAGCTTTTATGTGAGTTAACGGGAGTTTAATTAAGCTAACGGCTGCACCTGTGTTACTTGCTAATATTAGCCTCTTTGCTAACGCTGCTTATAGGTTCGTCAACGCCATGTAGGGGGTTTAACTCATTCCTCGAGGGTATATTTTGTGGAACTTTACTTCAACAAATACTTAATTGACTTAAATAACTCTAATTTTCTCATATTTAAATATACCCGCTGTCCTTTCATGTCTCTCCTGTTGTGTGCTAATTTTACAGTCATGGGTTTACCATCATAATATCTCCCATCACATCGTTGTCTCCTTGACAGTCCTCCAGCCTTCTGTCATTTCTCTCATGAGGAGCCGGAGCTGACCTTTTCGCCAGGATGGAGGTGGCCCTGTCTGGTCCACAGACCCTCTCAGAGCCCCTCAGGAGGGGGACACCTCTGCCTCTAAGCCAGCTGGTGGAGGAGAGCAGGAGCAGAGCCAGCATCCCCAATCATCTACTGGAGTCAAGTACATATTAACCATGACCTCTGAAACCTTCCGATAGGCTCCATTAGCGCTGATTTCTCACAGCAGAGATGCCAAGTATTTAACCTTACAGTAGCATTCAATTTGGCACCCAATCTCCAGTTTCTTTAGTTGTGGTACATCCTCTCCCTTATCAGTTGCTGCTTAGTTTGGGCTCAAAATAGTCGATATGTATGTTTTATATTATATATATGTGCATAACAAACTTCTTTTCAGTTGTGAATAAGTCTGAATTTAACATTTCATTTTTTTTCTTTATAGAAATCTATGCCAAACTGAAAAGCAACAACCTGATCGAAGCAGAGCCTTCAGTGCTTCACTTCAGTGGGTTTGAGCTGGGGAAGGATTACATAAAGACTGTGGTGAGGAAAATATTGTTAATTTTGAGATTCTTTACCATCAGATATTTGAATTCGACATTCAAATACAGGCTAAACGTCACTTCTAATGCACTGTTTATGAGTTACTTAAGGAAAAAAATAGTTATGAGCTTTTTGCTGATTTTCTTTCAACTCTTTGTATGAAATATAAGTAAGTACAAGACAATAAAGACCACACAGTGGGTTCCAAGAAATAGTATGTTTCAAGTACACTAGTTTTAGTGCTTAATGTCTCTTCATCAGTGTCTGCTATATAATTGCGTCAGTAAAAGTTTTTTCCAAGATGCAATAGATCTAGGTGTATGATTAATCAATTTGAGGAAACTTTTAAGAAATCAAGTCCAAATTCACTGATTCCAAGTTTCTAAATGTGAATATTTTCTGGTTCCTGTACTCCTTTATGACAGTAAACTGATTATATTTGGGTTGTTGACAAAAGTAGACATTTAAAGAGGCCATTTCTGGGCTTTGAGAAACATTGATCAACGTTGTTCAACAAAAAAACTCTAATTGATGTAGAAAATACTACATACAATGACATTTTTAGCCGACAGTGGAAATCATTGATAGTTTTTGTAAAAGACACCATACTCTAATTGTAATAGGTGACACCACATTTGAGCATGAATACACAATCTATTATTGTGTTTGGTTTAGAATTTCTCTCAATAGTAAATGAACTACAAGCAGATGAAGTTGCTATTCTCTTTTAAAAAGTCTTAAAATAATTGTAGAAATGTAATCCCTTCATAAATTCTCCTAATTTCATTTCCATCAAGGCTAAATTAATTTTAATTGAATGGAGACTGATTTTATACCATATATGCTCGATGAAGCACTGTAAGCTGTATGTAAGCAGCAGGAATATGGAAATGGTTTTCTCAAGTGCCCGTGATTGGATGGAAATGAATTATTTCTTTTCTCTCCCTTTTCTCCATCAGAAACTAATCAACATCTCATCTGAAGTTATGAATATTCATCTAATTCCCACCCAAACCAAGCACTTCCAGACTACTTATACCAAAAAGGTATTTTTTGATACATTTTTTTACATTACAAATTGCTGACCTGAATATAAGATTATAACTCCACTTGTCCATGAGTGCAATCAGTGTTCTTGCTCATGATTCAACCTTGTTTCGTCTCTTTTGCCTCAAGTATCGACTCATCCCAGGACTCGCCTACACGCTGAAGGTCGGCTTCTGTCCTGATGAGTGGCGCTACTTCTATGACTGCGTTCGCATTCACTGCAAGGTTCGCACTTTTTATTCCATTGTGGGTGCTCTAGGAACTTTGCAATGACATTATTAACAAACACTGAAAAGATACAACTACCCACTCTTGTCTTACATCAGAAAGGGTCTAGAGGACATTTAAACGAACACAAGGAGAAACTCGTAGCTGCTTTAACTCATCCCTTGTGATACTTTAACATGTTTACTCTGAGACCTCTTCTTATCTCTGTGGTTGTTTCTCCCTCCATATATTCACCTTCATGTTTTCTCTCTGTCTTGTTCATTCAATCCGCCCACACTCTTTCCTTAAGGGGGAAGAGAACCTGTTAATTCCAGTTCATGCTTACCCTGTCATCGATGACCTGCACATCCCTCCACACATCGACTTATCAGCCGTACCACTTGGACAAAGGTGTGTGTGTGTATGTCTGTGTGTGTGTGTGTTGTGAACTATGATGAACTGTTTTTTGACCTCCCATCTGCCTCAGGTCTTGCCTGTCTCTTTGTATTCTTCCATATAGCCGATCATGCTTCCATTCACCCGCTGGTGTCAGATCATAAAAAAATAATCTCATCTCAGTTTTTTCCCTCTCCTCCCCTGTCTCCAGTGTTCGCCACGCTATTCCTTTGAGATGCAGCTGTCCAATTGACTTTGAGTTTCAGGTGTTTGTTATTCAGCCACATGAGGCTTTCTCCGTCCACCCCCTCACAGGTAAAGACTTGTCATCAATCATTTAATTTGATATCAGAAAATGTGATAAAATGGGAATTCGACATGTATATATAAAGTTATTTTTACATTTATAGTTTTTTAAGAATATAACCCAGAAGAAAGAGCAAGTGTGCTGCGCTTTCTCAAAACCTCACAGCGCTACACATTGTGTTTTAAATAAGTCACTACAGGACTTGAAGGACGCCTCCATTTTCCGCATGCTGACATTAAGCAGTATTCATGTTCTGGGAAGCATCACAACACATGGCGGAAAAAGCACTTGGGGTCTGAAATACAGCTGTTTTAATTCCTGGAATGAGAAGAGATACAAATGAGTTTCTCAGTTTGGAAATGCTTATATTCTCTCCTTTCTATTTGCACAAAAACTGGATCCATTTACAACATGTACAGCACATTATGTGTAAAAAAAACCAAACAAAAAAAAACACTCACAGGAGCCAGGAATCATAGTTAAGTGCTGTATAATAGCATGTTGTTTGCACATCGGTCATTTGTCATAATCAAAGTCAAGTACCCCCATTTAGAAACCCATTTGTCATATGTTAAATATGTTCATTTCAACTGCTGTTCAAGTGACTATTATTCAACCCTATATACTAAGATAATTTAACGTCCAAATGGTTTCTAAACGTTTGTGTTGGGCTGTTACATTGCATTTAGCTATTTCAATCATTTGTTCATTAATTTTGAGAGGGACAAGGATGCAGACAAGATGGCAGACCTCCACCAGAGTGACCTCAGTAGCTGAAAAGGAAGCACTAAACTTTACCAGCCAAAGTTGGTCTTTTTCGTGTGTGTTTTGTGTGGAGATCTGCAATGTATGTGTATGTTGTTCACATATGGTGCACATGGTGGGAGAACTTCTTTGAAAAAGATTTTTGCAAGTGTTGTTCATCAACTTTAACATACTGAAGGACCCAATAAGGCCAGGTCTACCTATACAGTTGTGCTCATAAGTTTACATACCCTGGCAGAATTTATGATTTCTTGGCCATTTTTCAGAGAATATGAACGATAACATAAAAACCTTTCTTTCACTCATGGTTAGTGTTGTGCTATAGTTTTTTATTATCAAACAACTGTGTTTATTCTTTTTAAATTATAATGACAATAGAAAGTACCCAAATGGCCCTGATCAAAAGTTTACATACCCTGGAGGTTTGGCCTGATAACAGGCACACAAGTTGACACAAACGGGTTTGAATGGCTACTAAAGGTAACCATCCTCACCTGTGATCTAGTAACCATCCTCACCTGTGATCTATTTGCTTGTAATCAGGGTGTGTGTATAAAAGGCCAGTGAGTTTCTGGGCTCTTGACAGGCCCTTCATCTTTCATCCAGTGCTGCACTGACATTTCTGGCTTCTAAATCATGGGGAAAGCGAAAGAATTGTCAAAGGATCTGTGGGAAAAGGTAATTGAACTGTATAAAACAGGAAAGGGATATAAAAAGATAGCCAAAGATCTGAAAATGCCTATCAGCTGTGTTCAAACATTAATTAAGAAGTGGAAACTGAGGGGTTCTGTTGAAACCAAACCACGGTCAGGTAGACCAACAAAAATTTCAGCCACAGCTGCCAGAAAAATTGCTCGGGAAACACGGAGGTGGATCGCTGATGTTTTGGGGATGTGTGAGCTTCAGAGGCACAGGAAAGATGGCAAGATGAATGCAGCATGTTATCAGAAAATACTGGAGGAAAACTTGCACTCATCAGCCCGGAAGCTGCGCATGGGACATACTTGGACGTTCCAACATGACAACGATCCAAAGCACAAGGCCAAGTCTACCTGTCAGTGGCTACAACAGAATAAAGTAAAGGTTCTGGAGTGGCCATCTCAGTCTCCTGACCTCAATATCATTGAGCCATTCTGGGGAGATCTGAAATGTGCAGTTCATGCAAGGCAGCCCAAGAATTTACAGGAACTGGAGGCTTTTTGACAAGAAGAATGGGCAGCTTTACCATCTGACAAAATAAAGACCCTCATCTACAACTACCACAAAAGACTTCAAGCTGTCATTGATGTTAAAGGGGGAATACATGGTATTAAGAACTGAGGTATGTAAACTTTTGATCAGGGTCATTTCAGTAGTTTCTGTTGTCAATATGATTTAAAAAGAGTAAATACAGTTGTTTGATAATAAATGGCTTCACCCAACCACTTACCATGCATGAAAGAAAAGTTTTTGTGTTATCATTCATATTCTCTGAAAAATGACCAAGAAATCATAAATTCTGCCAGGGTATGTAAACTTATGAGCACAACTATATATATATATATATATATATATATATATATATATATATATATATATATATATATATATATATATGTATATATATATATATATGTATATATATATATATATGTATATATATATATATATGTATATATATATATGTATATATATATATATATATATATATATGTATATATATATATATATATGTATATATATATATATATATATGTATATATATATATATATATGTATATATATATATATATGTATATATATATATATATGTATATATATATATATATGTATATGTATATATATATATATATGTATATATATATATATATGTATATATATATGTATATATATGTATATATATGTATATATATGTATATATATGTATATATATGTATATATATGTATATATATATATATGTATATATATATATATGTATATATATATGTATATATATATATATATGTATATATATATATATATGTATATATATATATATATATATATATATATATATATATATATATATATATATATATATATATGTGTGTGTGTGTGTGCGCGCTGGGATAATTTTCACCCCAAATATAACAGAAGTTTGTTTCTTTCAACATAACAGCTGCAGGGTTAATTTGAATTTTGACAACAGAGGATGCTCTAACAGTGTTAAGGATCATTTTCTTTCATCAGCAGCTCACAGAGCTTTATTCTATTGAATAAACATATATATGTTTTTAATTTATATGCTACTTCAGAACAACATGCTTTTCAGGTGACATCATCAGACTGCAGACGTCCATCTTGCAGAGGTGCAGCCATCTTGTCTGCCAGTTGCTCTTGCTAATTTTAGCTGAATTCAACCGTTTGTGACCATTTATTAGTTACTACTAGAAGATAACTCTTTCAACTCTCTTTCTGGTATGTTTCACTAAAAATTTTGACTGTTCAGAATATTAGCTGTCTTTTTTGACCATGTATGCAATACTTTTCGCTAACTATTGAAATTCTTTGTCGTATGCTTAGCCAACAATTTGAATTATCTAGAACTTTCTCCTGAATTTTCTGTTGGTGTTTACTCATTGCTATTAGCTAACTGTTTCAGTTCTTTTCCCAATATGTTTAGCTAACAAATTTAACATTTCTCCAGAACTTTTAGCTGTCTTTCTTTTGCCATTTTATTTATTACCAGTAGCTAACTGTTTCAACACTTTATCCAATACTGTTAGCCAATACGTTCAACTGTTTATCCAGAACTTTTAGCTTTAAAAAAAAAAAATGCTCATGACTCTGAGCTAACTAATTCAACTCATTTCGAGTTCTTTACACTAATAGTTATAACAGTTTCTTACTTTTAGCTGAAGTTTTAATGGCCATTTTGTTCATTACTATTTTGCTAGCTCTTTCAGTTCTTTTTCCAGTATGCTTAGCTAACAATTGTAAAGTTTCTCCAGAACTTTCTGTCTGTCTGTTGGTATTTTATTTATAGTAGCTAGCTGTTTCACTGCTTTATCCAATACTGTTTGCTGATGTGTGTAACAATTTATCCAGAACTTTTAGCTACATTTTTGATTATTTACTCATTACTACTTCTAAAATATTTAAACACTTTGTCCACTGTTTTAGCCAACAATTTTAGTATTTTAGAGTTAACTTTTAGCTAACTTTTTTGGTCATTTATTTAATGCACTTTGTACTTCAGCTTTTTATCTAGTACTTTTAAATTTCTGTCAGCTATTTATACATTATTTTGAGCTAATCATTTTAACATTTTATTCTTTATATTAAGCTCATGATATCAGCAATTTTCATAGTTATTTATGCTTATTTCAATCATTTATCCATAACTTTTAAAAAATAATCTCTGCTTTTTCTCATATGGTAACTAGTTTTTTTTTTTTTTTTTTTTTTAAACTTTAAATGGCAACAGATGGTCTTGTGTCTTTGGTTGGGTTTGGAGTATACTGTGTATTCAGCAAATTATGGCTGGTATTTAACTGCAGAAATATTTCTAGTGTACAGGCAACCACAGTTGGAAACCGCTGACTTACACAAGCCGTTATTGTGTTTTTTCTTGCTCCTCCAGGTGTGATTCCAGCCAATGGTGAGGTGAAGATCATTGTGACCTTCAGTCCTTTCCAGTATGAGACGTCTCAAGTCACCATACAGCTCGTCATTTCACAGTTCAACACCAAGCCTTACCTCTGTACCATCAGTGGGAGGTGTGAACCTCATCCAGCACTCAGGTAGTAGAACATTGTGTTAAAATATTTTGGCAGATTTCTGTAGTTTATGATGATCGATTAAAGGTGCATAGACAGCACTGATAGCAGTATCTCAAACCTGCAGTCACCAGGAATGATTTGTGTTAGGGGTTACGTGCTTTTCCTTCACTTTACACAATTTACTGTCCTGCCTTTACTATCTTATCTTACTGCGCTATCTCATACTCATCTACGCATTCAATAAAAATATCAGCTTGAAGTACTAACAGACAGAAATGTTGCAGTTACATAAAAATGTGAAATTATTTCACGTTCAGACTTTTTGTCATAAGCTGCTATATGCAACTAATGTAGCTCTTTGCATTGGTTTGCTTCACTTTCCTTTCATGAGTGACAAATATCCCGAATAATCGCATGATGAAGTGAAACTTTTTAATTTTCTTTTGCTGCTCCTTGATAAAAACATTTCTCAGGTTGTATGAGAAATCTAACTACCAAATGAAATATGCATTCAGCTAGATTCAGTGGAAATGTTCCTGCATGTGGAATACAAGTTCCCATTTATTTTTTTAGCTAGTATAAAACCTAATACTTAATTGTGTTCCCATGTGAAGGAGGGTGCTATCCATCATCCAGCAGTAGCTTCATCCCCTCCACTGTCTGGTGTTATCTCGGCCAAAAGTTAATAATTCATGAAAATAGCTTGGTAGCTGGTGCAGTGATATCAAGATGGATATGCTTCCCAATGGATGTTTAGCATATAAAACACTCTCCCTGTGTTTGTTGTTTCCCACAGTGGAACCAAATAAAAGATGAAATGTGTGCAAGGGAGAGATGAAAAAATACATGCCAGAGCCAATGCTTTTCCAGTTTGAACCAGTGTCTAACGCTTGCTGGTTGCTCAGTGTCCGTTGTCTGACTTCTCTGACATAGATAGGCTATTCTTAATAAACAGATACTGATCTTTTTAATATGTGAATGCTTCTGAGTTGCATATTCGACCAATCTTATCAATCTAATATAGACGCCCTGCAATAAAATCCTTGAATAAATCTAATGAATCTTTGTGACAGTTTTAATGTCCAGCTCTTGTTAACACAGTGTTCAAGAGGTGTTAAGTAAACTCTGTGATGATTTACAGGTATAGTTTGTGATATTGTAGTTTTGGACTGCATTATAATATATTAAAGTTTGTTTTAAACTTACTTTTTAGAAATGTTTTGTCCTCCCACATTTGCAAAAAGATGAGGGAGACACCGACACTAAGAGGTTTGACAGGTGGACAAATGTTAAGATAATTAAAATTCATAATCTAACTTCTGACCTCATTGCTCAGTCTCCATGCCACCCCCACACCCTTCAACTCTCTAGTTGTCCATATATCATTATGTAAACACCCCCAATTTGGAGGCTTTCTTACTCAGCGAGGAGAATTGATTCTGCAAAGATTCCTGTAGAGAACCTGTGCCCACTTCACCTGTTAAGCTAAGCGTTCTATTACATAATGGAAAAAGCAAATATTTATTATATGGTTGGATTGTCAGTGTTTAAGTTGGTGGAATCAAGTTTGCAACTTTTATTCAGTGCTGTAGGTTTTGCTCAGTTTTTCAACCATTTAACCATTTCTTGCAGCTAAATTCAGCTATAATTTCCTCATAACTACTACAGCTTCGCACACAATCAAGGCACCAGACTAACATTTAACATTAGTTGTACAGGTACACCTAAATAAAGAAGTTAGGCTTATAATTTAGGTGCTCCCAGAATATTACATTTTAAAAGCTAGATTAACACATATTTTGTACATACATCATGCAAATAATTGATAACAGGAATAAATGTGCAGTTTTTTTTTTCCTAAGGATGATCTCAAATTTAAGTTAAAGGAAGGGAACTCTTTTTTGCCGATAATGTTAGCAGTGTTACATTTATTGTAATTTGTGATTGCTCACTGCTTTTGGCCAGAGACACACAAACAGACCTGATAAATGCCAGGTGGAACTGTTGTTTGAAATGATGCGTGGTTGCACCTGACAGACTTTTAATAACTCGTGTGACCAAAATGGAGCGCTGATTATTTCAACTGCTTCATTACTGTTGCCTAACAATTTCAAACGTTTTAGTCCCTTACTTTAACCAAATTATTTCAGCAGTTTTTCTCCATCAGCTTCTTGTGTTTATCCACTTTTGAAGCCATTTTAAATTTTTTATCTGTTAAATTGAGCTGCTTTGACTGTTTATGCACTGTACGCTATTTCAACTTTACTTTTAGGTAACTATTTCAAAAATCTATTTATTTTTTTTGCCCAACGATATTACAATTTTGCTTCCAGGTATTTAAAAATATGATTCATTAGTTTTAGATAACTACCTATTACTCTGAGCTGATTTATGTTTAACTCAATGTTTTCCATTTTCTTTGTTCCAGTAATTTAAAAAAAAATCATTTAGTATTTTTTTGAATTTATTTTTATTTTTTTAGATGTACTTACAGTTAGTTGTAAAAATATCAGTAGCAGTCTGCAACTGCAACATAATGATGATTCTGTTTTGCTTCATTACGTGTAATTTCATTTGTTCATCTTTCTGCATGATAGTCAGCTGGAAAGAAAGCCGGGTCATGGAGATGCAGTGTCTGCAGAATACAAAAGATCTTCACCTGTTGCCCAAGTGCCTTCTCGAAGTAAAACTAAACACAGATCAACAAAGGAGGCTGACAAAACGAAGGTAGAGGACTGGTCAAGTTAACGTCATATTTGTTATCGTCTCATTAATCACAGTATGTCACAGCCTTGCGCAAAGTATAATAGTAGTGTGTTAGTGGACACTCTTGATGAGTAAATGTTCTCATTTATCTGTTACCTAAATGTTCATTTTTACATAACAACACAAGAGAAGAATGTCCCTGTTTATTTCTTATTTTTATGAAGGCTTTTCTGGTTGATTTAACAACAGTTGATACTTTTTTTACACTTAGCCTTTTTATTTTAGATATTGAAATTATACTTTTATATTTTTTCCACCCCTAATACTGGTAATTTATTTTATCCTTCATTTGTTGCTCTTATTTCTTTGTCTGTCCTGTAGAAATTGAGAGAGCAGGCTGATGTTAAGTCAGCACTAAACCCACCAGTGGATGTTTGTACTCCTGCAGGGGTGGCAAAGATGCTGATCAAAGACACCAGTAAACTCAACTCTAAAGACCTGAAGGAAGGTAAATGCAACAGACTGATCTTACTCTGCATGCATGCCACTTCATCAAACCTGTTGCTGTTTCACATAAATGAACTAGGTTGTGCTAGTTCCTGTAAGTTGTGGAAGTTTCATGCATGTTGGAAAATTATGTATCATGTCTCTGATTTTGTTGGCTTCACTTCAGCCATATCCTGCGGCAGTGTGGTAGGACCGTCAAACAGGCAGATAAAGGAGGCACTCTTCATGAAAAAAGTCCAGCAAAACGTGAAGGCAGAACAAGCCAACCACCTTAAATGGTAGGTTAAACTAAAACATAAAACAAAACTTTAATTCTCTGTGAATGTTTCAATGGTTCTGTTGCATTCACTCAATGATATATTTTTGTTTGACCCAGTGCTGACCAAAGACCAAAAAAACCCCAGAAATGACCAAGATTCTTTTTTTTTCTGCTTGTAGTATTCGTACTATGAGTGAGAATGCTAACAGTAACTCAGTGTGAGAATTCTGCTGTTGTTTGTTTAGTGGGATTGGTCCTGTTTATACATAATTTAAATACACAAAACCTCATGATTCAAACAGTGTAAACACTTTTAAGTCTCCTCTTCCATTGCTGCAAATGCAGGATCTTATTTTGTAATGTCAGTGCATACAGGGTGAAACAGTAGCTTCTTATCTTTTCTGTCATTTATAGAGGCACTTAGCTTTTGAATCACCGTGTACTGCACGGTGTTTTACAGCAAGAGTCCAAGAAATAAAATACTTCTGAACTCTGACACAGAAACCATGTCAATGCATCCACAACTGCAAAGAAATAACAGAATTTCCCATCTTGCAGTAAATTACAATTAAGAGGTTTTATAGAGGTTCATTTTAGCGTCCTTGTTTTTTCAAAAATGCATTTTTAAAAAAAATTTATTGCTTTTTTTCAATGTGATGGCCTAATTACTACACATGTTTATTGCTCCAAGGCAAGTTCATCTGGGTATGGACCCCATGCCAGTGCAAACCAGGAGGCAGATAGTGGAGGAACGAGAGGTTGCGTTGCATGAGTACATGGTAAGATTTTTCACTAAGTGTAGAAAAACAGAAACACTCTTCCTATTAAGACTCAAGCAGAAAGCTGTTTTCTAAATCTGGAGTGAGTTAGCCTATATTTAGATTTTGACACGCTGGAGAGTACGTGTGATTTTGACCAACTAACCTCCCGTTATCTCCAGAACACCAACATACACATGTTCTTTTCACCTCACAGAATATCATTGCCTCATGACTCTCCCTTTGTGGCCCCTATGGCAAACCTTACACTCCCCCACAGAGGTGCACCTCTCAGTTTGAATAACGCTCATCTTAAGTGTACATTGTCACTGTATGTAGAGCTTAAATTGTCTTGCATCTCTGGCTTTACTGACTTTCAGTCCTTGAGGGTCTTCATTTTTTAGCAAATGCAGCTACAGAGAGTAAAAACCTCCAGGACACTGACCCTCAAAGACCGGAACTGAGTTTTGGTTTGACAGGATTATTTTTCACAGTGTGTGCAAATCCTCCTTGCTCTAATTATAGTAGAACAAATTTTCCTGTCTTTGTTGCAGTCGATGTTTTCATGTAATGCCTTTCGGATTTTCCCATTTAACTCAACTTGACATTTACCAGATGTGCTGATAATGAATCACTTATGCTGGACTCTGTTGGCATACCAATGTCATAACCCAATTCAGATGTAACATTATTGGCTCACACTATGATATTTGGTCTGTGAAGAACAAAATCCTCCTGCCTCTGTGAATGATTTTGAGTCACTGTGGAAATAATGCAGACTCATCCAAAGTAAAATCATTTGAAATATGAGTGTGTTTGTGTGGATGTCCCCAGAAAGGTTGAACAGTTGACAGAACTCTCACAGACATTTAACAGCACTTCCTCCCCTACCTCCTCTCCTCCTGAGCTGTTTATAATGCGCACACACACAGAAGCATCCTCTGCCATATACTCTGTGTTTTTACAACCTCATATCTCCACACTTTGGTATTTTATGATAAATCTATGATAAGATTTGCTACCATCATCTTCTATAGGTCCTCTTTGGAATCTTGACTAAAGGCCACAAATAAAACAAAACAAAACAAAAAACAGATAGAACTTGCTCCTCTGTTTGCATCAGAGTGACATGATTTCCAGCTTTGAACATGATTTATTCCATCACCCAGACTCTGCTGGTTAAAAGTGGGAAAGTTAAGTGAAAGTTTTATGTCACAGAAGTAAATCGTCATTCGTTTTTCTTCCTGGGACAAAGAGAACACTTTATTTTCAACTAAAGGATTCCAAGTTGTTCTTCCGAAAAACATGCTGGGTTATTTTATTTCCACTGGCTTTGCACAAGCCATCATTGCCTGGGGGTGTCTATTTTCACTTTGATTCCAGTCTCCCTTTCTCCATTTTAGCACATTTCTTTCCAATTTTGACACTGCCAAATTATATAGTGTGCATACAGAAGGAAATTCATGACATTCTGTTTAATTAAAGAGAAGCAACACAACAGTAAGGCTTTAGTGGCTGAAGATACCTCTGGATTGATAATGAGCTGTATGGTAAAATAAAGTAATGTTGCTTTAGTCTGCTTTCAGAACTGGCATTGATAGTGATGCTTGAGACATGACACTGATGGCATGTCAGTTGGTCGGTTTACCGCTTTGCTTTGGGCTGCAGAATCTCAGTAATAATTGAATAGGGTTATACTAAATACGTTTCAGAAGAAATGCTGAAAACTAATGGCTTTCCCATCAGCTTCGGCTGCCCTTTGTGTTTAATGCAGTTTAGCAAATTAGAACTAAGATGGTTAATGTTGTAAGAATTACACCAGCACAGGGACATTGTCATTGTGAGTGTGTTGCTAGACTGACATTCACATTTAGCTCAAAGCAGCGCTGTGCCGAAGTACAGCTTAAAAGGGTTGTGACTATGACTGTAGGCTAATGGTTTTTGTTTTAATACTGGCTTTTTTACAAATAACATCTCTGTATGCTTTAAAGATTGTCATCATTTACTGCTAACGGACTTTGTTGTAGGTAAAAAGGGGAGATGTGATGCAGGATGAAGACTTTGCTGCTGGACCACCTAGACTTTCCTCCAAGCGAGTGCTGCGTGAAGTAGGACAGGTACATTTTTTCTTTTGTTAACTTTCGCAATTCATTCTTTTTTGCCTTGCTAATAACATCCATCCATCCATTGTCTATACACCGCCTAATCCTCATTAAGGTCGCAGGGGGGCTGGACTCTATCCCTGCTGACCCTGGACAGGTCGCCAGTCTATCACAGGGCTACATATAGAGATACACAAGCACTGTCACATTCACACCTACGGACAATTTAGAATTATTATTAACCTGAGTATGTTTGTGGACTGTGGGAGTAAGCTGGAGTACCCAGAGAAAACCCACCCATGCACAGGGAGAACATGCAAACTCCATGCAGAAAGATCCCAGGCCCAGGCTGGATCAAACCGTGGATCTTCTAGCTACAAGGCAACGGTGCTAGCCACTAGCCAATGTGCAGCCCTTGCTAGTAACATGGAAATGAAAAACTCAGCACAAAAAACATTGTTATTTTCCAATAGTTGCTGCATTGGTAGGTTGAGGCTTTCATTGCTGCCAGTATGCAAACTACACATGGCATTCCTTTCACTTACTGGTGGTTAGAAACAATAACCGCAACAATTATACAGCACTTGATTAAGTTTGTATTTGTATTTTTTCCTTTTTGAGAAAAGTAGCCGCTGCCTTGCCTTCTTTAAGCACCGCTAAGAGTTAGGTTTATTCTTCTGTTGCATTTTATGGTGTTGCTATGAAGACATTCTGCTTTTGTCAGATTTTTGAATTAAAGTAAATTTTTGATATTCTGCAGCCACACTCTGCGATTATGATGCAAAAAACGTCATGCATGCTGGTATCGTTGTTAAAAGGAATTAGTGATGAGTCACCCTCATGTGTGAGTCATACTTCAAGAGTAGCCTAATTTTACAGATCATCCTTACTACTATACTAAGATATATATGTGTGTGTGTGTGTGTGTGTGTATGAAATTTGTGGATCAACCTTTACAACATCAGAGCATGTATGTAGGATAGATTTTCTTTAATTCTTTTTTGTATAAGAGGAGTTTCACTCCAAAAAGATGTCTCTCATTGGCCTTAGATTAAACAAAACTGTTTAACTGTTTCTTACAGCCCTTTTCCAATTTATTTCAGCCTAATATTCACTTTTTACTATTCACTGTCCTTTGGCATTGAAATACTTACAGCTGAAACCTCATGAAATTCTACTTCATGGTTCTCTTCATATGTACTTAATGTAACTATGCCAAACGAGCATATGAAAGTCAGCAATGACTGTCTTTCTAATCTCCTCCAGGCCCCTGAGGGAGCTCCATGCTTCCAGTTTTACTCCAGTTTTCAGTGGGAGCTGAGACAAAGAGCCCTCAGACTGTTCCAGCAGGCAGCACGCAAGGTACATGCACCCAAGTACTATAAAGACACTGAGGTACATGTACAAATGCACACAGGCATGAAAATATGCGTAGATGCACCAGAACATCTCACACATACACACACTTTCCTTCTCCTTAAGGAAAGGGCTCATGTCCCTCCGGCCCTTTCACTTTAGTTCAACCATGTGTGTTTCCCACACTAAATGTATAATTTTTTTTCTTACAGCATGATTAAATTTTCTTATGTGAAGTGCATTCCAGTAAATGAAATCTCACCTCATAGTTGTTGGCACATAAAGTAATGCTGACTCAAGTGTCATTAAAGTCTTCAGTCAGTGCTTTTTGTTTCGTTATATTTAGAAATATATAATACCTGTAAATGGGTTGAAATGTGCATTTCCCTACTGTTATGTGGGGTAACAAATCAAGATACTCTGTCGTGAGTTGAAGTTGTTTTATTTTCAAAAAAACTTGTCTGGATGTGGGTTTGTCAGACTTGCCAGTTTTAAAGCTTAACGGATTAAGACTAAGTTGAGAATTATCATTCCATATGAGTAAGTTCTGGCTTTGACTGAGAGAAACAGATTGTTTTCATATTAAGGCTATATACAGTAGATTCAGAAACTACTGAGACTCCGTCCCTCTCTGCACACATGTATCTTTATGTCGAATGGATTCAGTTAGCGACAGGTGTGATCCAATCAAGCTTTAAGCACATTTCAGTGATAATTAAAGCATCGAGGATCCACCTGCCCACAGTGAGGGATCTCAATACTTTTGTTAATGAAAGATTTCTGTCTGAAATTGCACTTTTATCCAGTTAAAATTAAATCTGTTGTCTGGTTCTGCTGTTCCCTCTCAAGAACTCATTACGGAATAAGGTAGGTCTAAAAGTCTTTCAAGTCAGAAGTTAATTAGAGTTAAAACGACCGTATAATCTTCCTCTGACACCTCCTGAGATTACAGGTATAAATGACCAGTAACTTGTGCATAGAAGTAACCTCCCTGTGCTCATCTGTGCTCTCCAGGTAGTGATCCGATGCCGCATGAACCGGCGACTGGTTTCTTTGAAGAAACTGGCAGACAGTATGAAGAACCTTCCCTCGGCACAGAAAGGTTTTGATTATCCTATGATCTCCTCATTCAAATATAATCTCATTATGCCATGTCAGTAAAGCATGCTTAATGGAATTTATTCCTAGAGGTAAAATTGAAATGAAATCCCTTCAAGTGACTCCGAGGTTCTTAGAACATATGTGCAGGCCTCAGGAACAGGGCTATGAATATAAACATTGAATACTGAATATCTGTAGAAATGAACAGTTTTTTTTTTCAAATATCCTGTTTTATTTATGTCACCTTTTTATGTTTGCTTCAGCTGCAGAAAAGATGAGCAACCTGAAAATCTCTTCAAACAGAGTCTTTGCATCTTCTTTCCCCATTTTCACTAATGAAGAAGACCCCCTGGTGAGTATAAACCTGCCAACACCAAACTGAAAAGATAGTGATTCTGAGTTGTTATAATGTAATCCAAGAGGAAGGGGATCCCCTTCCTCTTGGACGTTTCTCCCTGCTGACGTCTGACGTTACGGTGAGCGTATTGCGTCACTTCCTGTTGTAGCGCTGTGTTGTGTTCTGTGACTGTTGTAGCTTATCCACTCCATCTAATTTGATATTCATTAAATCTGTGTGTAGCGGTAATATTTGAATCGTAACATACACTCGTTTTCTTCACGCACCCTCTCAGTACTTAATTCTAAGCTAATCTGTTATCTCTGTCCGCTAGCCTAGCACTTAGCAGTTAGCATGGCTTCTCCCTCTTCCTCTCCTTCTCTTTCCTGCTCAGTGTGTCACATGTTTAGTTACTCCTCTGCCTCCTTTAGTGATAATGATACCTGTAATAAATGCAGTCTGTTTGTAGCTTTGGAGACGAGGCTCTCTGAATTGGAAGCGCGGCTCCGCACCATGGAAAACACCCCGCTAGCTGTTAGCCAGGCTCCCTTAGCCGGTGCGGACCGCAATAATATAGCTGCTAGTGTAGCTTCTGCTAGCCGTACCCTAGCAGCTCCCGAGCAGCCGGGAAGTCAGGGTAGCTGGGTGACAGTTCGTAGGAAACGTAGTCCTAAACTCAAGCCCGCTGTCCCAGCACACCACAAACCGCTTCACGTTTCTAATCGTTTTTCCCCACTCAATGACACACCCGCTGAGAAACCAACTCTGATCATTGGCAGCTCCGTAGTCAGAAACGTGAAGCTAGCGACACCAGCGACCATAGTAAAATGCCTCCCAGGAGCCAGAGCGGGCGACATAGAAGCAAATTTGAAACTGCTGGCTAAAGATAATCGTAAATACAGTAAGATTGTTATTCATGTCGGCGGTAATGACACTCGGTTACGCCAATCGGAGGTCACCAAAGTTAGTGTGGCATCGGTGTGTAACTTTGCCAAAACCATGTCGGACTCCGTAGTTTTCTCTGGACCCCTGCCTGATCTGACAAGCGATGATATGTTTAGCCGTATGGCATCGTTTCGCCGCTGGTCGTCTACGTGGTGTACTGCAAACGACGTTGGCTTTATAGACAATTGGAGCTCTTTCTGGGGAAAACCTGGTCTGATTAGGAGAGACGGCATCCATCCCACTTTGGCTGGTGCAGCTCTCATTTCTAGAAATATGGCTGATTTTATTAGAACTCCTAAAGCATCACAACCCAGAGTTCAGACCAGGATGCAGAGTTGTAGTCTTCCACACCTCTCTGCAGTTTCCTCTCAGCTGTCACCCTCCAGTAAATCACTTAGCTTTATTGAGACTGTGTCTGTCCCCCGACCACCAAAATTCAATAAATTAAGCAAATCAAAACTAAACAAAAGACATAGTAACCATAAAAATCTAATTAAAATTAATACCACTATTTCAACTGAGCGAAGAAACAGGACAATTAAATGTGGTCTGTTAAATATTAGATCTCTCTCGTCTAAATCTCTGTTAGTAAATGATTTGATAACTGATAACCAGATTGATTTGTTCTGCTTGACTGAAACCTGGTTGCAGCAGGAAGAATATGTTAGTCTAAATGAATCAACTCCTACTAGTCATACTAACTGTCATGTTCCTCGAATCACGGGCCGAGGAGGAGGAGTGGCAGCAATTTACCTCTCTAGCTTAAAAATGAACCAGAGACCTAAACCTAGTTACAGTTCATTTGAAAATCTTACTCTCAGTCTCTCTCATCCAGATTTAAAAGCTCAGAAACCAGTTTTATTTGTTGTTGTATATCGTCCTCCTGCTCCTTACTCTGAGTTTTTATCTCAATTCTCAGACTTTTTATCTGATTTAGTGCTCAGCTCAGATAAAGTCATTATTGTGGGTGACTTCAACATTCATGTTGACGTGGACAGTGACAGCCTTACGACTGCTTTTAATTCAATATTAGACTCAATTGGGTTTTCTCAACATGTAAATAAACCAACTCATAGTTTTAATCATACCCTTGACCTCGTTCTGACTTATGGCATAGAAATCAAACAGTTAACAGTATTTCCCCGGAACCCTCTTCTTTCTGACCATTTTATGATAACATTTCAATTTACAACAATAGATTGTATAGGAGTTAAGAATAAATATCATTACAGTAGATGTCTGTCTCACAATTCGGTGACTAAATTTAAGGAAATAATACCCTCTCTATTTAGTCCAGCACCACTTACTGATATAATGGAAGGGAAATATTATAATTTTACCCCCACAGAAGTGGATTATATTGTTAATAATGCTGCAGCCTCACTGCGTAC
The DNA here is from genome assembly GCF_022539595.1 of Amphiprion ocellaris. NCBI lineage: Eukaryota > Metazoa > Chordata > Actinopteri > Pomacentridae > Amphiprion > Amphiprion ocellaris. Next base: position 7,448,945 of record NC_072789.1, on the reverse strand, counting down.
AACACTTGATAGTGTTGCACCTGTAAAAAAGAAAGTTCTATCTCAGAGAAGACCTGCTCCTTGGTATAATTCCCAGCTGCGGACTTTAAAGCAGGCGTCCCGAAAGCTGGAAAGGAAGTGGTACTCCACTAATTTAGAGGAAGTTTATGTAGCTTGGAAAAAAAGTCTAGTAATTTATAAAAAAGCTCTTCGTAATGCCAGGACAACATATTATTCATCTTTAATAGAGGAAAACAAGAACAACCCCAGGTTTCTCTTCAGCACTGTAGCCAGGCTGACAAAGAGTCAGAGCTCTGTTGAAACTTGTATTCCTTTAGCTTTGAGCAGTAACAACTTCATGAGCTTCTTTACAAATAAAATTATTACGATTAGAGAAAAAATTAATCTGGCCCTTCCTGCAAATGTCACAGATGTATCATCGAGTACAGATACTTTAGAATTGGCTGTAAGACCAGATGGATATTTAGAATTTTTCACCCCCATACATCTCTCTGAACTCATTTCAATAGTTTCTACATCCAAACCATCAACATGTCTTTTAGATCCTATCCCAACTAGACTGTTCAAGGAGGCTTTACCTTTAATTAATTCCTCAATGTTAGATCTGATTAATCTCTCTCTAGTAACAGGTTATGTACCACAGGCTTTTAAGGTTGCTGTAATCAAACCTTTACTTAAAAGCCCACTCTAGATCCAGATGTTTTAGCCAACTGTAGACCAATTTCCAACCTCCCATTTCTCTCTAAAATTCTGGAAAGAACAGTTGCAAATCAATTATATGAACATTTACAAAGGAATAGCCTGTTTGAAGAGTTTCAGTCAGGCTTCAGAGTGCAGCTGATCCAAAACGCTGCAGCCAGAGTACTGACGGGAGTTAGCAAGAGAGATCATATTTCTCCTATATTGGTTTCTCTTCATTGGCTCCCTGTTAAATCTAGAATAGAATTCAAAATCCTTCTTCTGACATATAAAGCTCTTAACAACCAATCTCCATCATATCTTAAAGACCTGATAGTACCATATTACCCTAGCAGAACTCTTCGCTCTCAGACTGCAGGCTTACTTGTTGTTCCTAGAATCTCTAAAAGTAGAATGGGAGGCAGAGCCTTCAGTTATCAGGCACCTCTCCTGTGGAACCAGCTCCCAGTTTGGGTTCGGGAGGCGGACACCCTCTCTATTTTTAAGACCAGGCTTAAAACCTTCCTTTTCGACAAAGCTTATAGTTAGGGCTGACTGGGTGACCCTGACGGGGTGAGCTGGTGTTTTCATTTGCACAACTGACTTCCCCTCTTGACGTCCCTTTAGTTTGCCCCTAGTTATGCTGCTATAGGCCTAGGCTGCTGGGGAACCTCTCTTGATGCACTGAGCCCTTCTCTAACTACCTATGTATTTACTATATATACCATTATTGCATTACATTCACTCTGTTTCTTTCTGTGTCCTTTCTCCGAGTGTCCCTGGTCCCAGAGCTGGATGCTGGATGCTTCAGATGTGTGGCTGTGTTTTATGGTCCTTGTGTCCCACCCCCCCACCTCTCTATCTCTACCCCTCTATCTGTATCCCTCTATCTCTGCCTCTACCCCTCTATCTCTACCTCTCTACCTCTTCTGTCCCTCTCAACCCGCCCGGCCAGCAGGCAGATGGGTCCCCCCACATTAGAGCCGGGTTCTGCTCGAGGTTTTTTTCCCTGTTAAAAGGGTGTTTTCCTTGCCACTGTCGCCTTTTGGCTTGCTCTGGGGGTCAGGCATATGGGTTCTGTAAAGCGTCTCGAGACAATTTGACTGTAATTGGCGCTATATAAATAAAATTGAATTGAATTGAATTAATCAGCTGCCTGTTGGCGATTTTAACACTTCCTTACATCGTGACATTAAATTCTAAACTAACTTACTGGGAGGTGACATCCAGAAGATGAGAAAAGTGAGAGCTAGCTATTGTCCTGCAGATGACACAATTCTCATCCAGTATTTTCTGTGAAAGATATCTTTGATCTAACGGTGGAATCAAAGAGGAAGCTCAGTTTTCGGCACTTTGATTACATCTTTCATTTCACAGGTGTCCTGCCGCGAGAATGGCCTCAGTGTTCAATTGAACAAATAATGCCATTTGTTTCCTTGATATTTCTAGGCTCATATTAATTTGGTGGCCATGCCTGCAGATCCTATTGATGTGACTGTGACAACACACGTGCCTTTCTTCAAGCTTCAGGTAGGTATTTACTGCTGCAGCTGCTCACCTCAACATCACACTGACAAAACATATATGAGAAGTGATGATGAACCCATTTAACCAGTGCTTCTTAGCCTTTTTGGCTTTTAATCCCCCACAAAAGTTAGTGTCTCCTTCGTCACCCCAATTTTTCCATTTTTTTATTGGAAATTATGCATGTTAATGTCTCATTGTACTCTGAAGTGAAAGCATAGAACAAACAAATGAAGTTAAAAAAATCTAAATAGAAACCAAAATTTATTCTACACTCATCAAAGTCATCACCTTTGGCAGATATTGCAAGCTGTTGAAACTTGTCTTCAGATTCTATTGTGGTTTGGGTCTTCCAGACCTCTTCCTGTCAGAGTTTCCTCCAGTTTCTGAGTGCCTTTTGATAGTGAAGAAACCTGTACTCACTGACACCTTGACATTCTTCACAATTTCTCTGTAGGAAAGACCTACATTTTTAAATGTTATGGTGGTCTGTCTCTCTTCTATTGTTAATTGCCTTTTCCTCGCCATTTTTATAGAAACACACTACTTTCTGCAGTACAATACTGTTCAAATAATGCTCTGGAGGGTATGGTGCCACGGTGTGTTCCAACACTACTTCTATGCAGACAGAGGGAGTTGTAAATAATCATGAAGTTGGGACACATGTAGGATTTGGTAGCACCAGCTTTCAAGGCTTGATCAACTTCTATTGCTGCAGAAAGGCTTTAAGTTGTTAACTCATTTCTTGTTCTCTGAAAAAGGCATTTTTTTTTGTATAATTCTGAAATTTACATTATTTTTCAATTCTGGATAACCTTACCTTAATTTTTAACCTCTGGCACCTCACCACTTACCTTCATACCATTTCAAGTTATTCGTTGGACTTGAACTACTTGAATTTCAATATATAACTGGAAAAATTGGGGTGTTCTAAAACTTCACAGCATAGGGGGCATGTTTTTCCCTTTCTTAGTTGAAAGTACATTTTGCTGAATACTGCTGTACTTTTTAAGTTTGAATGAAATAATTATATTTACATCGTTGCCATGGTAAATCATCTTTACTTCCTCCACTGCTGCCTATCAAGCACACTGGATAAAAAATGTGAAAATGTGTTTTATTCATTTTGTTTGTAAAATATTTTCCCACATTTCATATTTGAAGCATTTGACCACATATTTGAATGTCTCTTAACCCTCTGAAACCCTAAACCCACTGGTGGGTTTGAAAGGCATGTCGTCTGTAGAAAACATAAAAAAGGAAGAAGAAGGCCATCATGACAGTATTTGTCATGAGTTTGTCATGTGAGGTGAAAACTGTAAAAATAGAAAGAATTGTCCGATTATAAACTTTCCACAGGTCCCTGAATTACTCATTTCTGACACATCATTCAGCTGGGAATCTTCACTACATCAAAGCTTAAAATGGTGGTATTTCACCAAAATCAATTTGTTCTGAATGTGTCATTAAAAAATCTACAAAAATAAACTGTGTGCAACAGGTTCTGTAATAAAAAAATAATTTGCGCTTCCTGGTGCAATTGGGAAGCTGTAGTTGGTCTTCACACAGAGCAGATAGGAAGCAAGTACGGGAGGGAAAAGTGCAAGAGTAAAATCTCCAAAGTATGTAGAATTGCCATTTTTCATTTGTTATGACTTATGATTTAAGTTTGTTATACTACACAAAACACATTTTTGTCTAGCAGTGTTTGTACTGTTTCCACAGAGGTTCAAGACTTTATAGTGTAGTAAAAAAAATTTGCCCACCATGAGTTAAAAATGATGTAGGAGAAAAACACAACCGCAAATTGCTTGGGGTTCAGAGCTTAAATAAATGTTTATTTTTATATCTTGACATAGATTAAGAACCAGAGTAGCTTCACAAAATAAATATTTTAAAAACTTTTGTTTACTGGGTGAAAAAAAATGCAATAATAAAGACATGTGGGTTCCTCCTTTGTTAATGTCCAATCTGTTCTGACGTTATGTTCTAATCATGCTTTCTAGGTTCCTCAACACTATAAGCTTATGGGCTACAAGCTAGTGTCAACTTGGGAGGCATTTAACTCTTATATTCCCAACACTTTGGCTCGGCCTCTTCGCACTGCAACTCTGGTAACTGTGCAGCACCTTGACTAAAGCCAATATTTATTGATTCATGATTTATCACCTAATATATTAGTCCACTCATCCACTTGATTGCTCTCTTTTGTTAATCACCTTTCAGGACAAACTTGTGTCTGATGAAGTCAGAACTCAATCTCCCAAAACAGTGGAGCCCAAAGCAGAAGAGGAAGAGCAGCATGAAAATGAAGAGGATGACATGGAAGCAAAGGAGGCCACCAGTCTCTCCTTCAGTGCCCCTGAAGCTCTACTCAGACCTTTCCCAGCAAACCCGCTCAGAATCTTTGTAAGGATTTGATTTATCACTAAAAGTCAAGTCTGAAATAGAACTTCAGATGTTTTTCCATGTATGGCCATATATTTATCTTGTTATTTTATGACTTAGAATCCAGCTCCAGGGCTTCAGGCTTGCAAACCAACCCCCAAATACCTAGAGAGCGATTTGGAGTTCCACTTATGTCCTCTGCCCAGGTAACAAGAGTCATCCTCCGTTGCATTAACCCTTTATTACCAGTGAACTTTTAAAACAACTGTGCAATCTACATGCAGGTACACAGTCCCTGAGAGCAACATGTGTGGCATAAAAACACAAACACCCCACACTGAGAAGAAGTGTCTCAATCACAAGGTACTTTCCTTTCAATCTTTGTAGTTGAAATTTGTTTGGAATGCTTTTGTCTTATCCTTAAAGCACTTGACTGTGATCTTTTTTCGGTAACTAATATTTTTCTGATGGGCTCGAGTGTGTGGTAATAAAAACCGACATTTATGAAACAAGATCATTTCAGTTAAGGGTACTGTTGTGTAAATATCCTTTTATTTCTACCAGAAATTGTTTGATATATTGAAACATGACTTTTTTTATTTCTTGACTAACAACAGGAGATGATCCCAGGGGTCATGAAATGGAAGAAGTTTGATTCGATCACCTTGAGGTGTCTGTCCAAACAACCTGCTCTCACCAATGACTGTGTCCCATGCAGGTAGGTCAAAAACCTAAATGTGTGTGTGTGTGTCTGTGCTGTGCTGTGCTGTGCTTGGTTCAGTTAGGTGATGTGATAGCTGAACCTCAACAGAGCTGCTTTACAGTGTGAGCTGTGGGGTGAAAAGCCTTTTATCTATCTACTGACATCACTGGAAAGCAGCTGGAGTAAGCCACCACATCACAACGTAGAGCGTCCTGTTGTGCAGACTTCTTTTTTCCATCTCCTTTGCTGAACAAGTACAATGGCTTCCTACTGAGAGGAGCCACCTAGAAGTTAAAAGAGGGGGTATATTCACCCAGGAGGCCCCATGTAAAGCCACCTTCATGTGCAATAAGTCGCTGAGAAGCTGCATCTGGAGTATCGTGGGATTAAAAAGTACTTGTTTATGGTAATTGTTTACAGAGTCGAAAGTGGATGTGGTTCACTTCCGCTGGTCATATCTTTCCAGCCTGTGAAAGCATTTGAACTTATGACCCTTTGGTTGCAAAACGTAACACTTTCACAAACTATATCAATACATAAAATGATATATTTGGCATGCAATCTCACTTACAGGAGAAATTAGATGTTTTATATATCAGCTACATAAGATTGGTAAGACTGAGACTCATGTTACAAGTTACTTGAGTTACTTGGAGTAGATTTTATCCTCTCTATGCCCTCTGTCAAACCGCCAAGACACAGCATCAACATTTAACAGCTTGGAATTCCATTCATCATCTCATACAGAGTTATAGAAACATGACTTCTCAGTCTTCCAAAATAAATATGTAACAGTCACGTCCACACAAGTGCCAGCACCTGCCAGGTTGCAGGATGTCAGAATGTCTACTTGTAATACATCCAGCTGAGCTCATTTTACATTCATAGAGTTGAGGGAGATTGATTGTACAATATTTTGCACTTAATGCAGCTACTCTTTTGGATTTTCAGTACTAGGTCTGATTTGATTTTCTTTTTTTTTTTTAGCTTTTGTGAAATGAACTGCTATTATTAATGTCCTATGAGGATGTTGATAAAATAGCCCCTAGTTTTTCACTCTTAAATCGGTCTTTAGTTGAGTAGTTGAGGTTATTTTCTGACTCATTCACTCACTGGTTTTATCAAAACAATGACACAAATACACATTTTTACTTAACTGGAATACAAATGACCAACTTTCAGTAGTTTTGATTTGAAATGTTATTGTCCAGCCTGAATTCCAACTTTCCAATTTTATTTATTTTAAGATAAAAACATGATTTTAAACCTTTAAAATCTGTCATCTTAAATGAATAGATGAAACCTCATTATCCTCAAATCTTTCTTTCCTATAGTACTGTTGCATAGCTCAAGTGTAGTCTGTCTGTGTGCCTGTGTAGAATCTAGGTCATGCTGTATGGAGTCTTCACTTACATTGTGAAAT